>NW_018742461.1:806549-2006549 GCF_001683475.1 Chenopodium quinoa
GCCCCCTGGCCGGGTAATTACAAATCAAACGGCACGCAGGCCGTGAAAAAAAAATATACTTAAAGCTTAAGAAGGGGGCAGTTCAGTATCAGCAGCTGCCGCCTGGTCAGCACTCTTCTTGCTGGACTCGGCCTTAGCTGCACCCTCTTTTGATGCCTTACCCCCAAGTGGCACAAGCGCCACAACCGGCTCTTCCTCCTCCAACGCACCGTCCAACGCCTCTTCTTCAGCAGCCGCCAGGATCTGTTGATTATATGTTTCCGAACACTGGCGGTACGTTCTTTCCCATGAGGCAAAGTCGGCACTGGGGAACAGTCGTTCCCAGGTCATGCGTTGGATTTGAGCGGAGTCTTCCACCATCTCCCGGACGAGCTCTTGTTTCTCTTGCTCGGCCTTATCCGAGAGCTCTTGGGTAAGACTCTTCTCTTGGCTCACCAGGCGTTCTTTTACGTTGGCCAAAGATTTCTCCATGGCTTCATAGGAGTGCATTTTTTGGCGAAGAGGTTTCAGCTCGGCCTTAAGGTTGGTGACGGTCCCCTCCAGCTCGTCAACCTTCTTTTGGGCCGCCTCTAACTGAGCCCGAACAGCGGCGGTAGCCTGCGCCTGATAATAAAGAAGATCAATGGTCAGTACTTTATTTTGGGCAATTTGAAACATTGCCTTATCACAGCTGGAGGCGGCCATAGCCTTTGCGGCCTTTACCTCTTTGTTTTTCCGATCAATCGGCTTGCGAAGGCTGTTGACTCGGAGCAGGGCCTAAGTACAAAGAAAAACAGGCGTCGGTTTCCAAACAGAAAAGTTAACAGGCGTCCTGGAACTCAAAAGCTCAAAAATATGCTAAGTATACCTCAGCTAGGACCCCTGAAATCCCATCAAGGTCAAGGGTGCCGGCACCCCTGACCGCCTCCCTGTCAGATGGAGGAACTACTTTAACCATAGACTTGGCTACCTCAACCAAGTCAAGTCCCTGGGGGCCGGCTGCATTAAGTGAAAGGAAAACACAAGTTAGACCTAGTCAAGAAGGAAGCAAGGGTGAGTTTTTACAAGCAAGTGTCCATACATCTAGGCGGCCCCGCCTGGGTTTTTGAAGAAGTGGCCGGCTGCTTCTCAGCCGCCACTGTTTTTCCTGGAAGACCCAGGAGAGCTTGCAACAGTCGTCCTCCGGGCCTTGGGGTCCGGCTGTTGCGAGGAGGAAGCCCTTGGAGTTGCAGACTGAAAACAAAAAGAGTTAGTATATGCATAAGACAAATAAAAGAGGAAGAGTTTTCGAAGTTTACCAAGGGTGCCTCTTTGTTGGGGGAGTCGGCATACGACTGCTTCATGAGCGAGGCCCGCAACATGGCCGCCGCAGTCTTAGATGCTGATATTTTACTCATGGCGTCAGCTGCAAGAAATAAACAACAAAGTTAGTAAAAATCCCAAGTAAACAAGGTGTGAAAAAACAGAGTATTTGTCAGGCCGGCTACCTCTAGAGCACCGACTGCCGAGGCCACAGGCGGCCAAAAAATACTCGTCATAGAGCCACTTGAAGCTCGGGACGCAGTTTAGGGGTACTTGCTCTCGTACCCCTGAAGTAGAGTTCACCCTAGTCTCTACTTTGAAGAGTCCTTTGTCTAGGATCTCTTTTTTAGCCTTTGGGGGAACAGGCGGCATGCTGCGGCCGCCTGCGAGAAGAGGCGGATCCCTATTCCACTTGTTAAAGCGTTTGTTCAGCTCCGTGTCTGAACCCTCGATAATAAGGAAGGTGTTCCGCCAATCCTTCCATTTGTTCGCCTTACCTCTCGTCATGAGGTAACCCCTATGGCTTGTTAGTTTGTACCAGCCGGTACCTCCCGACTTAGGGGTCCGGCTGAGATAGTTCATATGGGCGAAAGCCTCAAAGCTTGGCTCCACCCCGTACATTTCGCACCCGGCCACATAGCCGAGTACGTTTACCCAAGAGTTGGGGGCTAACTGCCATAACCCCAGATCATACCCATCTAAAATCCGCTGAACAGCCGGATGTAATGGGAAGCGCAGTCCAGCTTTGATGGCCGTCACCATAGCTGGTACCAGCCGGCCAGACGACAGTGTCTTCTGGATCCGGCACAAACAGTAAAAATTTCGGGCCCATTTTGTGGTTAGCAATAAAGCTCGCCACGTTGTCTTGCATGGTTGCAATCCGGCCCCAGGGTACCCTGCAGTAGTAGGGGGCGTTTTTCTCTCTGTAAGAGGCGGATGGCTCCGCCCAATTATCCCCCTTCTCAACTGCATGAGAAAGTCTCGCCTCTTGTAGGCGGCTATGTTTTTCTTCTGAGCCTGGAGAACTGTGGCCAGAAGAGCTGGACTCAGACTCGTCCTCTGACGAGTCCGAGGAGGACGACTCCTCCCCTCTCCTAGAGGGGCCCGCCTCCTCTCCCTTAGAAGGAGCAGAAGGAAAGTTAGACCTGTCAACGGTAAGATGGGAAGGGAACACCTTGGCCCCTCTCTCAGAACTGTCGGCTTGACAGTCGCCTCGTTCTACATCTGGCGCCTGGTCAGATGTTTCACTAAGGAGCACCCTTTGGGAGGAGCCGTCTGAGTTTGATATCTTAGCAGTCTGTTTCGTTCTGGCCATCACGTTCTGCATAGACACAGATACAGTCGGACTTTGTATAAAGGGCAAAGATGGGTCCAGAAAAGGGCAGGCGGCACTCCTAGTCCTAGATTCAGCCGTCCCCGGTGACCGGCTGATCACTAACTTAGGTCGTGTCGTGTGCTTCCATGGTGCCATTTCAAAAAATAAAAGGAAATTAAGAGTAAGAGAACTGAGTTACCTGAACGAGTGACGGTTGATGAAGTCCTGGAAGTTCGGGTCAGTCGGCTTGTCAGAACAGGCGGTAGGCAGAAAAAGTCCGAAATGTCAGAGCAAGTTCAAGGGTCCGAATGTTCTCGCAAAGTTCTCAAATGTGAAAATGACCGAAGTCAGCACTTCCTTATATAGGCGAAGTGAGAAGGCGAAGGGTCGCTTCCAAATTCAAAATTGGGGCGGGAAAATCTCTCGGCCGTTTGCAAGGTGACACCTGTAGCAGGCCGTCGCCTGTCACCGTGCGACACCTGTCACAGGCGACACGTGACCAGTCACGTGCCACCTGTGAGGGGCAAATGATTAGGGGATTTTTATCCACCAATCACCGTCTGACAAGTGGACCAACCAGGTTCCGCCACGTGTCCTTCACGAAGGCCAACAGGAGCCTGCCACGTGTCAATCACAGATACGTCTTCTACGGACCAATTTAGACACGCCACGTGTCCACCCAAGCCAAATGGGAAAACCGGCCATCAAGGCCCAATTCAGTCTAGAGGCCCGATCAGCCCTAGGTTTACCTTAAACCTAGAGAGTGGCACGCTTCTCAAGGCTATAAATACTTAATTAATCCTCATTAATCAGGGAGGGGAATAATCAAGAAATCAAGCAGAGAAGAACGGAGTTATTAACAACCGGCTAATCTCGCTAACGACGCAGATTACCAACACTAAGCACTCTCACCTAGAGAGATCTCATTACTTTGATTTCTGTATTAATTACTCCTTAATCAGGTACTAACTTGACCGTTGGAGGCGGAGCTCTCAGGAGTCTCCGTTATTTTGCAGGTACAGGCGTCCGGTTCCAGTCTCGGAATTGTAACTCTCCCGCAGGACATCAGAAAACCCCGAAACAGTTAGTATAAAGGGTTTTCAACACGTTTAATTAAACTGGTCAACACGACATGACACGTTTAATTAAACAGGTTGGGTTAGTGTTGAGATTCTCAACACGAAATTAATACGACTCAACCCGCATAATATAAAAACCCAATAATTTATGGAATTAACATGACTCAGCCCGCATAATATAAAATCCCAATATTTTTCAATTCAACACGACATGAACCGAACACGAAAAAAGTGGGTTAGTGTTAAGGGTTTTCGACACAATTAATTAATTGGGTCAACACGACACGACACGTTTATTAAATGGGTCGGGTTAGTGTTGACCTTCCCCAACTCGTTTAATTTTCAACTCGAAAACGAACACGACATGACACGACACGATTGCTATGTCCATCAATAACAGGTTAGGTTGAGTTTGAAATGGGTCTGGAACAATTTGGGTTGAATTTGGGTCGATTCAATAACTAGTCGTGTTAATTTCAAGCCAGGTTAGTAACAGATCGGGTTGAATTACGGGTCGAGTTAGTAATAGGTCGGGTGAAATTCGGGTCGGTTTAATAACAGGTTGGGTTAAACTCGGGTTAAAACGGGTTTGGGTCAATCTCGGTTTAGGTCGGGTTCGGTTCAGGTCAATAATTTACGGTTTATATTTAGGTCGGGTCATCTCTAGGTCGGTTCATGTTCTGGTTCGGGTCTCATATACTCGGGTTAAATTGGGTCTTGGGTTGGTTTCAGGTCGGATCATATCGGATTCGGGTCACCATTTTTCCGGGTTTAAACAGGTAGGTTAATAATCGGGTTCGGGCTTGTATTTCGGGTCGAGTCAGCTTTTGACAGCTCTAGCAGCAGTCATTTTTTTTTTTTGACTAATCATGTGTTGACACGTGTCATGATAATTTGTTATAACAGGTTGTTGACTTGGTGTTGACCGGTTGAGACTATTGAAGGCAAACACATCACATAGTTGGGATTATTATATAATAAATCTTAGTTGAGATTATTATATAATAAATTTTAGTTGGGATTATTAAATGTAAATCGCCTATAGTTGAAATTATTAAAGTGTATTTTTCCAATTTTTAATTTGCATTCTAACTTTCCAATACCACCTTGTTCTGTGATTTCAGTTGGCAAATGAATAAATTCTTTATAATGGAAGTTTAATCTATCACATTCTTATTGATACAATATCATACTATATAATATTTGGGATCGTTTCTCAGTAATCGAGTTCCTATAAGACCAAGCGGCCCAGACCATCGTCGCAGCTCATCCTTTAATGTGTTGCTTAGAATTTCCTTACGCGTTATGATCAACTCAACCAAAAGCTAAATAGCACGTAGTGTTTACGACCCCTAACACGAGGGCCTCAATTTTAAAGCGTAAGCTAATTAAAGAGTCTATCATTAGCTGATTGAACAAATACTGTAATTGACAAGCAATTTCATCAATTACAGCATGATGATCAATAATGCAAATCAATTGGAGAAGCTCTCAATAAAAAAACCATTTAACAAACTTGTTACATCTTACATGAATACAGATTATTCAACATTCCAAACATTCAACATTAAAAAAAAAAAAAAACTAAAAATGTAGAAAATTCGATAAGGATTGGATTAAAAATCGGAGCAACGACCCTTCTGCTCCCAATCTCCATACCGGGTGGGTTCGGGTCCTCTGGGCCCACCAATCTCACCAGTCTCTTCATTCACATGAACACCGCCATCATCATCATCGCTATCGTCTTCGGTATTTTCTCTCTCCTCTTCTTCAATCTGAGTTGCCTTGTTAACCTCCTCCTTTTCACCCTTTTGTTGATCGTTGTTTGCAGAAGTGCTCATTAAGAAGGTCGAAACTGAGTTGGGTACAATCCGAGTCGCCGACTCCACCCAGTGAGTCTGAGTTGGCTTTGAGATCGTTACGATTGATGCGATCTTGTGGGTTAGATTTCTCGCCATTGTTGAGAAAGAGGCGGTGATTGTCGACGTAGATTGGAAATGAGGAATTTGGGATTAGGGGTAATTTTAAATGATTTGGTTTTATATAATACGGTTCGTTTTTGTCCACGTTTATTGTTTGGGTTGATTTGGAGTTGGGTCATGTTTTTAATTGGGCTAAGCTAGGGAATTTGGGTTAGGTGCAGCCCACATAGAACCTTTAGTTGGGCTGTGGGCAGGTCTGATGGGACCAAGGTTTGTTAAATCTTTTTAGTGGCCATTTGGTTCGTGAAACTGAATGCATTGGTATGAAATCTCATACGAAAAAAGGTATGGATCCTAAATCTCATACTCCCTTCATCCCTAAATATAGTTCTCATTTGACTTTTCACGTTATTCAAAACGTGTCTTAATGTGTCTATATCTGTATTTTCACACACGTAAATATTCTAAAAACTTGATTTTAATAAAATATATAATGTCATGAATCTAACAAGATCTCACGTGAATATATAACCTCTTATAAATTAACGGGAATTTATGGTCAAAGTTTTCAACTTTGACCTAAATACGTCAAGAAACTATATTTAGGGACGGAAGGAGTATTAGTTTGAAGTTGATTGATTTATATAATGGAATGGTGATTCTACCTTTCATTAATGACAAGGATTATGAATCTTATGGGGTGAGATAAGTATGAGATTCATGGGGAATGTAATGGAATTTTAACTTCATTCCAAAAGGTCCAATCAAACGATCCTTTATAACATTGTTTAAGTCAATAATGTCACCCAATTGTGAGGTCGAGTAGTGCTCGGGTCAAATCTAGTGGGGTTAATAAGCATGTGGTTCGAGACAACCTATTAGACCTTGCCAACATAATAGGATAAATGACTAAAAGCTTATTAATTGTGATGCTTTTCTTACATGTACGCCACAATTTAACTGAAACAAAAGCTTAGACTCATATGTATATATTTTTAAGCCAATAAAAAAATATTCCTTTATCATTATCCATCAATTGCTATATATATTTGTGTTGTTAAAAGATACGGTAGTTAATAACAACATTTTGCATAATAACTTAGTATAAAGCTTGATTAAGTTGGGACAAAGGGAGTGTTAAAGATTATTTGAAACTACTTGTATACCTAAACTAAATAGGAAAATCACATAAAGTGAACAATACAACGTTTAAGCTATCCAACTTTTAAATGAATATCGGAAGTATGTAAATTGTCTTTAAGATGTATATTTTCAATTTGAATAGCAATAATAGTTGTTTTCTCAAAAAAAAAAAAAAAAAAAAAAAAAAAAAAAAAAAAAAAAAAAAAAAAAAAAAACAAATAGTTAATCCATATAATTCCAAAAACAAAAGGCATTTGATATTGTTGGGCCGAATCTATACTAATCTTTAAAATAGGAAAACTTAAAGAAAATCTAGAGTGTCACGTCATCCTTTTTGTTTTTTAATTTTTTTATTATTTTTTTTTTTTTTTGAAAGGCCCGATAGAGTAATTATATTACTTTGGCAAATCCATCCCCGCTAAAGATACAACGCTATAAGGGGAAGAATCAAAGCGTATAAGCTCTGAATGATCCCCTGTAAAGTCCCTAGCAATAAGGTGAGCAACAGTGTTGCTACTGCGTTTAGCGTGAGAAAAGATACAAACATTAAACCCAGCTCTACAAAGCCTAATATCATCAAACACATTAAAGATCGGAGCATATCCCTTTGAACCAGACAAAATGGTTGAAACCACATTGAGAGAATCCGACTCAATCCATATATTGTCAAACCCAAATCTTCTAGCAATGGTCATTCCATACGTGACAGCAACGACTTCAGCAATCTCCGGTGACTGTTGAAAAATGGGTTGAGTAGCAGTTAATACGATAGCCCCTACCTCATTCCTGCCCACCACACCCACAATTACCTTCCCAGCGCTTCCTACGTGTTCATCCACATTCAATTTGAGCACACCCATTGGAGGAGGAAGCCATTCATTACTGCTTTTAATTCCAGACCTTGTATGGGAACTAAACACACATCTCGCGTAGGCATCGTAGTCAGCCACCCATTTGCAGAAATTCCCAGCCAACAATATCGGATTACTATTGTTTCCCTAAAATAGACGCATATTCCTGCAGCGCCAAACAACCCATGTTAAAGCTGCCACTTGGATGATACCGTTACCCTGAACTTTCTGAATAAGCCACGCCCATCTATTAGAAAAGGACTCCGTAGGAGCATCCTCCAACATCCCCCTGTATTGATTATGCTGCCATATTTCTCTAGCCATAATACAGTCAAATAATGCATGTACGATACTTTCATCATCATTATCGCAAATAGGACACTTACTATCATTTACAATATGTCTTTGCATTAACCAACATTTCACCGCTAGATTACCTTTCACCGCATTCCACAGGAAGTGTTTTAGTTTCGGAGGACATTTGAGGTTCCAGATTGATTTCCATAGCTTGCCCATATTGCTTGTATCGTTAGCCTCAAGGACACCCTTCCTGGCCAGATGATAGCATGATTTGACAGTAAATACACCGTCCTTTGATTGGAACCAATAGGTTATATCCCTTGTCTCATGGAGTGAGAGGGGAAGAGAAAGTACCTAGACAAGTAATTCCTCACCCAACAACTATCGAACCTTCATCGCATCCCACATAAACCCATCTTCTGTCAACAGCTCACTTACCTTCAGCTCCTCATCAGCCCCCAGAGACCTTTGAATACTAACAGCACACCCGTTGTTGACTAACCAAGTATCAGTCCAGATATTTGTGTCTCTACCATTGCTAATTTTCCATGCCAACCCATCCCTAAACAATCCCTTCGCACCCCATATACTTCTCCAAATGTAACTGGGATCGTGACCTCTATTTGCCATCACCACACTAGAATTTTTGAAATAGCGGGCTTTTAGGATCTTAAATAGCAGCGTATGAGGGTTGGACTACAGTCTCCAGATTTGTTTAGCTAGGAGAGAAAGATTGAAACTTTTCAAGTCTCTAAAACCTAGACCACCTAGAGCCTTTGGGCGACAAAGAGCATCCCATGATTGCCAGTGAAGCTTCCTCTTATCCACCGTCATACCCCACCAAAATCTGTTCAAAATGGTGTGTATTTCATTAATTAATCCATCCGGAATATGAAACAAACTCATCATATACGTGGGGATTGCTTGGGCCACCGCTTTAATTAAAATTTCTTTCCCTAGCCTAGACAAGAACAACTCTTTCCACCCATTCAATTTCTTCCAGATCCTCTCCTTCAAACCTGCAAATATAGCCTTTTTGGACTTGCCGATCACAATAGGAATTCCGAGGTACTTCTCATGTTTATCTACTTCCCTAACTCCCAAAGTGCTGATGATAGTAGACCGCCTCTCAGAAGAAACACATTTACTAAAAGCAATCTCCGTTTTATCTAAATTGACTTTCTGGCCAGATGCTCTTTCGTAAACACTGATTATTTCAGCTATCTTAGAGCATTCCTGAGGAGTTTCCTTTGCAAACAAAATACTGTCATCTGCAAAAAATAAATGTGAAATCCTCGGAGCCGATTTACTAATTCTAGCCCCCTGTATGAGTTTGTCCTGAGCAGCCTTTGAGAGTAAACCTGAAAAAGCATCAGCACATAATAGGTACAAGTATGGAGAAATAGGATCGCCCTGTCTCAAGCCTCTGGAAGGAACTACAGAACCACGTATCTCGTTATTCACCTTGAAGGAAAAAGAGACACTAGATAAGCATTGTAATATACGTTTGATCCATTGTACAAAAAAACCCCAGCTTATACATCACCTTTTCCAAGAAACCCCATTCCACCCTTTCATATGGCTTGCTCATATCCAGCTTTAAAGAACCGACCCAGTCCTACCTTCCCCACCCCTCTTCATAGCATGGAATATCTCGAAAGCAATCATTGCATTATCAGTAATTAAACGGCCCGGAATGAAAGCACTTTGATTAACAGAAATAATGTCATCTAGAAAGGGCTTCAGTTTGTCAGCTAGAGTTTTAGATATTATTTTAAACAGAACATTGCAACAACTTATCGGCCTAAAGTCCTTCATGTACTTTGGATCATTACATTTAGGAATTAATACAATGCAAGTCCTATTAATCTCCGTCAAATCCCTAATACCGTTCCACCAGTTTTGCACATATACAATGATATCAGGGCCAACTATATGCCAGAATTTTTGAAAGAATAGTGCATGCATACCATCCATACCTGGAGCTTTATTGGGGTGCATTTGAAATAGAGCAGTTGAAATCTCCTCAGGCGTAGGAGCTGCATCCACGGACTCGTTCATTTCACTGGTTATTTTCGCTTCCAATCCATCTAAAGCAGCGTCCATGTCATTAGGGTTATCCGTAGTGAATCGGGTATTAAAAAAGTCTGCAATAATCCCCTTTACTGCCATCTCATCAGAATGCCATAACCCATTATCATCAAACAACCCATCAATTCGATTAATTGTGAGGAAGCAGTTATCGGGTTTTTTTTTTTTTTTTTTTTTTTCCGAAACAATCTTTTTCAGATTCATTTAAATGACGCTTCGTCAGTTTATATATACATCTCCTCCCTTCAACAATTTCAGTTTTTCTATTCTTCATTTCAATTTAAGGTCTGAGTTTCATCTTTCTTATGTTCTTCCTACTCCAATTATAAATTTAAGGTTTGAATTATAATCCTTTTCACCGGTTTAGAATTTTATAAGCACTAATTCCTTATTTTGTTGTTTAGTTTTTTTATTTTTTGTAAGGTTTTGTTGATAAAACTATTCTCAATTCATTTGTCTTTAAAAAAAAAAATGTATCCTTTAAAATTTTCTATTTTTAACTTAAATTTAATTTTGATTGTGGCTTCTTTATTTTTCTGGTTTTGATTTTTTTGTTCAGGGAAATATGAAAAAAGGAAAATTTGGCTTGATGGCTGATTGACATTGTGTGATGCAGCATTGAAGAACAATGTATTGAATTCAAGAACACGAACTGCTCCATAAATGGTCAATTATATAAATCTCATTGGTTTTTTTAAATACTGTATATCAAATAATTTTTTAAATCTCACTGGTTAATTTTGTAACAAGTTCTTATAATTATGACTTTTGGATTTTAGAAGCACTAATTCCTTTTTTTTTTTTTTTTTTTTTATAAATTAATTTATTTTTAATAAGGTTTCTGTTGGTAAAACTATTGGCATTGAGTGATGCAGCATTAAAGAACACTGTATTACAAGTTTTTTTTTTTCATTTTCCTGACAATTTTATTTCTCTTTTATCCGTTTTGAAGTCCAACAAGTCGTTGTCGTCGCAAATTGGTATTGTTTTGTCGTCAGAAAGTGATCTTTCTCTCTCCTCTCCTATCGGCACCCCTCTCATTACATGTCCTGGTAATTCCTTGTTTTTATCATTTATTAATTTAATTTAATTACAAAAATTAACTTCAGTTTTATATTCAGTCGCTTTTTCCGGTTTTAGAGTTTTTCATGTGTGCGGTTTAATTTATTTGTTAAAGAAAGAATAATTAAAATTACTGAACCGTTTGTTTAAAAATAAATAAATAAATAAAAGAACCGAGATTTCTGGTGCATATCCATGATGACTAATTCAAACAAGTTTTAACATGGAATGACGGTTTTTATGGTGGAAAAAAACTTAAATGTCAGACTTATTGAGTGGATTTTTCAGGGGTTAATGCCAGTGGATAAACAAGCAAACACTTCTTAATTCTTATATATCTACGTCTTTTCATTTTTGGGTTTCATTAGGCTAATTCATCATGATGAGTTTTCATTTGTTTTAAGGCATAGTGTTTGGCCAGTTTGCTATATTGTTTATGTATTATGCATTTTAGTTACTCGTAATTTAGTTTAGGACTTACATGAGATACGTCTATTATTTGCAACTCAATACAGAGTATATATCAGTCCTATATCATGCCTTGAACTTTAGAGGTATTGCTTTTTTTTTTTTTTTTTTTTTTCCTAGATCTTCTTAATTGCTGTAAAATCGCTTTAATACTTCAAATTTAATTATTTATAAATCCAAACTATTTATATTATGTATTGCTGGTGTGTATTACAAGAACAATTGGTCTTCGAGAATAGAAACAATAATAAGAGGTTTTTTTTAAAAAAGGAATAATACTATTTTTTTAATCCCAACTTTCACCAATTTATTTTTATTAATCCCAACTTTGGATTATTCCTCAATAATCCTAACTTTTAGGTGGGTTATCATTCTTCATACCCAAACCGGTCAACAAAAGTCAACAACCTTGTAGGTTGCTGGACACGTGTCGCCACGTGAGTGGTCCAATTTTTTTTTTTGACCGAACCAAATTTTTTTTTAAAAACAGAAAAAAAGAAAAGAAAAACTGACTCAGCTATACAGCCACCACAATCGCCACCCTAACCTGTCGTCGCACAGCCGCTACCCACCTAAACCACCTCCTTTCCCGACCAACCAACCAGAAACGACCACCTCTCCCCAGCTCCACCGTCGAAATCGGCCAAAAGCCCAAACGCTTTCCCTTGAACTTGACCGGAATATCCCCCTTCCCCAGCCCCGCCCCCGAAACCACCCCAAACTCGAAGCCCCACCCCAAACCTCCGTAAACCCATTCGAAAATCACCCTAAAACGAAACCCACATCACCCTAAACCAATCGGAAATCACCTAAAATCAAACCCCAACCTCGAAACTACCCTAAACCCACTTAGAAAATACCTCAAAATCGAACCTTCACCCTGAAACCGCCCTAAACTCACCCCGAAACCTCCCTAGTGATAGAGGACCATTAGATTTAGGGTGAGGAAGGGAGAGAGAAAGAAAACGGAGAAGGGGAGGTGCCGGAATCCTTGGGTAGCCGGACATAGAGGTGGAGGTGGTGGTTTTCGTCAGGTTGGGGAGTGGGGAGGAGGAGATTTAAGGAGGGAGATTCACGGTGGGCTGGTAAAGGGAGGGGTTTGGTTTTTCCTTTTTTTTAGTTTATTTTTTATTTTTTTGGTTTTCATTTTTGGACCAATAATTGCCCGACGCGTGGCATATATTATAAAAAAAAAAAAAAATTCATCAAATTGCCGGTTTTTGGGATTGAAAAATAATAACTCACCTTAAAGTTGGGATTATTGAGGAATAATCAAAAGTTGGGATTAAAAAATAACATATGATTTTACAAGTCATGGGGATATGAGATATGTAAAAATGGAAAAGTATCATTATTATTGGTGACGACTTGCTCTTTAATGTAGCAATTCAATTTATTGTATAAATATTAGATCTTTTACGTAACTCTGCCGTATTGTATTGCTATAAATTATATTTATACTACAATTCTCTGTATAAGGTATATATAGGTATAGGTTCACTATGTTTCACTTCACTACTATAATATATTTGGTATTTACCTACATACCTTGAATCCAATCCAAAAACACTTCCAATATGATAGAACAATCTTTCACCAAAAAAAAGTTTATTAAAAATTTGACCCATGCATTGCACAGGATAAATGCTAGTTTTAATTTATATATTTCGTGAACTTGAAGCCATTTCTCACACCAAAGACATTGAATACATGATAAGGATGAATGCAAAAGTATGGACAAATCAAAGGTCAAAGTCTCTTAATAGAATAGCACGACTATTTTGGAGTAGTTTAATGAGGCATGGTAGCATGGAGCTTCATATCTCCGCAAAAATTAACTAGTTTGGTGGAAAGTTAAAAATGAATATAACAATTAAAAAGTCTGTTTAAATCATACATATTGAAGTATTTCGAAGTATAGTCTTTTTAAAGTATATACATTATGTTCCAAATTCATAAAAATTGACGGAGCTCAACACTTTTTAAATGCTGACGAGTTATTCTTTCTATTGTAAAATGAGTTTGAGAGATATATTTCAAAAATGATTTTGGGATAAGAAAACATTTGGAGTTAGAGGAGAATCTTGTTCAAGTGAACAACTATTTTATACTTCATCTATTATCAATTACTCGTAACAATATTTTTTTGAAGTAGAAAAAATGTTTCACAGTCATTTTAATAATTTTATTTTATGATGTATTTGCTTTGTAATAATTCGATTTTGTGTTCTAAAGCTACAAATTTACCTTATCTTAAAATTTGTACTAAACAATTCACTTCCTATTGTGCAATTGATTAAAAATAAAGATTATACCAAGTATTATTTGATGTAGTTGATAGTATTTTCATCTAATAACCTTAAGAGGTTCAATTGCTACCAATTGCGGTTTTTGAGGATGGAGTCTCCTAACTCCTTTATGATTCCCCCGTTTTCTAAGAAACCTGACATACATAATTAGGCTAGTTTATTCATAAGACCTGAATCTAGTAGGGTGATTCTCTCTATCCACGTAAAATGTATGTAACGGAGAGTATGGACGGAAAAAGAACGAGAAAAGACGCGCATAGTAGAGTAGCAAATTCCCAAGAAACCGACATACGACGTGGGCCCTGGGGGGGGGGTCGGTCCAATTTCAACTGTTCTCACTAATCACTCTTTATTAAATCGTCGTTACTGCCACCTCGGAATCCTGATGGTACACGTGACAAACATCGAACCCATCATCCAATTATTCCAACGGTTCAGATACACTTTCGTTTTATCTAGTGGGATAACTCATAACTTCAATGTTTAGATTGTTTACTGCTGGCTAATTGTTTTTAATTTTTTTTTTAAAATGAGTGAGAAAATGACAAGTCGTTAATATAATAATGCGACTAAAGAACTAGTGAAAGAGTGTGTTTTATGAGCTGGTATTAATAAGTGGCGTCCTTTCCAAAACTATACCCATTTTTAGATATTTTCGAATACTACACCAGATATATGTACAAACACAAAATATAAATCTATTTGTTCATATTTATCTCACTTTATTTTATACTTCCAACTTTTTTTATTTTTTGGGAGAGTAATTTAAGAAGAAAAAAAAAAAAATGGGGGTAATGGATCATATTTCCGATTACTTTGATTGTTCTGGTCATGGTCACCGCCACCACCGCAAACAGCTTCAGGTACTTTAATCAACTTTAACTTTGTTTTTTTTTTTTTTTTTTATTTGTTAAGTGAATGTTTTGTGTATATTTGGAATCTGTATGAAAAAGTAGGGAAAAGATGTTAGTGAACAGTGATTCTGTATATACCTGGATCTTTAACTGAAGGACTGAGTTTGTTTAACTGCGTAACTGAGTTTACACTTCTCACTAGTCAGTGATATTGAATCTTATTATGTCTACTTGATTTTGAAGTTTTAAGTTATGTTTCGTACCAATACTGAAAGTCGTGAATTGGAGTTGAAACTGATAAGTTAGCTGAAATTATTCCTCGTACATATTACTCTGTATTACGGAGTAGATTACTACAGTCACTAGACATGTGATGAGTCTGATTTTTCGTTGAAACGAATTGGTTCATGATTTTATTTGTGTTACTTAATTGAGTCCACCACCAAGTTGGCGGGGTTGTAAAAATTATACAACCAGTTATATCATGTGTACGTTACAACCGAAGAAGGTGAATATACATTATTTTTGCTCAATGCTAGCTGTTTACTTGCCGTTTTTTCTATTTCTTTTAATTTAAATTTGTAATTGGTACTAAAATAGATTATTTTTTAAAAGTGGTTGCATCACTTGAGAAAATCACGTCGCACCATCATGGCATCATTGGATGTGACTGTTCAACGTTGCAATTTTCATAAGAATAGAACATTTATTTGAAACGCAACTACTGCTCTAGTTTTAATCAACGGTCAAATTAGAATCAGAGTGATTAAGAAATGGTTAGAAAATTAATTGTAAATGCAGTAGATTAGGACCAATTACAAGTTTACAGAATGCAGATTAAAACATCACAATGTTTGAACACAGATAAAATTATTATGGTTGAATAAGTGCAAATTTTTTTGGAGTTGAGTAAAATTACATGTGCAAATTATACTGGAATAGGTAAATGAACAACCTGCCTATAAATTGGTGGTATTACCACTTACCTAACATAAAAAGGTTCTATAAGCTTGTTTAAGACAAACGGAATCATAAAGGTGGTTGTTACCAATTTGAAACATAGTGGTTGTTGGCAAATAATTCTACATGTTTTTAGGTTCTAATTCTTAATTATGAGGTGTTAGAACAATGTGTGTATTATTTTTAGGAGTAGGGACTATTGACTAATCATTCTTTGTTTAATTGTAACGTATGTTCAATCAGACGGTGGAGATCAAGATTAAGATAGACTGTGAAGGATGTGAACGGAAGGTGAGGAGGGCAGTGGAAGGGATGGAAGGTGTAAACCAAGTTGACATAGAGCCCAAGCTAAGCAAGCTGACAGTAGTTGGATACGTCGAGCCTAGGAAGGTGTTAGCTCGTGTCAAGCACCGAACAGGCAAGAGGGCGGAGATGTGGCCTTATGTGCCATATGATGTAGTTGGACACCCTTACGCCGCTGGGACGTATGACAGGAAAGCACCTGCTGGGTATGTGAGAAGTTCTGAGTATAATGATCCGCGAACTAATCAGTTGTCACGTATGAGCTCTACCGAGGTGCGTTACACCACAGCATTCAGTGATGAAAACCCTGCTGCATGTTCTATCATGTGATTCTCATTAATCATTAAGGAGAAATTTTCTCAGTATATGTTATACTTCATATGTCAAAAGACTCCTTTTTCTTTAGTGGTTTGGCAATTAGGTCTATAATTGGACAAGTTTGTACTATATGTTTGTATTGGATTGGTGTCATTAAGGTTATCTTCCAATCATAAATCACAATGTTAATTAAGTATTGGAGATGCTAATTTTGAGACTTGGAGGGACTGGGTTTTTTTAATGAATATACTTTTTCTTATATTTGGAGGAAACACCAATGATGCAAACAAAGTGTTATATTGCAGTGATTCTTGTGATGATTCGATTTTATCGAGTAGTAGCTCCATTGCATACTTTCTCATTGAGTTCGATAACTTTAATCAGCAAAGGGATATTTTTAGATTAGTAGAGTTGTTTCAGGGAAATTTTTTAAAAAAACCACCCCCAAATTCACCATTTTTCTAAAAAACCACCCATTTTTTACAAAATGCCACCCCTTTAAAAATGCCATCCATTTAAAAATACCACCTACAAAGCACAAAACCAGTAGGAATGACCATCCTCTCATGTATTCCGGCCTGTTTTTCCGACCTAGGGCCCACCATATTAAAAAAAATCCCAACCCCCTTCCCCTTCAGTTCTTCTGCCATCCCACCGGAAACACACCATCCAAACTAAGCACCTTCTGGACCATCCCACCCAACCAACCACCACCCTTGTCGGCAAACCCCACCAAGCCCCTATCCCTAGCCTGCTCGCGAACACCCACCAAGCCCGAACCCTACTCACAAAATACCAGCCCCCATCGCTGTCGTAAAACCCCCACACAGCCTTGCTCTGCCATACGACCACCCCACAACCTCCCTTTCTTCTCTGCCCCCTTCGTTCTCGCTCTCGTGTTCCTTTCCTTCTAATTTGCGCCGCCCAGACCACCGCTAGCGCCACTCAATTCATATCCACCAAATCATTTCTTTTGCTCACTTTTTCTCTCCTAACACTCGCCCGCTCACTTTCTCTCTCCTGTCTTTTCGCTAGGGTTTTCTCTTTCGCATACTCCACTCTTTTTCTTCTTCCCCAATTTTCAATCAATTTTTTTTTTCTCAATTAGGGTTTTCATTAGGTTAGAGAAGTTTAAATTCTTCGTCATTCGTTCGACAATGGATTTCGGTGGTCCTCACAAAAGAGGTGAAACTTCTCTTAACGGCAATGGCGGCTTCAAGAAATCTTGTGCAGGTTTATTAAATTTCTAGATTTTATTTTTTAATTTTATTTTTATGAAGTTTTAGTGATGACTTGGAATTTAGACTTGTTTCCTGCGAGCAGGGGTGAGCGCCTGGTGGGGTTCGCCGGTAGGAGAAGTGGTTGAAGGTGGCTGGTTGGGGTGGGGTGGTCCGACAGGTGGCTGTTTTGTGTGAGGTGGTTGCAGGGGCTGAGGGTTAGGGGATATTTCTTTTATTTATTTATATTTTTTTATAAAAATTGATTTTATTTTAATGTATTTATTTTAATTTAGTTTTAGCCAATAGGATAATGACACTTGGACTCTTTAATCGAAAAACAGGTCAGAAAAAGGGATGAGTGGTGATTCCTATTGGTAAGTGGTATTTTTAAATTTCGTAAAAAATGGGTAGTATTTAAGAAAAAGGTGAATTTTGGGGGTGGTTTTTTTAAAAAATTTCCTTGTTTCAATGTATATTTTGGAAAATTAATCTGTAATTTGGTATAGTAGTCAGATTTGGATTTTGAAATAGCGGATGTTAACTTACATAATGATCTGTTACGACTTACAAAGATCATATGAAGTACATTACTTCTAATCTGATTTAATTGGTACACAATTACTTTAGTATGATGATGATTGGCAACTTTAGGATGGAAGATAGTGCTTTATTAGAATCCAATGAAAAAGGGCATCTTTGCATGTAGAGGTACCAGAATTATAGAATCTCTTTTTGAGGTCACATGAGTCCAGGACTTCAGGTATATACTACGAGTATGTTGGGAGGCTTAAGACATACAAGTTACTGCATTACAGATTTACAGTATTAGTTGTAGTCTTGTTGTCTTGTTGATGATGGGGACTATTCGTAGCATTGAGCCCAGCTTACATGGGAGCTTATGCGGTCCCGCGGTGATGATGGGTTTTACCTTGTGTATATAAAATTAATTTTTAGAATTAATTGTATGTTACCACCCTTAAAACACCCTATTTTAATTTTATTACCTACAAACGCAAATACTTAAATTTTATCAACTCATGTGAGTTATCTCAGAATTTTAAAAGGTACAGAAAAACTATTTACTATTTTAGTAAAGTTAGACATTTGTGAAATACTTAACAGTTAGGTATTAAGATTTGATGACATTAGACAAATGCTCCATACTTTGTACTATATTGAGACAAATTCAACAACATTAATTTTTTTTTATTTTTTTTTAAGAAAACAACATTTAAAATTTGATTATAGTAAATTGTGTAAAAAGTTCAAAATAAAACGATGAACTTTGAAATTTTTTCATACATCCTTGTGTAGTTGTAAATATGTAATACTTGTATACATACTTGTATATATGTAATTCTTGTATTCTTTAAACTTTGGTGGTATTTGGCCCATATTCACAATTGGGCCAAGTCATATGCCTATCTTTTTCGGCGGGAAAACCCTACTTTCCCTCCTTAATTAAACCTCTTAAACCCAGGAAAGTGCTTCCAATTTCGGCGGGAAAATCAACCAACAAATCTAGAACATACCCAGAATTTAGAGAGAGAAAAAGAGGAGAGAGAAAAATGGGTGAAGAAGATGAAGTAGAGATGACAGAAGCACAATTGAACGAAGAATTTGCAGTTTGGAAGAAGAACACTCCGATCCTTTACGATCTCGTCGTTTGTCATCCCTTGGAATGGCCATCTCTAACCGTTCAATGGCTTCCATCATCACCCCAAATCAACCCAGATTCATCTCTCGCCGTTCATCAACTTATCCTCGGGACCCACACTTCCGATGATTCCCCCAATTATCTTATGGTTGCTGATGCTCACCTTCCCTCCAACAATGGCCCCTGTTCCTCTGCTCCTAAGGTAAGAAAAGTTATGCCCACCAAGTGTTTGATGAAATGCGTGAGTGAATGTTGTTTTAATTTTATGGGTTTTTGAATTAGGTGGAGATTGTGAAGAAGTTTTGTGTTGATGGGGAGGTGAATCGAGCTGGGTTTATGCCGCAAAAGCCGAATCTTGTTGCTGCGAAAACGAGTGGTTTGGAGGTTTATGTTTTTGATGTTGCTAAGGAAGCAAACTCGAATTCGTGTGATCCTGAGGTGAGATTGAGGGGTCATGAGAAGGAAGGTTATGGGCTTTCATGGAGTCCTTTAAAAGAGGGTTATTTGTTGAGTGGTTCTTATGATTGCAAGATTTGTTTGTGGGATGTGTCTTCCATGCCTCAAAGTAAAGTTCTTGATTCCATGAATGTTTATAAGGTAATTTATGTGTTGCCTGTTTTTGTCTGAATTTTGTATCTGAGTTTTGTGATAAGAAGAAATGTGATTTATCTTTTGTTGATTACATGTTTAGGCTCATGAGAATATAGTTGAGCATGTGGCTTGGCATCCAAAGAATGAAAACTTGTTTGGTTCGGTAGGTGATGATGCAAGGCTTATGATCTGGGATTTGCGCTCTGATAAGCCCCAGCAGTCTGTTATAGCTCATGAAAAAGAGGTATTATTCCTTTTGTTCGGATTTTCTCTATGTTTAACGTGCACACGCGTACGTACACACACGCACACACAAACATAAGTGTATTTGATGCTGTGATTTTTGCTTGGTTGCAATATACCCTGCTTGCTACAAAGTAAACTTATTTATGAGCATACTTTTCAAGTTGGATGTGTAATACCGTAATGTGTGTATTATGCCTTGTCTCCAACTTCTTTTTGTGTCCTTGGAGTGCATTTTACCCATGTTTATTGTTGTTATTGGAAGCAGAGGATTATTTCAAGCATTACCTTGAAGCTTTGAGGGTATGTTGTAGCACATGTAATTGAATTAGCATGTGTATGTTAACTGCGTGTCTTATTGGCATTTGACACTAATTTTAGAGAATTTTGTCAAAAATGTTATCTGTATAGGTTTAATCTCATTTACAATTTCTGCTCATTCCCCTTCCCCCATTGCTATCCTTTGTGGAACCTTGACTTGACTATCTCAAATTTGTAAGCATTCATGGTATTTACACAACTATTTGGGAGATGTAGATCACTATTTTATTGTTGTATCATTTTGATGTGCTATAAGCTGCTTGTTTTCTCCAGGTTAATTATCTATCTTTCAACTCATTCAACGAATGGAGTGTGGCGACAGCTTCTTCTGATACCACCATCGGACTGTTTGATATTCGAAAGATAGACACGCCCTTGCATGCCTTGTCTAGTCACACGTATGAGCAAATCCCAACAGTGATTTTCATTGTTTATTGAATAGCTATGTTTGGAATTCAAATTTATGTCCTGTTTATTGACAAATTTTCAGTGAGGCTTGGGATTTTACTAATATGCATGTTATATTTATTTGCAGTGAAGAAGTTTTCCAGGTTGAATGGGATCCCAATCATGAGACCGTATTGGCATCATCTTCTGATGACAGAAGGCTAATGGTTTGGGACCTTAACAGGTACACTCTTATGTGTTTGTATTTCACCTTTTGAAACCGGTTTGTGGATTAATATGAGACTGATATACGGAAATCAACCGTAGAACTGTTCAGAAAAAGGCATAACATAATTCCAACAGTTTTAGTTGATTCCTCAAAAATTGTTTTCCCTTAAAATGTCTGATTATCAGCTGAGAATCAACCTATTTACTAGTAGTTATTATGGAATTATGGTTTACAGAGTTGGCGATGAGCAGTTGGAAGGAGAAGCACAGGACGGGCCTCCAGAACTCCTTTTCTCACACGGAGGACACAAGGCTAAAATATCAGACTTTTCTTGGAATAAAAATGAACCTTGGATGATCTCAAGTGTGGCGGACGACAACACAGTACAAATTTGGCAAATGGCTGAGAATATATACCGTGATGAGGATGATATACCAGCTGAATGAGCTCCCTTGAGCTTTTTCTGTAATCCTCAGCTTGTCTTAAACTAGTTACAACTTTTCAAAAGGATATTAATGTTTGACTGTGTTTTTCAGATAGTATTGTATCAGTCAGTGACGATGGTCACCAAGTTTAAGAGTTGTATCTCAAATCTATACAAAATAGTTTAAACTCAATGCGCTACAAGACTAAGCTCAACAGATTTACTGTATGCTACAACAAAACTCAAATTAATTAAGGAATTTTAGCTATAAATTGTATACTCCAAAAGCTCAATGAATATTTTTTCCCCGGATCATATATTCATGTGCTAGATAAACCAGATGAGAATATATTGTTCCCCTAAAATCACAGTAGTAATATTCTCTCAATTTCACACTAATATTGTAAACTTGCTTTAGGCAATAAGATTGTAATAGTTGTGGATGGGAAAAGGCAAGATAATACTGTTTGTGACATCCATTTATTTTAAGTTGTAACATGACAGGGTGGCACCTTGACATATGTATTAGCTTCGTGAAGAAGAGAGATCCGAATAACCCATGTGATGAGAAGATAGATTGAACCCAAATCTAGCAAGAAATGTCACTACTCTTTTCGAGCATCCCAAGAAGGAATGTATATTTACTACTTGTATAAGATAATGGAGGTATGGGATAGAGCCCATAGAGAGTCTTGCAGAGATCATCAAGTTTGAAAGTAGAAACTAGTGCACATGTTCACAGCAATGTATGGAAGCTGCAAACCTTGTGCCAAAATGTGATCTTCAAGCATTCAAGGTAATCGCAAAACCCACAGATCACAGAAAGATGAAAATCTTGGAGCTTCTTGATAGATTATAAGTTCTAATCTCAAGTTAAACAAACATATTATTCACGGAAGACATAAAGATATTATCAAAAGAAGAAAAAAAAAACAGAACGAACCAGCAACTACAAGTCCTAAGCAAAGTATGTTCTAAGATTACAAAAAGGTTGGATAAACAACTCCACTAAACAAAAGAACATAGTACAGAAGATAGATCCACATGAACAGAACAGAAGAGGATAATCAGAAAACAAGAGGAGCAAAATATATGTCCCGACTTCACATCTCCTTGGCATCAACAGTAACCAAGTAGCTTGCAAGTGCTGCATGGTTAGCTGTACAATAAACAAAGCAGTCCACAGTTAGACTCTACAAAAATCATGATTTATAAGTCAATAGTAGACAGCAGCAAACAATGCCATTATAATTCTATTGCAAAAAACAATTAACATGATAAAATACATGGTACCCTCATAAAAAGCATGAAAATAATCCTGCAAGCAGCAATCCAAAGAATATTATAACTCCAGTTGTCAATACATGCTTCCGAACCAAGTGAGAACACATACAATAGTAATACAATCATCTCAGTGGATAGCAATCATAGCATCAAGGTAATATCAGTAATCACTGTTCAGCCACCCTTCATTCCACACCCCACATTTAAAGGCTATTAATCCTAAGTTCTAAACTAAACACAGGAGCAACATGTATTCAGAAGTAAAACCAACAACCTTACAGAGTTACAGGATAAGTGGAGAGAAAAATGTGTAAGATATATCATACATAATATAAGCAACCAAGAATAAACTGCTTTAGTTCTCTGTATTATTTATCAGTTTTCAATGTACGTGCTTCTACTGAAGTCTATTAACTCCATACAAATGGTGACCATATGTTAACACCAACTTAACAAGAATGAGAACAAGCCAAAAAAAAACATACTTCCTTCATCCAGAATTAACAATCAGATACCCTATTTTGGGAATTCGCTCACGTTTACTAGAAAAGGAGAAGAGTATGATCAGTTTCCCAAACATACACCCACATAAAAGGAGTAATGGAGAGAATATGAAAAGAAGATAGCTAATATTCAGAACATTTTAAGGAAATCATGATGAACGACAGGAGCAATATAACGATTAATTCGGGACAATAAAAATGTCAAAAGTTACTTAGATCACTGAAAGCTGAAACAAGTACATGGAAGAGAGAGAGTAGGAAAACCGTGAGATCGTTGGTCGTCCTTTTATGTTAAAAGAAAACAATGTACAAATGACCAAAAAATTGTTTGTCATGCCTGTAACCCTTGTCTATGCTCCATAGCTCTTAAGCCATCAATAAGAGACATGTCACTAGCTCCTCATTTAGAATTTCTAAACAAAAAGCATATTCCTAAAATCCATCACGAGTCCAATAAGTTCATCATATCCACTTGTTAAGCCCTCCTTGCTTAAGCCATCCAATCATCAAACCCAACACTACAGTTTGCTACTTCAAACCCAATTTCCCTGGCTGCACTAGTGTCAAACCTATATGGCTATACGGCCATCTCCAACAGACCAATACTTCATTCATGCACAATAGCATCAAAGTATGATCCCTCAATATATCCAGAAATTGACTCATATCCCACTAATTTTCAGCATATTGGACACACTTCTCTGCCAAGAGCTTGGTATAAGAAATCATAAAATATACTTGTGTGTCACAAGATAAATCATACATTCATACTTACTAAATCGCAGAGGAAGGTCAACCTCAAATATGTGTATGAAGAGTACAACATGATTTAATTGCATATCAATGTAATGATCCAATGACCAATTACAAGTGAAAATGGATAGACTGAGAGCAGAGATTAGAAGCAAGAAAATAGTGGAGAGGGTGGAGAGAACAAATTTGTTAAGAAAAAGAGGAGAGGAAATCCTGTTTGAATATTTTTCTATGCCCCCCCCCCCCCCCCACACACACACAAATCCCCCAACCTCAGTTGGTAGTTTGGTACATGCCATTATGCCAAGTCAACACACACTTACAACAACAATTCTTGTATTTGAATATTATTTCATCCTATCGACATCATTAAGCTGCATTTCAAGATAGTTTATTCTAATGGCAACTTTCACACATTAACCATTTCAAACCATTAAATCAGCAGCAGCACAACTATTACATTGCACTTTTGCAGAATTCTACACAAAGCATCACAATTTACACAAAGCACAGTATCAAACATAACAAAAGAGGGCAAACATAACAAAACTCAGGTCAACCAAATCTGATGATGTCACTATATATTGGTCAATATGATACAAATAAATGTACTTCAATTAGACAAACATCATTGTGCAAAGAGGAAACACTCGCCTCAAAACAACACCAGTACATGTACATAATCTATTATCCTCTTACGGCTGATCATACATACGAGATGCAGAAGTCAAGATGACAATAAGAACACTGGAAACCCAAGCCATGAATTCATGAAATTAACAATTTCACGGGACATATTAATAACATAATTAAAGATATTAAAAGCATGATAAAATTAAACCAAGACTTTGCTTACAGCTTGATTCAAGCAAAGAACTTATCAATCCAATAAGAAACAAATAGAAAAAAAAAATGAGCTAATCACCTTTTTCTCCTAGCATTACCAGATGAACCACCAGTGGATGTTATATTTGTTGTGCCACAACTTAAAAGGTCCTTTGGTGCAGATCCTAGGCTAGCCATGCAATTCTCATACTCACACTGAGCATCTATGTTTGCCCCTTCCCCAGCTTTTCCATCGACACCGGGATGGAGACAATAAATTTGATCACCACACTGAGCATTGCACGGAATCATGTAAGAACCAGGAAAGTTATTATTGTTGGCAATATTCTGATACATATCCCCACTCTTGACTGGCCTTTGATATGGAAAAGAGCCGATTTCCCCTTCAATTCTTCCCCTAATGTCAACAAGCAGACACTTAAGCCTGGCAATCTCAGCTTCCAATGCAGCCTGACCCTGTAACCTCTTTAGCAATTGCTGGTTCAAAGCCCTCAATTTCACAACCTCATCCTCCAATGAGGCTGCATGTGCTTTCTTCTTTTGCCGATACTTGCGAACAGCTTCTCTATTACCCCCTCTCTCCCTCCCACGTTTCCTAGATTTCTGTTCCCCGGATTCAGCAGAATCATCATTGTTCCCACTTTTCTCTTCACTGGAAGGGGGTAAGATTTTTGTGTGCACATGAAAACACGTGTGCGTATGAGATAAATCAGGCCCGGGGGGATTACAAGTGTGGGTATGAGTACAAGCGTGAGTATCCCTCAGTAGTTCGTCAAAGAAACTATCCATTGATCCACTACTGGGAATCTCGCCAATGTTTGCACTAGAAAGGAGCTCTTGGTTTGAAAATTCAAGCTCTCCATCATCCATTAAAGGAACTCGATTGCTATTACTACTGTTATTGTTGTTGCAGTTAATCTGGTTGTTACCTTCCATCATTGCCAAAATTCACCCTAGAAAAAGCCCAAATTGTAAAAATTCATTTCAACCCAGATAAAATTTCCCCACCAAGTATCCAAATTGAGCAAAAATTCGCAGAAATTAATCAATATTACTCGAAACCCTAAAACCAAATTACCACAACTAATCATTCAATGATCGCAAATTCAACTGACACCCAATTAAATTAACCCAATTTAAAGACATAGTACATTGAAAAAACACACATATACAAATCAATTCCCCAAAAAAGCGCGTAAATTTACTTAAACCTAACCACGAATTGCACCAAAACAGCACTATCAACCAAAATTAAAACAAACCCAGAAACAAAAATCATAAATCATACAGTAAAATTACAATAAAACGCAAAATTAAACAACAATTCTTACCGACAATCAGGCAAGGAATCCCACCACTTCTGAGTAAAATGAACAATCTTGACCCTAAAAGAAAACTGAATTGAAATAAAAAATTGAATGCTAACGACCGAATGAGAGGAGAGAGACAGATAGGAGTATCGCCGATGAGAAAAGGGGGCGAAAATAACCCTAGAAGAGGAGAGAGAAAGTAATAAGGTAGTTTAAACAAAAATGGCAAGAAAATTGAGTGGAGGGGGCATAAGTGAGGACATAGCCAAGCCAAATAGTTTGACGAGGCAATCGCAGAATCTCTCACCTCTGGTTTTTCATTGAAAAATCACTTCAACACCCTTTTTCCTCAGAATTTGTACTTAATTCAAGGGCTTCTTTGCAAATTTTTCATTAAATTTTTAGAATCTAATCATTGGATAAATTTCTACTCATCATCTTGTTTACTCGTTCACATTAGTCGCCTTTTGTTTTCTTTTATATCATTAACTTTTAAATATATATATAATTCGATAACTTATGCTTTTAGTTTAAAGAGCGCTTTCACTCAATAATTTTATAGTATTTGAAAAAAAATTGGTTATTTGTGTTATTGGTTCAGATTAAAGTAGCGACATTCAAATCTGAATACTTCTATTTGAAGTAACAACTCAACACCTGAATAAGAAACAAACAGTTATATTTTAAAAATTCTACGAAAGGAGTATTAAACATTTATTCATGTACTAGCTTTTCAGTGTAAATCATTTTAAAAAAAAAGTTCTCCTTGAATCGGTGACATGGACTATAAATTGAAAATTCATAAGAGTGCAACTCTCCCCACACATTATTAAGAAAAACATTATACTTTGATATTTTAAATTTTAATTAAATGTGAATCTAACAAATTTCATATAATTTTTTTTCATATATTGGTGAAACTTTTTATATATGATTTTTTAATAAAGTTTGACCAAGATTGATTTTGGATGATGAAGTATGTTTTTAGGTTTGAGATGTGGATAATGAGCCACCTTAGCTAGTTTATATTTAATTCATGAGTGATTCATTTGGATTTTGAATTAGATGAGGTCATGCATGAGTTTATTGACAATTGGCATTGTGACGTGATATGAACAATATAAAACTTCTAGGGAATTCATAATACTAGTATTACTTATAATTATGAATATGGAATATGACATAATATTATATAATTGAAAAAATCAATCAAAAAATGACATAGAGAGGATACTCATTTTTTATATATTGATGCACATGTATTAAAAAAAAAAATAGGAAGCAATAATTTGATATTATATTGATGCTTGATCTAAATTATACATACTACACTTATCACTACTAGTACAACTTACACATTTCACGTCCAAAAAATTAGGCAATCCGTACGCATTATTCTTCCCTATTTTCCCAATGGAAAAGGATGCAAAAAAGACTTTATAATAAATGGAATATTTAGATCAGAATAAATCCAACCTGATAGGCTATCAAATGTAAAACTTATTTTTTATCTGTTTAATTTATTTAATTTACGCTTAGTCTTGTTTACTTATTTATTAAAGGAATCTCAACATGAAAATATACCGAACTTATAAAAATGGATTTGCTTTGGACCACTTAATAAACCCCAAAAAATAATGTATTTTCATGCTAAGTCCTAATCTCACAAGACTAGTCTCAACTTTTATTTATTATTATAAATTTATAAAATTAATAATTGAATAATGGATTTACATATTAATACGCGGCAAGTTGAGAGTAGAGGTTTTTGTTGTTTTATGCTCTGATTATATTCATATTATAAACTAAGAGATTCATTATTCTTTCTATTTTTTTATTTTTGGTATCAATACAACAGATTCATGATATAAAATGTTCAGGTTGCAAGAGCTTTGGCTTTTCAAGAATTTGATTGGCCAAGTTGTTAGAAAGAGTATGGACGAAAAATGTTTTACCTATAAAAATTAGAATAATTTGTCTCGTTTGACTTTAACACCATATAATCTTTTTATTTTCTTTCTTTAATATTATAGCAATTTTAGATGTGAAAATAAGTAAATTAGCTAAGTATAAGTCTACTCTTTTTGTTTTTTGATTGATTAATACGAATTATTAGAGACGTGGTGTTTCTTTAATTTTTTTTTTTCTATATCGAGTAGATGTGTAGAGTACGTAGAGAGAAAGGTGTAACAAATGAGAAATTATGATTGCAATACAAAGAATATAGTGATTGTCATTTTGTTTTAATTTTAATTTCATAAATATTGGACTTAACTTTAGCATAATTACTCCCATTTCAAATTACCTCTAATCTTGATAAAGTCCAATACATTTTAATGTGTAATTATTCGATGTACAATAATAATCCAGTAACTTATAATAAGTTCAACATCTTCTGTTGACATTCATACTCATAGTCATAGATGCTCCTAAAAGTAAAATTTGCGGAAGAACGTACGTGCATCTTCTGTTGGTCGAAATTATTTATATTCGTTTGGAATAAATACTCCAACTTATTTTTAACTTTTATCATTATGAGAAGAAGATGCATGTAACACTTTTGGCACAATAGACGGACTCCTTTATTTTGAATGAATGGATGGACAGCCTTACATTCTACTCTATTTTTTTCAATGGTCTATATTACTTGGGTGAGCTTGAGTGAAAGTGTCTTTATGACATGTGTCAAATGATAGGCCTATTGGAATACTCCTAATTTTTTTTATATTAATTTTGTTGTTTTTTCACAATTCATAAATGTCAATGAAATATGTATCTGAATAAAAAGGTACGATCTCCAATCCTTAAAAATTGTCCTAATTTTGATTCTTTATACTATGTGAATATCATAGGAAATGAAATCCATCTCTTAGAATAAATACAAATATATATGAAAAAGCACGTACACTTTCTTGATTTCATATTTACTTATAGAAGAACACTTTAACAACATTTGGAGGATAGATTTGAGGGTGTAACAATCAAATTAATCAAATAACTTTAACATCGATTGCATATAATTTCCATCTTACTTGTGCTTCACTCATTTTGATTAATTTGCTTTTGCACACCTCAATTTTCTTTTTTAAAATACTTGCCAACTGCTTATTTTTAATTTTGTTTCACTTGTCTCAATATATAGTTTCAAAATATCTGTATCTAAAAAAAACAAAAAAGTTTCAAAATATCAACTTTTAAATGATTTTACTACTATACTGATGATAATATACGAGTGAAAATTTTAAAAAGAAAAAAAAAAAAAAATACATTTGGTTTACAATGCAAGCTATCAACTCAGCCAATTGGACTAGACTCACTAGAGGGTCCAGATTGCACATGGCCCTTTTAAATAAAGATCTTGAATGCCGCCGGATTGGGCCCATATTTATTACTCCTACGTTAATAATATCAAGCTGATTTGCAAAAACCAATTACTCCGTACAAACTTTTAGTGATTGGATCCTAGTCTCTAACAATTTTCATCATAATATAACTGGTAAGTACTCACAATTACATGCTTAAATACTTCTTAATTTCCCACATGTGAGTATTACGTGTTAATTTAGAAGTAAACACTGAGAGAAAAATATTTTCATACGTCTCCATAAAACTAATACGAAGTACTCCACATCAATTTACGATGAATCAGAGTATGGATAATAACATAGATATCTATGTAATGTACCGCCCTGTATCTTCAGTATAAGAAATTGGCCTAAACTTAAATATATTGGAATAGATCGAAACAAATCAAGCATAAGCCAAAACATAGGTATCTACTCTAGTCAAGCCACATCTCCATAAAAGTATGGACAATAACAAAGGTATCTACTCTAGTCAAGCCACACCCTAAAACGGTAGCTCAAATCCGGTTCGAGTCAGGCTAGCTTAGCTCATACTCAACCAACTCGATCTACGTGACTACCTCCAAGTCCCGATAATTCTTCAATTAAAACCATACCAATCAATTTAAGACTGAACTTATAGTCAAGCTTTTTCAGTTTTACTAGAGGATGAATAATACACTTTGCATTATTGCATACAAAAAGTAAAAGCTGCATTAGGGTCATAATGAATAATTGCAACATTGAGAACAAGAAGCTAACTCGCCAAAAATGCTTTTAATTGCCTCGAATCTCAATAATATGCACTCATGCATGCATATATATAGTGTACATTTATCCAAACCACCACATAAAACAAGGGGGTGCAAATTTAGACTTATAATTTCCTCAAAACTATACAAAGGAAAATGCTAAGGTAAGGATAATTACAAATGTGGGAAGGGGGATCAACGTGCTAATCGAAACTCGAGGATCTCCTGCATCTTCCAGTTAAGAAATCCCCTAGAGTATGAGGACTGTTGCTCCGGTCACCACTACTGCACGACGTGCGATCATCTTCTAAGTCGAGGAGTGCAAGACTTAAGTGCGATTTCTTAGCACTCGAGTTTGGGTAAAGCTCTTCTTCATTACCATCAAAGTGTTCTTCTTCTTCTTCTTCATCATATACATGGGACTTTGCCCACGTATCCATAGTTTCCTCTCCTTTTAGAAGTTTTAGTATCTGAGAAAATTCAAAAGACATGTCATGCTTTTTCTGCAATGATATAGTTGGTCAAGCAAACCACGTGAATTAAATATTAAATATTTTAACAACTGATTGTCAAACAAGACCATAGTTTTTAAAGGGTGTTACTAAGACATTACAATTAGTAGCTTTTTAAAGCAACAAATTTTACACTCCAAACTCTGTCTTTCCCAATAAAGACGCAGTTGATTTACAACTTAAATTACTATGCAATCATACGCATATTGTTTAAACTATTCAATTTTACCACTAAAGGCAATTATGTGGATTATTAACAACATTTAGCCAAAAACTTTTAACACAACCTTGGAATAGAAATCTGAATAATGTACGATAAATGACTACGAAAAATTACTTTTAATCCAAAATTACTGCTTGATCCAAAACCGAGATTCAAATATAAAGTATTCAACTTAAAACCGAATTGACTACACTTTGGTAAGGGGAGAGTAATATTCCATTTCGGGGTCCATCAAGCAAACATACCTGGTCCATATTAGGACGAAGCCTAGTTGCCCTTGTCAAGCAAAGTTTAGCTGCTAGGACCATTCTTTGCATTTGGCCCTCATCAACGCTCCCTTCCAAACTAGGGTCTAGAATTCCTTTTATTAGCTTCCCACTCTGTAGCCTTGGTTTTGCCTGAAATTCATCAAATCCATTCCAAGATTTTACATGTCAAAATCTCAATAAACTAAATGACACATAACCTAAAAAAGTCGAATTTCTTTTGATTAGTGTAAAAGCTAAACAGTTACACGTATTTTTTAATACGAGGAATTACTTACCCACATGACCAAGCTCTCTTGGCCTTTGGAAGAATTAATGGGTTTTCTTCTGGTGAGTAATTCAAGAAGCACCACCCCAAATGAGTAGACGTCTAACTTGTCGGTGACCTTACCATACATGAAATATTCGGGTGCTAGATATCCAAATGTGCCCACCACATCAGTGTAGGTCTCAACACTTTTTGCATTTGGACCCCATATTGCAAGCCCAAAATCAGACAACTACAGCCAAAATCAATCAAAAGATATCACATTAGAGTACTATTATTGGCCAAAATCATCTTTATTGTAATAAATAATGTTTCAAAAGTTTAAATTGTTACATTGCATGCACCATAGAAAAAGAAGTAGGGGTGATAACAATTTTCTTTATTGAGGTCTTGTCCTCTTCGATCGATATTTATTATATTGAACTGATTGTTACAGGTCAATTATAGATTTTTGCGGATTAAAACTGATTATTTTTATATTACGTATGTAAAATGAAGAAAACATGATTTAAGTCGTTCTTTATTCATATCGTTATGAGAGGGTAGGTATACCTGAGGTTCAAAGTTGGCTGACAAAAGAATATTGGAAGTTTTGACATCTCTATGAATAACAGGCCTTGGACATCCTTGGTGCAAATAAACAAGGGCTTCTGCTATCCCAACTGCTACTGTAAACCTTGCATCCCATGACAGCAAAGATTTTTCTTTGTTTTCAGCTGTTACAATTTACAAACACAAATCACACATAAAATCTTAATTCCCATTTACTCAATAAAATCAATCAAAGGAAAATTTAAGCAGAATTAGGAGTTGGAGTTTTACCATGCAAGTTGTCCTCTAAGCTGCCCTTGGACATGAACTCATAGACAGAGATTAGCTCGCTGTTGTCAACACAAACACCGAGCAATGTTGTAATGTTTTTGTGGCGCATTGTGGACATTATATTGACTTCTTGAGAGAAATCCTTCCATGCTTGTTTCGACGATTTTAGTACCTTTACAGCCACTTCTTTACCATCAAGAAAAGTTCCCTTGTAAACTTGGCTGCATCCTCCTTTACCTATTAAGTTCTCTGCATACACAAACAGTTTTAATCAGTGCGACAGGTTTGTAAAAATCAGGTGAAGTGAACAGAGCCTTATACCATCAACACGAAATAAAAAAGAGATTAATTGTAATAACCTGCAGAGAAATTAGATGTCGCGTGTCTCAAAACCTCGTAACTAAACCAAGTGAACTCCAAAAAATTCAATTCAAATGGAAGCCCGGGTTCCTGATCAAGGAACTCACTCCAAAGTGACTGACTGCTCTTGCTACTAAAGGCGCCATTACTTGCATTATCGTTTTCCCTCCCTAAGGGACTCTCGGACTTGGTAGAACACGAGTCTACATTACTACTACCACAGCTTTGAGGAGTATCAGGAGGTGAACGATCAGGGAAGTTCATCACCCATTGAACTACCGACATTTTCCTCGAGTCTAAAGCCTTCTGAGTTGGAAGGCTAGACCTTCGTAGCAAAGGCCAACCGGGTTTTTGCTCCGTTACATCCTCCTTGTTAAAACTAACTGTTCTTTGAGGAATTTTTTTACTGTCAATACAAACATTTTTAGGAGTTTCAACTTCTGCAAGCTCTTCACAACTGATATCTGTTGTTGATTCAGATTCTGAGTTCTGACAGTTCAGTTTTGAGCTATTAGAATCCACTTCTGATACTTCTGAATCTCCAAACTCAGACTGATTTCCATTCGATTTTCTGGCTTTATGGAAGCTCGGCCTCGGATCTTCTTGAAGTCCTAGCATAAATTTCATACAAAATTCAACAATTTAGCATACAGTAATAACAACCAAATAAAAAAAAAAAAAATCAAAAATTATTTATAAATAGATTAAAAATTAACCTTGTATTATATGATCATCATTGGAGAGTCTTTGAAATAAAACTTTGCCATTATGAACAGTGAAGATTTCAGTGCTTAAAGGCAATTGTTTTGCACAATATTTTGCAGTTGACATTCTACCCCTGAAATTAATTTACTGTTCACAGTAATCAGATAGAACCAATGGCATATATAATTTAAATACAGAAGTTACTTATTCATATTTATATGTTTTTATTAAATTAGTCAAAATTTCTTACCCAATAGAACCAGGTTTTGTTATTCCAACAATTACAGCAGCAGCCACACACCCTTTTGCTTCACTTACTAGACTTTTTCTTATTGATTTTCCTGTTAATATCTTTCCACTTATCTTTACCTGAAATTTATTAACATAAAATTTAATTCATTAAATAAAAAATAAAAAAAATCCTATATATAGAAAAAAAATTAATAAAAAACAGAGGAAAGTTACCTTCTTGATATCACATAAATTCTTGAAAATATTTAGATAATCATCCAGCTGTTTCTTCTCCTTTGCTACATCATCTACAACATAGAGTATATTTCATGATAATTTGACAATAATCCTTTTTGAAAAATTAATTTTTTTTTTTTAATAGTGTACCTGAGTTTCTGCAAACATGAAGAACAACAACATGATCAAGAGGCTCAGCAACCTTAACAATGGCCCAACCAAGAAGCTCTTTGCTTTCGGTATCGAATCGAATTCCAACCAATACGTTTCTGGTTTTATCAATCCCCATTTCTTCTTTCTCAATCCTCATTTTTTGAAAATATATTTTTGCTTGGACTTCTGGTTGGGAAAAAAAATTTCTTTTCACCTTATAAAAGTATAAATTCTTCAAATGTTGATCATCTTTATCTGAAGAAAATTGAGCTCCAAAAGCAGAGCACCCTGATAAATTTAAAGAACTCTAATAAGAATTATTATACCCTACTTTTTAATTAGATAACAAAAAAGGGGCCTCCTTAGATTAGGTAATAATAATAATAATACTATGTGTGGTCAATTAAAAGAAAATAACAAAACATTAGGGGACAAAATATATTAACCTAAAACTCGTAAACAATGAAAACAATTTGAATCGATTGTAATTGTAATAATAATAATAATAATAATAATAATAGTAATAATAAAGCGTATATTCAAAATCACAAATCAGATTCTACACGCGAAAGAAAACATGGTGTGTTTTATTTAAATGAAGAGAATGTACCGCCAAATACTCAATTGTGGATGAACTCCAACCACTTTTGCCACTAGAATTCGGACCCATTATGTACACCATCACTTTATTATAAGATGTTGAAAAAGATGGCTTATTATATGATGATGATATCATTAAATTATATATAATAAAATAATTAATATTGCTAGTTAAGTGTTAAAATGAAAAAATGGGGAAAAATCGTCGGTAACGAAGAGGAGGAAAGACGAAAGAAACGGGCTAAAAGGTGGCGGGAAACCCATGATATCCGGTCACTGAGTACAGAAAACACATGACAATTAAAACTGATACCGGCTATTACGGGTTGACACCCGATTTTTAAGAGTGAATTAAATTATGTAATTAGTAAAGAAAAAATTAAAATTAACAGTGGGTTATCGGGAATTGAGAGAGAACAGGAAATCCATGGAACATGCCTTACGTAAAGGAGGGACCCTCAGTAAAATTAGGAAAAATAATTTTGAGTTTTGACCCCCTTTTTAATAGGAGTTTTATTATTGATGAAGAATCTTAGGTGAAAGTTTGTTGACATTCAAATTTTTATTCAAATCGCATCTTATTTAGATGAGGTGTATGTATTTGTATTTCTTATATTCCCCCTTTGAATTCAAAATAGAATACTTCTTAATTTCTTATTAATGAATGAAATACTTTATAGTTGTGGAATTGTAGACATAATTTCATTAGGTACAGGTGCAAAATCAATCAATTTATAATTCTTATGTTTTTCTTCTATGAATTACTTAGATACTTGTATAAGATATGCGTGTACGTAGTAGTGATAGAACCGTTCGTGCATTTCAACTCTCAAAGGTACATCTATTTGTAAATTTTTTTGAACCTCTTTAGCCTTCATAATTGTTTCGTAGCAATACCTGTTAATTACTACATACCTATGATATGTTCGATTGCAAATTTCTTGTATGAAGATAATATGATGCGTAATGAAGTAAGGTCATCTATTTGGGGCTATGATATATTTAAGCGCATAATTCCATTCAAACTCAAGTAAAATTATGATGTTGACCAGCGGATTAGTAAAAGTTTGGCTCCTTAAAATGTGATTGAAAATTAAAAAGAAGAATAAGATCATTATCTTTATTAGTCAAATTGTCTGCTACTCTGCAGTCGCAAACAACAAGTAATGAGTCATGCATGGTGCGCAACCTTTATCTCCCAATTGCATCATTTTGGAAGTGGCTTATCTTCCAAATGAGTGCACCTAACATTGTACATTTTTACAGAACTAATTTGCTTTCTTGACCAAAATTATCTCTTTAATTGCGTCATTATCCATCCAAAACTTTGTAAATATCTTGGCTGACGCAAAATTTATCTTTTGTGAGTAGGATTTTTTGAGGACTACGTAATTCTTAGCATGCTATGAGTACAACTATACAAGTAAAACAAGGTTAATGAGATCATGCCATTCTATGAATTTTATCAATGTAAGACTCATATAAGATTAAAGAATCGGGTTATTGGTGTTAAATTATTATTGTATATAACATTAGAGACATAAATATGTTACAAAGTAAAATTATTAGAAATAGAAGAATGTACAAAGTATAAAAATGAGGAAAATGATATACACAGTTTTAAGAGTTGGATATAAAATACCAAAATTGAATTAATCATGCTAAATTACAATTAACAAGTAATTTTATCATGCATTTCCAAATCGATCAAGAATAGAATGCCTTTTCTTTTATTGCCCACAATAATTAGACAAATTAGTGTGGAATCCTACATCAGTAACGTAGTTGAGTACCCGCCACTTTTGTTAGTTGGTTGCAAAACAAAATGCTTTTCCCGCATTTATGTAAACTTTTTGAAATTGGTGTCCTTAAAATTCAAGGTCATGTGGAAGTACTAATCTCATCTTCAATTAAGCTCTCTTTTCTATACTTAACACTTTGATAAGCACGTGACCACATTTACATCTTAATTATTACAGCATTCATGACAACCATAATCAACCTGAGCCCTGAATTCCTGATTGCTGCTATGTTGAAGCTTCATTCTCCCCTCCTCCCGGTTTTCCCGACAAATAAAAAGCGTTACTTTATATAGTCGTAAATTCTATCATACACACACGGTTAAACAATAAAAAAAACTTACACTAAGTGCAATGACTTCTCTCACACTGATTAAGATGATCGGAGGAACACATAATATCTAGTGGACTATTTTACGTATTATTCTGACATAATAGATCGACGCATGTTGTGAAGTTGTCCCCCATTTGGCACCATGCAATGAGTGAACTGAAATAATAACACATTTTTTAACATACCACAATATGTAAATGTTTTGATTACAATTTACAAACAATGAGATTCGATAAAACTAATAGGAGACGAGGTTTAATTAAGTAAGCAATGGAATATATTGGTAAAATTAAAATAGTCTTTGAATTGATTAGCGGCGGGCAATCCCGTCAAATATGCGAAGTAAATATTAAGGGAATGGAACAAGTGGCTATTATAGTAATTTTTTACGGAATGAGTTAATATCTTCCCACATATAGTAGTTAGACATTGTCGGCAGCATGCAGGGAATTAAGGATGTATCATCAAATTAAACTATGTGATTTTCGTTCATGATAGTCTATAATTCTTAAACTACGGAGTAGATCTATGTGTAGAGTATAGACTATATATAAATAAAGATAAACTTATATACAAGTATCAATTAGTTATATCGGTCATATGAATAAGAGGCTACATTCGAATTAGTCTTAATACTAGAAACTATTTTTTTTTTTTTTTTGAGGTGAAATTTTACCATAGCAAGTTAGGTTGACCTATGGGAAAAACACAAATTTGAGATGAGTCGTCTCCTTAATATACAAAAAAGAGTTATTATGTAGATTAGATATTGAATTACTACGAAAAAGGATGCATGTGGATTTTAGTCAATGATTAACTTATCTTTGACTTAATAGTTGAATTGTAATTTCTTATTCTTACTACCCCCCTAAATTTTTACTCGTAATTTCTTTGAAATTCACCTACGCCCATGTTATGTTTTCATATATATATTGTATTAAAAATTGCATTTGTTGGCCATAATTGCAATTAATATCTGAATTAGGAATACCTAACATTTATAGAGGCATAGAGGGACAAAGAGTCGAAGCCTTTTAGGTTGCGAGAACTAATAATATTTTCTTCATGGCCATTTATCGTTCAAATGTCTTATTCGAGAAATTTGTAGACCCATGCAATTATATCACCATATCATATTGCATGCTGATATTTTTAAACATGAAATAAAGAAGGATCTTTGTTCATTTGACACGTGTCAATTTTCTTCTAGACAAATTCATAATTATTAGAAGTTCATGGGTCTATTTCTTTGTACGCAGGGTCAATATTGTATGTAATGCATTATTGCAAAAAGCTTTTTCTACCAATTATATTCAGATTTTTGCATGGTTGTTAGCTAGATTTGGGAAGTTTTGTGAAATATTGTTATTTCTATAATATAGAATGAGATGGAAAAAATTAATGACCCCACTCATATTCGATCTATTATATAGAACTATAAAGTAGTCCGTATTATACAAGTGTGTTGTATGATAGACAATACCTCCAATAAACATTTTAGTAATATTTTTCAATAAAATATCGGAATAATTAGTGAATCAATGACAATTGTTCGAACTTCGAATGCATACTTGTCTAGCCCTTTGCGATTTGTTGAATTCTTCCTTTTTCCATATGTAATTGCTTAAAAACTATGTTGCAAGTCATTACAATTCAATAATGGACCAAAAAATAATTACAAAAGAGCAATCCATAATAATAATAATTGATTAATTGCAATGCAAATATGCAAGGATGTCTCAATGATAATAAGACAAACAGAAAATTTGCTATTCTAGCAAAGCAGAATAGTACAGTAAACAATTTTTTACATTGACAAATAAAATATTTATATAAAGCAGATTAAATTATCAATCCAATTGACCGACCAAAATTCACAGAAAAAGGAAGAGCGTAAAAAATGTTGCAAAAGTTGTGATGCCACTTGTTTTTTCCCTCAAATTATGAGACCACTTGATTAGGTTTAGGCTAATAAAGAAAATTGAGAGTACTAGCGTTACTGTACAATGTTCGTGTCAATGACTGTTTATGCATCATAATCATAATTAAGAGGGGGATGTTTTTGTTGTGTTCAACACGGTAGTATATGCATATAACACTTCACGTGAGAGATAAATTGAAAATAATGGCCCTAAGATCAGGGTCAATAAATGTGTTGATTACGAATTATAGTTAGTTAAAGTTAAGGTAGAGATTTGTTACGTCTTTAACGTTAGAGGCTAGATGAGTGGTAGGTGGTCGTGGTAACATTGATATGTAGTGATTGGAGCCGAGGAATGGAGAAGATGAAAAAATTATAGGATTTTTGAATATGGAGTAATCCCTTACAGATCGAGTTGTAAGATAATAAGCCTAAAAGAGATTAATTTAAAACTACGCCTAAAGTTCTTGCAATTAAATTTGAACATGAACAGTATATCTGCTACAAGAATCAGATAATGCATGCTTTTTGTTCCATATCATTGTATCAACTTTCCACCGTGATAAAATTTGAGACTACACAATAACCAAATTAAAAAAAAGGATTAGTATTTTGGTGAGAGAAACGTGAAGGGCTTGCTCATCTGCTTGAGGATCCACCCACGGCAAGTTCCGTACAATATATAAATGTTATTTGAAAAAGAAAAAAAAAAAAAAAAGTATAATATAAAGGAGGTGTTGCTTTTCATGAAATATCAAATCTAATGATAGAAGAGTTAAAAATTCTAATACTCCGTAATTTTGAATCGCAACTCTTCAAAACCTCTATCTTCAAAAACTATGCACCTACACTCCCTTTAAAATGACTTTGAGGTCATGTACATTAGCATGGATACGAGTATATGACCTTGTGCCGTATCAAATAAAATTTTATGAAACCTTAAGGATGAGGAGACTATTAATTCGTACGGAGTATATATTAGATTTGGAATACTTTTCCCAATCAACGTATTATATTACTCCGTATTATATTACTCAAGCAACGCATGTGTTCAAGTGTGGCACGTACATTTCGATGGTAGTACAGTGTACAATACCTCCTCATATATATGGAACAATTATTTGCGGTTGTATACAGAGATAACAATTGAATTTATTTATTGTACCAAATTTAATCTTATCCGCACAAATATATGCTAATAAATTTTAACATGATAAATACTGTAGATTGATGAGGACCAAGCAATAAAATCTTTTATTTGGCCGGTGATATGTCTTAGACATACAATTATAGGGAGTACATATGAAGCATTCACGACGTAATAATTGCAATTGAATTCTAAGTGAAATAATTTGTTAATACTACTTTTGTTCAAATGGATGAAAACTCACGTAATGCTACATTTACATTTATATGCATGCTTGTTAAAGGATTGGAAATAATAGTAATGATTGATGAGTGTGAGGCCATAATTCGTTAACTCCTCAATTTGAAGTAACAATCATCTAACGTAAGAATCTCAACGACGTGTTAAGAATTAGAAATTTTTGTGTAATTATATACAAGAAAAGGATCTAGTCCCCCAATTATATATCCCAAACACGCATGCTAATTTAGTTACTTCTCTTGAATAACATCGATTTTGACTTTCAAATTGTATTGATTTTAATATTTTCTTCATAGATTTGATAGTAACGTTTTTTCACATATATTAATGCGTAAGTTGAACCATTGATATCATTAAGTTATAGATAAGATAAGTTTATAAAAAAGTTATTTCTATAATTTTCAAGACTGAACTTTGATTACAATCTCACACAATGTATTGAAAGACTACATTGTGTAAGTACTTGTGTAATAATAACTTGAACTTGAAGAGTGAAAAATCTTTCATGAATAAAAAGGAAGGGAGCATCAATCATGATGTGATTTGTGTAAAATGAAGAAAAAGAATGATGACAATGAAAATCATTCACCAAAGAATCACTTTTTGCACAAAGGAAAGTAGTATTGGAGAATTAAGGATCATTCAATATTGAAAACTTGATGTGATTGAACAAACATTTTACTTTGTTTCAAGGACATCACTAGGACAATGAAAAAAACGTAAAATTCTCAACAAAACTCGAGGCTAAAGATTATGAACTTAAATTTCATAGCAAATAAGGATACTCTATCAAATTAAATAGCACTTCACATTTCTTGTAGCCTAAATAATAATGATAAATTATGATATTTGAGCTCTTCATTTCACCTAAAGTATCTTTGTATGACAATTGGACACGTACGTACCAATTTTCCTCACAAAACAATTTTATTGATACACGTTTGGCTACATGGTTTGTGTGGTACTGCCTCTAGTAATTATATACTCCAAATGAGTTACAAATTCATAATTCGCTATAGATTTCAGAAAATAAAAATTTCGGAGAATAATTTTTTTTGTGCCTTGACATTATATACTCGAAGGTTTATTATCAGAAAATAATCTGTTAGACTAATGTCAAGGCTAAACAAGGCTCAGACCATGGCATACTTCTGAGTCTAGCTACGAGCCATGGTTTCGTATGCAGTTCGATCAGTCTTGTACAAGTGAGCAAATTCTGGAACCAATGGATCATCTGGATTTGGATCCGTCAGCAGAGAACATATTGACAGCAGAACCTACAAATTCAACAATTGCTGACAATTTTTATGGCTTATTCTTATACGAAAAAGAAAACATGACTTTATTTTGCAACTTAATCATTCAACTTTATTGTCAGCTCCCAAGAAGATTGAAACTTTTACTAAGCATCGAGATTTTATTTACAAGAACATGCTTTATTTGATGAACTTGAAGTAGGCAGATTAGTCTCATTCGCGGTGAGGTATTAAGTCAGCGGTTGCAGAATCATGTAAGAAGTTTTACTGGTGTAATGAAATAATTTGTTTGTTGTAAAACCAAGATTCAATATGGGACAAATCAACCCTTGTAACTTTTCAGTTCAAAATCAGATGTAGTTTTCAACTTTGCACAATTTTTTTCCTATGTTAGTGGGGCTGTAAGAGTGTAAGAGTGAGAGAATGATCAAAAATCCTAAGAATGAATGAAAAACAGAGAAGAAAAGAGCATGGTACTAAATTCTTGTAAAAGAGCAGCTTTGAAAGGTAGTAGGATAAGTGCAGAAATTTTAGAATTGCTCAAATATGCCAAGGCTTAGTTGGAAGTTTAAAACCTATGTTTCTAGGACTACTTCACTTCAAGTACCCATGTCAAACTCTCAACGCTACATTAGAGTTGAGAATCCACTTAATAATAATGGATCAGACTATCAGAGTAAATATTACAGGGTATATGTTATATTTCATTCATATGTAATTTGTCAGAAAAAAACAGGGATGATCACCTTGGATATGGTGAGTGCAGGGCTCCATTGCTCCTTTAGTATATCAAGGCAAATACTCCCATTGCTATTAATATTTGGGTGGAATACCTTCGTCTTAAAGGCCACCTGCAGATATATTTTATAATTTTAAGCTCGTGGTAACAATAACTATTATTGTACATCAGAAATGAAATTTAATACTCTACTTAAATTCGAGAAATAATGATATACTCGTATATAAATTACCTTAGGAGGCTTAAAGGGATAATCAGGTGGAAAATGGATGTTCACAAGGAAAACACCTCCTGCATAAGGACTCTCATTTGGACCATAAATTGTTGCTTGCCAATGGAACATATCTTATGCAATTGGACCTATATTTGTCACCAACTAGTGAGATTAGAAGCGACGAAAAAAACCCGAAAAAGATTAATGAATAAGGACTAGTTAGACAAATTAGAATTGCACATCTCATATTTTTGATTACCTGCACTGCAAGAACTAGGTGGATCTCTTTCCAGTTCCTTGAGCTCTTTTACAATTCTTCTAGATGCCATTTCAAGTTTTCTAACACAAAAAAACTGCAAAATAATAATCCAAGACTCTAATAATAATAATTCAATGCATTAGAAGTTTATATGAGAATTGTGGTAATGGAGATGACGGAAGGAAAAGTGTCACAGCTTCTGTTTACACTACTGAAAGTGGGCATAGAACAAATTCCAGAAAAAGAAAGGAACAAGGAAAGAATCCAACTAGCAAAAGTTTATAGCACACCTTCTAAATTGATACTAATAAAGTAGAAGATAGTATAAAGAGGTGCGAGCAAGCTGTTGATTACTTGATTTATATGTTCGGCAAAACTAGCTTTTGTAGCATATGTTAGCTGTAACAGTGGTTGTTAATGCTAACAATTCTTGATTATTGTAGGTGTTTAGCATAACTAGCTATTGAAATAGAATTACAATTTTTTTTTATAAAAAATAAAGGCTTTTAAAACAATAAAGGCTATCTGAAGCTAATTAACCTGTAATTTTCAAACATGATCTAAAAAATAGTTATCACTTGACATGATAACATACCCGAATAATAATATTTAACAAATTGAAATTGAATTTCGAAATATCATTTAGTTGTAGAACAATAACCTTGAGAGGTAAAAAATACAGTTGAAGAATAGAGCATACTTTTAATACAATGTTCACCACAGCATGAATAAAGGAGAAGTATGGCTGTTCTAAGTTTTTTTAGCCAATCATATCTCTAGGAATCTTGGACTAATTACTGGACATGGGAGTGAAGCATCAGATCTCCTTGCGTAACCAGTTCAAAAGAGAAAATCCCATCAACTCGATGAATCTTTTTTTATCATTGGTCCTTACAGAGAGTTTCATCTGCAACTTTGCCAGTGGAATACTGGCTAGACAGTCCCTATCCAGAATCATCTGGGATAAGGGCGACTTCGCCAGAGAATTAAAGGAGGAACACCCTTCAGAAGAACACATATAAGCCAAGCTAAGTTGCTCAGACTCTTCATTCACACCATAAGACTAGTACAGATACACTTACCACGTCATTTTAGGCCAAAATCATGAATATCCTAGTCTGCAATGCAACAGGAATTCAACAAGATAAGCACAATAGCACATATAAGCAATGTTAGTCAGAAATTAATCATCAGAAATTTGAGTCTTAACACTTGGACATAAACTCGCAATGGACACATGTACCCGAGTTCAAGTAAAATTGCATATAAGCACGCAAGCAACCAAACCAGAGGGGGCCAAGATTTCTTAAATGCTTCCAAGTTACAATTGAACATATAATACAACCAAATGCGATATTGTATGTATAAGCCTCTTAAAGCTTAGTTTACACACTTCTATTACTACATCCTCATAAAACACATAAATTTTACAGAGAACTCTTCTCTCTCTGGTTTAGAAACATTGTGAATAATGATATACATATTACAACAAATTTGAAATTAACCAATCCACCACCTGATACTGCTAATAAGAGCGAGAGCCACTCAGTTCTGTCAGTCAAACTATTAGCATCTAAAGACCATCCCACTACTCTAATATGATGATAGATGAGTAGGAAAATGTAACAGAAATGGTAAGTGGACTTCTTAGGCCAATATCTCCTTGTTATAATATTGAACAGCCTTTCTGAGACTTTCGCTTCTTTCTCTTCTTCTGCTTCGGTGGCTGGAGGACAACTTTGATTGCAGCATCAAACACAGCCTTTATGTTCTGCAATCAAAAAACCAGTAGCAAGACATGTCAATAAAAGGTTCAGAACAGCTTCAATACACAAAATTAAGCAAGCATGAAAAATCACCTGCTGTGTTTTTGCACTACACTCAATATAAGCGGCTGCTCCAATCTGCTTTTTCAGATCTTCTCCCTTAAAAAATCATTAAAACATGGAGATCCTTGTTAAAAAAGATCAGGCAACCAGAAACTAAAAGTTTTGATACAGTGTTTGCAGACATTATCTATTTACCTGGGCTGTTGTGATCGGCACTGCCCCAGGATGGTCTAGAAAAAATTGCTTATCATCTCGAAGATCTGGGAAAATAAAGAAACAGAGAAAAAAACCAAGTTAGGATGCATTAGGAGTGGACCAAATCAACAAAAAAGCCCACAGATACATGAAGTGAATTCTGAAACCCTCCCTCCCTGTAACCTTACTGGCAAGATGCTTTAGCCTATAGGGGTACATGCATGTGCCAAGTGTCGTTCATGACCATCTCTGACAGCATATTGAGTTGAAAGTTCTAGCATGGCACTATTATGATTTCTAAGACTAATTTTGTTCTCTTTGGAGATTGACTTGTCCTTGCTACATTACACTCTCAGAAGACACTTTATTTGGGTTATATGTGTGACTGGTATCATTCCTGTAGGGAGGTAGCTTATTATCTGACGGTCTCCGCCAGAATGTTAAGTTGAATTTGAATTGCTAGAACAATCCTAGTATACTGACTTCAAAATTGGCTCCGCCCTTGCCACAAATACACTTTCTCAAAAAATTAGCTTCAATCACATCCAAAAGTGACATCAAATCTCTTCCCCTCGCCCACAAAAACTTCTCAAACCCCAAAACAACTTCCTTACTTCGTGACACACTCACACCCCACTAATCACTCAGCTTTGCAATTGAAATCTCTTAATTCCATGTTAATCTGAGCATGATATGGTGGGATCATCCCCGCTTCCCAATTATGAATTAAAAAGAGGGAATAGACCACATAATGGCTTTAGTCAACAATTCAGTGGAATCAAGTATTGATCCTCCCAGCAAAGTTGCATCACAAAAGAACTCAACTTTCCAGGGATGGTGCGTTAGACATAGAACCACAAACCTTATTTTTTTCCTATTTGCTCCACATCACTTTAAAATTTGCACCGGGACAGAGCAAAATATGAAATTGAGCTCGATGACCCCCCTCCCCCCCCCCCCCCCCCCCCCCCCCCCCCCCAACCCCCCAATTTTTCCATTAGATAAAATTTCATCATTATACATTTTAAGCTATTGTTCAAAGTTTCCAAGGCAATATTTGACTTTTTTGCTTGATGCAATGTAAATAACATACCCACAATTTCCTTCACTTCTCATCTGCTCTTAAAAAAACCTCATTTTCTTGCATAAAAACTTATCCCACTTTTTTTCATAAAGATCAGTGACCAATTAGCTAGCAAAGCAACTCAGAAAACATAAAGAAGTATTGTTAAATTTCCATTCACTTTGATCAAAGATGATAAACAATCACCAGTTCATCACATACACAAGCCATTAGGTTTTGTAGATTATATCATGTTCATAGGAAAGGTGTCTAGATAAGGACTGCCTCAAAGCAACTCATTGGTCCATGTAGCTTCAAGCTCGTCAAAGTACACATTAATCCTCAGTTTGTTTTCTCAGAGTTGATGTCGTTGAAAGGCATCACTCTAATCTCTAAGCATGAGGAATGAATACATGCAAACAATAAGGAAATCACATGTGCCCATATGATCCACAATATGGGGAAAGACTAGTGAATTAGCTTAAGGGGAAGGGTCGTCTAATTAGTTGTTAGAAATAAGTTAGCGTCTTAGCGGCAGCTTGAGCAACAAGAGGAGGGGAGTGAGTTAGTCTATATATATAGAGGAGTTTAGGAAAACATAAAGCAGGTTAAATATTGATGAGAGTTTTGTGTTGGTTGAATAGTGATGTTTTCCTCTTAAGAGTTTTTACTGCCACTCTGCAAGACACCATTGGGGTTCTCATAGGCAACATTTACAGTCTTTAAAACAGGAGACCACTTGTGAAGAAGACATTCCTATCTTCTTTCTAGATTTTCTACAGGTGTCCAGAACCAATACCCTCCATAATCTATTTCCTTTTCTAAGACCAATCAACCTCACACTGGTATCATATACTGGCCTTTAGATGATCCAGTCCAACTCTCCCCCCTCCCCCCCCCCCCCCCCACACACACACACAAAAGAAAGGGAAGATAAAACTAGTTTGAACACACAAAAGAGGGCTGGAATACTCTCAAGATTCTTTGTTAGAGTATTCACTGGAAGCAGATTCCCACCTATGCCTGTTAAAAGACCTTGAAATGTTTCCCACCATTTCCTTTCAATGCCTAGGAAAATATACATCTTTAAAAAGCATCTGCTAAGGCTCCTCGGATCTCATTCATTCATGTCTAGGTGGGCATATGGACCCAAAATGTAGCCTCAAAGTATAAATACAAATACGAATTATCTCCATAAGCTACTAAGAGTTCGGTGTCAAAATAACCAATATGGATTCAGAGCAATCCAAGGGGTCTACAGTAGCCAGGAAAACTCCATCTGGTCTCCCCCCTAGTTTGAGCAGAAACTTAACATTAAATCTGAAAATGATTCCCTTAAATTTTTATTTTTTTTCTTTTTAAGTTAGGTTGCTAATGCTAGAGGAAAGAGATGGGAAATACCTAAATTTTTGAATCAAACCATTTCATACAACAGTTTAGAGGGTGCTTGGAAGTCAAGCGAGAATTCCGTAACTTCTATCAAGACTTCACATTTCCCTCCTTCCACAATATTTGTCTTAATGTGTGTATTTCCCTACAATAAACTTATATTAAGGATGACAAAGAGTTTTGGAAATGTTTACCTATCCCCATACAAGTCCACCACAAAAGACTCTCCTCTTAACTCTTTCAAGTTCAACTCTATCATCTTGTTCTTCCATTGTCTATATAGTTCAATAAATCAAATATGAAAAACATAGCTTATTTTTTTCTAAGAAAAAATTCAACACTTTAGCAATCATTCTTTGAGTTTCCATTTGTAAATAAACACAAGGTTCCAAATCAAACATTCTTTTTTCATCCAAAACTTAAGTAGGAGTGTAGGACAATGAACTTTTGACAGGAATTCAAATGGCATTCTAGAGATAGATTCCAGAAGATAGTAACTCCACTATCCCCAAGACCCAACCACCTACTTAAATAGAGGATATAGTTGGACATATTAAGCAATCTTCATTAACAGCTACAAAACAATTCTTTTGCGATCCTCAACAAAAATAATTGTCAACTCTTTTAAATTAAAAGTCGGGTCCAATAGAATGCTAATATTTTTTCCGCAAAAAATAATTGTCAACCATGTGTCACTATTGTAGAGTAAAACAAAGAAAAGAAGCACAAGATAGAGAAACAGGCAATACAAGATATATTATAATCTGTGGACAAGGTATAGCATTATACCTAGCTTTGTTCCAACAAGAATAATTGGCACACCAGGAGCATAATGCCTCAATTCAGGAATCCACTGAGATTATTAGACAAAGGAGACAGACATCAAGAGGATGCACTCTGAACTCTGGAGATTATCTTACAAATACAATTAATAGGATATCTTACTTTCTTCGAAACGTTTTCATAACTGGCTTTGCTGATAAGAGAAAATGCAAGAAGAAATACATCGGCCCCTCTATAGCTCAATGGTCTCAGTCTATTGTAATCTTCCTGACCTGTCATAAAATAAACCAAAGATCAGAACATATTCACCCAACATTCCATCAAATTGGAGAGACAGTACACAGAAGACATACCAGCAGTATCCCACAACCCTAGATTTACTGTGCTCCCATCCACTACCACATTGGCGCTGAAATTGTCAAACACTGTTGGTACATAATCCTGATCAAGTAAGGAAGGAGACAAATATTAATACATCTTTTCATAGCATCCATGGAACAAAGAAGACAGCGTCTATTTGATGCACGGAAACATTATACTGTAAATCCAACAACAGTAGAAAAAGGTTTTTGAAGATTTGGCAAGTAGCTTCTCATCTGTACAGAACAGAGGATATACAAACACGTGATCTCAGTGAGTTTTAAACCTACTCTTCCTTCAGAAAAATAAGCAGTACCCCCCATATAGACAATTAAGAAGAGCAAGATAAAGCTCCAATCCATACCACCCCACACCCAGGTTAAAAACAAAATATTAAAAGAGCTACTGCAACTCTTCGTCTATACTAGTAAGTTGTAACATCCAAACAGCAAATTTGACTACGTTGTACCATGCAAATGTTATATGCAAATTGGAAAATTTAACTTGTTCTATTCTTTCAAAATTTTAAGAGACTGGGTGGTTGCAGTTTGGTGCTCAGCTTTTGCTCAAAGGGAACGCCACATGAGTAAAGAGACTTCCTTTTTTAAGTAAAACAATGAGTTTCCAAGCAGCTACTTCACAAATGCCCTTTACAAAAGACCACAAGGGTCAAGTTGAAGCCTACATGACATTTGTCCTCCATTTCAGAATTCAGATTATCTGGCTCTTAAGTTTTTATGTAACAAATGACTTGATATATAAAAACTATATATAGTTCGAGTCTACTAATACCTAGCATTGTGCACCTTTAAAAACTTATTGTCACCAAAACTTTGTCAGTTGTCTATCTTTAACATTGTGCTTAAGAAACCAAGGATTTTATCATCAAACACATGGAGTCGATGGAGAGTACTATCAGCGCCGATGAAAAAAGAACAAGTAGCAATGGACGACCAAATTCCAACAAACCAAATCTCAATTCTATGCCTATATAGCTCCAATGAGAAATCATAAACAATACTACTCTTTACATGGTCGGCAAAATATTCGAGCAACTCACGGGTGATGGGGGCTAAACAATAAAGACTTCAGGGTTTCGACAATTTCAGGAACGAAAAATCATAAACAAAAACTACCATTTTCACTATTAAGATTAACCACCTACTACATTGTCATTTCTCATACAAAAAGTAACCCACCTTCAAACCTCTCCAGAGTTAAGGCCTTTTCCTTAAAGAGATCAAAGCACAACCCAGATAACAAAGAATCACATAACAATCAACTACCACAAGGGTGATTCAACTAGCTTAACAGCTAAAATTAACAGTCTTTATCTGATCATAGTTTTAGTGAAAATATATAAATTTAATTGCAATGAACAAGCAGGTAAGAAAAATTGCGATTATAATAAAAATTAATTAATAAAAAAAAAACCCATAAAAACTCAAATAAATTAAAAACCCATGAAAGAAAAACACAGCAAATTGAAAGCCATGAAACTCAAAATACAAATTTAAGGAAATTCAAAAAAATGAGGGAAAAATAAAATAAAATAAAATAAAAGAGGGAAAACTTACAGTGGGGAAAGTGTTACTGGTGTAAGAGATAAGCATACAAGTTTTTCCGACGGCTCCGTCGCCGACGGTGACACACTTAATGAACCTAGAAGCACTCATTCTATTACCGGCGCCGGAAAACTCAACAACGGCGTCGTAAAACTCCTTTTGTTGCTGCTATTAATTTCAAATGCTTTTGAAATTGAAGGGTACTTTGCTTTAGTTTATCATCAAATCTAGGCGCATTTTTTTTACAAAAAATAAAAGCTTGAAAAATGGTCAAAAGCGACGAAGAAAAAGTGTCAATGAAGTAGAAGCAGCAGTTAACATTTGAAGAGAGAGAAAGAGTTTTTACCTTGGGAATTTGGAGTTTTGAGGGATTATGAGAGTATTGAAGAAGAAGACAGATATTCACAACTTTTTATTTATTAAATTAATTTTGTAACAAGAACAAAAAAAATTAAATAACGTTTGCTTCTTTAATTTGCTTTTTGTATGTAAGGTCTTCAAATATTGTACCCAACCCAACTCACCCACCAATAAGCTACCCACTCCAATTATATAACACACTTGAACCAACCCATTTCTAGATTTTGAATTTGAATTTTTGATTTCATATCTATTTAAGTTGAAGGATTTGGTTTTGTTTTCAAAAACTTTGGAGGGATGGGATCTTTAATTCTTGGACATATATGGATAGATGCATATGTGACATGATCTCGATTTTTCAAGAAATTAAAATCGTTGTACGTAGCATCAAAGTATATTGGTTGACATGTATAGTTTTGGTATAAAGCCATATGTTAATGCATGTGAAACATAAGATTAAATTTGTTAACGGCTTATATAGACAAATTAGTGATTATAATGACCAAAAAACTTAAAAATTAAGGATTTGCTATCATGATACTTATAACCCGTTTAATAGTATAGTAATAAATGAAAGCAGTGAAAATAAAGTTTTGTATAAATCGGAATTGAGTCATATATCAATGTCTATGTCAAGTTCATTCCAACTATCATTTTTCCCCTTCAAGAATTTAAATATTACCACTTGAGATTTGAAGAGTGGTATTGAGTGTTAATACAAGTTTAGGAATGAGATTTCATTATCAAGATAATACTATGGATTGAATCGTTACATTTACAACAATAAATATGCATTAAATAATAAATATATTCTTACAATAATATTGAGGTAAAAAGTTATGACAATAATTATGCATTTATCAATGCTATTAAATGTCTAGCATCATCTATCTAATGCCAGAATGCCTAGAGGAGACATTTGAGTGCAAAATTATGAAACTATTAACTTCATGACAAAAACACGCGCAAATCGGTGTAATTAGTGTGTTTTTGTCATGATTTTCTAAATTTAAACAATTTTCAAGAGTAAATTAAATGCTTATATGTAGCCCTTAGGGTTATGTATAGCATTTTCCATAAAATAATACCTAGAGGTTGTTTGGTTACACAAAGAAAATGGGGGAAGTGGAAAATCATGGGAATTTGCAAATAGTTGAGTTGTTTTGTTGACAATAAAAGTGTAAATGAGATAATTACAAATTCATGGGAATTGTGACTTCCCATAAAATATGGGAAGTTAATTACCTAACCCCCCCTAGGTAAGTCAAAATTTCCATAATTTGCAACTTCCTTCATGCCAACCAAATAATTTTATACAATTCCCATGAATTTGATGTAGAAATTTAATTCCCATGAAATATAAATTCCTATGGAAAGTAAATTCCCATAGCAACCAAACGACACCCTAATGCTTTAAAGTCAAGCTAACACACATTATGTATAACGTAGTTTATTAAACTACAAGTAGACTTTAATGTTAAGGTTAGATGGAAAGTGACAACTAACATAAATAAATAATGAAGCATATTATGGAGTATTAATTAAGAAATATTACATTCATTACTTAACAATTTAACACATAGTAAAATATTACCACTGAGAAAAATAGATATGTGGCGTTAGTTCATCATATTATATGCCTTATTTATGAAGCGAAGATCGAATTTCAATTTGCAAAAGCACGAGGAATCTTGACTTTTAAGAACTCTAACCAAGCTTATTATAGTATTAGACTACTATTCATATGTACTGTATGCATATAGGTTAAATTTAGGTATCATTTAAATTGCAACACAACAAATTTGCATAATTAAACTAATTAGGTCAGCGACATCATAACTTCATTTGTCATACTAGATTAATATTTTCTAGTTTATGTTGTCACTTCCTAGGAAGGAAGTTCAAGGAGAGTTGAATTTCAAGAGCAAAGTTGTTGTAAAGGAAATAGTAGTTTATGCATTTAACTTTAATGATTAAAACCTACTAATTGATGATGAAATATACAAAAATTGATGTAATTATAAGATGTATATATATAGCTACTCGGTACAAATTTTAGAATAATACTATGTCAAAATGACGAAAACTAATAGTTAAATAAGAAAAATACAAGTATCACATAAATCAATATGACTTACAAAATATTATATTAAAACATATGGATAGACGACTATCATATTTTGTAAAAATGACAAGTAGTTAGGCTCTACTATTCAAATTAAGAAAATAATTGATGGAAAATAAATTAAGTTCAACATAAATAAACATCGCAATCATATTTGAGATGTTGCAAAATTAACTAGATATCTTGTTCTTTGAAAGTATATTGAGGGTATTTAGAAAAGAAAATTACAGAGAACAATCTATTCAGAAGAGCTCCAAATGAGTAAAAATAAAAAAGTCTTAGGTGCATTTGTGTATGGTACACCCAAACATAGGCAGAAATAACAAGAGACAACTAGACAAGGGGATAAAAGGAGGGGGGGTGGTGTTAAGATTTGTCATGCAAAAAGAAACAATATGGTTAGGGGTTGTCCTCCTTTCTTTCCCCTCTTGTGGTGAAAACATGAAATGTAGCTAGCTCTTGCTTTACATCTTTTCAAAGTTTCATTTATCTTCAAATAGTAACCCAAGTGTGGCACATACAATCCTTCGAAATTTCAAAACTTTAATTTCAAAAAGTTCCTTCAGAAGTTCAGATTTTTACAATAGATTACTTCTTTCAGGTGTCAACCTTAGACTAAGATGCCAAAAATGGACTATGCTTCCACTCCAATGAGTATATTATGCCAACCATAATCGGGGTACATAGTGCTCATTGCTTGCTTACAGTACAAAACAATCGTCCTCTGAGCTGACATAATCTAATTCAATCATCTTATATGTATTCTCCTTGAGCTTCTGAGATGAAACCTTCCTTGGCTCTGGTCTCACTCTTTTTGAATCTGGTAGCGAATTTTTTTGCGTGACAGATGAGCCTGAAATTGATGAGGGCAGCGACCTGAAAAGTGGGAAAATCCCTTAGATCCACATACAAAAAAAAGAGGCAAGAACTGGCAGAAAACTGTACAAAGCTTATTTAGTTAGATGGTTCCTTCTGAAGAGGGGCACTCTTGTTTACAGTGAAGTTGGGACTGTTGTAAATGATATTTTTCACCTTGCTCATTTATGCTCTAAGCTAAATTTCTCTTTTGTTAGGAGAGAGGGTAATAGAGTTGCCCATAAATTAGCTAATCTTAGTAGGGATTTAGTTTGTTAAAGGGTTTGGATCAAAGAGATTCCCCCTGCTGCTGGTGCTATTGTAATGTCTGAAATTCCTTAAGCTATAAAATCAGTTACTTGCTGTCAAAAAAAGAAAAAAGATGGTTCCTTCAGTACCTTTTCATTGAGCCTCCCTTCGCTTGGTTTTTCTGAGCATTTTCACTTTTTGCTGTTTTTGCACTCATACTGACTGCAAGTGCAAGGAAAAAAAATTAAGCAAGTTAGAGAAACTGTAAGCATGTGGACTTCCAAGTACGAGAGCACTGAGGAAGATTACAAAACCTGTTATTTCATTGAGAAATCTTATCCCTTGAGAGTGTGAATTTGTCGTCACATGACCTGCATTGCTGTTCAATTAAAGAGAAATAAGTTCTTTGCATATTTTGGTGTTATTAAATTGCAATAACCCTTTCAGCAATATGGTTGCTTAAGGATTTGTTTTCAACCTTTTTTTTCCCTCTGCTCTATGTGCAGCAAGGAAAAAATCAAGTGTTTAAAATCCCCCCTATGATTGTCATATCTGATGAGGCAGAGTGAATTGAGTTCAAAAAATTATTATCACAGTATACATTTATCTACAATGATGCAAAAGAATGTAGAAGAGACAGATGCAATTTGGCCAACTTTTAATACCTCAAGGCTTTCTTTAATCCGTCAACGGACAACACCTTTGAAGATTTAGACTTTTTTCTATTCGCTTTGTCTGCCATTGGATCGAACATATAAACTCCTTCTGGTTGACGTGGATTCCTGAAAGCTGTTCTTAGATTCCTAGAAGAAAAGCAGAAAAAACTTATTAGCGCAAATTATAAGCAAGGAAATAGTGCTCATACGATTAGGCCTTCCAAATCCCTTCAATAACAAAAAATAAAAGGATTACAAGACGCACAAAGGAGGCAATGAGCTAGATTCATCAGTCAAACAATATATGGAGTAATTTAATTTGGGCTGATAGAGTATAAAACATATTCCTGGGCCTCAACCATGAGCTTAAACTGTTGGTTGAGTTGGTCCTTTAACATAATATCAAAGCTAGCGTGACACAAAGGTCACGGATTCAAATCTCATCCACCCCCCACTTTCAAGTGAAATATTAAGCGCATGAGTATGAGAGCCCATGTTGCATCCACACTTCAAGCCCAACAGGCTTCCGTGTGAAGGGGCGTGATAGTGTATAAAACATATTCCTGAGCCTCAACCATCAGTGGCTTCAACTTTTTATTGAGTTGGTCCTTTAACATGCACTATTGAGTCAGATGAAAGGAGTAAAGTGCAAATTTGAAAACGCTACAGGAGATTCATGTTCTCAAATGAAGAGAGAACTCAGCTCTAGTTAGTTCGGTAAATGCAAAAACTCCTCATACGGCAAGGAAAATTATAAGCAAGAACTCAGCTTACCCTCCTTTGAGCTCACCACGTTGGACAGTGTATTTCTCTGATGTTTTCTGCATGAAGAGTTCCATAAAACCAATTATGAATTACTCAGTTCTTATTTAATATATATAAAATAAATAAATAAAAAAAAATCAGTCCATATTTACAGCTCAAACTTACCACTCTATGGAAGCTGCAGTATATTCCAAGGCGTCTGAAATCATAGAAGGAGAATCAATTACTGTTCACACTTTGTAAGCTAACTAACAGTACCAAATTCAATAGCAAATCGAAGGGACTTAAGCCAATGTTTGATAAAGAAGATTTAGCAAATCAGGTAAATAGCAAGACAAAGAGTGGAGTTCAAAAGGTTTACGAGTTTTATATAAGAGATGCAAAAGAAGGCAACCACATAACATACAATAATACAGAACTTCTTCCTGATCATGAGTATTGCCGTACTGACAGTTAAAATCCAAGCCTATCAGAGGAGGAGAATCAATTCCATAATGATGATTGGAGATAAGTGCAGGGCCTTGTACTCTCATTTAGATAGCATGAAGTAAGAGTTTCCTACAACCCTAACGTTTTAGTAACCCAATTACATGAGAGCTCATTGCATAGATCAATCAATCTGTTACCCTTTTAGGTTAGTGTGATTTATGCATATAATGAGGCCAAGGAGCAAAGCAAGCTAGGAATTTCTCTAGGTGAAACCATAACAGGGAAGTCATTACAAATTTAGGCTGAAGCAAGGGGAATAATTATATCCTTTAAATAAGCAATAAACTTTGACTATTGCAGCATTCATCATTATTCTACTCCGTATAAACCATTGTCAATTATTCCAGCTCCAATATGCAACATTAGCTTAAAATTATAAACCAAATCAATTTATCAAGTATCCCAGCCCTACTGTAGCTCATAGACTACAGGAGTACAGGCCATTTATATTAAACATAACACAAAACAGCTAAGAAACAACATGCTTGGGCATTGCTGTCCCAAAGGCAACATACTTATTTACTACAATTGAACAAGGCACACCATCTTTCCTTCGTCCTATGCAAACTCCATAATCAATAGAAGTACCAATCTTCAAGATTTGATTTGCATTAAAAACACTCAATTGGAAACCCGAACCCTGCATAGTGCAAACACACAACAATTTATCAAACTCACAAACTACTAATTTAACAATGATAGAAGCTACTTCAATTGCAAATGACAATTTCATACAGAAGAATCTTTGCGAACACCGGCATTGAAGAAGGCAAAAACTGTTGAAGCTGTCTCTTTGCTGTGCTGCTTGTAAGCATCACCAAACAAGAAAACAGTTACAAGCTGCCCATCCAAACACCCAATCTTCCATATGCTATAGCTCTTCCCAGTAGAGCTTGTCTTTGGACTTCCCTTTTCGGTTAAAACGCCAACAGTTGCCCAACTACCTGATAGAGTGTCCCCTTTAATCACATTCCTATTAACACCAACACATCAAAATCCAAAGTTAGCAGCTTCTTCTCACACAATGATGCCTAATACTCAATCATTCTCTAGTTAAAGGGATTACTTTATGGTAGACAATCGGACAAATCGAATATCTGAAAACTGGTTGCTCAGCTCTGCTGACGAAATCACTTGATTCCTGTATCAACCACTCAAAAAAAGGGTCAATTTTTTTCCTATAATTATTCATAATTAATCCCAATGACCAAAAATAATCAAAATACTAGTTGGGGATATTCTAGAATAAGCATACCGGATTCGAAGACCGGAAAACTTTTCAACATCAAGATCAGTTGGCTTTTTTGAATGATTTGATTTGAGAGCCTTCGTAGCTGTTTCAACATCATAATCCATACAATCCTCAACTGCAGTCTTGAAGGCAGACAAGTCCACATTTCCACTTGGCCGTCGCACTTCATCGTCTGATTGATACCCTGCAAAATTACACTCATTCAAGCGATGCCCAGATAAAAATGAATTGAATGAAATATAAAAACCCTAAAATCAGAATGCCTGCCAAGTGTTTGTGTAAATGCGTCAGTGAAAATTGAAGCAGATCAATGCAAATCTCAAATACCCATAAAATGAAAGAAGAAAAATTATAACTTAGATTGTAGAAAAAAAGTGATATATTCGAATTTAACAGAAATTGATTCAAAGAAAGATTGATTACCAGGGGATCTGGAGTGAGAAGAAGACGGAGAAGGAGGGGTTTCAAGAACACGATCTTGAAGAGAGAGAAGGAGATCGAGGTCATTTTGATTCTCAGTTGACATGGTTGCTGCTTCTTCTTAAGAGATCCTAAAACGATTTCCCGAAAAAAAATGGAACTTCAGATAGTTGCTGGTTTTAATGGTGATAATTTTGCAGAAATTGGAGGGAGAATTCATGTTCGGCGGGATTTTTGAAATCGATGGAAAAATTTAGAGCACTATTGACGATACTAATACTAGACTACTAGTAGTAGTGTGCAACACCAACGGTCCCATTGGCCCCATAAGTCACAAGCTCAGAACAAGCCAAGGCTCAAGTAAAGATAGTTAAAAACTGATCTAACCAACCTAATTCGATTTGATTCAAAAATACACGATTTAAATTTAGACTCGCATGAACACAATAATTTAGCATGACTTAACTTTTAAATACACTCAATTCGACCTGATCGACCTCACTGAACTCGACTCTAGTACCTGAATTTTACACACTTCCAAGGCTACATCGTCATCAATGACAATCAAGCACACACTTCCACCGACATTTGTAGTTAGTTACGGAGTAATAGAGTAATCTAAAGAGCATAGATGAGCCATAATATGGATCGCTTCATTAGCCTCTCTTAATACATGAGAAAATATACTTTTAATTTTGTTTCATTTTTGTTAAGAATTGTGTAACAAATTAGTAGTACTCTGTTTTAAATTAGTTTCTCAATTTTACCTTTTCATGGTTTATTACTTAGGAAATACAAGTATCATTCACAGATCACTTACATTACATATTTAGTGGTAGCAATGGATTTTTTTTTAAAAAAATTCAAAGTTTATTACGACAATTTTGACAAGAGTTTTCTTCTATATGTTCATGAAAAATGTGGTGAACCTTGTGTTGGAATTGATAGTGCGGAAGTGTAGTGGGTTTGAATAATTTTGGAGGAAATATTGATGTTGAAGATTTTGTGAAATGGAGACTTGTATTATATGAATGAGATTGTTGTGTTTTATTATTCATCTCAACATGTTACATGTCATGGTATTTATAAATGTCTTACAACTCTCCAGATATTTCTAGCTTTGGTTAATCTAGATTTTTCTAAGATATTTTCTCCTAGATTTTTTCTTAGGTAGCTTCTACACACTTTAGATATTTTTACATAGATATTTTTACATAATACTTCCTAGATTTTTCTAGACTACTTTTAGATATTTATTTTACAAAATATTCTAGGTTTTTCTAGATTAATCTTTTTTTTAACACTCCCCCTTAATCTTGAAAAACTTGAACACCGAGTTCTCTTCGAAAATGGAGAAATTTATCTGTTGGAAGTGCCTTGGTAAAGATATCTGCGAGTTGCTCTCCTGTCTTGCAGAATTGTAGCTCGATCTCTTGTTTTTCGACCAACTCTCAGATGAAGTGGTGTCGTATCTCGATATGCTTCGTACGACTATGGAAGACTGGATTCTTTGTCATTGCTATGGCTGACATATTGTCACAGTAGATGGTGGTTGGACCTTCTGTATCTTGTTGTAGATCTTTTAGAATCCTCCTTAGCCAAACTGCTTCACATGCCGCACTTGTTGCTGATATGTATTTTGCTTCTGTTGATGATAGTGCTACTGTTGCTTGTTTCTTTGATGACCATGAAACAGACTTGGATCCTAACTGGAACACGTACCCACTTGTGCTTCTTCGATCATCGATGCTTCCAGCCCAATTGCTGTCTGTGTAGCCTGTGAGTTTGTAGTCGATTTCAGACTTGTACATGATTCCATGGCTTTTCGTTCCTTTGATATACCGGAGAATCCTTTTTGCTGCTGCTAAGTGAGCTTTGCTTGACTCACTCATAAACCTTGATATGATGCTGACTGCATGAACAATGTCAGGTCTTGTGTTTGTAAGATAAATGAGAGATCCGACCAAACTTCGGTAGAATGATGCATCCACTTTTTCCTTGCCATCATTCTTGGAGAGCTTCTCATTTGTAGCCATTGGTGTAGCCATTGGCTTACAATCTCTCATGTTGAATTTCTTAAGCATATCTTCTGCATATTTCTCTTGTGAGAGAAAATTCCTTCCTGGGCTTTGCTTCACTTGCATGCCTAGGAAGTACTTCATTTCTCCGAGGTCTGTCATTTCATATTCTGACATCATTGATTTCTTGAACTCTTCTATCATCCTCGGAATGGTGCCTGTGTAGATAAGATCATCTACATATAGGCATAAGATCAGAAAATCTGACCCTTGAGTCTTGATATAGAGTGATGGCTCACTTGGGCTTTTTGTATACCCATTTTGGAGAAGATAATCATCAATTTTACTATTCCATGCTCGAGGAGCCTGCTTGAGCCCATAGAGGGCCTTTTGAAGGCGATATACCTTATCTTCTTTGCCTTCGATTATATATCCTTGTGGTTGTTCAACATATACCTCTTCTTCTAGCTCCCCGTTGAGAAATGCTGACTTGACATCTAATTGATAGACTGGTAACTTGAATTGTGCAGCAAGGGCGAGAACTGACCTGATTGTCTCCATGCGAACAACTGGTGCATATGTCTCGTTGAAGTCGATGCCAGGCTATTGTGAGTAGCCTTTTTCTACGAGACGTGCCTTGTGTTTTTGGATGGAGCCATCTTCATTGAACTTGATCTTATAGACCCACTTGAGGCCTATAACTTCCTTATCTTGTGGCTTCTCCACGAGCTTCCATGTGTTATTCTTCTCTATCATGTTGATTTCCTCGTTCATGGCGTTGATCCATTTTTCTTCTCTGGCAGCTTCTTGAAAGTTTTGTGATTCGCCTGCAAAGAGTGCCATGATTGCATGATTGCATTGATAGTCTTCTAAGTAGCCTGGGGGACGCCTTTCTCGATGTGATCGTCGTACTTCTGGTGTTGGACTTGATTCTGATGTTGGACTTGAGCTTGGTGGTGATCTTGGACTGCATGATGGTGATGGACTTGCAGATGATTGTGTTGGTGACTAACTTGGGCCTTCACCTTGATCTGGACTTGTTGTTGGAATGCTTGCTACTGGGACTTCAGAATTATTCTCGTTCCATTTCCATTGTGCTCCTTCATCGAAGATGACATCTCTTGAGATGATCAACTTCTTGGATTCGGGCTGATAAAGACGATATCCTTTAGACTCGTCACTGTATCCAATAAAGATACATTTTTCTCCCTTTCCATCTAGCTTATTCCGATTCTCCTTCGGGATGTGGGCATATGCGATGCACCCGAAAACTTTGAGGTGCTCAACTCTTGGCTTTTCGTTTGTGCCAAGCTTCATATGGTGTCATGCTTCGTATTGCTTTTGTGGGAGATCTGTTGAGGATGTAGACAGATGTGTAGACTGCTTCGGCCCAAAAATATTTAGGTAGATTTTTTCCTTGCATCATACTTCGGGCCATTTCAGCAATTGTTCTGTTTCTCCTTTCCGCAACACCATTTTGTTGTGGTGTGTGTCTGGTTGTGAGCTCCTTTTTAATTCCTTGTGCTTTACAAAATTTGTTGAATTCATTACTTGTAAATTCTCCCCCACGATCGGTTCGTAGAACCTTTATTGAATGCCCACTTTGTTTTTCTGTGAGGGCTTTAAATTGCATAAAGTGGGATAATGCTTCTGATTTTTTCTCCAAGAAATATACCCACATCATGCGTGAAAAGTCATCTACAATCAACAGAAAGTATCTTTTTCCACCAAGAGATGGATTCTTGGTAGGGCCCCAAATATCTGCATGGACAAGTTCTAATGGAGCTCTGGCCCTCCAAGATGAGGTTGGAAAAGGTAATCTATGCATTTTGCCATAGATACAACCCTCACAAATTTTCTTTTCATTAGTGATTGGTGGTAGTCCAATCACCGTTTCTCTATTTTTTAACAGTTTTAAACTGTCAAAATTTAAATGCTCGAATCTCAAATGCCACAAGGTGGATTCATCCATTATTGAAATTAGGGCAGTATTAGATTCCAGTTTCATTTTGAGTGGAAATATTTTATTAGGGGCCATTTTGGTAGTAGTGATTAATTGCCCTTTTTTCTTATCATATATGTGGCATTGATTATTGTCAAATTTTACCACATAGCCCTTTTGGACTAATTGGCCCACGTAACAGATTTTGTGCAAGTCCAGGGACATAAAAGACATCGGGGATGAATTTAGAGGAGCCATTTTTTGTTTTAACAACAATTGTCCCTTTTCCGACAACTTCTTGCTTACTCCCATCACCAAGTGTTATTTGTGATTTTATATTTTCATCAAGATTGACAAATGAATTTTTATTGCCGGTCATGTGGTTAGAACATCCACTATCTATGTACCATAGATCATTTTTCTCTTCTTGAGCATTTAAACATGTATAAAATATTTTATCATTATTTTCTGTGAAATTTGACTCTTCTTTTTGACGAAAATAACAATCTTTTTCAAAATGAGAGTGTCGTGTACATCGTTTGCATTTGTATCGACAATCTCTTGTATTATGGCCATCTTTCTTGCACAATGTGCAATAAGAATTATTATCTCAGCTCCCTTGATTTTTATATTTTCCTCTCCCTCTACCACGGTTGTTAAAAAATCCTCTTTTTGGTTGAAAATCTTTTCCGTGACCATTTTTATTTCCTCCATTATTAGAAAACTTTAATTTAGCTTGAAAAGCTTGTTCTAATGGCTGCTCATCAAATCTACGTATTCTTTCTTCATGAGCTAATAGAGAGCCCATTAGCTCAGTTATGGTGAGTGATTTTAAATCTTTATTAGATTCTTCTATAGCAGCCACTATGTGATCAAATTTTTTAATAAGAGTTCTTAATATTTTTCGAATTATTTTCACATCATCAATTGTGTCTCCATGAGATCGAATTTGATTAACAATGTTTGAGACTCGGTCAACATATGATTGAATTGTTTCATTTTCTAACATTTGTAAACTATCAAATTGACCCCATAAAGATTGAAGTTTAAAGAGTATTACCTTTTCCGAGCCTCTATATTTTGTCTCCAAGATATTCCATGCTTCTTTTGCCGTTGTAGCGGCCATGATCGTAGGTAGTATTGTTTCATCTACGCTACGATAAATTATGGAAAGGGCATAATGATCCCTTCTTTTGTTTTGTTTGTATTGGGATTTTTTAGTATCATCCCAAGAAGCCTCTTCATCAGCATCTTTGGGTTTCTCATATCCATCTTCAATAATTTCCCATATATCTTGGGTTATAAAGATGGATTTCATTTGCATACTCCATTGATCAAATTTCTCCCCCTTAAATGAAGGTACCCAATTAACTTGGGGATTAAAAAGATTTGTGTTTGTGTTTGAATTTGGAGTAGGAGAGGCCATTTGAATTGATGTGGGGTTTGTATTGATATGGAGTTTGGATGTTGGATGAAAGTTGGAGGCTTTGGATTAACTTTGCTCTTGATACCAAATGTTGGAATTGATAGTGCGGAAGTGTAGTGGGTTTGAATAATTTTGGAGGAAATATTGATGTTGAAGATTTTGTGAAATGGAGACTTGTATTATATGAATGAGATTGTTGTGTTTTATTATTCATCTCAACATGTTACATGTCATGGTATTTATAGATGTCTTACAACTCTCTAGATATTTCTAGCTTTGGTTAATCTAGATTTTTCTAAGATATTTTCTCCTAGATTTTTTCTTAGGTAGCTTCTACACACTTTAGATATTTTTACATAGATATTTTTACATAATACTTCCTAAATTTTTCTAGACTACTTTTAGATATTTATTTTACAAAATATTCTAGGTTTTTCTAGATTAATCTTTTTTTTAACACCTTGACTCTAAATAGCCAAATAAAACAACTAATTTAAGATTAAGAGAATATAATATTGTTTTTATGCAAACTTTTACCTAGTAATTCACAAGTTCATAAAGAAGAGAAAAGAGAAGTAAAAGGGCTAAGAAAATAGGTTGACATATTTGGAAATGTTGGACCAATAATAGATGCAACAAGATTTTTACTTTTAATCCGTGAAGTTCTTGTTGTTATAAATTAATCATCCGTAGATACTTTCATTCCAATTTAATGGTCAAAATTAGTAAATTACCGTTCATCCTTGTAATACTAACTTTAGGGTGTAACATAATGAATTACATCCTTGTTTAACATTTACCAACCAATAAATTAAGGAAAGTAAAACTATATTTTCAAAATACAGCACTAAACCATCTATTTTTCCCCTTAATTTTCTCGTCAGAAAACACCAATATGAGCTTCGTTACGTTGTACATGATCAAATCTTTTTTTCTCTCCTCTTCCTAGCAAATAAGGGAGAGTAAGATATCTATAATTCATCTATCCCTTGTTCGTAGGAAGAACATAAAAAGTTGTGTTTAGGACAATCATGGCAAAATGTAGTAAATACATGGTTGTGTATATGCTAGCCGTCCTCTTCTTGTTCGTTACCATAAGTTGTAATGAAGAGGATGCCGTTGAAGATGATGTACCGAAACCAGGAACGCCTTCTAGCATTACCTTTGATGGGCGATCCTTGTTTATCAATGGAAAACGGGAGCTCATCTTCTCCGGTTCAATCCATTACCCTCGTGTTCCTGTCGCGGTATGCATGAGACTTTTGTACTCTTTTCATGACTAGGGCAATTTAATTAATTAGCAAATTTTTTCTTAATTATATAATGCGTACTAATAGCAATGTCACATTTTGGGGTTTATTTAATTTAGTTGTGGGATAGCATCCTTGACAAAGCTAAAGAGGGTGGCCTAAATGCAATCCAAACTTACGTCTTTTGGAACATTCATGAGCCAATTAAAGGACAGGTAACTCACTATTTAACATCATATCAAGTATGTCTTTTGACTATACAATCATTACATTTGTACCCCGAATTACACATACTTTATATAATACCATACCACCTTAGCTTTATATGACGGAGTTCATAATGTTACGTTTTCATTACAATGTAATGACATGTTCATTTTTAGTCCAATGTACAATCAATGACGGATTTGGTAAAGTTTATTTTCATATCCCTGTTGCAGTATAACTTCACAGGCAATTATGATTTGGTGAAATTCATAAAACTAATCCGTGAAAAAGGAATGTGGGCAGTCCTTAGGGTTGGACCTTTCATCCAAGCTGAATGGAATCATGGGTAATAATACTTTAGTATAAATTGCCAATATTTTCAACATAATTGAGTAATAGTACTATAAATGCTTATTTTGCTTAATATGAAATTTTGGCCTTGTGACAGTGGACTTCCATACTGGTTAAGAGAGGAGCCAAATATCACATACCGAACCGATAATCCGGCATACAAGGTGATCAATCATAATATATAACCCTGTTTATACTTGAATTCGATCTTAATTAATTAATTATTTACATACTTCGTATCATATTACTTAATGCAAAAAACTAATTAATCTAGTGTATGTAATATATGCAGATGAATATGGAGAAATGGGTCACCCAGGTGGTTAACCTGATGAAGGAAAACAACTTATTTGCTCCACAAGGAGGTCCTATTATGATGGCTCAGGTACTAAATTACCACAATGGTTAGTTAATATTCTCTCTGTGCGTTCGAAATTAATTAGTTGATATTGTGATTTAAACTAGCAACATAACAACTAAATCCAGGTGTGGAGGAGGTTATATATGAATGTTTTTTTGCTTTATTTATAAAATTTATTCTACAATTGTCCTGTTTTTGTAGATTGAGAATGAGTACGACCATATAAGAGACGCCTTCGATGAAGCAGCTGAGAGATACATCAAATGGGCAGGAAAAATGGCTGTTGGCCTCAAAACTGATGTACCATGGCTTATGTGCAAATCTAAAGATGCACCCGGCGAAGTGGTAACATATAAATGATTCAGCTCACAATATATTGAAAACAACAGTTGATATCTTGTTTGATTTATATACTTTGTACGGTTTTTTTTTTTTTTTTTTTTTTTTTTGGGCGAGGCAGATCAATGCATGCAATGGCAGGCATTGTGGAGATACATTCAAAGGTCCAAATACTCCTGGAAAGCCTTATTTGTGGACCGAAAATTGGACTGCTCAGTAAGAAGTTTTACTCTGTACATGTATAAAAATAAAATAGCCTAGGTAACTCTCCTTGTGATTCCCATATGCCGTGAATCTTTTCAGGTATAGAGTTTTCGGAGATGCACCTTCTCAAAGGGCAGCTGAAGATATCGCCTTTTCGGTGGCTCGTTGGTTCTCAAGGAATGGAAGCCATGTTAACTATTACATGGTAAGCAATCTTTACGGTTTTTTTTACTATATACCCTTGAGTTTTTTGTTTATTCACCATATACCCCTGAAAATTTTCAAATTCACCATATACCCCTGAGTTGTTACAAAAATTCACAATATACCCTTAATGATAACAAGATGATGGAATTTGATTAATTATACATCAAAACCACCTAAGATCTCCCCCCCATCCCCGAAACCACTCATCTCCTTTCTCTAACCCCCGAAACCACTCCAAATCTCCATAACCATATCCGTATGATTGATTTTGAGGATGAGAAAAGGAAATTTAGGGTGGTTTTGAGGGTGGGAAAAAGGAATGTGGGTGGTTTCGGGGGTAGGGGAATATATTTAGGGTGGTTTCAGGTTATTATAAACCCTAATGACTAACAAAGTTAAAAAATCATTAGACATCGACATCAGGGATATATGATGTATTTTTGTGAAAATTCGGGGGTATATGATGAATTTTAAAAAGTTTAGGAGTATAGGGTGAATAAACAAAAAACTCAGGGGTATATGATCTTTATTTGTGCACCGAAGAGCATAATTTGCATTATGCTCTTGATCAATATTCTTATCAATATACTTACATGCATGTTCTCTGTGGCGAATCTACTCATCTAATATCTTTTAAGTGAGTTTAAAATATTAAAATCAACTTTGAATCAAATAATATAAATTTAATAATATAAATCATTAAAAAAAATAATGCATTTTTCTAGTGACTTACAAAACAAATATAATTCAGCGAGAAACAACTATGTATTTTGCTATGAAAATAATTATGAGTACAATTTTGTTTTTTAAATTCATTACTTAAGTGTGTATATATGGTTTTTTTTTTTTTTTTTTTTTTTTTTTTTTTTTTTTTTTTGTATATGATTAATAAGGTAACTCTAATATGTTTATATAATATATATGCTGAATTTAAGCTTGTGTAATCTATCAGTATTATTGTTGAAATAAAATAAACAAAATATTAAAATTATCAAAAGGTTATAAAAATTAATGGTTATTAAAGGTTGACGTGTTGAGAAATAATCAAAAGATTGACCTAATAAAAGCTAATGGCAAAAAGGTTGATTTAATATTTACAAAATTTCCAATTATTTATGCATTAACAAATTATGTGAAATTATTTATAAAATAACAAATTACGTGTAACTACGTAAATATTATATTGCACATAGTTAACTCATATAATTATGTGTATTGATACATTATTTAAATTTGCATATTATTATTCTCATATTAAATAATTTAATGCTAAATAAATTATTATTTCTTTATTTTATAAATATTTTTAAAACTAATTTTCAGTTAAAAACAAGTGTGCTTTGAACTTATATGTGCCCCTGCATGTTCTTATATGTAATAATTTGCGATCTTATATACTAAACGTTTAATTGTCATATATGTAGTATCATGGTGGTACAAACTATGGAAGAACTGCTGCCTCTTTTGTCACCACGCGCTACTACGATGAAGCCCCAATTGATGAATTTGGTATTAAGTCTTTTTAATGTTTTCCCCTATTACATCAATATATATTGTACATAGTTCATCACAAGGATGATTTTTTGAACTCTTTATTGATAAATTTGGTAATAAAGCTTCTTAATGATCATTGTTAGGTCTAATAAGAGAACCCAAATGGGGTCACTTGAAGGATTTGCACCAAGCTCTTGTGTTAGCCAAGAAGCCCATTCTTGAAGGAAAGCTTCGTGTCAAAAAGAATGGTTTTGATTTTGAGGTATAACTTAGAATAGTGATTAAAAAAAAAAAATAGTGCTAATCCCGTATGAATTTAGTTGTCATATTATCAATTCAAATAACTTTAGCATGCTATATTTTTTGGACTTAAAATAAGAGTAGTTGGTTTTAGAAGTTAACAAATCAACGCAATTTTTAATAATATATCATGTATGTAAATGGGCAGGCGAATTTCTATGAGAAAGGTGACCTTTGTGCTGCTTTCCTATGGAACAACCACACCCATGAAGTAAAAACAATGAAATTCAAAGACAAAGAGCATGTAGTTCCACCCAAGTCTATCAGCATCCTACCAGATTGCAAGACTCTTGTCTATAATACCGACTATGTGAGTAGTAACATTGTGATATATAGGCCTATACTTAAATTTGTTCTAACCAAAATATATGGATGTTTAATTATTTTTCATTTTATCAACCTCTTTGTGCTATGTGAAACGAAAATCGTTTTCTCTTAATTTGACAAACAGATGGTAGCTCAACATAGTGCAAGAGAATTTGTCAAGTCTGAGATAGCACATAGGACCCTGAGATGGGAGAAAACGACGGAGAGCATACCAAGGAATGGTGTCTTCTCGAGGGAACCTAAAGAACAATACTTTGTTACCAAAGATAAAAGTGACTATTTGTGGTACAGAACCAGGTAAAAAATATTAAAAGCTACCAACGTTATACTTCCTCTAATTGATGCACATAGAGACATAAGAGTATTGCTCTTGAAATTAGTTGTCACGTTGATTGTGACTCTAATTAGAGGAGCAACGAGATCATTACCTTACTTGTTTCACATGTTGAATTGAACTAACACAACATTTTGTTTTGTGTTTGTGTGTTTTTTTTTCCTCGCTCATTTCCATCTTTCAGTGTAGATCTAGACAGTTCAGACTTGCCATTTAAAAAGTCCCTTCGACCAGTTTTGCAAGTTCTCAGTCTTGGCCACGCTTTGGTCGCCTATGTCAACGGAGAATTTGTTGGTATGCTTATGGAAAGTGCATGATTTTGTTTCTTAAATTGCCACCATATGTTTAAAAATTGCTTTCAATCAAAGTACTTTATAATGCGACTAATTTTTACTCATAAAAAAAATAAAAAAAATGTAAATAGAAACACAAGTCACAAGTCGTCTAATAACCTTGGTACGGTGCAAAAAGTGTAGTCAATAAGTTAACAAGAACAATGTACTTTAATAATAAGTTGTCCTATAATAAACCTCACACTTTGTTTTTTTTTTTATTATTTCTAGGAACTGGACATGGAGTAAAGCGAGAATACAACTTCCCATTTTCAGTAGCCATAAGATTAAAGGAAGGATTAAACAATATTTCAATTTTGGGATGCACAGTTGGAATGCCGGTAATTAGGCACAAAATACACTTCATTTTTCATCCTTATTTCTAATTTCATCAATCATTTTTTTTTAAAGCATGTATGCCAACTGATCATAATGCATGCATACTCTTAAACCTTATGAAGGATAGTGGAAGCTATATGGAACGTAGGTTTACTGGGATCAGATCAGTGGAGCTCTTAGGTCTCGGTACCGGAAACCTTGATGTCTCTTTCAACGGCTGGCATCACACGGTAAACAAATGTCGTACAAAGAAATAAATTTCATTTTTAGTATTTAGCTAAAATAGATCACAACGTGTATAATGTATGGTTCAATCTACAAAATGCAGGTTGGTTTGGAAGGGGAGATGCTCCAGTACTTCACTGACGAAGGAGTATCAAGGGCTAAATGGACCCCTGCTTCAGGTGTTGGTGAACCTCTTACTTGGTACAAGGTACGACCCGTATGAGTAATAATAATAAAAACACTTTGTGACATAAGGATATATGATCATGATTACTTCCCATGTTTATTGTTACATTAGTAGTTCAAATTGTACATTTATTCAATCTTTTTTATTGAAAGCGACTATTTTTAGGCCTATTTTGATGAACCAGAGGGAGATGAACCATTAACTATTAGACTACAAAACATGACCAAAGGTATCGCTTGGATCAATGGCCAAAGCATTGGGCGTTTCTGGTCATCCTACCTTACAGTCATGCAAAGCCCTTCTCAAGACGAGTAAGTGATCAAATTTATCATACAAAAATTTCAATATAGCCAAAGACTTATGAGTTTGACTATAGTGATTTTATCACTAGATACATTGATCACTAATATACTATATGATATCCTGACACTTTAACCATCAACTTCACGACTGGTTTTATACTGTCAATATATGTACCTATCAAATGTATGCTAGTGTACGTAGTGTCAAAAAGGTTCGTTATCAAACATTATTGAATTAAGATTGAGAAAAATAATATTGTAGGTACCACATCCCAAGATCGTTCCTAAGGCCTAAGGACAACTTGTTGGTGATCTTCGACGAGGCTGGAGGAAACATTGACACAGTTCAAATCGAAACAGTGAATAGGGATAGTGTTTGCAGCTTCATAGAGGAAGATTGGCCAGCCGATGTGTGGTCTTGGAAGAGAAATGGGAACGAAATTGTGCCTGCAGGCGATATCCCTCAACTTAAGGCCTCCCTCAAGTGCCCTAAGGACAAAGTCATTAATCGCGTTGAGTTTGCTAGTTTTGGCAACCCTAAAGGTGTTTGTGGCTACTTCCTTCTTGGTGATTGCAACTCTCCCAACAGCGTTAAAGTCGTTGAACAGGTGAATATAATCATTTAGATATAGCCTTTACAAATTATAAATTAAATAGTCTCATTGGTGATCACATTAATAGTGACTGCGTGGGCGTGTGGTATGTAAATATTTAGCCATACGTCCCCCATGTCATTTCCGACCCTTAAATGCCTAACACTTTGTTTGGATAGAAAGAAATGGAAGGAAAAGAAAAGAAGAGAAAGGGAAGGAAACAAATTCTCTTGTTTGGATAAAGAATTGGGGGAAGAATCCATTTTCCCTCTCTTTAATTAGTATAATCCCTCCAAAATTGGAGAGATTTGGAGGGAAAATGGACCTCACCTCCCCTTCCCTTTCTTTTCCCTTTCCTTCCTCCTTATTCCCTCCCCTTCCTTTATTTTCTTCTTTGTTATCCAAACAAAGCGTATGAGTTGAGTTACTATGGCCCTAATAGCATTATTGATTGTTCATACACAATACGGAGTACTATATATATAGTGACAAATTTAAATTGTTTTTTTGAGCAGAATTGTTTGGGAAAAGAGAGTTGCACGATACCAATAAATGAGACAACGTTCGACAAGGAGGCTTGCCCAAACGTAGCAAAGAAGACCTTTGCCGTTCAAGTGAAATGTGGCCGTAGAGGATAGAAGCCTTGCTTGTTTTGATTTTTATATATGGGTGTGGTATATGATTGTCATTGTAATATTTTTACCCTCTTTTTGGCTAGATATACAGTAGATACTTGTATTATATAATGTATTTATTAGATAGGAATTGAAATTTCAGAAGCCAGCCATTAGAATTCAACTCAAAAGCAGAGCTTTGCATGTCTTACAATCAATTCTTATCATCTAGCCATATGATATATCTACTTATCTAGTGAATTGGTACTTGTATATATTACGGAGTAAAAAGTAAAGGAAAGAAATTGAGTGCGACTTAATTGGTTGTAACCTGTACGTCATTAGGAGTGACTTAAACCCATACCATCACATTTTTTTAGTACTATCTAAAAAACCCATAGCAACAAGCTAGAAGATGAATAGCGGCATTAGTGGTGAGCTAACGATTTTTTTTTTTTTTTTTTTTTTAGCAGCACTAGATAGCGTTAAAATACTAACTAGTACAAATAAGGACTACAAACCCATACCAAGATATTTACTTTTATCAATAATAATTTCAAAATAAAAAAATGTTGACATCTGTTTTTCAACAACAATAATTCAAATTAAACAAGTTGGATATTCAAAATCTAATTAATTTAAGAGAAATCATAACTAAGTGAAATTTTATTAGAATTGTTTTAAGGTGCATTTTATCCTCTTGAATTTCACTAATCTGAAATTATTTAAGCTTAACACAAGCTAAATAACCCAAACTAACTTATCTGAATTTAGAACTTGATGAACCTTATTAGAACTTATTTTAGTTGTAATATGTGAAACGGTGAATAGTATAACTATTTTGCTACGGATGAAGTATTATTAGCTCCAACCAATGAAGTAAATAGCTATCAGTTCATTATTAGATTAGTCATAAACTCATGACGAATCAAAACAAAAGTAGCATTTTTATATCATCTAATAAAATTAAAGGAGATTCTTATAAACAAGTGTCAAATGTGTTTGGGCGCATAACATTGATCAAGATTTGCAAAGAGTATTTTTTTTAGTACCACTTTTATCCTCTAAACAATAGATTGAAGAATGAAAGAACCCAATGTTCAATTCGTTTCTTCTATGTCGCAAATTTTTTGTAACATACCTCTCGTAATAAAAGATAACAACATTAAGATTCTTTTTTTTTAAAAGATGAAAGTGAAATTAAAGAAAATAACATAAGGAGCATAAGATAGGATGCTTAAATAATAGATACACTTTTACATTTTTTCAAATGATGAGTATCAAGTAGGAGAGTATTAATAATGTAATACAGGGTACATGAGAATAAGAATGTTTCGAAAACAAAAGTTTGTACAAACGTATTTTTGAACAATCTAAGATATATCTCATCTCACTACTTGATGCCTACTTACTACGCACATAGAAATAACAAAGAAAGAACAAAACATATTAAACCAAAAATAAAGAAAGGAATTTTTTTTCAGAATAAGGCCTATTAGTATTTATTCCTTGGGGCTGCACCTCACTTGTACGGCCAACACTTTGGCTGTTACCTTAGGACAATTGTTACTGCCTTTGTCGAATAGTTTTCTATCAACTGGAATCGTGCAACTATCTTTTCCCAAACAATGCTGCTCGTAACAAAAGTAACGAGAGTATTAATTGTTATTTCGCGTATTAAAAACAACCATCAAGCTACGGGTTGGCACCCAAGCAATTATCATGCATTGCTGTTATAGATGCATAATTTGAAGATATAAATTAATGTAACAAAAATAATCCGCAAGAATAAGGTGTTAAATTATGCTTGCCTGCTCGACAATCTTTTGGGAGTGTGGAGAGTTGCAAGTGCCAAGGATGAAGAAGCCACAAACACCATAAGGGTTGCCAAAGCTAGCAAACTCGACGTGACTTATGACTTTGTTGTTTGGGCATCTGAGTGATGCCTTCAGCTTTGGGTCATCAACAGCGGCAATTATGTCATGGGCATCCCTTTTCCATGATGTTACGCTTGGTGGCATGTTTTCTGCTATATAGCTGCAAATCACATCACGGTGTACTGTCTCAATTTGGACTGTGTCTATGTTCCCTCCTGCCTCGTCGAAGATCACCAACATGTTGTCCTTAGGCTTAAGGTATGATCTTGGAATGCGGTACCTGTAACATTTTTGCAATTTTTACATACACCAAATTGCATTGCATGAACATGTTTTGGTAACAATAACTTGTATGGTGATTATGGTCCCATTTTCCTTTTAAAAGGTTAAACAATGTTAACTTTGATTGTATCTGTCCGTTAATACAATACACAAGGGAAAAATGATGCATAATTTTTTAATTTTTTTTTTGACAGGGATGTATAACTTCGTTAGATCAGTTTCATAGTGCATTTTATAGTATTTCTTGACTTTTGGAGTTCATGAAATTTTTTTGAATTAACTAAAAAGGGATAGAGAGCGTACTATACTTGTTTCTTAAAACTTACTCGCTTTGAGAAGGTGTGTCCCTTATTGTAAGAAAGGTAGACCAGTATCGTCCTATGCTTCTCCCATTGACCCAAATCACTCCTTCAGTCATGTTCTCCATTCTGATAGCTACTGGATCATTTCCCTCTGGGGCATCAAAGTGTGTCTGCAAGCGAGTTTAGCTTGCACGTTATTATAGCCAACAATTATGGATTTTTAATATTGTCAATTTGTCATAGACTAATTAATCCAAAAAAATATATGTGTTCTTTTGTTCATCCTGCTCAAAGAATCGCATGCACCTAAATCATCTATCCCACTTTATGTGTAACACTTTATACACGTGACAGTGTGTGTGGCACTTTTTGACAAGATTAAAGTTCTAGGTACCGTACTTTTAGTCAAAAAAAAAAAAAAAAAAAAAAAAAAAAAAAAAAAAAAAACTTGTAATTTTACCTTATACCAAGTAACTCACCAGGTCCCTTAGCCGGTGTCCAATGTGCCTTATTAGCTCCTTCCTCAGTGAAGTACTGAAGCTTCTCTCCATGCAAACCAATCTGCATGATGTATTAGAATAAAGATTTCTATTTAACATTCAACAAAATCAGTACAAAAATTATAAAGGTAACGAGTCGTTTATACCGTGTGATGCCACCCATTGGAAGAAAGATCAAGTTCTCCATCCGGTACCTAAACCTTGGATTTCAAGGAATTTTAGCCCTGTCCATCTTCTCTCCATATAGCTTCCACTATCCTTCATACCAATAGATTAACAGAGTTTGATTAATATATATTTTGTCTATATTATACTCGAGTTTGTAAGACATTTATACAAGAAACGGCTCATTTAGTTACCTTGCTACTTAGATTATAAATAAGCAAAATTATTGTTAGATTTAGGTTAAAAAAAAGGTAGAGAACTATGGACATTTCACTCCCTATTGGTTGCCGTAGTTGTAAGAAATTAGCCGGACTCTTTATACAACTACATAATCAGCCACAGTATGCTCTTACCGGCATTCCCATTGTGTTGCTCAAAATTGATATATTGTTGACACCTTCCGTCAAATGTATAGGTGCTTGGAAAGTGAAAGCAGGCGCTCTATGGAATCCATGGCTTGATCCTTCAAAAGGAAAAACAAAGATTACGATCAAGAAACAATGATCACATATATAGCTCTTTTATCAAATTTTTAGTAGGTCTTGTATACAACCATTGTGTATAACAAAAGTCAATCTTTGATGAAGTTGACTTTTATGTGATTGGGGGTGACTTGTATACAAGTACAATCGACCTATTAATTGTATACAGTTTCTGCCCGAGTTTATTTATTCCAATAAAAAAAAAACAAAGGCTAAAACCATACCTATGTATTCTCCATTGACAAAGGCTTGCAAGGAGTGACCAAGATGGTAAAGCTGTAAGACTGGTTGGAAGGACTTTCTAAAAGGCAAGTCAACATTGTCCAATTCTACACTGAAATTCAAATTTCATTCATTATTAACCCTCATTAGTAATGAACAATTAAAAATTATAAATTTGTTTAGATTAATTAAGCAACATTATGTTACCTAGTTCTGTACCACAAATAGTCAGTTTTGTCCTCTGCAGTATGAAACTGCTCCATTGGAACCCTTGAGTAGACATCAGATTTAGGTGAGATGATTTCATGGGTCTTCTCCCATTTTAGATCCTTGTTGGCTTTCTCAGATCTAACAAACTCCCTTGAACTATGTTGCGCGATCATCTGTTTGCCGGATTAAATGTCAGGAGTGTTGTATGTTAGTAATAAAGGAATTGATGCACATTAATGTATTGATCAAGTTAGCACTCTTCCAAGTGACATTTTCCGCGATTTAGACAGAATGATTATGCAATTAGGAAACACTTACAGAGTCTGTATTGAGCACAACAGTCTTGCAATCAGGCAAGATACTGATGGACTTTGGTGGAAGGGTGTGCTCTTTGCCTCTGAATTTCACAGTTTCTGTAGTATGAGTGCGGTTATTCCATAGGAAAGCTGCACAAAGGTTGTTCTTCTCGTAGTAACGTGCCTGATCATTGCATAAATTTACAGGTAATTAGCTAACATGTCATGTGTAACAAGAATTGTCACATTTATAATTGTTGAAAAACATAAATTTGCATCCCACATGGTGTTTATGTTCATTCTTTCTCGCATCTGTTATAACATAAACATATTGTTCTTATGACTCTAAGGTCCATCTTACATATAGTTTACCTCCAAATTTGGGCCGAATATCTCAATACCATATCTCCCATTGACGATAGCCTTCTTGCTTAACAATAAAGCACGGTGTAGATCCCTCAAGTGTCCCCATTTGGGTTCCCTTATTAAGCCTGACAGTAAGTAAAGCATAGCAATCAGTAGTCATCCTTTATAATTGCACTAGGAATACCTCTAGGCTCAACAAGAGTAAAGGGTTCACCATATTCGTCAAGTGGAGCTTCATCATAGTAGCGAGTGGTGGTAAAGGCGGTAGCAGTTCTTCCATAATTTGGGCCGCCATGGTACTGCAGCAATAACAAACGTACACAGAAAGAATTAGGGGAAGAATAGAAGTAAAATCAGGCCTTTTCTCAAGATTCAAACCTTTCAATACATGTAAAATGTTAGTGTTTGATACCATATAATAGTTAGAATGGCTTCCATTTTTGGAGAACCAGCGCGCCACAGCAAAAGCAGTATCCTCAGCTGACCTTTGAGAAGGTACATCTCCGAAAACTCTGAACCTGTATTTACAGATAGAAGGAAACTTTGTTTACTATATGATCAAGTGATAAATAACCAAGCTAAGACAATTAATACTACTGAAGATATAGCTGTAGTAACTACTTACTGAGCAGTCCAGTTCTCAGTCCACAAAGATGGCTTGTGAGGTGCATTAGGACCTTCGAACGTTTCTCCACAATGTCTACCATTGCAGGCATTGATCTATCCACCAAAATTGTAAGAAATGATCAAAGAAGCAAATGGAGAGACGACATAAAATTCAATTACCAAAAGGCAAATATCGTATAAGACTCTCTTGCAACAAGTTAAGGTGAGACAGGGCAAGAATTTCCTTAAATTTTAACCATTTGGAGATAAATTAATGTGAAACGACCTTATCTAAGACTCACTCTTAGCTTAATTGCTATAAATATTACATCTGATATTCTGATATCAGCATTCATATATGATTTTCTATTGCATGCAGTAAGATATTAGTACTAAAAGGAAGAAAAGAGAGCAAAAAAAATGGTTACCACTTCGCCAGGGGCATCTTTCTGCTCACACATGATCCATGGTACACCAGTTTTCAGACCAAGAGCCATGGTTCCTGCCCAATTAATGTACCTCTCTGCAGCACCGTCTCTGAATGCTCCTCTAACGTGATCATACTCGTTCTCAATCTGAGCAAGAGCGACTAGGAAAGTCAGACTAGATTGATATGTAACATCAACGCATTGATATTCTTAAATTTATTGTCCTAGTGTTACTACAACATTTCTAGTAGATGGTCACCTGAGATAATATAATAGGACCTCCCTGTGAGGCATATAAATTGTTTTCCTTCATCAATGATACAATCTTCGTGACCCATCTCTCTGTATTCATCTGCATTAAAATACATATAAAACGTCGTAAGACTCTTGAAAGCATTTTCCTACATTTCTTAAATTAATCGAAAAGTTGTGATTTAATTACACCTTGAATATTGGATTATCTGTTCGATATGTGATGTTAGGCTCCTTTCTTAACCAAAATGGGTATCCTCTGCCATAGGATGATCACGTTGTAGGAGGAATGTAAGAATTAATTGTGTTCTCATTTGTAGAAGTATTACTATTATTAGGAAAATTTATAATCCTATGAATTTCCTTTGTCAAAATAATACGAGTAATAGTTATAATGTTGAATTTCATATTATCGTAACATGGTATTCCTATTAATTACCCGTTATTCCATTCACCTTGAACGAATGGCCCGACTCGTAGAGTTGCCCACATGCCTCTCTCAGCAACCAGTTTAAGGAATCTTACAATATCATTTTGGCCTGAAAAATTGAACTACAAAAGCAATGCGTGCATATGGTTAATGGCTAGAGAATTGATTGATTTTCACATATTCGAATATATAAACTCGGCCTTCTATGAGAGAAACGTTGAAAACCATGCTCTCTCTAAAATCAACACTTAAATTTTTGTATGTTAATTACCTTCCCCTTGACAGGCTCATGTATGTTCCAAAAGACGTAAGTTTGGATCACATTTAAGCCTCCTTCTTTGCATTTGTCAAGAGCATCTTCCCATTCCTAATTTACCAAAAAATAAGAAAAGAACATTAGCCACTACCATATTGTTTCATAAGAATTGTGTTTATTAACAATTTCTAATATTAGTAGGTATATTGATTTAGGAAAATATCACAGTTACTTCTTGACTTTTAGTATGATATGTTTTCCTAGGCAAATCAAGGATAGGTCAATATGAATATGAATATGAATCTAAGATTATTCTTCCAACAAGCAAAAACCTTAACATGGTATCAAACCTTACAAATAAATATTTCGAATTGATTCTATACACTTGCATTCATCACAAACAAGGTTGAGATTCATGCTCCTTGTTAAGCACATAACATATTCATATGAAACGCATGAGCAATTGAGCATTGTATTCCAAGGAGCATCATACAGTGTTAAGGACTAAACACATATACTACACAATTTTCACATAAAGGATATGATATTCATGCATGATCCGAATCCATAAGAATTTTTTGTAAGAAAACACTAGATCAGGTTTTCGTTTGTACCTCAACCGGGACACGAGGATAATGTACTGATCCAGAGAAGAGGAGCTCCCTATTGCCATGAATCTTCAAAGATCGTGAATCATAGGTAACATTAAATTCATGTTTCTCCTCCTTACAATGCACCGTGACCAAACACAAAAGGCCTATGATAAGTATATATTTATAACATTCCGTCATGATTGGCCTTTTCCTCGTACCTTAAAAATTAAACAAGAAAGAAATTAGATTGAAATCAAATTAAGTAGGAAAAAGAATACATGGGTGTCTAAAATATTTCGAGTAGTAACGTTTTTTCAAGATAAGATCTAGAAGATAGAAATCGCAAAATTCATTCAAACTTACCCTGTGTAGGAAACACCAAAACCATTAAATGATTGATTTTGGTTATTAAATATTTGTTATCTGTCCAAACATCATTTTGATCCTCTTTTTTCTCTCTTCTTTGCCATATATCCTATTTATGGTTAGATCAACAGACAAGTTTTTGGTCTAATTAAAGGCTTTTTGACTTGTTCTTTTTATCTTACATTGCCTCTAGAAACATGTAAAACATACTACTCCGTAATAAATTATCTATATATAGCAGTTATAGTAACATAACTAACATTGTAACTAATAGTCATGTATGTAGGACTTGAATGGCAAATAAATTGGACTCGTAGTGTCGAATTTAAATGATATGCAGAACATGCTTATCATACATGATTTAAAACAATAACTCGACGTAAATCATTCTTAATAAACAGCTAATCATACATGATTTTTTTTTTTAAAAAAAAAGAAAAAAAAAAAAAAAAAAGAGTACCAGGTAATAATATATCGTAACAACCAAGAACTAATTACATTTCTTTGCTTGATTGGGATTTCCTAAGTTGTACCATTGGTTTTGTGTATGTATACCCTTTGAGTTGTATTAATCAAATCTTTTGCATTGGGCTCTTTCTTGGTCATGTCCTCTTCCTGTCCATGGAAGAGTGACTACTTGCAATAATTTCGAAACCCGGGCCCTGCTTATCCCCCCTTTCTTCCCTTATTATTATTGAGAATATATAGGTAAAAAGGGAAGTTATGGTGGAATTTCATAAATATGTACTTATATTAGCCCTTGTGTTCTTCATCACCGTGCATGGTGAGGAGAAAAAACCCCGTGGTGTTACATATGATTCACGGTCATTGATAATCAATGGTAGTAGAGAGCTCCTCTACTCTGGTTCAGTACATTACCCTCGTGTACCTATTGAGGTACCAAAAATAATCTGTCAGTTGTACCTATCTATGATTCTATGTGAAACCGGGATTTATTGTAATCGAGTAATTCTTGTGTGGGATGCTAATCTATCGTAAGACAAGGATGACTTTTATAATAGACTTGTGTAAAGGAGACTTTTATGAGAACTTAGCTTGGATGATGTTTCGGGTGAAAACAATGGGACCTTGCCGAAGGTCCGCTGAAACGGAGAAGACTGGATTCGGTCCAAGTTATGTTGGGCCGAAGGTTTCCTGCACAGTAAACACACGTAAACTAGCCTCGGGGGTGTTGCCGAGGAAGGCCCCTCCGATGCTAAAGTCAGTACAATGTGTAGAAAGAGAACACTATGCAAGAGAATTAGTTGCTTGAGGCTTTGCTTGAATATATGAGAATATATGAATCTATGAATCAATATGAATGTATGAATATTGATGACTTTTATACCTCTTCATACATGGAGAGGTTGGGCCTTAGCCCAATTGGCTTGCTTTGAGGGCTGACCTTTGACTTAAGCACAATTGGAGAGTTGAACCTTGACCTTGGGCTTTTAATTGGATCATTTAATGCCTAGGCCCAATTGGACTAAATTGGACCCAAACAACTTGCCCCCAGACCCGATTTGGAAGGATGACGGGTCGGGTTTGATTTAATTCAGAAAAGGAGGGAAGTAAATGATTTAATTAATCCAAAAATTTGAATTTAAACCGTAATTAATGAGATAACAACGGTTAAGGCGGATGATTGTGGAAGTTGGACGGATAATGGGAAGTTTAACCACAAGATCGTGTGTTTAACGGTTACTTAGTGGGGTATTTAAGAGAAATTGAAACGCGGACTCCCCGTATCCCATTCCTGGAGATATAAACAGAGGCGCGTCATCTCTCCTCACTTATTCACCAACACAAACCCAGAATTCTCGAGAGAAACCAAGAACCCGCATCAAAACTTCGCAAATTCCCCGAGCATTAAGCTTAGAAACTGAGACTTGCCACTACGAACTCGTAAATCGGCAACTTTCGCTTCAGATTAAGGTAAATTCCTTTGATTTCAGTTTATTTTTCTTCGAATTCAAACTCCTTCCTTTTTTTTCGACTTTTTTTTTCTTCGAAATAATCAATGGCAAGAGGAGTTAGAGGTAGAGCCCGTGCTCCAAGAAGAGCAAGGCCAATTCCCGATCCTAGGAACAGGATTGGGACCTGGAATGGACAAAGGCCAGAGTCTGACCCTGCTGGAGGGATTAGGGCGACTCCAATTTCCTCGGCTCCTCCTCAGAGAACGGAGGGGCCGAGCGCTTCTGGACGGGACGATGAAGTTCCCGCTGTCCTTTGGGATATCCTCCCCGGGTTTTCAGAGTGGGAGAATGCCGAAGTGGCTTCGACCATGATAAAGAACCGCCCCTACTCACGATGGGTGGAGAATGCCGAACAATATCGGTTTGCCGAGCAAATTGAATTGCATTACGACATTTTTGAAGCTGATGGGTATTGGTGCCGAATGCCCGCGGCATCCGATAGAATCCATCGTCCACCCCCGGGGTATGTGGGGGTGTACACAAGACAGCTTCAGTACGGGCTGAGGTTCCCTTTGGACGTATTCGTCCGAGACTTGCTGATCCATTACAATATCTCCCTATGTCAATTAACTCCCACCAGCATCCGAAGGGTGATGACATACTTATGGGTCTGCAAGTTCTTCAAGTATGTGCCGAACCTGCACTGCTTCAAAAAGCTTCATCGGCTAGTGCCAAATATTCAAAGTGGGCACGGAAGCCATGGTTCTGGGTGGTACCGGATTGAGTCCCGGCCCCAGTACCTAACCATGTGGCCGAACGACTCTTCAAACAAGGACTGGAGAGGTCAATGGATTTGGGTTAGGGCACCCACAGATCCGGGCCACCCTTGCGTCTTCAGCGCTCCCCGGTACCTTGCTGAGCCTGATCCCGACATGGGAAGTCTAGGTCCCCCCGCAGATAACGGGCCGGATCCGAACCTTGATCAACAACATATCTTCGGTAAGATGCCGAACCGGGGGGGCAGCGGCCGAATGCAGCATATCCCGGAGACTTGGCTCCCCGATACGCATTATGTTTTCCAAGAGAACATGCTAGCAGCTGTTGGCCTCAGCCGAAAGTTTAAGGATGGTAAGCTTCTTCGGCTAGGGCCGAGGCTTTTTAATTATCTCTTTTTCTTCTCTCACTTCGCTTTTTTATGCTGTGCCAACCTATCTGAACTGACCTTTCCCCTTTTCTTTTTCAGAGCGGGACGAGACCAACGTTGGCATTAACTACGCTCGTCTTGGTGTCAACCGAGAACGAGTTGTAACTGATCGGGCCCCGTCTATCACTGAACCGAGGCATAGGGAAGTTCATCTAGACTCTTCCCACTTCCAAATTGAGGTTGTTGCTCTGTATCAGAGGCAGAAGCCTTGGTGGAAGAAGAGAGACCCCTGGTTTCAGCTACTGGACGAAGAAGCTGAAGCTGCCCGTACAACCGAAGAGGTTGCACGGGTTCTCGAAGCTTGCGAAGGAGGAGAAGGGTCCTCCAGAGCTGCTGAAGAAGAAGCTACAGCTAGGGCAGCTGAAGAAGACGAGGCTTTGCTGAAGACCTCGGTGAGCTTTCAGACTTAACTTTGTCTTTCTTCTTTTTTTTTTTTTTTTTTTTTGTACTCACATTCCTCCTCCCCCCTGTCTGTTACAGTCTGAAGAGAGTAACAGACACAGAGAAGGGAAAGCCCATGTTCGTCCCGAAGACCAAATACAAGAAGAGTCTTCAGACTCAGATATGGACGAGCAGCCCCTTCAGAAAAGGCGCCGAAGGATGGCCATCATCGGGCCGCATGACTTTCAGCGGAGGCCGATGACCATCGGCGTTGAAATAAGGGAACCCGAGGAAGGCAATGGATCGCCGAGGGTTCCCCGGCCACAACCTCAATCACCTCAAAAGACCCCTCCGCCACCTTCTTAGATGGAGGTGGATCAAAAAACTCCCGAATCAAAGGGAGGGGTCCAAGAAGAAATTCAGGAGAGTGCTGCTGAGCACAAGAATAAGGATGTCGTGATGCCCAGTGCTGAGGGTTTCACGGCGGACATCGCAAGAGAGGTTGAGGCTTTCGTCCTCGCCCCTGAAGAAGAGGAGGTCATAGTAATTGACTCCTCTGAGAAGGATGATGCTGAGCCATCCAAAGCTAAACAAGCTCCATCGTCATCCTTTCCCTCCTTCCAGACTCTGCAATCTGGAGAAATGGGTTTCTCGACCCCCCGAATTCCAATCCCAGATCACATCTGGGACCTCATATGGGGTCAGAACCGTGAAGGTGTTGCAGCCTATTTCGGCGATTTTGCTGGCATGTCCGAAGTAGATAGGGCAAGAATCTGGTCGCTGAAGGCCACTGCTGGGATGGGCGAATCCAGCAGATCAGTTCCTGACCCAGCCAGGTCTAACCAACTGCTGATGATGCAGGTGATTTTCCTTCCCTTTATTTCCTCTAAAATTCAGCTCTATTTTTATTTACCTTTATTATTTTTTTAACTTGTGCTCCTGTTTTCAGTTTGTGCACAATCAGACTCTCACTGTAGAGCTGATAGATACCCTACAAGATAGGGTAGACGCTGCTGAGCACGAAAAGAAGGTAGCTGAAGAGGAATTAAAGCTTGCTAAGCTGAAGCAAGCAGCAGCTGAAGAGAAGCAGCAGAAGGGTGAGGAGTACGAGAAAAAAGCTGCTGAAGCCCTCAAAACCTTCTGCGACGCTATGGAGAAGGAAGTTTTTTCCCCCACTGATGGAAGGGGAAAAATTCCTCCAGAAGCATATGGGAGTGGACGTCTCCAAGTTCAAGGCTGCCGTTGAGAGCCGTATTCAGGAAGGAGCTGCTGCACAAGCTGAAGTGCAGCAACGACTAGAAGCTCTTGAAGCCAGCCGAATGGCTGCTGAAGAGCTGCTCCAGGCCAGAGATGTCCAACTCTCAGAGGCTGCTGCTGCTGCTGAAGCTCAGAGAGCTAAACTCCATGAGGCTGAGGATCAACTGATGGCAAAAAAGTTGAAGTGGCCCAGGCTCAGACAAAGGCTTCCCAAGTTCAGCAGGAGCTGAATGAGCTGAAAGGTTCCTCCTCCAAGCTCGCCGATGAGCTGAAGAAATCCAAGGAAGACTTGGAGGAGACCCAAAAGAAGATGGCTGATGCTGAGGCTCTACTCAAAATCCGTGTCTATACCCAGGAAGAATATGAAATGGGTTTCAGAAACGGGTTCAGAGTATGCCGAAGAGTCTGCCTTCATGCTGCGCCGAAGCTGGACTGGTCCAAATGTGCTGAATGGGTCCAGAATCCCGAAGACCCTCATATGAAGTATGCAACTCCAGTCGAAGCTGAAATCCTTAAGGCTGAGGAAGCCGAAGAGGAAGCTGAGAGAATGGAGTTGGAGGCTGAACAGAGGGAAAGGGAGGCTCGGCAGAGTGCAAAGCCTGCTTCTTCTGTTGCTGGGGCTGAGGCCACCATGGGGCTCAACGCTGATCAGTCTGATCCTCGGGCTGAAGCATAGGAACTCGGGCAGTCGTCTTCAGAATCTTGCGGTTCATCATGCGCTTAACTTTAGACTTGCCGCTTTCTGAATTTTTTGCCTTGTTTTTTGCTTCAGCTTGCCTTGTCGTACAACAGTTTATTTTTTTGCTTATGTACGTATTTCGGCAGCTGTTATTTTCCGCTTGTGGGCGGCTGCCGATACAGCTTAATTGAACTTGTAGCTCAATTTCTGAGCATAAATTATTAATTTGATGCTCTTTTCTTCAGCTGCTTTGTTTTTGAATGCTTTACTGTTTCTTTCATTCTGCCGAACATAAACTTGCACTGATAGTGCTTCTTGCCCCCCCAGAAATTGAAGTATGGCTTCAGCTGAATAAACAATTTCTTCATTTCTTTAAAATGGGTATCCGAAACACAGGGCCAACTGAAGGCAGTGCTTCTGGAATACAAGTCTTACTGAAGATTGACTTCAACTGAAAATTGGATATCCGAAACACAGGGCCAACTGAAGGCAATGCTTCGGATATTAGCTTTCTGGGATACAAGGCTCAGTTAAGGCAATATCCCAGAATTGTCCATGGACTCATGACTTTGGAGAACAAATCTTACTGAAGTTGGACTTCAGCTGAAAGACATGTGTTCTTTAAAAAGATGCATATCCGAAACACAGGGCCAACTGAAGGCAATGTTTCGGATAATGGCTTTCTGGGATACAAGACTCAGTTAAGGCAATATCCCAGAATTGTCCATGGACTCATGTCTTTGGAGAACAAGTCTTACTGAAGTTGGTCTTTCAGCTGAATTTGTTTCGGGTGAAAACAATGGGACCTTGCCGAAGGTCCGCTGAAACGGAGAAGACTGGATTCGGTCCAAGTTATGTTGGGCCGAAGGTTTCCTGCACAGTAAACACACGTAAACTAGCCTCGGGGGTGTTGCCGAGGAAGGCCCCTCCGATGCTAAAGTCAGTACAATGTGTAGAAAGAGAACACTATGCAAGAGAATTAGTTGCTTGAGGCTTTGCTTGAATATATGAGAATATATGAATCTATGAATCAATATGAATGTATGAATATTGATGGCTTTTATACCTCTTCATACATGGAGAGGTTGGGCCTTAGCCCAATTGGCTTGCTTTGAGGGCTGACCTTTGACTTAAGCACAATTGGAGAGTTGAACCTTGACCTTGGGCTTTTAATTGGATCATTTAATGCCTAGGCCCAATTGGACTAAATTGGACCCAAACAGATGATATGAGATGATTTTTGTTGAGAAGTTGGCTATGTAACACTAAGACATGAATCGTTTAAAAAATGACTTAACATAAAGTATTTTCTTAAACACGTCCTAATCGTGTTTTTGGTAAAATAGGAATGGGAGGATATCCAAGACAAGTAAAGACGGAGGCCTAAATATGATACAAACTTATGTGTTTTGGAGCGAGCATGAGCCTGTTAAGGGCCAGGTGAGATAAAATTGGGCATTACTTAGTTATAAATTCATGTATCAACATAAACTTATAAGCAATAATCTTTAATAATATCATTATTGCAGTATGATTTCAAGGGCCAGAATGATATTGTTAGATTCATCAAACTGATTGCTGAGAGAGGCATGTGGGTGACCCTCAGGGTTGGACCTTTCGTTCAAGCTGAAGGGACAATGGGTATTGGGTAGAGTTTTTTTAAAAAAAAATTTGTTACGAACCACCACATGACAATGTTACCAACCTCTTACATCTTCTTTAATAGACGAGATAGTTAAACAGTAACACCATATCATCTATGTTACGCAGTATATTACATTACTTTTTTGGCAATCCTACAAATCCTCTAGATGCGTTCCAAACAATTTTGTCATATGCAAATGATAAGCCAAGTAATAACTTCGTTGTTGCAGAGGGTATCCATTTTAGCTAAGAAAGGAGCCCAATATTGCATACAGAACAGATAACCAAGTGTTTAAGGTAACTATATGACGATTTCAATCACTAATCTTACACAATTTTGTCGAAATCAATATGGAGTTTTCACAAATTTGAACGTATACAGGCAAATATGGCGAAATGGGTCAACAAGATCATTGGTTTAATGAAGAAACACCATTTATTTGCCTCGCAGGGGGGTCCTATTATCCTATCTCAGGTGAACATCAACATTTTGATAAAAATGTGTTCATGAAATATGGATGTTATTAGTTGGAGAACTAGCTAGCTTAGCACTCTTAACAACTGACATCTTTTACTCAGGAAGAAAATGAGTACGATACTATCAGAGAAGCCTACAGATTTGGTGCTGCGGAGGGATATATCCGTTGGGCAGCAGACTTAGCTGTTGGACAGAAAACTGGTGTTCCATGGATCATGTGCAAGCAAAAAGACGCGCCTGGTGAAGCGGTAAACTTTAATCCCAACTTATTGCTTCAGGAGATAATTTAAGAAGTTTTGTTTTTTTTACTCATTTCTTTACATTCTGGTACAGATCAATGCTTGCAATGGTAGACATTGTGGAGACACATTTGCAGGTCCAAATGCCCCTAACAAGCCATCTCTGTGGACTGAAAACTGGACTGCTCAATAAGTAGTTCTCACTACGTACTAGTAATAACAACACTGAATTTCTCAATTATAATCTATACTAAGAGTATGTTTAGTTTGGTAACCCTTCTAGCCTAGTAGCCTCCTAGGTTCTCTTGCTCCTATACATGATATAATATGAGCAAAACTCTCGCATTTTGTTTGTTATTGTGACTACAGGTACAGAGTTTTCGGAGATGTACCATCTCAGAGATCAGCTGAGGATACTGCCTTCAGTGTGGCACGCTGGTTCGCCAAGCCAGGAAGCCACACTAACTATTACATGGTATATAACCAGCTAAACTATCGAGCAAAAACTCGAGTTTAATGCTCAGCTCCTCTGTCCCATATTTTTTACTTCTTCCCAGCTACTCAGCTAGTCATTTTGGGATGTCCAACCTTTTTGCCTCCATCTCCTGAAACAATATTGTGTCAGCACTCCTGCACTCAGTTAGCTCTCTTTCAACCCTTCAAACAATTCTTAACGTGCTTTCCAAATCCTATGTAAAATGGAGATAATATATATAATATGGGACTAAGGGAGTACAGTCTAGGAAAGTTTAAGGATAACTCTATATATTTAATTTATACAATCTTATATAATCTGTGGGTTGGCTTAGTACTACGGTGGTACAAACTATGGAAGAACTGCAGCAGCCTTTACTACCACTCGCTACTATGATGAAGCTCCACTTGATGAATATGGTAAATCCCATCCCCTGGATCTTAACAGAACTCCTATTGAGCAAATTAGCAGTATAACACCAAAAACAAAATCATCATTTGAACATGAAGTCATGAATTGCTATGCATGCTTGATTAGGTCTGAAAAGGGAACCTAAATGGGGACATTTGAGAGACTTGCACCGTGCTATAGCGCTAAGCAAGAAGGCTATTCTTGCAGGGAGATACGGTGTCAAGAAATACGGTCCAGATTTGGAGGTAATTAAGCTTATAACAATAAAACTAACTAATAGCATGTTTGATAGGTGGTGATGGCAGACAATTGTAATGACATTTTGTATGATTTTGTGAATATAATCTCATTAGTAATGCAACTTTGTAGTAAAAAAAAAAATGTGTTTCTTCCTAGATTTTCATTGCAACTTATATTTAATCATCGTATTGATTGGGGAGGGAGATGCATTACCATTGCCTGCTAAACAGCTAGACTGCTAGGATCAAACGTGGTTATTGGCTAATTTGCTTCATTGTTCTTGATATATGCAACGATCAGGCACGTTACTTCAAGAAATGCAACCTTTGTGCAGCTTTTCTGTGGAACAACAAAACACATTTGTCAGAAACCATGAAATTTAAAGGCATAGAGCATACCCTCCCACCCAAATCCATCAGCATCTTGCCAGACTGCAAGAATGTTGTCTTCAATACAGATCAGGTCACTTTTTTTTTTAAACATTAAACCAAACATAATCATGTACACTTCAGTGATTCACTTATGAAATTCTAAGTAACTTGAGAAACAGATGGTAAGTCAACATAGTGCAAGAGAATTTGTAAGGTCTGAAAGAGCCAACAAGGGTCTGAAATGGGAGAAGACTGTTGAGCGCTTGCCGACTAAGCATGATATCTATGCGAGGGTTCCACAGGAACAATTTTATATTGGACAGGACAAAACTGACTACTTTTGGTACTCAACCAGGTGAAATACATGATCAAATGAACATCAGTTGATATTTGCTTGTAGATACTTAATCAACCAATATTAATATATTATCATTCTAATGATTTTGTTTATTTTGATGTGAATCAACTTTTGTTTTCTAGGAAAGATTTGGACAACGTCGACTTGCCTTTCAAAAAATCTCTCCAACCAGTCTTATGGGAAAAGCATCTTGGGCACGTGATGCATGCCTTTGTCAATGGAGAGTTTGTAGGTAATGATTATTTATTTAACTTAGATATGTTTACCAAGGATAACACTCTATGGTGACCATTGCTAGCCTTTTCCTTTCTTAAGGTACCAAACATGGAATCCACAGAGAACCAAGTTTTACTTTCCAGGCACCTGTTAGATTAAAGGAAGGCGTCAACAATATAACAATCTTGAGCAGTGTGGTTGGAATGCCGGTAAGAGAAAACAGAGAAGAATGGATAAGAGTTTTTCTTCAATTTAAAGTCCTTTTTTTCAACTGTAAACAGTTTCAATGAAAAATAGTGATCACAATTCATCACATATACCATTAAACACTAGCAGATCAACAAAAGTTTGTTTTAATCAGTAAAAACAATTCAGCTAGTTTAATTAAAGTCATATGAAGAGAACAGTACTCTGTCATGTAGTTGTACTAAATAGTAGAATATAGATATACTGTTATATATCAGCTATCAAACAACTTCCAACGAAGATGACGAAGAGACTGATAAAAACATATTTGCTTCATTCAGGATAGCGGAAGCAATATGGAGAAGAGGTGAACAGGGTTGAAAAATCTGGCAATCTTAGGTTTAGGTACTGGAGATCTTGATCTGTCATTAAATGGATGGCACCACAAGGTACATACTGAATGTTCATTTGTATGACTTCTACAGTATAATTTAGTTTTGGTGAAGCAAGTAATGGACAAAAACTAGTCTTCAATTCGAACATAAAAATTAAAGGCCTGAAAACTGTACCTAAATGCAGATTGGTATGGAAGGAGAGAAACACCTGTACTTTACTGAGGAAGGCGCAAAGAAGGTGAAATGGACCCCGGCAAAAGGAGCTGGAAAACTTTTCAGTTGGTACAAGGTAATATAGTTTTCACTGCTGGGACATAAGGTGTATTCATTGATAAAAGATGATATAACTTAATTGAAGTAGTGACATCCTGAAATAATGTGAATAATTGAATATTGATTAAGGGTTTAGCTATCAGGAAAGTAGCAGGTAGACTTGATTTAAGTAAACTGTCAATTTAGCAAACTAAGAAGTGTGTTTTAGGCATACTTTGATGCACCAGACGGAGATGAACCCGTGGCTATAAGGATGCAAAACATGACCAAAGGAATGATTTGGGTCAATGGCAAAAGCATAGGACGTTACTGGTCGAGCTTCCTCAGTGTCAAGCAAGAGCCTTCTCAAAAAGAGTAAGTAATCATACAATAGAGCAAGAACAATAATATGTTCATCAAAATACTATGTTCATAAATAAACTTAGTTAAAAAATAAAATTGATATAGGTACCATATTCCAAGAGCATTCCTTAAGCCTAAGGACAACTTCTTGGTGATCTTTGACGAGTCAGGAGGAAACATAGACACTGTTCAGATTGAAACAGTAAACCGCGACACCATCTGCAGCTACATAGGGGAAGACATGTCGCCAAATGTGATGGCATGGAAGAGGGTTGATGGGGACTTCCTTGCAGCAATTGAGGACTTAAGGCCCAAGGCATCGCTTGAATGCCCCAAGAACAAAGTCACCAGCAGTGTTGAGTTTGCTAGCTTTGGTAATCCTAACGGTGTTTGTGGTTACTTCCTCCTTGGCAACTGCAACTCCCCTGACACCCAAAAGATTGTTGAACAGGTGAGCCAATTCTCTTACATAAGACTTGAAAAAGAAAATTTTGACAAAAACGAATACAATTGCTTTGAACTATATATGCATGCTCTTTTTAGTAATTGGTATACATACAAAAGCCGAGGTATAAAGTTTATTCAGATGATACAGAGTATGATCGAGTATTATTTCAAGGTTGAACTTTGGCCATTAATATCTTCAAGGACAGATGAATATTACGAAGTATACACTTACTACTGTATCAATGCATGGTGATAAATCCTAACTCTGATCCTCTTCTTATATTGAACAGCATTGTTTGGGAAAAGTTAGATGCAAAATACCAGTAGACAGGAAACTCTTCGACAATGGCAATAACAAGTGTGCAGGAGTATCATCAAAAACATTGGCCGTTCAAGTGAGATGCAGCCTCAAGAACTAAAGCGTCTCTCTTTTTGTTTTCATTTTTTGAAGGAAAAACAATGGCAATCAAGGCATGTAGCTATACAATATGTTTTGAGGGAAAATCAATTTACTAGAATGGTCGCTCAAAAGGCTGAGCCTGGAGCAAAGAACAATATTCGAAATAAATAAAATTGGTCTTACTTACAATTTTTATGTTTTTTTCGTAATATTTAATGGGCTAAATATTCATTTGAGCTCATATATATAAAGGAAAATTTTGTATTGAAAATATACATTTAGATAAACACTACGGTACATACATATACTAAGTAACTATTGCAGAACTTTATATTTTATATGCGAAGTATGCATTTAAAAGTATCAATATGGAAATTTTGGAACCTCGAAGGTAAAGTCACCATAAATAATTATGGGTTCGATATAAAATAAAAATTACATTTTTTTTATTGATAAAATTTCTCTTTTTACAGAAAAAAAAAATGATCCCGAAAAAATCGCTCCAAAATCCAATCAAACGCATAAATATAAACATATTACTAATTACAAAATTTATTCCCAAAAAAATTACCCTACAATTAGTTGATGTAGGTTAAAATTACTATACCACTAAGTTTTTGAGTGGTAGAAACACTTGGTAATTAAATCAAATCAGGCTTATAAGTTTTGAAATGCTAGAAAATACTTTTCAGGAATTCTACTAAATAACAGAATAATGATTTGCAGAAAAATATTGAACCCGTGTTAAGATGGTCTTATAATTTAACCTAATACGATTATTATACGAAAAACTTAGTACTCCATAGTGACATATTAGCAAATTTATCAGATCTCAGTAGGCAAACTAGAATCGTATTAGCCATCGATTTCACAGTAACAGAAGTTTTAAATTTTAAGGCTGCGGTATTGCAATATGTCAAGTGCCGTGACTAAAAATAGATTCAAAGGCAGAAAAATCAACACATACACATATAAACCAATCTTATAAAAACTTGATGAACTAATTATAAGAGATGATCAAGAACAAATTATTTCCTATTTTCTTTGTTTGAAGTACATCAACTGTTCTCAGAAAATGAATGAAAATCTCAAGCACAGAAACTAATATATACATGCTCGAAAGGCAGGGCAGTAACAAAAGAACCCATTCCATCCAAAAGCCGACGCTCCAAAGAAGTCACCCTAAATCACTTTTCCTTAGCAACTGAAATTGAGTAGATGTTTATTGCTACTAAAATGCAGATGCTGAAACGATGGAAAATAGCAAGAAACTTGGAAGACCACCTGAATCTGTGTGAGGTTGGAGAAGGAATTATATACAGAATGTACGACAGATCTTAAACATGTTTCAAATACCTAAACGAACCCACATCAGAACCCCAAAATTCAATCAGGCCGTCTCCAAAAGTAAAAACTTCCTATCAGCCACCACTTTCACAAGGCATTATTTTATCACATACACAATCTACTTCAAAGATCATATTCAGCCCAAGCAAGAATGTCTTTGCCAACCAAACCATTATGTTGAATTCACAAACCTCATTTGGATAACTTGACAGACCCATGAATCATGACAAATCAAATGATCCTTGTCCTTCGTTGATAGCATAAAGCAACTTCTTGAACATAATTTCCTGCTCAGCAAATATCCAAGCCCGGTATTAATCTCTAGGGATAGAGAGCCAACAAAATATATCTGATACAAAGATCCCATAAAACAAAAGTTCAGAAGGAGATTTATATAGTACCTTTGTCGAGTAAGGAGGAAGCTTAAGGTAATTAGCACAGGTCATGACACTAGGCAAATCATCATCCGCAGTTTCTGAAGGCCCTGTTCCATTTGAAGCTGTGGTGGTGGTTGAAGAATGCTGTAACAAGACAGGCAGCGAGTTTAGAAGTTCTGGATAGAGACCAGATATTGAAATATATCAGATTTTAGCATGAAAATATTACCTTCCTCACAATTGTCAACTTGGGGCTAAGCACAGCCAAACCACCAGGTGGAAGACGTGGCGCACCAGTGACAAATTGACAAAATGCACGTTGCTGTTCTGGTGTGAACTCACCCATAATCTCAAGCAACTGAAATAAGTAGATGATTCAGCTTTAAATTGAAAGTACAAGTAACACAAGCTGGTAGGAGTTTATTCAAGTAAAGAAACGTACATAAACAATGGCAGGGCTTTTGGCTGTGTATCCATGATCAAATTTAATGTGATCAACAAGCATATCAGGCTGCAAAAGATGAAAATTATCAGCCCATATGTAAAAGAACCTCATTGAGCACAATGGCCCGAAGTTAACAACCAAAACTCAATTTTACCTTCCACAACTCTCTACGGCCACAAAGCAAGCAATCTAGTTCATCTGGAGAAAATATCTGTAAAGATGTGACGTCGAAAACCTGATCACAAGCACGTGAAAATTAGTTAGTACAATCAACAAGGCCCACAACACAGACAATATCCTAAATGCATGGGAGTGGTCCAAGTAACACTCAACAAACCATAATAACACATCAGCCCCTGCAAACACTAAAACATGGACTTCAGCAACATAGCTAAAACACAATAAGAAACAATTAACAAGCACCAGACAAGAGGAGTTTCTTGGACCACTCCCATGCATTTAGGATATTCACTCCCATCAATCCTCTTCATTCCACTGCCATATTACTTTTCTCTATAACTTTTCTTGCAAGAAATCAAACAAAGGAGACCTAGTTTGCAATTGTGTTTTCCCTTGAAAGATTGTTTTCCATGGAAATATATACTTCGTATTTGATTAAAAATGTTTTCCATCAAATGGAGGCAAAAATACCAATTTTTTTTTCCCAAAACAGGACCTTGCAAACAAAAAAAGCAAGATAGATAAATCCTAACCTGGTTGAACCCTGCCCTAAAAGCTTCCAATTGCCTAATAATTCCAGACTTAACAGTGGCATCCACCACCAATGATATGTATTCCTCCAAATTATTGATATCCACCTGCAATAATACCCACAAGGAACTTAGAATGGCTGGGGCACAAGTAACCAAAGTAGACGAAAACTAGAATGAAAAAGAGATTCATTAAACTTTACATTTTCATCCCCTGGTTTCAAGACGTAATCTGGATATCCAGGAAGCGTAAAATCTAAACATAGATCCTCAATTGGAGTTCCACGAAAGCACAACTCCGCAATTACATCCGGATGATCACCACCTATTGACTCTAAATACTGTTTTCTGCAGACTAAGGCTTGTAATTCTCGTAAAGTTTTCCCAACCTCTGGATCAAATGAAAGGATATCATGCAAATCAAGCTCCTACAGAACAAATGAACCAGGTTAACAAGAGCAACAATAGAACTACGAAAATGGGTAAAATAAAAAATATCTCTGAAACAGCAAACATCCAATATAAATGTTACCTGTCCAAGCACAAGTTTGTAAAATGCTGTTGATAATGGAAGATCCAACAGCCTTCCATCTTGAAGAGCTTTGGCCATGATTCGCCCAAGAAGTCGAAAATGTTCAACAACTTTGCTGAAATGGCTGCTCTCTGAAGCATCAGCACTTGGCGGCCACGGTCGAGGAAACAAACCAAGAGGGGATTGAACAAGATTTGCATTTTCCCCATAATTCAATCCTGAGGCGTCTTCAGATTTACCGTCTTTGCTCTGATTATCACTATCAATTTCCATAGAAGATTTGTCAAATGAACTTGTTCTCCACATTTTCAAATCCACTTTCTGCAGGTCGTGACTCAAAAGGGTGTAGAACTCCAACGTTGGACCTAATCCTGTCCCAACCTCACCAAAATACTCTACTTCAAGGACAGCCTTCTGGCTGGAATACATTTCCATGACTTTCGCTGCAGAATCTAAAATGCGATTTCGTGAAACACGAACCTTCTGGCGCTGTAGCCTCCCAACTCGAACTTCCCTTTCACTAGACCCTTGACCCTCACCCTGTTGTTGCTGCAAACGATACAAGGCCCTAGACAATCCAAATGCAGTTGAATAGAAAAACTGCCGACGAGTTTCAAAAGGAAACAAAAATGGACATGCTTTTGTCAGCTGGTAGCACCAAGACGGCAGACTACCACTGCATAATGCAAGCGCATCTTGTATCTGTCTAGCCAATTTAGGGGTGAGTTTGCTGTTAACAAATTCTGAAGTAAGAACCCTAGCTCCAGCAACAGTCAACTCATTTAGATCTGAAATCATCCCTTCTGAGAATTTATCAGAAGCTGTTTGAACCCTCAAACGAGGGGCAAGTTGATTCAAACCTTCCAGTACACGAAGCAGTGACAAAACATTATAGGTTGGATTATTTTTCTCCATATCACAGGGAAGTTCCCCTTGCAAAATACTGTCCAGAGGTGACCGGTGTGAGGCAGCAACAGCATTTGAAGCGGAAGCAGCTCCAGATTTGGTGGACTTTGATGGAGAGGCAGAATTCACAGCCCCATGGGGCTTTTCAACCTGGCTATCAGCCCGTTGATAGGTGATTGTATAAATATCACTCCATAGCCTGCTACCATCACTAGTCACAAGATCACTACCATTGTACCTCTCATCATCCTCTTCATCGGTCACAAGCTGTCGCTGGATAGCCTGATAGATTGTCAAGTTCAAATTAAGTTGCTTGCCACCAGCAGAGAAAACTAACTTAGGAGGGTCACTGGAACCACCAAGAGGACGTCCATGACGATCTCTGCCTCCCCTAATTCCTCTTCCGTTAGAAGCAAGCCCAGCCATGGCAGCAGCTGCAAATGACATTGCACCCCTAGAGCCAAAAGAACTCCCACTCCGAAAATCTGTAGAATCCGACCCCCTTACAGTGGCAGCTCTACTACTAGAACCTGAAGCAGGATTATTCTGACTATCACTGGTTGCAGGGGCAGCAGCACCATCTTCAGCAGAATCACTCAATTTCACATCATGCACTTTATCAGCCATACAAGCAGGAAGAGAATCGTCCCTCAGTACCTGCACAATAAAGATGGAAGAAACAAATTAGGAAAGATGGGGAAAAAATGACCTCATAACAGTGAACAACAAAATATCAATAATCTCAAGTCCTTATATAATACTTCACTTCTCAGGTACACTCTGTTTGTAGAACGAGGGAACAAAGCATAGCCAAATCAGCATTTGAGCTATCATAATAGTATCAAACATGAACTAGAAGTTCAAGCAAGATATCAAATTAGGTGAAACAGACAACATTTTAAATACTTGTATACATAAAAAAAAAAATTAAAAAATAAAAAATAAAAATAAAATAAAAATAAAAAATAAAAAATTAATAATAATAATAATGATAATAATAATAATAAATAAATAAATAAATAAATAAAAGAAAAAAAGAAAAGGAAAAAAAAACATGTTCGTAACTTTGCTAAATGCAAAATAATAAATAAATAATAAAATTCCAAGTTTACATACATCATCCTGGTCGTCATCATCATCATCATCAGAGATATCATCATCTTCAATTACCAATGCATCATCAATGTCAACAGGAGACAACTCTAAATCTTCATCCTGCAAGAACAGATAAAAGAGAGCAAAACTATATTTAGTATTGGAAAATTTGGAAGAGCTAGTGATGCAAAAACAAAGAAATTACACAGAAGGAACTTTTCTAAAGTTTAATCACACAGTAAATCAAAAGTTGCAGGCCAGCCTAAGGGATCATGGGGGAATGCAGGTTGCTGCTGGCACTATAAGAAAAACTCATATGGGATTCCAGTTCAACTGACATGCATTAATTAAACAAGTCGATACATAATTAAACAAAGAACACACCTCAGAACTAGATTCTCCAGTGGGTGATTTTATTTGGGCATCTTTATCTGAAGCAGCTCTCCTACGAGCAGCATTTCTTGTTTGAGGACCTTTACTTTCCTCTGGTGATGGTTTTAATATAGCTTTGCCCTTCCCCTTTGACGAGCTAGTAGTTTTGTCTTGAGAAGTATCTTTTTTTGAATAGTCCCCGATATTAATACCTGACCTGGATCTGGATGACTGGCGGCGAGTGCTAGCAGCAGGGGTGGAGGCAGCTGGTGATGAAGCACCAGCTCCTGTAGGTGAAGGCCCTGAGTCAGAATTTCCCACAGAAGTGGACGCCTTCTGCCCAGATTCACTTCGTTGAACTCGGGGCCAAAGGAAGTCCTCAACAGCTGCTAAACTTGCTAATGGATCAATGAGTACAACAGTATTAGAGTAATCACGAAGAGACTTCTCTCCTGGAGCTCTACATAGACGCAACTTAAATGGCTGAGAAAGTGCACTTAAACCTGATGAAAGCCGTGCACTCCCACCTGATGACCTAGCTGAATGACTTAATACAACTGGAAACCTTTCCAGTGAGGATAAAGCATTTTGAAGCTTTTGGACTAAAACAGTCATAGGAGTATCATTCCCTCCACTGCTACTACTAGGAAGGGCAATGGAGATAAACAACTTATATCTTTTGAGTGCCTGCTGTCTAAGCTTAGGAAGATTCACCTCTGAAATTTTCTCTTTATTAAAGTAACCACAGGAAAAATAGTTCAGTAAGGCTGCAACAACCCCACTGCCAATGAATTCAAACGTAGAAACACCATCCCCTTTGCTTAGTTCTGCTAGCATCTCATAAACAATTCCAACTAAGCTCTCCTCTTTGCCAGTTACAAAATCTGCAACGTAAGCACTAGCAGTCTTCGATTTTCCTTTCACTTTAGACTTTTGCTCCTCAACACTAGCATTCAGCTTTGCACATAAATTCTTCAGGTGCAAGAGATCCTCCGAAATACCAACATCAACAGTCCCAAGATCAGAAGGGAAGAACTTATCCTTGAAAGACTTTGCACAACCACTGACAGTTGTGCGAAGATTAGAACTGGCAGTTGGAATTTCAACAGATGTAGGAGGCGAACCAACATTAACTGAAACTGAATTCCTCAACTCTTCCAGAGAGTTGGCATCTTGCTGCTGGTTTCCACTTCGTCTCCTTAAACGTCTAGCACGTGCAGATGTTCCTAAAGCTGACTCACTATCTTTTTCAGGGGTAGCAGTTTGAGCTGAAATAGAGTTTGATGGAGAAGCTATGAGCGAATCCACAGCATGAACTACACCTTCTCTCACAAACATCTTGGAGAATGTCTCAGGGAGTTTTTCCATCAGTATCTCTGCAATTTGTAGAGCCGGAACTAATACTTGTGGATCCTTCCAAGCCAAAACACCAGAAAGAAAACTGAGAAAAAAATAAATAAATAACATGGAGTGAGTGCAACGGTGCAACCAGAAGATAAACCATGCAGAAGTGCAGGTGGTAAGAAACTATGAATACTAAGATGAAAACAAAGCAAACTTTAAACAGGCACCTTGATATATTTGTTGTGCTATTCAGAGATGATATCATTTCTGCACTGCTGAAAAACATAAGTTTACCAATCACAGAAAGGCATTTGTGACGGACAGGACCATTCACACTTGATCCATGAATCTGCTTAGCAAAAATACACTATGAATTAATGCTACCGTATTGAAGAGCTAGAAACTAAACAGCAATTAAGCAACTGAAACCTGTATCAAAACGGGAAGAAGGTCAATTCCAAATTGCTGTAGAAGCTCAGGCTGATCATTCATGAGTTTTTCTCTTGCTGACACATCTTGCACATTTCCATTTGTCTCATCTTGCTTCCCAGAACTGCTCATAGGTGACTTCTTAAAAAGAGGTCGTCTTACAAACAAGTTGGAGCTTGCTGGAAGGGAGATGGTTCCTTGCGGAAGTGGAGGAAGCAGCTCGTTTGCAAGGTTGACAATCTCAAATATCTAGTAGGAACAGAACAAATATCAACAAGTAGTTCCAAGAGACAAGGCTCCTTATATTCTGTACCACGCAAAACAGTAATATGCCATGCTAAGTAACATGGCTATTCAACCATATCCCATTTTCAAGAAAAGATAACCGAATCATGTATACAACCACTATAAGGTCACGTAATCAAAAGATAACACATCATAGCTTTTCTTACCGTTCTCCATAAGAAACGATTTAACAGCAAGAATTGGCAGAACACTCATATGGTCATTACTGAATAGCACAACAGGACATGACATGGAGTTGGCTTACCAACATCAATAGTTCACAACACATCACAAATCACTGTGAATTCAAGTCTACAATAGCATACAATTTTAGTCAGCAGCCAATCCCCATCAGCTTGAGACAAAATCACATAAAAGATACAAGACACTAAACTAAGAGGCTGAAATAAAATTGAATTCCAACACACAATAACAAATAGTCACACATATTTTTTAAAATAGTTATAAACTTGCACTAGATCCAGCCAACTACCCTCAGAAACAACCCAGCTAGAAGCAAGCATTGGAGCTTTCCAGCACCGTGAATGGGATAAATTCTTAATATCCACAAGGACCAATAAGCATACCTGCTCTGGAGGCCTGCTAAGAGCAGGGGATACAGACATATTTCCCACAAGTCCAGATCCGGCCAAAATATCTTTGAGAATTCCACTTATACCTAGCAACAGCAACGTCTTGGCTCCCACAGTAGACCCACTTGCACATGTAGCAAGAAGTCGGATCAAACCCTACAGAATTACCAAAATCACATTAAAACCATATTCAAGAACACAGCTTATACACTTGAAGAATCACAGCACTTACTGTGTAAGTAGACGTGCTCAAGGAGGCCTGGCCCCCACCAGAATTACTGGTTGAAATAAGCGAAGCAGCCTGGGTGACCAGACCATGATTACAAAGCTCATCAAGCTTATCAGAAGATGAAGCAAAGGCCTCAACAATTCGAGTAAGGCAAACAGAAGCATGCTCTAGAACCTGCAAAATCATAACAGCGAAGATGGGTAAAAAAATAATTTGACAAAAACCAAAATGGCTTTAATTCCTTTGCATAAAATGCTCAAGAAGTCCGAATTTCATGATCTTGCAATCCAACCTTTGCATCATGATACTGAAGGAGATTAGTTAGGTGAGGAACAGCTTCCATTACAAAATCAGCAGCATCCGAAGGGAGCTTCTTGCACATATTTGCAGCAGTAGCTAATGCCACTCGCTGAAATCAGATAAAAACACACATTATGAAGAGGAAAATGCGAGTATAGCCGCATCTACATCGCATAACATCCAAAAACATGAAATGAAGGTATATATGCTTACCTGAACTCCAGTTGAAAAGAAATCAAGATAAGAAAGCACTGCCATTAATGCACCAGCTCGCAAACACGCAGTTGGGTGCTCTTGAGATATCTTCTTTAGTGCTTGCAGAGACTATCCCATTCCAAAAAAATAAAATAAAAAATAATAATAATAATTCAAAAATCATCCCATAATCACTCATTTATTCATCCAATCATTTATTTTAAGACACATCAAATACATATTCATTGGCATCTCCAGTAAGGAACATCTAGATGCTAAGCTTTAATCAAAACAAAGTTAAACTAAAACTAAATTTAAAAAATCTGCCAAAAAAAAAAAATTTGTAAGAGTTGGGAGAGGAAGAAGTGAAATATGCTCCACTGGCGCCTTGCCCTTACACAAAGGTGCTTTCTATTCCTTCCTCCATAGACTATCACTCCGAAAAGGTAAGATCTAAATTCTAAATGCACTGCTTCCTACTTCCACTCAGATCAGATAAAAAAAAATGTGCTTTCATTATTGTCTAAATAACTGATAAGACATTTTCTCCAAAACCAAATCAATATCCACTAAATTGGATAGATTGGTCATTGCTATTGTCTAATATCTCACTCATGTCGCGTTTGTTGCAAAGTTGCTGACAGGTTAGGTTGTTGTCAGCAGTATGGTTGGACTAGTGTCTTCTATAAACTAGAGTCTATAATCTAAATCAATGTGTGTTTTTAAGAAAACCTGAATTGGACTACTGGGTAAACATGGAGCACTATTGAGTATTAAATGTGTTGCAGTTGCTCCCAATTCCTGGATCAACCTAGGTTAAAGTTTCCATGTTACGAATTCATACAAGCTGTAAATAAAAACAAGAGTGTAATACCTGCTCAGCCAAGTCCATATATTCAATCGTCAGCAGCCTAGCACAGAAACAATTGACCGCGCCATAATGAACAACAGCAGCACAAGAAGAAGGCAATACATCAACCAAGTGAGTAATCGCCCTCGCAGCAAGAAGCATTATATCAGGATTACTCTCGTGATTAAGCAACCCCACGAGCACAGGAATAAACGAATCCACAGAGAATGTACTGAGTGAATCCTCAGTACCAATTGACAGCAACTCACACAACTGAGTCAATGCTTCAACCTGCTTCCCATCCTCACCATCAGCCCTCAATCCAGAAAGTATCTTCTTGAGCCTTCCACTCTGGTGTGACGAAGAGGAGGCCGAACCCATAGCAGATGACGGGAGCAAATCATCGAGCCCAGCACCGAGTTTTCGCAACAAACCCTGAAGGGCACTGCTAGCAGAGGTAAGATTCTGATGCAAAAGCCCCACACCACCTCCTCCTTCACTATCATCATTGTCATTATCATCATCGTCGTCATCGAAAACATTCATCCCTAATTCATTCTCCCTCTCTTTCTCAACTTCATGTTCCTTCTCCTTACCCTTATCATTGTCCTTATCAGAACCATGGTTTCTACCTCTTCGGCCGCCACGGGACGACGACTCATCCATCGTTACAGGGGTCACAGTTACGTTAGAGCGAGTTCGAGAGCGAGTTGCCGGAGTAGTGGTGGTAGACGAGGAGGAAGAAGAAAGACGAGTGCGTTTCGCGGCGCGAGTTGTGGGACCTACAGACGACGAAGAAGGGGCTGATGAGGACGCCTCCGCCCGCTTCCGGCTGCGAGTTTCCATACAAATCAAAACCCACCCTCTCTAAAGGTTTCAATCAATCGTTCGGCGATCCGACGATGATTTCCACCATTTCCAAACGAATTCTTTCTGATTAAAAATCGAAGAAAACCCTAATCGAATCCGAATCGCTTAATCAACCAACTTTATAAACCCTAGATTCCCTTTCCTCGAAAACAAAGAACGATTCTATGCTTGATCAATCAAATTTGAATTTGAATCAATCTTAATCCGATCAACCTCGTTCGTCGCGAATTCCGTTCAGAGTGGCGTTTAGAGTGTGCAAGAAATTGAATAATTTAAAACAAAAACCTAATTAAAAAAAAAAAACAAATTAAAAAGAGAAAATTGAATTAAAATAGAGTATAGAATTAGGGAAATTAAAAGTAGGGTTTGGGAATTGAAGTATGTAATGAGAATATATAAGAGAAGAAGGAAGAAGAAGGTTACGGAATAAAACGTGAAGGGGTGCGGAAGGATGCGTAAATATCGGGGAGTTTTAAGGGGGGGACTGGGGAGGAGGGGCTGCCAAGTACTCTCTAATAATGCTTACAAATTTTGGTTTTAATAATCAATGAATAGAGCCCTAATTATGTAACTTACACCTAAATGACCTAACAAGAATTTGTGTGTTGTTTTCTAATTAAGTTTTGATTCAAGGGAGATATCATGATTCCATTTGTATAGCTGATTTTGATGTTTATTTTGGAATGTTGAATTGAATCGATGAATTTAGGTGAAAGGTTTTACATGTAATTACCCGTGGCTGATTGGGTGATTTGTGCTTTTTAGTGGTTATTAGGTTAGTACACGTATAATTTGACTTGACATGTCATATATTATTGTTTCATTATTCTTTAGTACAATATTCTCCTGTGGCGGATTGCATCAATTATAGAGGGGACACACATTAGGTTGTGTCAAGCCAATGTAACGTATTTAAAACAAACTAAGATAAAGTTGTGTCGTGTCATTTTGTATTAATCTTTCATATATAGGGTCATGCTTGTGTGTCAAAAAAAAAAAGGGTCATACTTGAACAGACTCCTTTTTTTTTACTAATTGATAATTAGTTAGTTAATACAATTGTGTTTATTTTTTAAACTTATATAATTGTACCAAAATGAGAGTTATTTTTATATATTTTTCCAATAAAATGCACCAGGGAGTTGTGTGAAAATGTCAAAACAACTCTTTTCATTTGGATCAATAACTTTTGCGATAACATATTTACTAATAAGTGTGGCACTAACTATCAATCATGTGAGATCTTCAACGTCATATGTGATGTAGACATGGTTTTTCACCGATATGAGAATTTAAATGAGTTTCGATGTTTTATGTAGGTAGTTGGCAAAGTAACTCATTACTTACTAAAATCATGTTTGCTTGTCTCTTGTTACAAAAGTATTGCCTCAAACCTAAGCTGGGACACTCTTTCAACACCTTGGTTAAAAATCATAAGAGGTAAAATATAAATGAAAAATACATTTTATAAAAGGTTTATCAGCGTTTGTGTACAATACATCTTATTGTACTAATGTATAAGTTGGTAATATACGTTGACATGATGATAAGTGGTTGTCATGATTTTTACATGTGCGTAATTACAAACTTGCAAAACAATCATCGTGGTGTCTTTTATTAAGAAAATCATCAACTTGTGGACCTGTGGTGCTCTCACTTATCATCTAACCAAGGGCCATCAACATACACTAATATTTCATAACCTCTTAACCCTTTTGGGTGGGATATTAAAAAAGGATCTTGCACCTACCCTGCTATAAGTTATACATAAACACGACTGTGTAGTTTAAAACTCAAACAATTTTCTTTTGCGTGTGTGTATTAGGATGGGGGATTGAGGTTAGTAGTTATTGAATTTCATACATGACCTTAACAAAATATAATTGTTGTTCTCGATGTCAATTTCAATAAAAGTTTCCTATGACTTTCTATTCAAGCAAGAGCAAATTAGATAAGCATATACAAGTATATGCCTTGTTTTGTAAAGAGCTTTTGGAGAGCTTATAGCTTACTGAGAATTAATAGAGGTATAACCTTTTTTTTAAAAAAATAATAAAGGTTTGACCTATCTAATAATCTAATATGAGTGTTTGGACAAACATCTTATTGAAAGAGTTTTTTGAGCTCAAAAATCTCTTTTAAAAAAATCTCATATCAGGAGCCTTTTAAAATTAGCTTATTGAGCAATACATCTAGCCTTTGGTTATTATATACACTAAACACAACTAATACTTAACAATTACATACCAAACACTTTTACACAACTAGCTAGTCAAACAATACAACCAACTATATCAATCAGTTATCATCCAATCACCAATATATGACTATATATATTCTTCTTTGTAAGCATGTTATCTTCAACATTAGTCCACCGCGTGTCACCTTTATTCATTATATGTGAAATGTTACCTCATCGAACATGACGATTATATGTCGTCATGTTGATGCCATATTACAAAACATATATGACTTGAAATTATCTGTATATATGTATTCATGTTTACTTGTCTTCTCATCAATTAAAATGTTGGAATTACCCGGTTTATGTAATGATTTTTGTATCACTTGAAGAGCTTTAACTACAAGCTAGTTGATTAAGTAATGTAATGTACATTGATTATGTAGCAAAATCAACACACACACACATATATATATATATATGTATATTTTATTATTTTATTTTGTGTAATGAAAGAAAATAAAAGAGCGAAATTACATTATGGGCTACATTAGCCATTACAATTAGTTTGACCCTAGATTCTTTTAAAACCCCCTTACTTATAATTGATTACGAAATTATTAATCTTGTATTCACCCGTCACATGGAAGACAAAAAAAAAAACCCATACAAACTCACTGCTAAAGTTTATGAAAAATTTATTTTTTGTTAAAGCTAACTTATTAGGTTGTACTAGAGGTGATAATTGAGCTACGCGGGCCGAGCCGGGCCTAAGGCAAATTAAACAAACTAGCCACCAAGTCAGGCTAAGGTTTGGGCCGAAAATAGTTGCCTAAATCCGTAATTTTTGGCCGGGCTTTTCAAGTCGGGTAAAAAAAAAACTTAAAATGTGTAATGTAATTGTTCAAGGCCAACCCCCACCCCCACCCCCACAAAAAAAAAAAAATAAAAAAATAAAAAAATTCCAACTTTAAGCCCAAATTTTATGTTCATGACCCTCTCAAAATCAAATCAGACTCATATGGATCAAATTTACATTATACGTGCTAAGACTGCTAACTCAACATATTTTTTTTGCTCGACCTTATTTTGATTACAGTTGAGGAAAACACAACAATCTTCACCAAAAATAGACAGTCCAAGAAACATCAACATGGTAGATTTACCTGGCCTACAAAATCATGATCTTATTTTAGGTTTTTAATTTGTCCTAATCAAATCGATTAAAAACTTTCTAATTAGAGATGGTGGGCCCTTAGCCCCCAGCAAAAAACCATGAAATGAACAAGCACGTTTCAGCATCTACCTTTCTCAATTTCATGAACCGCTCCATTTTCCGACCTCCCAAAACTGCCGTATTAATGCCATTTTTTACATCTCCATTTAATTACTTTCTCTCTCCTCTGTTAAACGTTGATCATTTTCCTTAGAAAAAGCAAGCGTTTCACCCAAAAAAAAGTTGGTAATATTGCCAAATTAGAAAGTAATCAAATTTCATTAAAGAATCATTATACTCGTGCTTGGTAATTACATTTCACGTTGTTAAGAGAGAGAAAGAGGAAACAACTTTTTGGGTGTCATCTATTCTTCTAATCTTGTCTATTGAGTAACGGATTTGATTCGAAAGTTTTTCTTCTGATTTGGGTTTGTGCTGAATTTTTCTGGGTTTTGTTTGTTTTTTACAAATACGGAGAAAATTCACAGAGAAAAAGGAAGAAGAAGATGGGTTTGTGGAGTCCGATACTTCGGATTTTTAGTGTGATTTTTGGGTTTGTCGGATTTGGTTTAGGGATTACGATTGGTCTTACTGTTGGGTATTATCTCTTCATTTACTTTCAGCCTACCGATGTCAAGGTAATTTCCTTTGATTTTTCTTTGGGTTTAATATATGAAATTGTTACTGTAATATTTATTTGATGCAGCAGTAGATTGAAATGTTTTATGGAACAATAGAACATGTGGGGGTTTTCGATTTTGTCTTATTGATTGTTTTGAGGTATCATGCAGAGTTCTGAGATTGATGATGGACCATTATATTAGTTTGTCATTATCAAAGGAATCCTATTATAAGGTTTATGTATGTCCATTTTTCTTAATTTTGGGTGTTAATGCCAACTAGTGAATGATGTTGATTTTTTTGAAAATAGTGCACACTTGTGTGAGGTTCTTGTGATTATATTTTGGAGTGAGAATCGAAAAATGGGTGGCATGAGAAGGGTTTACAGTTTAGGAGGATTAGCTGAATTGCTGCACACAATCACGGTTATTCGGACCTCAGTTTGTGCTAGTTCTTACAAGGCACCTTCTGTTGGATTAGGGTGGGTTATTATAAGGCTTCTCAGGTTGGTGAAGAACAGTGCCCCTTGATCACTTATGATGAGATTTTGTCATGTTCTGCTTTGTTTATCAAGGAGTGGGCATTGTAAACCAATAAATTTTTTTGGTTTCCATGGGTTGGGATTTAGGAGTAGGTTTATGTCCATTTGGAACCCAAACTGGCTTAATGATGTTGCTGTTCATGAATATAGTAAAATGTGTTTTATGGTGATGTATAATGTAGTTTTCTTAAGTTTCTAAGTATTTCCATTTGCTGAGGAAAGATTCACCTTGTAGGCTACATGTTCCCTTTACTTGAGGTTAATTAGTTGCTGATAGGGTGAGAACTATTGCTATGGGCTTCTACTACCTTGCTGGTATTTGGTATGGTAGAAATGAATGGAGGGATCTTTGCTGACCACCAAACATAAACTCTTTGGTTCATGCAATCGACCTCATACTAGTGTATTAAGGCTTTGATGTTGTTGTTGTTACAGTTGGGGTTCTTTAAGTCAAGGATATCTTGTTGTACGGGAAGGTATGGACACGTAGTAACTTAGATTGATTTTTATACCACTATTGGAAATGGACTGTTTGGGATGTTGAAATTTCATTTTCAATTTATGAGATTATTTGGTAATATATTTTTGGTCTTGATAATTCAATGACCCATTATGTTTTATTTGAACTGGGATATTTTTTTTGGGTCTACAACCTTGCAATTACAGTTCTATAATGTCAAGTGATAACCCACCAATCACAGCGACTAGATATCCTGAGGGTGCGGGGGAGGGTGAGTAAATTGTACCCAAAGTGCGTCTAGTGGGATTAACCTAGACCAAGAAATAGATTTTGAGTTAGGATATATGTTTGTTTGTAAATTAATACTTGTAAGCTTCTATACACGCATTTCATTGTAGATTAGTAGGTGTGCCTTTTGATGTAGATTGGTGGTGTTAAATACATCTGGACTTAAGTAGTTGGTGCTTTGATGTTTTGCTAAAACAATTCTCTTGATAGGCTGCTGGAAATTTATCTTTTGATGTTTGATAGAAGTAAGGAGGGGCACAAATTTATCATTATGCTTCTCTCATACACTACTAAAACAATTTCTGGAGAGCTGAGTGACATCAAAGGTGATTTAGCCTGGGTACATTTAGCAAATTAGCAATTTGTCTGGATCTGAATCCGCACTAGTTACTGAATGATCAACAGTTTTACCATTGGATGGGAGCCTCTTTAGGTAGTAGTCAAACTACTGATATAATCTTGTACATCTAGTTGCCACTGATCTGATATGCTGTACTGGTCTGCTTATTAGTATTTGCTTTCTGATAATTAATTGGATTATACACTTTAATGTGACTCCGTCTATGACTTGGAATGTTCTTGTTCTATACTGTTAAATGTTGCAAGTGAATGATTTGTTGGTGGGCTAAAAGTTAATGTTTGGTTTCTTTTTTTGTATTCTATTTCCATTTGCAATTGGCATTTGTAATTATCCACATACTTTTTTTTTATGATGCTGATGTCTTCTCGGAAGGAAGAAGTAGGCAGTATTGATGGATGGACAGCTGACTATTCTTGTGTTGTAAAATGTTGATACCTGTGTCTTAGTTATATGTTGGCATCCTCTATCCTCTAGTAATGATATCTTGATTTTGATAGGATCCCGATATTCGTCCACTGGCTGAGCAAGAATCTGATAAGCTTCGGCGACTACTTCCTGAAATACCTCATTGGGTGAAAAACCCTGATTATGAGCGTGTATGTATTTAATATTTCTGGCCCTCTTGGTTTTCATTGATTGTTGCTGAATAGTTCATGGTTCTGACTTTGGCTTGTGTTTTTCCTTTTCCTTTCTTAAAAAGATGGACTGGCTGAACAAGTTTATTGCCCAGATGTGGCCTTATCTGGACAAGGTATATGCCCATCCATTTGAACATTTAATTTTCTCCCTTTATTTCATTGTTGCTCTTTATGTTGGCTAATAGAGGGTTACTACTGTACACAGGCGATATGCAAAACTGCAAAGGATATTGCAACACCTATAATAGCTGAACAAATTCCAAAATACAAAATTGATAATGTTGAATTTGAGAAGCTGACTTTAGGGTCCCTTCCACCAACCTTCCAAGGTCAGTTTTACTCTTTACTTAGAATGCTGTGATGCAAGAGAAATAGGGAATAGATTATAGAAGCTTAAAAATTGTCTTAAAAGCCGAGTAAAGAAATTTATGGTTATAAATGCTAAGATATCAGAAATACGACTACTGGTTAAGCTTAATAAATTGTCTCAAAAGCTGAGTAAAGAAACTTGTGGTTATAAATGCTATGTGAGTTTTTTGTTTTTTTTGTTCATCCCTTGTTTAAGATTTTTGCACTTTAATATTAGAAAATTTTGGTTTGCTTGTGGCCATTGTGGGTTATGGGAGGTCACAAATAATTTTTTTTTGATGTAGACATGGATAATGGGTAAAAGTGAGTGCTAACTGATTTGTAATCACCCACAAATTAACAATTAAGAAGCCAATTAAGCAAGCAACAACTATGAAGGAGACAAGGAGTGATTTTACTACGTGAAACCCAAGAACTTGGAGAAATAAGAGAATAACCCACCAATCCCTATGGAGTAAGAATTTGATGATGAATGATGAAGAATACAAACTTTCCAAACATCATGAAAGCTTCTACCTCAATACTCACTCTCTTCCACTCAATTTTAAAGTGGTTTACAGCTGGGTAAAGGTCTTCCTTTCTACTGGACAGGGTTTATTAAAATGCTTTTTAAGCTCCACTTTTGGGTTCTCCTATGATGTCTTATCTGTGTATAGTTTGTCATATCATATATCTTTCACATAGTTTTAACATTGATTTAAGGTAGGCGAAAGTTTAGTCTTTGTTGGTATTGTGATATTAGATTGACAAAATGGTTAAATAAGATGAACTTGAATGGATGAAGATTATGTGTTAGCGTTACCAAGGTGATTATTAAAGAAAGTGATAGGATGATATGATACCTTCTACCATACAGTAGCCAGGGCTATGCTTATAGTTATGACTGTGATACCATATATTAGCCAGGGTGTTTATGCTTATGAGTTGTGCCTCTTCACTTGACTGTTATAGTAATGGTGTTGCTTAATGGTTATGTGAAGTACATGGGCTATTAGTATCACTTAGTTTTTTCTTTCTACGTGACAAATTATGAGCTCTACTATGCTGATTTGCTCTTATGATATTACTCTGCCTTGTAATATGAGATATGCTGAGCGACTGAATTCCATGATTATTTAATGCCGTTCTTTTAGTTATAAGTGTACAAAGCTGAAGTTTATAGGACAGCTTTTTTTTTTTTTTGTTTTCCTTCTTTTCATTTTAGATAGTCGGGTTTGGAAAAGTGGTTTTGAATTTGAGAATATGCACAAAGAAATTTTGTATCAAGTTTGTCATTGTAGTGTATTCTTTTATTACTACGGGTTCTGTGATTGATTGTGTCAGTTAGACGATATATTAAGATTCTTGTGGACTTTTGTGCCAGCCTGATATTCAGGTTTCTGTTATCTTCACTCACTTATTCAATAATGATATTCGTTGATTTACTCGATTAGAAATGACTTGGACAAACTTTGTGTACTTGTTATCTTGGTGGTTCCCTAGTAGCCTGTAATAAAGTTGCAGCTGTATTCTAAAATCTGCCTCTAACCTAAACTCAAACAATTAAATAAAGATTTATTTTTATAATTGCATATGCTGTTAGATGATATGATGGCATCAGAAGCATTATGTTATATGTATGTATATAGTCTGTATTCACCTCTCTAGTTTGGTATTCATCCTTCCTCTACTGTAGGTATGAAAGTCTATGTGACAGATGAGAAGGAGTTGATAATGGAACCATCTTTGAAGTGGGCAGGAAATCCTAACATCATTGTTGGTATAAAAGCATTTGGCTTGAAGGCAACAGCTCAGGTACTTGGTTTTTTTGGAAAAGGTGCATTTATTTGTATGAGATGATCAGAGCGGAGATTTGTTGAATTTCATTACTACTTTGTTAGTGAGTTGATTTATTTGGATTATTTCAGGTATTAGATCTTCAAGTATTTGCTTCTCCTCGCATTACTTTTAAGCCCCTGGTGCCAAGTTTCCCATGTTTTGCCAACATATATGTTTCTCTTATGGAGAAGGTATGTGATATTTTGACATTTGTTAGTTTTATCTTGTTTTCTTTTTACTTTTTTTTCCCCCTAATGTATTAAATTAGCTGGGGTTGGGGGTGAAATACAATTTCAACGTTGGAAATAACTGATCAGATTTTGAATTGATAGTTGCATAGCGTGGTAAGATCTGTTATGCAATCGTCAGATCATTTGAATTAAAAAAATGGAAAGTAATGACAAAACCTCACAGTGGAAAGTGTGATCAGTATTAGGGTAAGTTTTTCATGTTTCTTCAATTTTGATCATGTTGTGATTATCATCCAACTCATGCAATAGCATAAACAGATTTACCTCAAGAAAATTTTCACATTTAGACCATAGACCTAAAGATGGATATTTTTATTTTTATTTATTTTTTATATTTGAAAGAATTGATTATTGTTGTTTTTGTTGATTTTATTTTTTTCCCCTTAGAAAGAAGTGTTGCTTCTGAAGAAGTTGTTTTCATCTTAAACAACGATGGAATTATTAAGATCGAAAAAACACAATTTTCTAATTTAATGTCAATAATAGTTACTTAGCTATGAATTCTCCGCATCTTATCATCTATGAACTCCATTCTTATTGTCATTATGAGGGCGTGTGCAGTTTGGAATGCATCTTGTTGAAGGGGTGCCGATTAAATTTTCCCTTATCTCTTCTTTGGTCATTTTATCTTATACTTTTATTTGTAATTGCTAATCTTAAACCTTCTTATTTATTTGTTTTTAATATGTGTGCAAGTGTGGAAAACATAGAAATGACTCATGTATTATCTTGCAGCCGCATGTTGACTTTGGACTGAAGGTTCTGGGAGCTGATCTTATGTCAATTCCAGGTCTGTACAGGTTTGTCCAGGTATGTTGTCCTTCATTTTTCACTCTTTTGTTTATTTTGTGCTAAATTTTTTAAGATTAAGAGCTACATTTTCAGAATAGCTAAATCTTTTGGTGTTCCATCAATTAATTTTCATTTACATTGTTGAACTTTGGATATCAATTTAGTCCTTTGCTGAATTTAGATATTGTACTTTGGGTCCTACCTTTTCATTGTTATTCTCATAGACCCCATTATATGTGCAATTTTTCTGGCTGTAAGAAAAGTCTTAGTGCATTTTAGTTTCGATCACTTGTTTTTGGATTCCAGATCAACATTTATGAACCTGTTTCAGTTTTGTTTCTCTTGCTTCAGGAGCAAATTAAAGATCAAGTGGCTAATATGTATCTTTGGCCTCGTACACTTGAAGTACCTATTCTGGATCTTGCAAAGTATGCTCTTATATGTGACATCTATTATTCTATTGTATGATGATTGATGACGTGTCTATGACATTGTTGCCATTGACCGCTGTTATGTATGTGCTGCAAACTTTTCAGAGCTCTGAGGAAGCCTGTAGGAATTCTACATGTAAAGGTTGTAAGAGCAATGAAGCTGAAAAAGAAAGATCTCTTGGGTGCGTCAGACCCATATGTAAAACTGAAGCTCACCGATGATAAAACTCCATCAAAAAAAACCACAGTGAAGCACAAGAACTTGAACCCTGAATGGAATGAAGAGTTTAATATGACAGTCAGAGATCCACAGACCCAGACTTTAGAAATTAATGTGTATGATTGGGAGCAGGTATTCTTGGGCTGTTTGATTTACTTATATAGTTGAGTATGTCTATCTTTGTGCAGATAATTTCTGAAGCTGTTATTTCCTGTTCATATTAGGTCGGCAAACATGAGAAAATGGGTATCAATGCTATTCCTTTGAAAGACCTTACTCCTGATGAGCCAAAGGAGTTCACTCTTGATCTCCTCAAAAAGATTGACCCAAATGATCCTCAAAATGAGAAGTCACGGGGACAGATTGTGTTAGAATTGACATTTAAAGCTTTTAAAGAGGAGGATCTTGGAAATGATTTTGAAGATTCGGTGCAACAAGCACCTGCAGGAACACCTGCTGGTGGTGGTGTACTTGTTGTGAATCTACACGAGGCTCAAGATTTGGAAGGAAAGCACCATACAAACCCGTATGCACGTGTCAATTTCAGAGGAGAGGAGAGAAAGACCAAGGTAGTATATTGTAGTTAGATTTTTTGTTTTGATTTTAAGGTGACGAGTAAATCAATATTCGTATGAACTCTATTCTACCAAAATATTACGAATCCATTAATCAATTTAAGATGAACCTCTTTGGAATTTTGTGTGGGGTGGGGTGGGGAAGGGTTGTGTCCATGTGACTGCTCCATAGGCCAAGGTCGTATATGCACTTTTTACTGATGAGTATTTTAGGTCCTCATGGAATAGGTACAATATTCTTTGAAGATGTATAATAACTTGCCTGACTATGCTATTGCAGACTATCAAGAAGAATAGAGATCCAAGATGGGATGAGCAGTTTAAGTTTGTTCTAGAAGAACCTCCAACAAATGATAAGCTGCATATTGAAGTTCATAGTACCTCGGCAAGAAGTTTACTGCATCAAAAGGTAATTATTTTTTAGTCCTATTTTTTAACTATCAAGTCTCTTATCTTAATTTACTCCATCCATCTAGAATTAATATTTACACACTCATGCAAACTATATTTAGGATGCTTGGGAAAATTGATCACCTTAAAAATATAGTAATGACTTAGTAAATTGGATTTACTAATATGCCATTATGCTCTTAAAGAGACAGTAAGTGATATGGAGATACTCGAGATAGCACAACTAATGAACTAAGTGTTTGTTCAGGCAATTTCGATTTGTTTGCATTGCTTGGTTATGAATTATGATATGAACAAAATTCCATTGTTTTTCAGGAGTCTTTGGGATACATTGATATCAATCTCAGCGATGTCGTCAGCAACAAGCGAATAAATGAAAAGTATAACTTGATAGAGTCGAAGAATGGCCTAATCTTGGTCGAGCTCATTTGGAGAGCTGCCCCCCCAAAGTCGTAAACTCCTTTTCTTTTATATACAGAGTAGAAAAGATTCTGCTGATTTTTTTTACATAACTACTGGAAGGTTATCTGTTTCTGTAAATGTTGAACATAATGGTAGTTCTGTTATTATGAATAGCAGAATAGTGGACCTTTTTATTTGGTAAATGATTGTTTTTATTTGCAAGACAAGTTTACACTTCATTACTTGTGATGTCTTTAGTATATTATATGGAGTAATGCGGGTTGGAATTGGGTCCAGCAAGCTAGTAAAGTGGTAAGTGGACTCGGGTTGGGTTAATGGGATGGGCTTTGCTTTAGAAATCAACTTCAGTAGTTTTTTTTGGGGTGTGAGCTCGTCGCTTAAACTTGTCTTCTATATTTTCTAAAGTGCAATTCAAATGTCATCGTTCTTCCATTTAATTTAAGTGTGTTTTATTTTCCCAACTTAATACAACTCATAGTAAATTAAATTAAAAATTCTAAGCTTTAGGACAACATTTAAATAACGGGAAATATAAAATCAAATCCAATAAATACCATTTTGAATTAATGATATATCTACTTGTATTAATAATGATTTAATTTAATGAGAATTTGAGAATGTATACTTATTTCTCTTTGCACGTAAGAGATTGAGATTAATACGGAGTATATAGTACGATTGAGATTAATATGGAGTATATAGTATGAAATATATACTCGTATTATTGGTTACTACCAAGTAATACTTTATTTTACACCTTTGAACAAATGTTAAGGAGGAGACTCTGGTCTTACAATGCTTTGTCACACCTGGTTCCCGAAAATTCAATGAGGGAGAGAAAAGAGATATTTTATGGTGATTTCTAATTGCTTAATGATTGTTAACTATTTTTTTGTTAAAAATGAGGAATAGTGTATTTGGTTTTAATAGCCTTATTCTATTATCTACTAGTCCTACCATAAAATTAATTAATCCCGTCACTTTAAGGTCTCTAACACAATTAATAAAATTCTTTTTAGCCAATTTCAAACGCAAACATACATGGTTTTCAAAGCATTAACAACCTTGGAGTTTCCCTCAAGGTGGTTCATGCATAAACTTTATTCTATAGGTTTTATGAGGTTTATGCATGGGCTTCCTATACAGTAACAAACACTTAATCAAATCTATCTTCTTGTGTATATTGGATTGTTAGCCATCAATTATTAATACTTCCTCTGTTTTTTAATTATTGCACCACTTGCCTTTTAAGGAAGTTTTACAAATATTGCACCATATCCATTTTACAAAACAAAATACATGTGTTCACACTTAAATACGCCAATATACCCTTGCTTTTGACACTTAATTCTTTACTTTATATTTACATCATATGGATAATTTTGTACTTTTACCCCTCTCTTCCTTTTTCCCACTACCAAAAAAAGTGTGCCGAACCTATATTGTACAATAATAAAAGACTGGAGGAAGTATAACAAAACAAAAACAACGCTTGTAAATGACATTTATAAGACACTAAGTTATCCCTAGAAAATGAGAATTCACAATTTACATTATCTCAATTGTCTAAAAGTAAAACTATTTATAATATCCTTATCTTTTAACTCTCATAAATCTAACTATTCTCAATCTTATTATCTAATTAGAGAGTCAATGATCCATATTATCATCCGAGTTTTTTGAAATTTTTTACACGCATTACCCGCAAGATTTAGTAATAATAAAGAAAAAAGGGCTTGATAATTTTAAGCATTATCCAAAGTGCAAGAGACCCAACAGCCCATGCCTGAAGCCGTGAAGCGTCAGCGATTTATGACATTTTATCTAAAAAACTAAAAAACAAATCACCAATTACCAATAGTTTCAATTTTAGCAATTTTGTCAAAATCTCCGTTCTCTAACAAACACTGACCACTGAAGCTCCATCAATGGCGATGCCGGTCGTCGACACAGAATACCTCAAGGAAGTCGACAAAGCTCGTCGCGATCTTCGTGCTCTCATCTCTAGCCGCAACTGCGCTCCTATCATGCTCCGCCTAGCGTAATTCTCTCTCCTTTGACTTCGTCAACCTCCTTCAAAATTCACCTTGATTTTGATTTCAATTCTCTCTGTAGGTGGCATGATGCTGGGACCTATTGCGCGAAGACGAAGACCGGTGGTCCGAATGGTTCGATTAGGAATGAGGAAGAGTGCGCTCATGCTGCCAATAGTGGTTTGAAGAAAGCTGTTGATTGGTGTGGTATGGAATTTCTTGTTTTTGTCGAATTAATTTCTGTATATTTGGTCATATGATGCGAAAAACTTTACAAATTAGGTAGAAATTCAGCTTAGATTAAGAATTACCTCCATTATCTGGTGTTTAATATAAGATATATGTTCTACACATTTTGATATACACATATGAATTGAGCCTGAAGGTGCACTAGGTTTTGCCTTATCGGACTGCTTGATGCTAAGTTGCTAACGTAGTTTGGCCAATTTTACTTCTGTTTATTAGTATAATATTTTTTTTTATTTATTTTTTTATTTATTTATTTGATTTGCCTGAAAACCTAATTTCGTATCAAAGTGTCGGATGTTGTATGGAATGTCTGTTTGTTGTCTAATTTTGCAAGAATGAGATGATTTTTGCTTCTTCATCTCATTTGATCATCTTTTTGAAGTGTAGAAGTAATTTGGGAAGTGGTTGAGTGATAGAAATTGTCTAGTAATAATCCGTTCCAAAATCGTGTTGCATGTTGGCATTTGGCAGGTTTAGTGTACCAGTGTAGGATATTGTGGAATTGTTGATATGTATAAAACCATACGAGACATTGGCTGTGAGGCCTGCTGATTCTTTGGAGATTGAAAACTTTCACATGCCTGAGGAAAGAAAACATCTAACAGAGCATGTCATATCTGTGAATCGTGCATTTTGCTGGTCACAAGATTCGCAGGCATGGCACTGTGTCATTGATCGACAAAGATATTGTAATTGAATTCTGTTTCTTGCGTAGTTAATACTTTCCTTGCTGTGGTGTTGCCAAAAGTTTCTTTCCTAGCTGAAGATCTTACTTCCAAAGAAACCAAATTAGATAATGGACCTAGATTATTATTGATGTAGATGCCTAAGGCATTGTTTAAAAAGACGTATCATATGCATTGACAGCCAAATTAGATAGGCTTTGCTTGAATATATATTAGACAGCATAGAGTGATTCGTCATAGGAGTTATAACTGAAAGACTTAGTTGAACTTGAATTAATACTCTTACATGCTCTTCTCTTCCTCTTTCCTCTCTTGTTTTTCTGTCCTCAGTGGTTGAATTTGGATTTGAGCCCTTGAAGCATCTGAGGTTTTCGGACAAGATGTGTTTTTCTTTCATGTTTCTCCTCTTTTTTTCTCTCCACTCTTAATAGAAGTGTCCGAGTGCACAATGAAGTGTCGGACACGTGTCCCGTGTCGTGTCGACACGAACACTTCGCGATTTTAGCCATGTCCGATTAACATAGTGGTTGATTGTGACTTTATACATTCTTTAAGCTCCCTATTAACAAATCAGCTACGTTTCATTTTGCATTTACTAAAAGGGTTAATCTATGAGTGTCACACACTAAGAAGTAACTAGGTGATGTTAATTTGGGGGCCTAGGTCAGTCAGATTGCTTGGTTGTTCATAATGTAATAAAGACCTTCTGCTACATTAAATAAATGCTGATCTCCAAGAAAAAAGTCTACTTTAGCTACACAAAAGGGTGCTATATTCAAGCTGCCGAAGGCATGAGTATATTCTTGCTTTTGCCTAATGAAGTACTTCCTCCGTTTCTTTTTAGTTGACACGTTTTTTTAGTCACGTTTGTCAATGCATAAATTCAACCATTAATATCTTTAATCATCGATAAGTAAAAATTATAAAAAAATTGATATTTTGAAAATATATATTGTGACGAATCTAACAAGATCCCACATGACTATATTGTTCATTACATACAAAGCACAAAGCACAAAACATAGTCAAAGGGGAGTGTTTGAATAGTGCTAAAGTCAAACCGTGTCACATGGCGATCGAATCGATTCGACCAATCAAGAACAGAGCTAGGCTAAGTCCACTAAAACAAACGGAGGTAGTAAATGTTTCAGAAATTACTTGATTTGAACAGCCAGGACTCAGGAGGGTGGAGATGACCAAGCATCCTCATGAATTGAAGAGCCCTAAATTCCATATCAAGAAAAAATGATACAAGCAAGTTGGCGCAACATTAATAATCGATATGAAAATTCCCAAAATCCTGCTTGGTTCCTCTCTTGTATACCCTCCTTGGTCCTTCAGAAATAACCACTTTTATAGTCTTTGACTTGTAGGGGCATTAGGGGTAAAGCTGCATACATTTAAATTTCCCAAGATCCTGCTTCAGCTAGATTACAATCAATACTAGATATTTATTGTTGTTCTGGAGTACAACATACCTACCATGCACATGCTTGTTTTGCTCGCTGTCATTCTATCTTTATCTTCTCATTACTTTAATGGCTCAATACATCTCATTGATTTTGTCTCCTTTCTCTTTTGCTTAATTTCAGAGGAGGTGAAGGCTAAACACCCAAAGATTACATATGCAGACCTCTATCAGGTGATTATCCATCTATATATGTAGAGACTTGAAAAGTTAAAAGAATGTTTTATGCCTACTGCCTCACCGCCCAACCCCTCAATGAAACAGAATTATGAGATTTAGGAGATGTTTAATGCAGTAAAAGTTGGTATCACAATCACATTAGTTATATATTCCCTTTGTCTATATATTCAGATTGTACCAACTTCTTGTATTTAAACATGTAACAGAATTTTACCTTTTGCATTCCAATATTCGTTTCCTTATTCAATATCTACAACGGTATATTAGTAAAACTAATGGCAAATCACTGCCATTTTAAGACACATGACAAGTCACCATATCCAAAAATAGTGTGCTTGACAGTGATTTCTTGTTGGAGGGAGTATATTAATATATGCCTTTTTAGTTTACTATGGAATAGAATGTGTGTTCTAGGTAATTGTAGTGAGTGTGATGCATTTCTGCCTTTGTTTCCAAATGCTCTCTCCTTCCCAATCAATTCCGTCTTTAGTCCATCCTAGTTTAATTGCCACACTTATGGTATGGACCCCTAGTATTTTATTACCTCTCTCATGTCTTTTCCTCTCTCTAGTATTTTATTACCTCCAAGAGTTAGGAAAATTATGACTTATACTCCGTCCTTATATAATTGTCACAACCACCTTTTCAAAGTGTTTTATGCTTTAAGTTATTGTTGGATTTTTTCTTTTTTATTATTTTTTTTAATATAAAGTGGATGTAGTGGGAGATAGTGAATGAGAGAGTGGGGGATCCTAACTCTTGGAGGTAATAAAACACTCTGAATAGGTGGTTGTGACAATTATATAGAGAAGGAGTATAAGTCATTATAGCCAAATTATATTGTTTGAAATATATGTTCTCTATATGTCATGTAATATTACACGTCTAATTGCTTTCTTACATCTAATTTAATCATCCTTTTAGTATAAGTAAAATGGTTAAATAATAATATGCCTTGTGTTTAAAATGGAGTATTTGTTAGTGACTACTAAATCATATAAGGGGGTCCTAGGTCTAATGGTTTATTTGAGGTAATAAGAAACAAAGATATAGCTTTCAAGCCATACACACATCTTTCCTGTAATTTTGGTACATCTGGTTTCGTGCCTTTGTGAGGTTTGCTTAATGGGCATCATTGGTGCAGAAGCGGGAGAATGCCGTGGTGTTGACTGGTAGATTGGGCTTTGTGCTACTTTGCTTGCTGACTGATTTTTAGCATGTCTGGCTCTCACCTATTACTGAACTGTTCCCGTTCTCCCCTTTTTATATCTAGAATTATGCATAGGATATTTTTAGTGATAAATTTCAGAATGTGTACTTGAGATTTTCTTTTTTCTTTGCAGCTTGCTGGTGTTGTTGCAGTTGAGGTCACTGGAGGACCTACAATTGACTTTGTTCCGGGTAGAAAGGTGTGTAATTTTGGAATTAAAGACAGAACTAGTTATAGGATCGCTTCAGGATGCTAAGATTTCCGTTAATGCATTCCAGGACTCAACTGTGTGTCCCAAGGAAGGGCGACTTCCAGATGCCAAACAAGGTTTTGAAGAAATTTCTATCAGCATTTTAATCTGTTGGGTTTCTAGTGTTAAGAATGCATATAGAGTGATGTTATGTTCATGGTCTGTGTGAATTACATGAAATCTAACATTAGTGATTTTGTGGAATTGGGATTTGGGAAACATAGATTTTCTTTGAGAGTATCACTATTCAATATTGTCATGCAACATGCACTCTTCCGCCAGTGGGAATTATGCCAATATTGCATTATTCTCTTTGGCTTTAACAGGAGTACCAAGAATGGATAAATTTTGCTGCTGTCTTAAGGATACCGTTTTCACTTCTGTAGCCTATTCTGTTTGTGTAGCAATGGGTGGTTTATTTTTATTTTTTTTTATACATATACAGTATATATTTTTTTTATGTTTCTTATATTGTCTCGAAGAAGTGTGTCCAGACTACAGGATCTAAAGCAACTTGTTATTCACCTTTTACTTGTTTCACATTGTAAGTAAAAGATGATATACAGTATATGTTAACAAATAAAAATATAATGGAATATTTTCAAACGATTTGGATTGTTGAAAGTGGTAGAATTGTGTAAATGACATTGTTACAGTCGTTTATGCTTCATATAATTGCAGCAGCACTGTACTTGATTACTAGCTTGAAATTTTCTTATTAAAACAAATACTCCGTATGATATGTACGGGGTGTTTTGAGAACGTCACATTCTCGTTGCTACTTGTTTTTTCACTGAATCGGTTTTCCTCTCTGGTTGATGATTCATTTTGTTGATGACGCATTCATTATAGGTGCACCACATCTGAGGGACATATTTTACAGGATGGGTCTTTCTGACAAAGACATTGTGGCCCTATCTGGGGCTCATACCCTGGTAATACTCATGCTAGCTTTATCACAATTTGTTTGCCATAGGGATATGCACTTAAAACTTTGGCTTTGCTATTGGTGACTTAGGGAAGGGCACATCCAGAGAGATCAGGCTTTGATGGCCCGTGGACCCAAGAGCCACTCAAGTTTGATAACTCCTATTTTGTGTAAGAGATATTTTTGTAAAATTTTTGTGTAGACCTTTCCATAAGTGAAGTGGGCAGTTTGTCGAGTATCTGCTGTACTTTGTACTAAGTGCAATTGCCATCTAACATCTCTTCTCAACAGGGAGCTTTTGAAAGGAGAATCAGAGGGACTGTTGAAACTTCCTACTGATACAACTTTGGTGGAGGATCCTGCATTTCGCCCTTTTGTGGAATTGTATGCTAAGGTATCTATTTTTACTTTATGAGTTTTATATTTAAGTTGTTTGTATATGATTTATTAAAGAGATCACACGGAATTCACAGAAACTGTTGAGGGCTTTTCTACAGTGGTTGCATTCTATCTGGAAGTTTTATATTGTTCAATGCTTGTTTGCGTAAAGTTTTTGTTGAGCTTAAGTACTACTAGCTGATTGAAAAAGAAAATGAATTTATTTGACAGTCATGTTCGTTTATCAATGAAGTCATTTTTGCGCTCTATTTTATTTGATTAAAAATTGGTTATCTTTCTAAATTTGGTGATGAGATATCTTGAATTAGGATTCTGTAAACACCCCCAAGAATTAATTAATATTTGTCCTCAAAGTTCAAAGCAAAATTTTACTACTTGTTTGGGACATGAGTTGCAATTGCAATCTGTTGAACTGATAGATATCTTTCATTGTTTTTTATCCATAAATGTTAAAAACATGCATTCCCAAGAGAAGCCTTATATTATTTCAGCTACCATGCTATTTTTTTTAAGGTGATTGGTTGATCTTAACTGATTTCACCTTTTCCCAATGTATTCATAGACTAGGATTTTTATATAATTGCTAATACTAGATAAAATAATACTTGAGGAATAATATGGCAACTAGTATTTTCATATTCAGGTTACATGCATTAGATTCTAAGTTGTTCTGTGCTATGATTGGAGACCCTCCAATTAATATTATCCTGAGCTGATATGTCTGGACTTGTTTTATTTGAAGGTGTATATGTAAATTTGTTGATTGCTTGATAATTACTCATTATTTCTGGACTGTCAGGATGAGGATGCCTTCTTCCGTGACTATGCAGCCTCGCACAAGAAACTTTCAGAACTAGGATTCGCTCCAAGCGGGGCCAAGTCATGCTGCCCCGACACCACTGTACTGGCTCAGAGTGCAGTTGGAATTGCAGTTGCTGCGGCAGTGGTCATCTGTAGCTACATCTATGAAATTCGCAAACGCGCAAAGTAAAGAGACTTCATCACAAGTAAACATTATTCATATCAATATTACAATACCTACCATCTGTATGAACTAGTATTCATCATACATGTGAGATTTATTGCTCATATCATGTTCATCTAGGAATATCTATCATATCAGTACAACAGCACTCGCTAACCTTCTATCTTTAATTCAAGTGGTTGTATGAACTGGCTAGAAACTATAAGTGAAACGATTTAAAGAGTAAAATAAGTTCGCTTTGGGGGGTTCCCATACTATTATATGCTTGTAAGTTGCTCTTCTGTTATTTCCAGGATACCGGGTAATATCGACAGACCCTGTCCTACCATAAACATCTCATTTGTTCATGTATGGTATAGCTTAAGTATGATTTGTTTTCCCCCCTACCCCTCTGAAGAATATAAAAATAAGTACTTGTACTTGTACTTGTTGGCGAATGATTAGAAGAAGCTTAAGAGATGATTAAAGGGGAGTACAATTGATAAAGCAGAGTTGGAAGGTGAAAGAATGATAAGTGAGGTGGACTAAAGAGGAGTGAGATTGAAATCTGATGTTGTGGATGGATGTCGTTATCAGTTTCAGTTATAATAAGAGTCGTTATTAATCAATAACAAAATGGGTGTTTAGTATGAACAAGTCACGTAGAAGCTTTATAAATCTTGCCTCTTTATAATTTTTAATTAAAAAAAAAAAGAAGAGGAAATGATAATAGAAGAAGTGGGTCAAAAAAACCTGATTATTCCAACAAGTTTTCTGGAGTCTCACATGGGGTAAAGGACAACCTAAAATTATGTTAGGTAGATGTTTAGTAGAAACGATATCTTTCTTTTTTCTTACTTTTTTTTTAAAAAAATTTAAATAATAATAATAAAAAAAAGAAAAGAAAATACATTTAATCTCTCTGATGTAAGTCATCATATCAGCCTAAGCACATGACACCCACGTGTTGATGAGTTGGGTGTCACTTGGGTAAGTTGGTACTTGGTAGGCTAACCCACCCTTCACATTCTTGGTTTACAATCACCGCTCTCTCTCCTAAAAAATATAAAATCAAGTGTATCCAACTTCCACTAAACTCCCATCTTCATGGAGTTTGTAGGATCTACTCCTTATTTTTGGCGTTTACTCAAACTTTTTAATTTTTTACTACTACGTTGTTTTTGTCCGTTAGTATAGTCGATCATCCCTCTACCTCGTCCAATCTTTGAGAATGAACTCTGGAATAATCCAGTTCTAGGCCCCCCCTTTTTTTTTTTTTTTAATATACTCCCTTCGTCTCTTACTTATGTGTTCATTTATGTTTTTTACAAAAATTAAGGAAATTAGAGATCTATTAAATTTCATAATTAACAGTACATTTATGCATCTGAAATTCGACTAGCGAGCTTGCTAGTTGAAGATGGAAAACTTATTTCGAATAAAAAATTGTTAGAAACTCGTATCGGTCATATTCAAGAGCTTTAGTCAACTTAATTTATATTCCATGATAGATTTAGCTATCTAAGCTGTGTTCTTTTTTACTAGTTTTTATTTTTATTTTTTTTATTATTATTATTATTTTATTTTATTTTTATTGATCTTAACTTATTTGCATTAAATTTCCTTTTGGACTTTAACTTAAATTTTTTTATAAAGTTGTGAATTGAACTTCTGTAACCTTTATTCCTTATTTAGTCAATTAAAATTTGTAAAAATAAGATGAGAGGAGCATGAAGTTATTTTTTGACTGCAAGTACAAACAGATAAACTAGAAGGATCTATCTTGACTATCTACCATAACACATTTTCTGGCTGATATTCAGTTCATGGGCTAGTATGACGTATAACCTTATGATTAGTTTCCTATAATGCTATAGTAGGACTTTAGAAAACTAGCAGCATGTATATACTATATAGAGCTATTAAATCGGGTGTACGACATCACGGGAGATAAATAACTCGACTCTACTAACATCAAGATAGAAACTAGGAATGATTTTCTTCCTTGGATGCCTGTTGAAGTCTGATGGAGGTGAATAAGCTACACCTTTTCTATTTGAACCAACATAAAACTATAGCCTAAGTTATCTACCTAAAAATTGTGATTCTATTCATAAGTTTTACTTTATAACATAAAACTTACATCTCCAAATAAAAAAAGAAAAAGACCCAATATTTACAAAATTCCTCACGTCAATTTTCAAAGATAATCTTTCTGTTTTAGGTTGTTTCCTGTGATTAAAAAAATGTGGAGGAAAATAAATGAATGTAAAGGTCGGTTAAGGATAGAGACTAGGATGAGGTAGCCATGACAATTAGTTTGGGGTTGAAATACCTAACTGATAGTGACTTTAATTGGTCATCTCCCCTTCAAATGAATTAAAGCTTCATAATTTAATAAACAAAATAAATAAAAAAAAAGGCAAGATTAATACGTGAAGCTATTAATCATCTTTTTGAACAGTCAATTCATTCTTAATTTAGTGTAATTTGGGGAAGTTTGTATAAGAAAACAAATTTAGTATATATTCAATTATAAGCCCCTATTATTTTTTAATTAGTTTATGTGAAACAACAAGATCTGGATAAGTTCAAAATAATAGAGATAACGATAATTAGGTGACAGGAATAATAATTTTGATAGTAAAAGAAGGAGGTACACATTTCAGCATCTTATGATAAATCCCAAGATAGACTAGTGGACAGTAAGATGTGGGTGAAGGAAGTAGGTGTAATCAAAACAATTACACCATCCTCTTCATGTCCTCCTCCTCTCTCTCCTACCTAGCTACCTCTTCTTTCATTTGCCTCTTCAAGAATTTTTTAAATTTATTAAATTAAGGGCAACAGAAATACTCACGAGTGAATTCGCTCACCTGAATCTATATATACTCGATTCAATATAGTTGTTACATTGTCTCAAACTCTCATCTCTCATTACACCTAAACAAAATACATTAATTTTTTTGTATATAAAATTTATGGAATTTTACTAATATGGAATAAGTACGAGTAGATAAAATATCATGAATATTTGTTAGATAACATAACAACTAATAAAAAAAAAGGAGGGATAAGTCGCAGGAGTAACATATACGAAGTACGTAGTATTTAGTTTAACATCATTAGCCTTAAGAATTGTTCACTTTGACCAATTGACCCTAGTGGGCCACCTGTTGGTTTTGGGGTTCAATGTGTGAAGGAATGAGAAAATAATCCACTAGAAAAGAAAAAAATCAAGTTGAGGGTAAGATAGTTGGGGGGAATGAGAGAGAATAGTAGGTACCAATATTTAGGGTAGAGGGTTGGGGAACACAGGAACAAGTAGTTTTCAAATAAAGGAGGTGGGAGGAAAAGATGGAAAAAGGTCTTATGCATCACTAGTGGTGGGTAACTAATTATTCTACAAGATGCATTTAGTAGGGACTAGAATAAGAGGTGTGTGATTAATTAATTGTTTTGCGTAAAATTTAGTTACAGGGGATTTTTAATTAGTTTGATCTTATCGTGCCCAATCTTAAACAAGATCATAAAATTTTAAAGAGTGGACGAACGATATCCTTATAGAAATATGTACTCGATCTGTAGATTATTGATGAATTGATTTTGTAATGGATGATTTTACTGAAATAACTCTAAAGAGTGGAGCAATTTGTCTACATCGATAAGTTGGTTATTACTTCCTTTGGAAAGAGAGAGAGAGAGAGAAAGAGAGTGTGACAAAAAGGGTGAACCAACCTCTTTTCTCTCTGCCTTAGAATCCCCTAACCCTACCTACATTACCAACTTGCACCACAAGGATGAGAAGGGAAGAAAAGAAAAGAAAAACGAAGAATTATTGATGGAAAGTGGAAGGTGAAGCAAATTCCCACACACAAAAACAATCAAAATGCAAGCAAAGAGTAATCTTAATCTTAACACCCTCCATAATAATAATAATAATAATAATAATATGCCTTTTTTTATGCTTGCTTTTGTCATCAAACTAAGCCTTGCTACTTTGTTCTATTGCCCTTTTAACCCAACTCCTCCAACCCCTCTTCTAGAAACTTAATCTCCCTTTTTTTCTCTTTCTAACTTCCCACACGATGCATGATACATCACCAATAAAATAAAAGAACCACAACAACTACCATTTTTCTATTTTCTCCAATATTACTATACACTAGATTGCACATGTCCCTTTCTCTTGGGCCAATTTTGGTTCCTATACATACACCTAACTCATTATTTCATTGACATTTTTTCCCAAATTATAATTTTCAACCACAAAGAATTGAAACCGATTAAAGACTTACTTTATATAACATACATACTGAGTATATACTAGATCTAAATGCACATGATGCGTGATTGATATTTTGAAAAACATGTACGACAACTCATATTACTATATTTATATTAAAAAAAAAAATTGTAAACCAATAAGTACCTTAAGATTGAGTTGATGTCGTTTAAAGAATAAAAATAACGATCAAAGTTAAGGAAGGATATACTCCATAACAACGATCGAAGAGTTTTTTTTTTTTCCTAATATATATATATATATACACTACCTTCGTTTTATATTTTTTACAACTTTGGAATATTATAATACCCCAAAGTTGCAAACTTGGTTGTGTTCCCCAATGCTGGGCTACCCCCGAAGTTTCAATTGCCCGACAATATGAAACGGAGGTAGTAATAGAGAATAAGAGATACTTTTGAAATTTCTTTTTTAATTGAATTATTTTTTCTCCTGCTATGTTGTCAACTCTTCTTGTAGCCTCATCTAATAAGTTGTTGCTGACATAACATATGGGGAGGATGGGGAGTTCAAATGAAATTGTCTTAGTTCTTTACTCAAAATAGCGGGTATTTAATACAGTCAATTTTGTTTCTTAGTTTATTGTTCTAGACCTCAACCATTTTCTTTTTCTAATTTTCTTTCTCCAAAAAGAAAACAAACTTTAATTTGATTTAGTCAAAGAGAACTTATTGATTGCTCTTATAGCTAGCTACTCAGCAAGACAATAATGAGATAGAAAATACAGTTAGAAGAAGAAAAAAATTGCTACTTTCCATTTATTATACGTACTACTTTGTAGTATTAAATCTTGTCGAAAATAGATTAATTAATAAAGTCGTGTATAAAGAATTTGAGTAACATTAGCATTTTAACAACATCGAAAATATATACTTGTATATGAAATAATTTTTTAGGGTATAGTAACGATTACAAGCTAATATAATTAAGTTTATTTGAAAAACTAATGAACTAGTCTTTGGTAGGGTTAGAGCTTAATTATATAGTTATACTCTATACCTTTTATTTTCTGTAAATATTGATACTTTTTTTTATGCATCTATGAAATCGCTACTTCAACCATTAATTTGCTAAATTTTTTCAGCTAACTTATTAAATTGCTAAAATCTCTTTGGATATGCAACACTTGTTACTTTGACTTTGGAGGCTTGACTAATCTATATATATTTTACAAAATAAATTCTCAAATGAACACATTTTCGAGCTTGAACTTGAATTCATTGAATTTTAATGAGGTTGAACATGAATCATAATGCTTGATTTTGCACAAACTCATTAACACCTATCCAAATTCAATCAAAGAAGTTTCAATTTAAGAGAATAATGGACATCAAAATTAACATACAAAATTGTTTCTTCTTCTCTAATGCGAAACAATACACATTCGTATTTTCATGATCTCAACAGTATAAAACCAAATGCAGGGAGAAGAAAGGGTACTTACATTTATTATAGAATTGGTATGTACTTACATTATTGAATTTTTCTAATGGTTTGAAATGTTAAATTATGAAGATAACACATGTCCCAATTGATTTCTACAAGCAAGTATTTTGTAATACTATGATTGATGAGAGTACATCATAGCCACATTACTTTGTTGTTATTCAAATAATGTATTATTTAAACAACAATAATAAGAGAAGAAGTAATACTATGATTTAGAAACTTAATTATCCAAATAGAAAAAAACAACAATCTTGATTGGAGTATCAAGTGGATCTACCTATAATTTTATAAACTCTTTATACAATGAATAAAATAAAGATGATAGGGAACATACCCACTAGCCTAAAATGGAGTTAGTTGCAACTACAAATAATATTATACTAGTAACATGTTTTCTGGTACTCTTCTTGCTTGTTCCTCACTTGGTCTTAGTGAGCTTAATTAGAGATTTTGAGGGCCTAACCAAATCATTATTATTCTTAATCCCAAAAGTGGTTCAAAGCTTTTAGACTTGCAAAGAAATGCCTAAACTAGATCTCATACATTGTCTCCACTCTCTTTTTCTTCTTATTATACCTAGTACCTTTTCTATTTAATAGATATACATACATTAGAACAATTTTAGTATTTTCCACCTCTATTAAATAAAATAAAAATTATAATCATATTTTTGTACAATAACATATGTATATACTAGACATAAATGTGTAATCTTTAATTACTTTACACCTAACTTATGTTTACCTCCAATTAATGAATCTTTTTCACTCTAATTTCTGACCTAAATAAATATATTTATGTAATCCATCTATATTATTATTATGAAATGATATTAAAATATCATCAAAAGAGTAACCCCACCAGCCACTCTCCCTCTAACCTATCTCACCAACTCACATCTAGAAGCTCTTTCTCTCTCAATCCAAATCAGTACCCTATAAAAACCCCTTCAATTCCTCAAAAGGGGTCAGCTTTGTTGCTTCACCCAACTCCCCCCTAAATTAGCTTTTGCTCATCATCATAAAATATTTTACATCAAAAAAAAAAAAAAAAACAGCTAAAACTGAAAAAATTAAATTTCTCCAACTTCAATTTTTCCCTCCAACAATCTTAAGATTATTTCATAATTTCCCAAAAAATTATAAAAATTAACTTTTTTTTGAAAAATTTAAAAAATGGGGAGGTCCCCTTGTTGTGAGAAAGCTCATACAAACAAAGGAGCATGGACAAAAGAAGAAGATGATAGATTAATTGCTTACATTAAAGCTCATGGTGAAGGTTGTTGGCGTTCTCTTCCTAAAGCCGCTGGTCTTCTCCGGTGCGGTAAAAGTTGCCGGCTCCGGTGGATTAATTACCTTCGTCCTGATTTGAAAAGGGGTAATTTTACTGAAGAAGAAGATGAACTCATCATCAAATTACATAGTCTTCTTGGTAACAAGTAAGTCAAGATTTCAACTTTTTTTTTACCCAAAACAAAAAAACAGAGGTTTTTCACTATTTCCCTCCATTTTTCAAGTAGTTTAATGGGATTTTTTTAATTTTTTATTTTAAAGAATTTAATGGGAACTTTTTCACTACTAATTTGGTGAAATTTGGTGGGTTAAAAAAAGGGTTTGTCACAATATTGTTTCTTGAAATTGGGAAAGAATAAATGGGTTTTATTTAGTGAAACAAGAAAAGACAATATGGAGTATGAAAAATGTCAAAATTTTCCTTAAAGATTGAATTTTTATTAAAATTTCTTGATACCCGTTTGAAGAAACGAATGAATTTTTGTTGTTTTAGGTGGTCATTGATAGCAGGAAGATTACCAGGAAGAACAGACAATGAGATAAAGAATTATTGGAATACCCACATCAAAAGAAAGCTATTAAACAGGGGAATTGACCCTGTTACACATAGATCACTAAATGAAGTTGTATCAAATCCAGAATCTTCACCAACAACAACACCAAATTCAACAACAACAACAATCTCATTTTCCGCACCAATCTCTATTGCGAAGAAGGAAGAAGTTTTGGGGTTAAAAGACGAGATTTTGGGAATGAAAGATGAAATTTTTACTAATAATCACATGTTAATTGAAGATGAACAACAACAATCTAGAAGAAAATTTACACAGAGATGCCCTGATTTGAACCTTGATCTTAGAATTAGTCCTCCTTGTCAACAACAACTACAAAATACAGAGTTAAAAACAGGGACAAGAATTTGCTTCACTTGCAGTTTGGGGTTGGAGAATAGTCAACAAGATTGTAATTGCAGTCAAAATATTAATATGGTTGGCTGTAGTACTAGTAGTAATAATGGTACCAACATTTGTTATGATTTCTTGGGGTTGAGAACTAATGCTGTTTTCGACTATAGAAGTTTGGAGATGATGAAGTAAATTTTTAATTTTTTAGGATTTGTTTGTTGATCGATTTTAGATGAAAGAGAATATACTACAAGTACTAAGAAAAAGAGATTTGTGGTAGCTCTCAACAAATCCTTTTAGATATATATAACTTGTGTAATTAGTGGTAGCTAGGATGTATTAACATAAATTTGGGTGATTATTTACTAGTACTATAACAATAATACATATTATAATTAGTTTGTTCATTAGGATTTTATGTTTTTCTTGTTAGTTTAGCTTAGCAATGCGTATAAAAAAAAATCAATTTTACCTACAACTAACATTATTGTAATATAGAGTACAAGTATATGAATATTATTGACTAGATCTAGGCATTTGGTACAATTGCATAGCAATGTGTATAAAAAAAGAAAAAAAATAAAAAATTAATTTTGAGGCGTTTTTTCTTTTTACGAAGTACATAGGAGTGCTTGAATATTCTCAAGTATAATTCACTTGGGTCTAGTTACTCACTCAGTATAGCAAGATTGCAATAAGGACACAAGGAAGTGTCACTTTACCACCAACCTCTAGTCTATTTATACTTCACTTAGGTTACTTAATCAGTAGAAATCTTTAGAGAATTGATTATTGTGGTGAAGTGAAAGTAGAATAGCATCACACGAAACAGTTCGGAGTTTTAGGGTTCTTTGTAAAGATTACCTGTTGGGTTAGAAAGGGGTCTTGAAGATTTGGGTCTATTTTTGTGGTGCATGGCTTTAATTAATGTTGGGTGTAATTGGCTCTTTATGGTGTTTTTGTGAGTGATTACATAACACTAGCAACTTTACCTACTTCAACCTTTCTTCTTTTATCTTCCCTTATTTAATTGTAAAACAAACTGCAGTATACTTCATATATGATCTATAGTCCAAATTTCGAAATATTTCATTCACATTACATGCATGTTTAGAGCCTGTAACAAATTGTATTACTACCTCCGTTAACAATTATTTGCAACGATTTGACATAAATTAGAGAGGAAAAATGTCTAATCGTTGTAAATAATTGTTAACGGAGGTAGTAGATGAATTTGGCTCCACAAGAAAGAGGGAGATTATAGGGGTAACTCTGATGTTTCACAACAAGGTGTGATTATTGAACATGTATGCATGTATACTTTGTATTTTTAAGTTTAATGGTAGGAAAATGAGGTATTAAATATTAAGTCACATAATGTACTTAAGGCAAGGTCGATTTCAAGGGCATAGAATTTATCATTTTAAGATGAGGTGGTGGTTGTTGAGAAGAATAATTATTTTTATATAAAATTGCAATGTACAATTTATGTTATATGTAAATTTATTTTGTTGCATTTTGGCTTTTTTAATCTTAGAATCTTAAGAGCTGTTCAGGACAATTTTTTCATAATAATTGATTATAATTATTACTGTATAAATGGTCATGGTGTATGCTTATATAATTTTTTTTTTTTTTTTTTTTTTTTTTTTTTTTTTTTTTTTTTTGTAATAAGTATGCTTATATAGTTATATGTAGGAATATTTTGCCAAGTAGCAAGTAAAATAGTATTATCATTTTTTATTTTTTTTTTTATTTTTAAAAAGCAAGTAAAAGAGTATTATCATGTGTTATTTTTCATTTCAAATACACAAATTTGATAATTAAGCTCCATAGTTGCCACAATTATTAAAGATTTTCCGATCCAGATATATACAGAGATCTAGTCGTACATGTATATGTTAGCATGGATAATTATATTATTAGGAAGATTATTAGCAATAATAATTCAAAAGCGCTTACAAAGAAAATAGATCTAAACTTAAAAAAGAAGGAGAAAATTATTGAAAACTTGAATGATTAACCAACAAAGAGAACAAACCGCAATAGATTAAAAAAAATTGGACATGCATGATATAAACTCCGTATATTGATATCTACCAAAATTGGACATGCATGATATAAACTCCGTACAAAGAGTATTTTTTTTTTTTTTTTTTTTTTTTTTGGGTGATGAATTTGTCTTTATTAGGAAAAGGATTTGATAGTCGATGTCATATGATGGATAAGCTCTGAGAGGATGAGAAGAGGTGTTGGATAAACACACTCCTTCGCACATTACTTATTGAATTACCAATAAATTAATGGAAATTCATTAAATAAAAAGGTTAATCTGCCTGATTTAGTACCCTAATATCTTACCTAATCATCATATTAACATCCAATCAAACCTGTCTTTTTAGTAAAACTGAAAGAAGTGACGAATCCTTGTCGGCTTCATCTCTTGCGTGCGTTTTCTTTGAGCTCCTTTTCATCTTTATTATTCTATTACTTTATGGAAGGAGTATTATATTCCAAAATATTCTTACATAAGACGGTTTCATTAGTTCTATTTTGGAAGTCCAAACCAAGTACTACATACTAGGCTAGCTAAAGGAAAAAAATATATATATTTACTTCGTATATAATAGCTATATATTAAAAAAAAAATATTATTAGATATTTAGTAAATTTTGTAAATGGTTACTCAAAATCAAAGTTGTACAAAATCCTTAAACTAAATATAAAGAATTACCCAAAAAAAAAAACCCTAGTCTGTATGTGCCGTATTATTGATCATGATATACCAATCAATAAAAATTTAACGTAATTACTTATTTTCTCTTTTTGATGCATACAACTTTTTAAATTAAATTCTCTCCGTTATGGACATTTTATCATTGAAGTTTGCTTCACTCATTGGGTTAAGTATTATTACTCAAATTATACGTATTTTTGATGTTGATGATTACTTGATTAAATTTTTTGGATAACTTAGTATTAAAAAAATGTACAAATGAATAGTTCAAAATTATATGTACTCCGTATATATAAATCTCAAATACCACGCATACACCCTAGATTTTTATTATTAAACATACACCCTTGATTTTTATTATTGAATAAGACTCAAATTTTCCTCTAATTAAATTTGTTAATCAATTCATTAATTTCCACATCATATTGAATTGATCATTCAAGAGACATAATGTGTACAATGTAATCTGACCAATTTTATATTATATATATAATCTTGAAAGTTAACAAAAAGTATAAGCCTTTTTCTTTAAAAAAAGGAAAATTGATGTAAATGTGGACACGTAGGTATGTAAATTGAAGGATTAAGTGATTGGCCTCACCTACCTAATTAGAAGTCAATAAGTTGACCATCAAAATTAAGTGATTGGCTGCCTTCTATAATGGTTTCCTCGTGATTAGGATTCAATTTCTAAGATTGGAATTGCTATTAATCAAAATGCGACTATTTTATACGTGCTACGTAGAAAATTACACTCTATAGTCTATAAACTAGCATATAGTTTGTTTTATCTCTTAGCTGAATAATTTTCCTTTATTTTTTTCAATGTAGGGGCATTTTGGTAGGCGATTATGATTGATCATTATATTGAACAATATGCGACCCGAGTCTGCCTCACAATCCTCACTTGAGATTTGTTGTTTCAAATTTCAACATCATTATTAAATGGTCAAATAAAGCATCAAAAACATATTTTTTGGTCCGAATGAGCCATGAAAGTATATACTCGTACAAATTACAAATGAAAAAGGGGATAGAAATTCAAATCTATAGTAGGCCTACTCACTTCACCTAAAAAATTACGAGTATTATTTATGTAGATAACTTTTCATTACCACTTAAACCTGTAGTAATGGATGGTAATAGAAATTTATGAAAAAAAAAAATATGTGGTGATGAAAATATGGTTGGAATATTTTGAATTTCAGCAAGATACTTTTTCTTACAAAATTAAATTGCTTCATAAATTCAAATTTGTCTACATTATTATCATTATGAAATTAGCCTGAGACTTTTTCTTACAAAATTAAATTAAATTATTACTCCATATATTTAAACTCGTTTACATCATTGTTTTTTCTTTTTATTTACCAAACATGAATACATTATGCAAGAGTCAACCATATACTGGTAACCACGTACCATATACTTCGTATATTGTATATATATAGATAGTATAGTATAGCCTATCTAATTATTTCTTATATGTTTGTACCTTATTATGACTGTTATGAGTACATGAGTGAGCCTAAAGACATCATTGGTTGCAATCATTGCATGGTGAAAATTCTCGCTCCTAGCTTTGAGTCATTCTTCTAGTAGTGGTTGAACACTCAAAGCCGAAAAAATAAACAATAATCTTGCTATTCAAAATTAGTGTCTTACACACACATACTGATTAACTAAGTGCTGGAGTTGTATGACTATTCAACATGAAAACGAAATCATCAATTACTAAAACTATTCTTCATTCTTATCACATCTGATTTTCTTAAAATGAAAGTTTAAGTGACAAAGAATTGAAGGACAAATATTCAGCCAAAATGATAAAAAAAAAGTATTCAAAGACAAAGATGAATAATCCATGACCACAAGGGAAAAAGGACATGATGACATGAAATTAAACAAAAAAAAAAATCAAGAATATCCGAAAACAGTGGCCTTTCCTACACAGAAAAGAGCAAACTCACTTTTCAACTTCTCACATTTTTCAGTTTCCTTTTTCAATATGGGTTAGGTAGACAATAGAACCTTCTATGGGATATTTTTCCCTCTGCTAATGTGCAAGGCTAATTTAATTTATTTGTAATTGTTATTGTTATAATGTTATTGATCTTTCTCTATCAATGACTTATTATTATTGTGTCATGTTATTGTATGTAAGTTAATGCTAGCTTCAACTCTCACCAACATCACATGCATGACTTTGGTGGTGGGCCCTTGTAGCAAGGTACCCCATTTTCTAGGGTGTATTTTAACATTGCATTATTTATATAGTCTCTCTAAATATAGAGTTAATAATCAAATCATAAAATTTAATTTTAGTACATTTCAAAATAAATAAATAAACAAATAAATAAAAGGCTGATATAAAATAATTGGATATGGATACATAATCTGATTTACATCCTTAGTCCTTACATAAAATTATGAGAAAAGATTAACTACTCTAACATATTATCATAGTTAATGTTTGTAGTGAACATACACTAATCAACACAAGCCTAACTCAAAAAAGTCTAGGTTATTTTGTTACCTACCATTTTCATTCAAGCATATATATGCATAATTTAATTTCAAGACTCGAATAATTGATTTAATACAACCCTAATTAATCAGGTTAGGCAAAAAGTTAGGTCGGACTTAACCCCTTTGCACGTAACGAGCCACCTTTTGTGGCACAATCAAAGGCAGGCTTAGCCAAAGAATATAAGATCGCTATATATATATATAGTAGTTCATGACTAGGGAAAAAGAGAAAGACTAGGGCCTTGTTTGGTTGACATGAGAATTAAATAGGAAATTGCATTTCATGGGAAGTTATTTGTTTGATTGGCAATGTGGAAATTTAGAAATCCCATGAATTTTGATTGACCTACATAAATTTCCATTTTGTGGTGAATTTAGGTAATTTACTTCCCTTGTTTCGTGGGAAGTTGAAATTCCCATAAATTTCCACTTTCCTTATTTTTTACTTTTTTGTGTCAACCAAACAATTCCTCAATTTATCAAATCCCATAAATTTTCACTTTCCCTATTTAATATTGTCAACCAAACAAGAACTAGATATATAGTCGTAAGAAAATAGTGGAATAAAAGGAAAGAAAGGGATAGGAGGATACAATTGTACGTGACACCCACCTCTAAAATTTCTACCAACTCTCTTATTTAGTTTTTGTTGAGGATGATCTGAGGCTGAGGGTGGTAGTTGGCGGCTGTCTATTTCTAAGCTTAGACTCATGTGCGTTGTTTGCGGCTTCGGGACCCTCTTTTATTTTCCTCTCTTCCGGGATGCTTCCATTTTCATACATTATTCATTAATTAGACCTCATACTCAGGAACTCATTGTACGTATGTGATTGCTTACACGTACTCCGTATAATAATTATAATCAATTATTATACGGAGTATGACATATATGATTAATAGTTCTTTATAATTTAGAGGTAGACTGAACATGTTCGGATTTAAACAAGACACTAAGAATTGTACGTAATGTTGCTCGATTGCCCCTGTATGGCTGTATACATAGTTTTCGAATTTTGAAATAGTTATCCCTCTAAAGCTTGCCCTACCTGATTTGTCACGGCTATAAGACTTGTAACTAGACTCAAATTCTAAATACAACTTCTCTTGCTAATTAAGGATAATATTTAGGTTTAACATGGGACATTAATAATCTTATTTTGAGGCACTTTATTCTTATTATCAATCAAATACTTCATACTTAATTATATAAGTTATATTAGGGTTATTACAGGGATAAATAATCTCCTTCATTATCTTCTTTTTCTTTGCTTAAGTAAGAAAATATCAGTACCACTTATGCCCTTGTCGCCACATAATTTTTTGGAGGGAAAGGGGGGTCCTAAATGGGGTCAATCATCAACTACTAATTGATTGAAGTTAGATATCCTGTCAAGCAAAACAATACTTTTATAGTAACCCTAACTAACATTATATTATATTAATAAAAACTAGGTTACTTTATTCTAGAAGCTCATTATTGTTAATATAAGTGGGTGAGTAGTATAGTAGGGCATATTAGCTCCTTTGCTTTTGCATGTATTAACATATATTGGTTGAAAATGTGTGTAATGGGTCACCCCTCAAATCTACGATACGTACATCTATATCATACAAGTATGGGTGCTTAATTAATTAGCTTCTTCGTTTTTAAATTTCATGCATGGTAAACTTTGTCGGTGTTCTTTCTAATATCATCTTCTTGATTTTCATTGCATTGAAATTTACTCATAACATAAAACATTATATCAGATCACTATTAATTTATTTTAGGATTTCCTATCAATGTTTATTGAATCTTAAATGTTAGCAATAACCAAGCTAGTTTTTAAACTCAGTACATTAAAAAGTCGTCACATAATTGTTATATTTTCTCCAATGCATGCCCATATGTTACATCGATATGTCATATTATTATGGTCCATATCCTTATCAAAGGGCAAGAAAACTCAACCAAATTTCAAAAAGATACACTTGAATAGGAATATACTAAGCCGTCCATAACATGCAACAGTACCTAACACTACCAATCTACAAGTGTATATCCTATGGTAGTATGGTACCATGTACATATTATTGGACCTAGCTAATTACTTAATCCTAACAGTAGGCTAGTAGACTGTGATTTCAAGACTTTTAATGTTAACCTATTGAATGAAAAATTTCCTAAAAAACACCATTACTTGTTTCTTAAGTTTTACGATTATTATTATTATTATTATTATGTGAAGCATGCACATAAATTGCTTTTGTTGCACGAAACTTTCATCATGTGTAAACCAATTTGTAGGGTTTTAGTCATAGATCTTATAGGTTTTAATTTACTTAATTGTTGACTAATCAAACACACTTGTACTTCATCAATGTTGTCCCGAGTCAATTATATTCTAGAAGTTTTGTTTATAGAAAGGTACTTTTTTCTTAATTACTTTGTTATGATGGTTTAAGGAATGGTCTTGTAGCTTCATTTTTGAATATTATAAGGAAATGTTTATCAACATATAGATAATTAGATATACATAATCTAAGCTTTGTGATAAATATGTCTAATCCATTTGGTCATCATCACTTAATTAGGTATTGTTTGATAGATTCTATGTGACTAGGTCTCAAACAATAAGGTTTTATTCCAAAGGTGAAATTACAATAATGCAAGACAAGGCAAGATATCTTAATTAAGACAGGATAATGAAAGGTTGCCAAAGCAAGAATGAGATGGTTTCAAAACCAAGTAAGCCTCTCGGAGCTCTTTTTGGAAACCCCAAAAAATACCTTGATGCATATCTTTCCAAGTCCAATAATGTTCTTTAGAGGCCAAATTTAAAGGCTTACACAAAATCGAACCAATTAGGAGAATTTGGACCTAGTGTTGAAAAATCAAGGGATAGTAGGCCAGGAATGCATCATGGAGTCATATATATAATGTTGTTTGGAACCATCTACAACCACTAGTTTGTCACGTGAAGGCTCTTGCTGGCCTTGACCAGTGGCGGATCCAGAATTTGAGGAATGGGGGTGCGAAATTAAGTTTAATAAAAATATTACAAAATACAAAGTAATATGTGGAGCGTAATATATAATTTTTTCCTAACTAAATTTTGAGTTAATAAACCATTTCACTATTGTATTAGTATTTGTGTGTACTATACGCCCTATTTTCCGACAACAAGGCTTATCATTGAGTAGCTAAATATGTGACTAAAAAAAAAGAGATTATCTAAGAGACTTGTTATTTGTAACAATAGGTCTCTTTGATCAAAAGTACTAATGGCGGAAAAAAATTAACAATATCACCTAAGAAACCAGTTATTTGTAGCAATAGGTCTCTTTGAAAAGTAAGTCTGGTGTGGAAAATATTAAAAACATCACCTAAGAGACCACTTTTTTAAATAGGCGGTCTCTTTGAATTTTAACACAACGGCGGACTGATAAGTTGTGGCAAACTACATAATAGTACCTAAGAAATCGCCTATTAGATACAGGCGGTCTCTTTTATTATCAATTTTTTTTTTGGCATCACGGGGGTATTGTTGTATCTCTGTGTACCCCCTAGATCCGCCACTGGCGTTGACAGTTGATGAGTTAATGAAGTGAGGTGTTTACGTAAATAGCTAAATTGGCCATTTAAAGGAAAATTAGATGTTGCCAACCACTTAGATTACCTCTTTGGGTGTCATGGGATCTATGAAAAGCACCCTGAGGTTTTTCGTTTTTGGGTCTGAAAAATTCAAAAATAAACCAAAAATAAAGACTATTATTCACGCTTTCAGACTAATTTCGATGAATTTTCTCAAAATTGTAGTGAATATTTGGAAAGTTCCCTAAGGTGATATAAGTTGAATTGAACATTAACAAGTCTGTGAATGTGTAAATAAAGTCTCGACAATGAATTTGATTTAATTATGTGGCATGGCTATTGCCGAATTACGTTGCATTGGTAATGAAGAGTTGTATTCACTATATGATTCCAATTATTAACTTGGCATCTCGAGATTCTATTAAGGCGCTAAAAATCCTTTATTGGGGTTATCAAATAAGTGAAGCATACAAAGTAGTTAGCATAAATACACCTCAAGCGCAAGATAGCAAAAGTAAGGATGGTAGGAGAGTAGAAGTAGAAGGAAGTTAAAACCAAAAAAAAAAAAAAAAAAGGTTTGGTAGGAAAGAAAAGAAGATAAGAGGCATGAGGTATCCACAGGAGAAAAAAGATATCATGGGAGCCACTTTGTTTGTTGGGTAAATGGATTCTAATTGGTTGCCTCACTTGATCATTGTAAATTTCCTTATTTTCTCTCTCCTCCTCACCAAAAAGTCAAAAGTCAACATTTATGATTGAACTTGCCCATTCTGGCTTTTATTACATAATATGGGCTTGTCTCACTCTCTCTCTCTTTTTCTTTTTTAGGTCAGGCCCATTTCACATCAATTCTAGTGGGCCGATCTCATTTATTTCACCTACCTGCTTCTTCGATTACCTCATTACTTAGTACTCGTACGGTTTTTTTTTTTTTTTTTTTTTTTTTTTTTTTTTACTTTATTATCTTCCTACCAAAATTGCGTATAATTAAGTACATGTACATTGGAAGGGCATGCCCTAGTTAGGGTCTAATTGGGAGAACTATCTGAGGCTAGTCGGAATTTAACTTTATTCGCCTAACAAACCTAAACACTAAAAATTCAAAAAATAATATAAAATTAAATATTTTTATTTATGTATATACGTATTTTTCAAAATCATAGAGAAAGTTACAAGTAAATTTATTCATGAGTACTTTTAGTACGAGAATAGCTTGGTCAACTTAATCATAATATTGCAAATGTAAAAGCCTTCTATATAGTTTGTACATGAAATATTTGGACGTCATCCCATTATTAGCACACATACTAAAATGATGTCAAAGTCCTTTAATCTTGATAAAGAGATATTCAATTAAAGTATGTTAGTTTTACTTTTGATTTGATTTTATTTTACAGTAGTATTTCAGATGTTAAAACCATAAGCCAAATATACAGGGACAATAATGTTACCAAAATTTAGGTGAGTTGTGTATACAAATGAAATTCTAAATATGCGCATGATTTAATGAAAGCTATTTCCACCAAAAACCATGTGATTTCTACCAAACTAGAGACATTAGTAGGCGTTGTACGTACAAACGTACACCCTCTGCTTGCCTTTTCAATTTGTTTTGTGTTATCACAACAAATTAAATGTGCTATCAACTAACTTCACGACTTCAAGCACTCAACTTCTATAACAGAATATAGACTTTTAAAACATTTTTATGAATATGAATTGTGATGTTATACATAAGAATTAAGAAACGTGCACATTAAAAAGCGAGAATAAGAAAAAGGGGGTGGGGGTAGGGTTGAGGTTATATACGCCAGTAAAATTTTACAATGATGATTGACCAATAAGAAAGTAATAAGATAATACTACATATAAGATGATTTCATTTATATCAAAGAGATTATTCTTATACATACGATGATTGACCAATAAGAAAGTAAAGATAATACTACATATAAGATGATTTCATTTATATCAAAGAGATTATTCTTATACATACGATGATTGACCAATAAGAAAGTAAAGATAATACTACATACAAGATGATCTCATTTATATCAAAGAGATTATTCTTATACATATGATGAGTGACCAATAAAAAAGGAATAAGATAATACTACATACAAGATGATTTCATTTATATCAAAGATATTATTCTTATACATTTTACGGGGTGTAAAAAAAATTTGTAAAGAGTATTTCCTAATGTTTATCAGCAAATAAACGAAGGAATTACAGTAACTTACTACGGTATCAATGTAAATTTTAATCACAATTGTTTATTTTTAAGAGGTAACTTTTGATGTCTAATACAGTTTGATAAGTCTAATATGATTAACTAGATAGATGAATACGTGGAACTGTATCATAGGCTCATTGAGGCGTTTGAGCTAATCATAGATTCGAAGTCTATTAAAAAGACACAAGCAGGCCAAACACTAATAGCATGAAAATGTGGCCTTTTCTTATAAATTGGACCCACTAGCCCAATAACAATTATTAACTTGTACAAGGGAGAAACTACTATAAGGTTGCTGCCAACGAAGGGGATGAGTCCCAAAGCCATATTAGGCCCAAATCCATAATATTAGGGTCAGACACAAATCATTTATTAGACGTTCCTATACGAAATAGTTGTTAAAAACCTGTTAGAGGACCAACTCAACCAAAAACTTAAGCTTATGGTTGAAGTCCAGGATCGGTTTCTCAGTCTATCACGCCCCCTCACATGATAGACCATTAGGCTTGAAGTCTAGGATCGGTTTCTCAGTCTATCACGACCCCGTCATACCAGCGTTTAATATTCCACTTTGAAAGGAGGGTGGATGAGATTCGAACCCATAACCTTTTGTGTCACGCTGACTCTTAATATCTTGTTAGAGGACCAATTCAACCTAAAGTTTAAGCTTATGATTGAAGGCCAGGATCAGTTTATATACTCTATCAAAACCAACCATACCAAAGACAATAAAACCAAATTGAAGCGTGGCTCGAATCAATAATCAAGAAAAGAATAAGCCAATAAGCCAATAAGCCAACATAATCGTAACAGAATAAAAACTCGACTGATTACACAGGAAAAAAAGACATACAAATATACAATGCAAAATTTTGGTCTAAGGTAATGAGGATTAAGCGTCAACAAAATGAGCTAAGAAATAAAAGAATTCAGTTTAACCTTAACCATTATTGGTCATCTATCAGTGTTTATGAAGCTTTGGCACATGTATAAGTGCATTACTATCCCTAACACCTTAGAAATGAAATTACATTCAATGGAGTATTCTATAAAGATTTTTTGACCTTGCCAGCAGCAGCTTTAGCAAGAGTACTGGGTTTAAGAGCACCCTTTGGATTCAGAGCTTTCCTTAACTTAAACACTGTCCAAGCTGTTCCCAAAGCATGTCCTGCTGCATCCAACCCTTCGTGTGTCGCATTCGCTGCTTCCTCTCCGTACCTACAACATTTGTTTTCAGAGATTGAAATCAATACAACAAAATTCTTATGTAAAGACTAGAATAAGCGACCTTCATATTGCTAGTTCCAATTATTTTATCATAGCGTAAAACAAATGTATTAATACCTCTCAGTAACAAGGTCCGTAGTAACTTGTGAAGAGGTTGACATAACGTTCTTTCCAGCAACTTCAACAGCATCGCAAATTTTCTCTGTTAAAACACACCAGAAATAGGATTATGTTAGAAATGCAGTCATTGTTTTCTAAAGGATCATAGCTCTCAAAACTCGGTTGCTGAATATAGAAGGGATATGAAGACATACGAAAACCGTCGAGTGAAGCTAATATGATTTCTCCTGGAATCATGTTAAAGAATGTCTTTCCTACTCTCGAGTTCACAACTGAGCCTGTAATAGTGTCAGACACCTTGATAACCCCTGAAAGAATTGCGGTTGCAGCATCCTCTGACCTCTTTGTCATGCTCTTCACCCTAAGCATATCAAATTCTCATGTTACTAAGAAACTTAACATGGATTTACTGTTTACAGCAAAAACCACAGATTTCACCCTAGCTAGTTCATTTTGTTGAGTTACATACGGAGTACTCCTTGATGACTAGTTGACTTTACACCTCAGTTGACCAGTAAAAAAAATAAAAAAAAAATGAAGGAAAAGTAAAGACACAAAATGCACAATTACAATTTAAAATTGAATACAATCTTCACTTATGTTTTAATTGTTCATAAATTTTACTAACTCCTTCCACACATATTCATACGAAGTATTGATTATCATGTTACACTTATAATAACATATGACAATTTATGAAGGGAGTATGAGTTATGAAGTTTAGGCCTTTATCAATGAATGCGTAGAAGATATATTACTCGTACAATCAAGACTTGTTTTGATCAAGTAAAAAATGAGCGTGGAAATAGAGTAATTTATAAGGAAAGAAATATGGGGCAAACAAATAGGGACGGTGAAAGTCAACTCAATCTATAAACTAGCACAAAAACAGAGTTGAATTAGCTGGAATATAGGCACTACGGAGTAAAATTGCATGCAATTTACGATTTCACGTAAAAATTGAGCATGTAGCAACGAAATTGGATATGGTAAGAATTGCATATATATAGGGCAAACATACAGGGACAAACAAAGAAGCACTGCATGAAAAATTGAACCTATGAATGAAACAAAAACAGAGTAAATGAGAAGCAGCAAACCTTCGAATCCTGGTTAAACACTGAGGACTAACACGAGTAGCATTCTCTCTCTTCCCCAACCTTTTCCTCAAAAACTCATTTCCCCATTTCAACCTCTCCACCGTTACATCCCCACACCACAGTATCCCCTTCACCAACATCCCCGACCCCGCCGCTATCGCCCTCGCTACACACCCACTATACTCCTCCACATTTGGCGCCAACGTCGTCCAATACGCCGCTGCACTCTCCTCTATTTTCTCTCTCTTCGCCTCATCCATTTTTACTTCCTCCGGCGTAACCTCTCTTGCTGCCACCCACCAATCACCCGCTTCACGCTCCACCTCTACATCAACCCTCTCTTCTTTAAACCCGCTGTACTTCTCCAAAATCGAGTCGAATTTCTTGAGCAGAGTTTCCTGCCCTTTTGAAGGGATGGTTAAGCCGTAGTTCAAAACGTCGTCGTTGGAGGAGAGTATGAAGAAGTAGTGAGAGTCGTCTAGTTTGAGGGTGGCTTCGTCTTTTGTTAACGGCCATTGGAGTTGATCTCCGATTCTTGCTAAAACGGTAACATCAGCGTCGTTTTGACGGAGGAGGATGACTTCGAGATCGCCGTATGCTAGCTCGATGCTTTGCTGGTTGTCGATGAGGTGGACTATGGTGGCTGGGATTTTGATCAGGACCTTCTCTGTTGCGTCAATGGCGGACGAAGGGTTTTCATTTTTGCCCATGTTTCAATAGTATTGGAAATTGTTTGAGAGATTGAAGGAGAATTGGATTGAAGACGGTGATTCTAGGTGTAGGGTTTAGTGAGGGTTTTATGAGGGGGATAAAGAGGTGGGATTAGTGGCAAAGGAAATGGAAGGAGGTCACGTGGTGTTGTGGAGGAGCGGCACGTGTTTTGCTGATAGGAGATACGACGAAGTAAAGGTGTTTTCTTAAAGGATAGAGTTTGGTTCCCGCGCTTTTTACGCGACACGTTGGTTAGTTTGTTGATTGGGTTAAGTAACCTAAGAGGTTGGAGTTTTTATTATGTTCAAGTACTTGGTGTGAAAATCCCATTTAAAAGTGGTCCATTAAACATGAATAATGGCCACTTTTGCAAGTTTTTCATACATGAAATTAAGGTTGGAAATGGAACCTATCAAATACATTAATGAGCCTAGAAAAAATAAGGTTTAGATTTTTTTTTTTTTTTTTTTAAATTTTATTTTATTGTAAATTTACTTGGATACTTCATATTATTAGTGGTTTGTGATTTGGAGATTTTTTCTAAATGGGAGTGTGAATTGGAGAATTTGTTGCAAGTGATAAAATTTGACAGATATCGAATTGATTGTGCAAGTATTACATGGGGTCATTAGTGGTAAAATGTACAAATGGCTAATTAATTTTATCAGTTGGCATGAATTTTTTAGTTTGAAATAGAGTATAATATTACCAATACTTCAGATAATTATGAAAACCAAGTTTTCTTAAAATTGTTATCATAAAGCTGGATACCTTAGAAATTGAGCTTTTTAAGTTGATTGCTTTCATATTGATAGTATACCATATGCGTGGCTTCCTTGAAAACAATGTCGTATTACTTATCGAGATTTTTTGCAGTCTATTTTAGCTACATGCATTTATCATCATTTAAAATAGACCAACATGGTATCATGATTCAATATATATATTGTGAAATTTTCACAAACCATTGTATGAAAATCTATTACCCTTGCAGTTTTCCTCAATCCAAGTTATGTTCCCATACCCCTAATATAGGACATAAGTGTTGCATTACTAAATTTACTCCTAATCAAATTTTATGCTACAAGTGGGAATTAATTTTGGCAAAATGAATTCTAAAATGCGTAACGAAATGAGTCTCACATATCTACAAACACTTGAGTTGGTTAACAGAAAGAGGACACTAACAACATTCATGTGAAATGCACTAATAGCCACATTGCAACAAGAAGATGCAGCAGTATCAATGTCATGTAAAAAGATGACTTCAATTGCAACATCTGTTCATAGTTTATACTACAATACTACTCATCTCTTCTACTTTCTCTTTTTCCTGTCTTTATACAAACAACATTGCCTTTTTATAATTACAACATCATCATCATCAAGACAGAACCCATAACCCCCATTCCCAAAAGCAAAAGCAAACCAACTTATTTAATTTAAAATTTAAAGTTTAAATAAATAAAAAAAATTCCATCAAAAGTTACTCATAATCAAATGGCTCTAATCCTACACCCATCTTTTGATCATTACCATCAAAGTGAACCAACCAAACATAGTAACATACCATTCATTCTTTCCCTATTATACATCAATTCTCTCCTTTACTAGATTACAATGGGTTTACTTGGCTCACTACAATGGGGCTCCGAACCACATGCTTTCCATCCGCCCAAGATATCGAACCGAAACCCGCACCCGTATCTCCCAAATTCAAATTCTTACTATCCACCGTAACCTTCACAGTAAACGTAATCCTCTTCACCTTCTCATTAAACACCAATGTATCTGGCTTCACTGAAACCGCCACCCCCTTCGCCGGAACCTCCACTTTCATCTTATAAACCGCATTCACATCATCCCCTACATTTGTCACCGTCCTTATAAACGTCTTGCTCGTAACCCCGGAACCCGGAAACAACACCGCAATCGAAGGATAATTCAAATTCTCCGGAGACGCTTTCCTCTTCATATTACAATTAGCAGGATTCCTAGTAATCACTTGAATCGTATTCGGCCCGTACCCAATTGCACACAAGAAGTTAACATAATCATCATTAGTAATGTCATAAACAAGACCCGGATCCAAAGCTTGCTCCAAATTCAAATGCCCGGACCCGTAATCATAAGCATTAGAAGCTTTCCCAGGGATTGCTTCATCCGTCATTAGCTTCAGCTGATTGTTAGTAAGACTAGCTGTTGTCATAATGGCTGATTTTATCATCGCCGGCGACCAATCAGGATGCGCCGATTTCAACAATGCCGCAGCTCCACTTACATGGGGACACGCCATTGAAGTGCCGGACAAAATGTTGAACTCCGTTCTTCGGGTATCCACGTCTAACCCGGTGGGCCCGACGGCTTCGGTCCAGCTCGCAAGAATGTTAACCCCGGGTGCAATCAAATCGGGTTTTAATATCTCCGGGTTTAACCCGTTTGGTCCTCTGCCGGAAAATGACGCCACCACCGGCGCCGGTTTAATTCCGACGACGGTACCTTTAAAGTTGATTGTTGCTTTTGCTGATCGTGTTGCAGCGTAAGCTTTGATTAAGTCTCCTTCGTCGGATCCAACACCAACGGCTGGGATTAAATGCGCGTCACCTACTAATCCCTCACCGTTAGATGCTCCGTTAGCGAGAATCATCCCAACACCACCAGCTTTCTGAACAACCACTCCTTTCGCAACTCTCGGATTACTTCCTCTATCACAAATTACAATTTTACCCTTCACCTCTTTTGGATTAAGAGAATTCTCCATACACAAAGAAACCGAAAGAGTACCCGTTTTACCCGGGTAAACAATCGGGTATAACCCTTTCTTTAAGGGTAAACCCGAGTAAAGCGATACGCCGGAGATTCTTTTCCCGTTTCCTAAAACAATCTCCGCCGGGAAATTCCGATCAATTGTTCCCGCACCAACGGTGGTTATCCACGGTGCTAAATTCGTAACCGACATAGTATTCGGCCCGTCGTTCCCAGCAGAGGAAGACACAAACACCCCTCTTGAAACGGCGCCGTATGACCCGATTGCAATCGGGTCGAGATAATAAGGAGAAGAAATACCATCTCCTCCTCCGATAGAAATAGAGATGACATCAACACCATCATTAACAGCAGCATCAAAGGCAGCTAAAATATCAGAATCAAAACAACCTGAATTTTTCCAACAAACCTTATAAACTGCTAACCTTGCTTTAGGAGCAACACCTTTAGCAACCCCAGAAGCGTACCCGTTCATACTCGCGTTAAACGAGTACCTTCCTGCTGCTGTTGATGCTGTGTGGGTCCCATGACCGTCGGCATCTCTCGGGGACTTGAACTCCAACGCCGACGTCGTGTTCACGACTCCAATCCCGGGGAAGGCGGACTCGTGTCCTTTGGAGAAGTATCGTGCACCGATGATCTTACGGTTACAGTTATTTGTGCCGAATTTCTCACCCACTTCGCAGGTTCCTTTCCATCGTTTTGGAATAGGGCCGAGGTTCTGGTCGGAGAAGGACCGTCTCTCCGGCCATATCCCGGTGTCGAGGACTCCGATGATGACGTCAGACCCGTAATCGGATTCCGACCATAGTCCACGTTGGATTCTGAGTCCGAGGAATTGCGGGGACCGCGTTGTGTGGAGTTCCCGGCGGCGGTCTTCGAGGACAGCGAGGATTGAAGGGTGATTATTAAGGTTTTCAGCTTGTGAAGCGGTTAACACGGCGGAGAAGCCATGGAAAACGGTGTCGTATGTATGAAGGATTTCAGATTCCGAGGAAGTGAATTCGGAAGTGTACCAGTGGTAATGGGTGGTGAAGACGGTGGGTTTAGCGGTTCGGTCAACCCGAATAATGTAAGTTTTTCGGGTTTCCGGGTCGGGTTGAGCGGAGGTGAGAGTAAGGAGGAAAAGGAGTGATGGCAGGAGGTTATTCAGTTTCGCCATGGGAGGTGGAGAGAGAGTGTGAGTGGGGGGAAGTGGAGTGTGAAATGGAGTGTTAAGTAGAGATTATATTGTCAGAGATAATTGTCTTATATTGAGTTAATTAATTAGCAATTAAGTAAAGGTGGGCTAAATTTTTGGAGATTAATTAGTTTAATGTGTTTCGGGAATGATATTGTCGATTTCAGGGGGAAATTTTATGAGTTAAAGTCGTTAAAGCATCATAATTTAAGATTTTTTGTAATTCCACCTTTTCCAATAGATGAGTCTTGGTTAGGTGATTTTTGGCTAAAGATGTTCAAATTGTTGTCCAAATGGTCAATATCTTGACAACAACAAATACTTATATATATAAAAAATAAAATTAAGCCGTTCAATGCAATTTTAAAGTTTAGGATTAAACATTTGATATAAATAGTTTAATTGTTTACTTTCTTTATATACGTGGAGATTTAATAAGAAATTATAAATTAAAACCATTCGTGATATATTAATTAAGGGTGTGAATTAGAAACATACAAATATAAAGATTGTTAAAATTTACAAATAAAGGAAATATACATATGATATATCTATCAATATAATATCACTTAATTAATGATATTATTTCTATAATATATGGAATATAAAGAAATAATAAGACAAAATTAGAAATTCACTGTGTCATTCTCATTACAGTTATCCTTAAATTACTCTCTTTGTTCCATAATGATGTTTTTGTATGGAATTTTTTACTTTTTAAAAATAAGAGATAATCTTTTAAATTTCTCTCAATCTATAAGAACAAATATAGTCATGTGGGATCTAGTTTGATTCGTCTTAATGAATACATTATTATTATCTAACTTTTATAATTTTTACTAACGTAAGATTAAAGATATTTACGGTCGAAAATAAATAAAAACTTGTATCGATTCATTTCTTTCTCGTATCCACAATGAAAGAAATGAAAGCATCTTCTTTTCATCTTAAGATTCCTAAATATCCACAATCCATTCATTTCTCGTATCACCTTTTCATAATTCAAACATCTTTAATCTTATATTGAGCATCTACTTTTCAACTTACATAAACACCCACTAAGTAGCATCATTGCTTTGACAGATTTGACACTAATTATTATAAAATAAACCTTACTAGAGTAAGTCAACATATAAACATATTACAGTGCAAGTAGCAATTCAATACCTTGACGACATACATACATATGGTTTAGCATTTGAACAGACTGATTAAATAAATACCGAGTACTAATATTAGTTCATATAGTACGGCCTTATAGGCATGATAAACATGTTCAATTGATATACCAATATTCTAATAGGAAATTGTGACAAACCAAATTAACTAAAACATTGAGTTGGTGGTTGAATTTTTAAACCTTCTTATTAACTTATTAGTAAATGAATGGATAACAAAGATAAGAACAAAACTTTACATTCCTTAGAAATAGAATATTTCAAATGTTTAACTATTAAATTATGTAGGTATGTTCCCTCTTTTTTTCTTGAAAAAAAAAAGATGTAGAAGTATATGTTAGTAATAAAAACATATTCAGACAAGGTTGTCATACGTTCACGAGACTTTGTTTATGTATATGTAGGGTAGTTTATGAAATTTTGGAGGCCTAAAAAAGTGAAATAAATTATTTGTGCTTATATGAGATCATATTTGACATTATTTAACCACTTAAAGAATATCAATTATAAACGATATAGTATTGTATTGTAATTAGTTGATATAATAGTATGATCGATCTACCTAATTTTGCAACAGTTACAGATGAGCTTCTTTCACCTGACTTAAAGGTTAAAAATTGCATGTTCGTATTAATCATAAATTAAGTAAATCTTTACAGGCGATGATAGATGAACTCCTCCAGCTTGCACTGCATGACTAACGTGACGCACAACTTAATGTTGATACGGAAATTACGGCCTTTAAGCTATGGGAGTTACTTCATACTTCATCCATGCATCACAACATGAAATTCTTACTTCCTAGCTAACTGCCCCCTACTACACCCAAACTTGTTTTTGCTAAGGCATTACATGCATTGATACAAACTCATCATCATTAGTTCATTACGACGCTATTAGTATTATTTATTTCAACTTAACAAAAAACTATATGAGTACAAGACTGAATTAGAAAGTTATTTGGGTTTCATTTAAGTTCTCTGGGGTACCAAGTAACGACAACCAATTTTGAAATTTATTTAAACTATTTTTACCTTAAATTTATTAAAAGTTATAAATTTGGAAATTAAGGGGTATTAAGGCTATCAGCGGTCCCCATATGTATAAACATTCTACGATTTTTGTTGTTGATCTACATTGATCTATTACTCGTGCTAATTCACTAGTGATGTTGAACAAGTTTTTTTTAGCTTGATAAACGGCTGCAATCAAGGCTAGATAGTGTTAAAATCAATGGAAAGAAAAACAGGAAAAATCCTGGGCAAATAAGGAGAGCAGAATATCGGACGGTAGTTAGAGTAGAGAGGTGCGCAAGTGCAACGAGTAGTGGCAGACATGTGTTCATTTGTGGTACTATATATGCTTATTTTGGATAAATCATTGACGCATTCAGTTTTTCCGGCGGCCCCACCCACCCTCCAACTTTGATTAATTGATTGGAGTACAAAGTTGCATTCATGGAATAAAATATCTCTGTTAAATTCTATAGTAAGTTTCGAATTAATCAGAGATAATTCAACTAATAGTTTCCATAATAGTTATTTCACATCTTACAAATAGTTTTAAGCTCGTGAGTTATCTACTATACTCCGTACTTAAATTCTTGTCGTTCTCCAAACACCTTAGGATTAAAATCCAACTTTAATTGATTTTTGTTTGACAGTGTTTTTTTTAACCAATTGTTGGTAGTGGGATAATTTTCTTATAGGTACTCCGTAGTGAGTAATGGGATAACATTACTCCGTAGTATATTATATACTTATAATTTGTGGATAATGGGTAAAAAGTAAGGTGAGAAAAATAATAAGAATTGAATGAGTTCATTCTATTTATGGAAAGAAATATGTCAATTGCGTAAGTAATACTTTATAAGAAAAGTGTTTTTTTTTTAAATAAGAAAAGTGCGTTAATTAAATAGGGAATGGGAGCTTTTTTTTTTTTTTTTAGTCGGCGTCTGGCCTTTTTATTTATGATTAAATTATTAAGCAGTCATCCCTTAAAAAAAATAATAATAAATAAATAAATAAATTATTGAGCAGTCATAAAACATGTATACTTAATAATGAGTATCACTAATTTTATTTTTTATTTTTTATATTTTATAAGTGAAAGTACTTTTATCCTTGTAATTGTTTCTCAAATTATTTCCTTATGCTATACAGTACAAATCAACAATACTCTCTCCAATATTGGGAAAAATAGTCTTCTTATTTTCACCAGCCGCAGAGAAATGGTCTTTTTTTTTTTTTTTTTTTTTCCATGAGCTTATAAATAAACTAAAACACATTATTAAAGGAAGATAAACTATTATTAGCTGTGGTAGCAAGGATATACGCCTTGTGAACTTGTTCCCTTGAACATTGTGGATGCTTCATCTTGTAAAGGCTTTACTAGTTCGGCGAATATCATCCACCGTCCATAAATGGCTGACATCAGTTACATTTTCCTCCCTGAGCATCTTTCCGAGAGAAACATAGTCCGTAGAAATTGTGATATCCTGCAATAAACGTTTTGCTCCCCACCGAATACCTTCAAGATACTCCTTGCTCCCTCTAAGAACTCAAATCTTTGTTGCACAATCTTCATATCTATTAAAACAGTTACATATTAATTGTTTCTATTATGATCATAAATATTACGAAGTAGTTGTTTAAATTTTATATGCAATTCGTTTATATCATCTGAATTATTATATAAAATATTTATTGAATAATGTATATGAAGATAATTAGGTTTTGGCATGACTCAGCTAGCTTTTTTTCTTAATGATCAAGGTGTGCGTGAGAGTGCGAGTGCGACGTACCCCTCCAAAGGTCCAACCCCACGAAGAAATTAAAGAAGCTCATTACACACCAAAGAAATCAATGATCATAGCATTAGGTAGATATGGAATTTAGCGTCATAATAGTAACATTCCTTAATTACAGGGAAAAAGAAATACCCTATTGTCCTTTTCCATGATTTTAACACATTTAAGTCTACATCATCTAATAATTCAATGGCATTGCCTTCAATGGTCATCAAATTATTGTACACCTTGCTGATGAATTGATTTAAAATACTACCTCTATTTCGCATTAATTGCAATAAAAGGATATTATTTGTGAGACATAAAATTTTTCTTAGTAACATACAATACTTTAAAAAATGCTTAAAATAAAATAATAACAATAATACTTTATCGTGAATATAGATAATTTAGTTTGAGCCAAAAGAGGAAAGACGAACATGAGCATAGCTGCACAAACTGTTCTTACGATCCCTAAGTCATCATGAACGTTTCACATATATGGTTACTTCCGAAAGTAGAAAAGGCAATCTAAGGGCCTGTTTTGTTTTCTATTAGTCAATGAAAATGTCAAACTAGCCGTTAGTTTATTGCAGTAACGTGGGCATGTTCATGTGCAAATATGGGCGATACCATAAAGAGACGTAGGTAGTAGGGTTGTTTGCTAATTAAATCCCCTAGTTCGTTGTCAGAGTGCGCGCATTTAGCCGTTAATTTAACTAAAATCTTGACAAAGATAATTAATCACTCTATAACTTTAATTACAGTTTAATTTGGCATTGCCATAATCTAATTCAGTTCATATTCTTGAATGCGACTTTTTCTGAATGACATTGCTGGTGTTGTACTGATAATAGCACGCTATTGCTGAGAATTATACAGCACAGAATGACAAAAGTGACAATGCTTATTATGGTTCGTGGTAACATCAGAATGGAAATCAGATTATTAAGAGCATTATCAGCATCTCAAGAATGAATGTTTCACGATTGAAATGATAGGAGGGCGAAGCTCTTTCAGTTTCTTCAAGCAATCGATTCAATATCCCTCCATGAGTGCCGGGAGTCTATCAATTCCTGTCTATTTACAGTATTTCTTGAACCAAACTCCGATATTTAGGAAGCTTTCAAAGTCGGATTGTGGTCTGCAATGAAGACAAGGAGGGTCAGGAGTTACTATTGACAAAACTCATGGACCTTTACAAGTACATAAACTTAACACAAACTTGTTTTGGGCTCAGTCAGACAGTCACCCAACATTTCATAAATGTCACCCCTATTTTGTCATCCCAAATCACATAGAAAGTGCTTCACAAAGGGTTGACATACATGTGATTAGGGGAGACATTTATTATTATATACCCTTTGTATACAAGATATATGACAGGCTGCTTACTTGTCAATTGCGTGATTATCTTCCGGAAACACAAATATCTTGACTTCAACTCCTCTTTCCTTCAATGCCTGTGCATACTGTACTTGTACAAAAAGCAACATGTCATTGTTTTAATATTTAACATTAGAGTTGAGCGAGGGCACGATTAAAGAGCATCCCAGAGCAGAAACAGAAAACAAATCAAACACAGTTTAAATGCCTCAAAAATATAGTTTGGGACAAATTGCCAGAACTTAGAAGTTTGTACAATTTACAGGAGCAGATACTTTGCTTGGACTAATCTTATGCCAAAAGTTAATGCCAAGTTATGTTGCAACTGATATTTGATCATATTAACAGACAGTATCTTGAATAAACACCCATATTTTCAATATATACCCATAGTACATAAGACCATGAGCATTCTGATTCTAACATAGCCACAGCACATAAGAATAATTGCATAAAAATAGGTGCTAAAGAACAATTAAGGCAGTGAACAAAGAATGTTACCTGTAATCCATTGCTGGATGGAACTCGGAGATCCTTAGCACCTATTAGGAATATAGTGGGCGTTTTGACCTGCAAGATAGTTTGTATATACATCAATATTTGATTTTTTCTTTGAGGTGCAAAAATGTACAGAATTGATATGTTAAAGCAGTTATTCATAATTTGCAATGTTTACTCCCAACATATATTGCAGTTTTACTGAACAGTGGGAATAGATTACCAGTACATGCAAAGCTATAGATTGATCATTTTACTATTAATATGCAATTGATATATCATACAGAGTACATGCAATGCACTTTATGAAAGGGCTTGTGGATTGTCATTTTTCAAAATTTTAGTCACCACGTTAGCCATGCTTTTTTGAAGATCATTTACCTTGTTGATATGCGCAATGGGAGACTTGTCATAAAGGACACTCAAATGTTCCTTTGTGGGTGCACTAGTAAAGTGCGCTATTCCCTCTATCCCATACGACTCCACAAAACACCAGTCGGGGATATCACTAGTACTGACCATTGAAGCGAGGTTACATACAGGATTCCTGGCTGCTGCAGCAGCAAACTTTTCAGGAGCCTGCAACAGGTAAACACCACACATAAGACAGCACAATGTCACAAATCTGTTATTCAGTCACAACTCACAAGGAAAGCCAGGGGACAAAAAATCCTAATGCCTGTGGATTTCATAGAGAAATAAATCAGGGCATCATCCCAGTGCCTCTCAGAACATCCTGCCTACACAGGTCATGAGAATTAAGAAGTGGGTTCATAAGCTTCGCCCTTGCAAATAGAGAGGCTCTTCAAAAAATATAAGTATAAATGGGTTCGAGATTGTTGTTGGGAATATTAAGCCTTAAAGGAAACAAGGGAAATAGTGGGGAGGGGGGACCAACACCTGTCCAATGAGATGGGTGGTCAGAAAGCCACCATGAGAACCACCCAAAACAGTGATTTTAGTGGGGTCCACTAATTTCAAATCAATAGCGTAGTCTATTGCTGTGAGCACATCACCAACATCCTGCATCAAACCCGGAATAATAAGGCCAAACACAATACTAACAACTCAAATATGATAAACACAAACTGGACAGTTGCCAGCACCTGACATCCTATTTTCCCGGGAAGAGACTGTAGTGCTTCTTCACCAAATCCTAACGAGCCTCTGTTATACATCACCAAGAAAATATAAAAACAAAAGTCAGATCTTCAGAGTCTCTGGAACCATTTAATAAGTATAAACTAAAATTTTGCAAAATCTAATGTCTGCCTAGAGTTTGTCAAAGTGCCATAGTGATATATTACAATACAAACACTACTTTCCCAGCTCATATATTATTAGGTTTCCAAGGGTGGTATTCAGTTTTCTCCATACCATCTAAGGATGTCTCCATACAAAGCAAAGAAGAGCATTCTATAACTTTTAACCTCTACCACAAAACTCGATGATGCAAGCGTTGTTCTTTCATCTATTGCATACAATATCTTATGGTTACTGCTGTTGCTCAATTTTAATAATATGATTGTACTCATGCCTTACCTATAATTTACAATTAGTAAGTTATAACCAATTGAAGAGAGAAATGCCAATGACTTAGAGAAGCCTGTTGTTGCGACAGAGTGTGGCCCCCCATGAAGAACTACAATCAATGGGTTACAGGAGTCACTTTTCTCCCTTTTGGCAGACACAAATATGGCTTCAATAGGTTTGGAAGCACCTGCAAAAACAGAACCAGAATTTAAATTATTGGGGTAAATAACAAGATGAGCCATGACCAAATTAAAATGTAAAAAAATGCACAGAACGAGAAAGAAAACTAAGCAAAAGATAAGATACAATTCCCAACAAATCATAGCAGTATCTTTCTACTTGTCTGCTTCACTTTAAAAGCAAACTAGGGGCAACTACAGAACTTGGCACTTCCTAATTGCCTAGCATTAGAATAAGTTGATCAAAAACTGGATATGTCATCCAAAACAAATTACTCCTATAGTTCTATCATAGTATCTAGGAATAACCACTAGATTATCAAGTATCAAGTTTAATGATCAAGCACCATAAACCTCACAGGCTTCTGATTGGGCTGTTTGAGAGAAGTTGCTTGGTCAAACAACAAAGGAAAATTGACTACTGAATTTATGAGAATAAGTACAATTAACATTTAATCAGTAATAAGTTAGCAACAGTCTCCCAAAAAAGGAACAGAGCAAACTTTTAACAGCTCAGCACTACTATTCAGCTTCAGCTTTAATTAGACATCTCAGTGGCTGTATCAAATAATTACAATCCATATTTAGTCATAAATATCATAACCTGAAGATAAACCATAACATATTTGATAGCTCATGCAATTTCTTAAACTGGGGGGGGGGGGTATTTCGCCTAAAGATAAAAGGTCTGTACTTGCATTTCGAAGCTTTTTATTCAAGAAGCAAGGGCCTGTATTCATTTTAACAAGACATTTACAAGCTACCTTCTGAACCGTCCCTCACAGGAACCTTCATAATGCTGAACTGAAGGGGAGACAACAAGGATTCAACCTGTAATCACATTTAAATACTCATTAATAATGCTGTACACACCTCTACAGTCATGCAAATGCAGGAATGAATGCATCAAATAAATAGTGAACCTCCTTGGAGCATTTGAAAGCAAGGCCAGACACATCTTGCCAACTCCATGAAGCACTTGTAGAAGATTCTTTATGAAGCAAACCATATTTGATTTCTGGAACCTCTACTGGGCTGCTACAAACTGAAAATAATCTCAAAGCTAAGAATTGAGGGGAAAAAGTGCATTCACACAAAAAAAATAAAAGAGAAAGATAAGTTTAAGAAAGACTTAATGGACATACTAGCAATGATATTATCTTCATCAAGGGAGAGAAGATTCCATGAAGATGTAGAATCATGGGGTGTTAAGCGTAATACGTAGCCACTGTAAGATGAAAATTATATATTAGGTAATCAATCAGTAGAAAAGAATTAGCAGTGAGACTGAAACCTTTTGCTACCTCAGTATATCCACAGAAAGTATTACTTGGGTACTTCCCCATATGGAAGATAAAATGACAGTACGCCCATCAGAGAGCCATGGATTCGTCAGGAAGCTGGAGCAATACAGCCCAGGGAAGCAACTGTCCCCAGGACACATCACAACAGGAACCTACAATGTGAGAACAAGCATGAAAACACACTCAGATAAGAGGAACAAAGCTCACCATTTTCTTTTCTGATTCAAAAAATCAATTATATATTGCAATTTGTTGACTTTGTATACCATTCCGTTGGAAATAGATGAATATCATAAATACATTATGGTTTTAGAACTATATCAGCCATATTTTTATGCTCTAATGGAAAATTACATCAGCTGTCCATAACATGTCATTGTAACTAAAACTACCAATCTACCATATAAGTACGAAGTATATAGTTGTATACCCTATGACAGTATGGTACCATGCACATATTATTGGACCTAGCTAATAAATTAATACTAATAGTGGGCAAGTACACTGTGATTTCAAGACTTACTGTAAACCAATTGAATGATTTTTTCCTGAAATAACCACTATTTGTTTCTTAAGTTTCAAAATTATTATTATATGAAGCATGCACATACATCGCTTTTGTTGCACGAAAATTTCATCATATGTAGGATTTTGAGTCACAGATTTTATAAGTTTTACTTATTTGTTGACTATTCACGCTACTACTGAGTACTGAATACTGATACTTTATTAACGTTGTCCGGAGTCAATTACATACTAGAAGTTTTGTTTATGAATAAGTATTTGTTTCTTAATTACTTCTATTATGGTGGTTTAAGGAAGGGTCTTGTTGTATTATATTTTGACATAGTTTATATTATATTTTGACATAGTTTATCAACATTTAGTTATATTCCTAGTAGAATAATCTAAGTTTTGGGATATATCATATTATTCATATACATGACTAATCCTAATCCATTTAATTTGGTCATCATCACTTTGATATTTTTGATACATGTGATTCGGTCTCAAACAATATAAAGTTTCTAGGCTTCTTGTGAAACTTAAGGACCTCTATAGTTCTATACCCCCATAAGAAAGGTAACAAGGTCTAGGTAAGACAAAGCATCTTAAGACATGATAGCAAAGGGTGGGTCAAGGCATAAATGAGATGGCTTTGGGAACCAAGTAGGCCTCTTGGGCATCTTTAGGAACCAAGGAAGCACCTTGAAACATAATCTTAGAAGGTCCAAAAGTGTTCTCTGGAGGCCAAATAGGAAGACACACGAAACCTGACCATTTTATTTAAGAGCTTTCAGGACCTAGTGTCGAAAACTCAAGAGATAGTAAGGGATGCATCCCGGGGTTATATAATGTTGTTTGGAAAATTGAACCATATACGACCAATAGTTGGTCACGTAAAAACCCGTTATGGCCTTGGGTTTATGAAGAGAGGTATTTACATAAACAGCTAAATTGACAATTTAAAAGCAAAATAAACTATTCTAACCACCCAAATGACTTCTCAGAGCGTTGTGAGATTCATGGATAGCACCTAAAAAAAAGTTGAAAATTGTCCAAAACCAATCTCGGGAAAAATTTTACAAAATTGAAGTGAACGTGTGGGGTATCCCTCAAGGTCATATAAGTTGTTTTGAACCATAACATGCCAAATAATGGGTCTATCAAGTCCCGATAATGAATTTGGTTCAATTATGTGACTATTTCGAAATTATGTTGCATTGGTAACAAAGAGTTCAAGGAGATGGTTCTAATTATCAACCCTTCATTGGGTTATCAATTAATACCCAAACTCCTCGACCATTCATTACTAACTTTACAATTATGTTGCTGTCTTGTTGATGCACTGGGTGTCTATATTTTACTATATTGGTATTTATTACTCAACAACAATAATGTTGACTTTGGCTAATTGCTTACGATTATTATGAAATAAAATGAATTATTATTTAGATGTCAAAGTATCCGCAACGTACGGAACATTATCTCATGGTTGGCAACAAAAATCTCACAGGGATGGCATAGCCTAATAATTTGTATCCCGAAAGTTGAGACTTGGAAGGATGGAGGATGATAAAAGAATAACTACTTAAATTTGAAATTCAAATTAGAATTTTTCTTATAGTAAAGCTCTAAAATATGTTCAAGAAAAATTCTCTACAGTTTATAAAAATTGAGGCATTAAGGTCTATATAAATATCAGTGTTAATGATCAGATACAAGTATTTGATGTGCAATAAATCAACTTAAATAAATGATGCATACAAAGTAGTTAGCATACATTGCATATATTACACCTCACGCGCAAGACAACAAAAATAAGGATGGTAAGAGACTAGTAGGAAGTTAAAAATTTCAATGCTCACCATTATCTTTTCTAATTTTAAAAAACCAATTATATACTGCAATTTGTTGACTTTGTATACCATTCAGTTGTAAATTGATGATGTTATCATAAATACATTGTGGTCTTCAAATTATATCAGAATGATGATATTTTTTATGCTCTAATGGAAAGTAATTAATATGATGACACTCACCCTGAGATTCTTTCACATCACTTGAATGGAAAAAACACAAAAGAGAAAGTGGAAAGCAGTTCATATGAAACAATTCTAAGAATAAATTTACTACCTCCGTTTCATATTTTTTGCAACTTTGAAATATTTTATATCTCACAAATAATACTCCAAATTTGCAAAAAATATGAAACGGAGATAGTATATGAAAGACCATCTCATAAAAAAAATTAACATTGCATAATAGTACGCCTCACCACATCAACAATTTTGGAGGATAAATTTAGATTTCCATCAGTGGGCCAATCTATACGATGTAGTGAATTCGTAGCTGAATGTGCTCCTGAGTCAATAGAAGCTTTGGCAGACAAGAAGATAAGGAATTTGCCATCAGGACTGAAAAGATAAGGAAAAAACACATCACATAAGAGTCTCAAGATTATAGGTAGTCAGTAAATTTTTAGTTCTGCAAGAGGCTTGCTTGACATTCAAATCAAAACCACCCTTGCCCTTACCCTTACCCTTATAATTAACAAAAACCAGAGAGCAAACTGAACATGTGAATACATTTTCATATACATATTTTCACAGAAAGCACATTTTGATTATAAAACTAGATACAATCTAGAGTTGATAAAGCATTCTAACAACTACATATGTAAAAGTTTTGCTCATTAAATTCTTGAATCTTCTCACACAAAGCATTCCATTGAACGCTTGATACACAAATCATACCTGAACATAGGAGAGAATGCACTATTAATTCCCTGAGTCAATATCACCACCCCCGAGTCTTTGTTGCATCTGTGAGACATGAACAAACTACGTCAAATCAAGTGCAGATACATGTACCAGCTCAACTTATGTAATGATTATGAAAGGATAGTCAGGTGTTAAAAATAGGGGGCAGATTACTGAGCAGATAGAAGACAACCCACCTATGATCAGCATCATCACCTGCTAACTCATTGAATGGACTGCAGGCAGCATACATAGCACATGGTCTATTATAGCAGTACTTCATGCCAAGTTTTCTTGAATCTGATGACCACCCAACAAAGATCAATTTTTGTTGTGAGACTTTTGGTGATGGAGCCCATACAGCTTGACCAACGCTCAATGAATTTTTAATCCCTTCAACGGCACGTACCTCACCGCTGCATAACATTATAATTACCAACATTTTAGATATACCACATCATGGTATAGAATGCACACATTTTTCCCCCATCTAATTCAGAAGATGATGCAGAACCTGTCAACATTGAGGACAAAGAGTGTAGGCCTCCTTTTATTCACATACGTTTCCCCCCATCCCTCTTCCCAATCCCCGAGGGCTTTCCAGCTGTTACAATCCTTATCACTGGAACTTTCACTCTTTAAACCAAATGTATTAAACATTGGTTTAGGAGGGGAAGGCTCCTCAGCAACATATGCAATAAGTGTTTCATCAGAATTCCAGGAAACACCTTCAAACCTGGTAGACAGAAACAATAGGGAAAAAAAAAAAAGGATTACTGCTTCAGCATCAGGAAAATTACGAGAAAATAAAAGCTAAAAGTAATAGAAAAAAATATGTCAAGACCGAAAATGTAGTAAATGCCATAATCTATGTGTAATGAACTTAGAGGTAATAATGTGAGGATCAACCATTACCATCCATCAGAGTAGACTGAACCATGAGTAGATTGGGGAATATGAAACTCCTTCTCCAAGGCTGAAGGGCCCCATATTTCAAGTTTGGTGGGAGAATCATTCTCAGGGTTTCGAACCATAAGAAGCTTTGAACCTGATGGTGAAGGCACCATTAATGCTACCCCTGACAGCTCCAAGGGGAAGGGGGACCATTCGAAATTGATGGGCTTGTTTCCATCTTTTCTTATAGAAGCAGATATTAAAGACTTTCTCGACTTATTTGCCAACAGATTTGACTGGTTAATAGAAAACATTGCTTTGGAATCCTTGCCTGCACAAGTTTATGGGATGAAAGAACAACTATACTACAGATAGAAGTATGTTCTGAAACGATTAATAAATCAGCAATTGTCCTGTTAAGGCCAAGTAATGAAAATTGAAGTTGTACCTGTATTTGATTTGAACACCCAGGCTTTATTAATGCTAGGAATGCTAGTAAATTGTAAAAGCAATTTCGACAGAGAATCATATTCTTCAACCATGGTTGAGTCCAAGCCCACTGGCAACTCCTTTGAAGGTTCAGCTACAGAAACATCCATTGCTGAGACGATTGACAACTTTTTGCTACAATTGATTATAAATGATAAAATCATAAGGTAGGCAACAAAATGCACCTTAAACATTTTTCAAATATTGTAAATTTGAAGGTACAAAATGTCAAAAATGCACAAATGAGGGAGGGTATCTTTACAAGTTCACATCTTGTGCAAATGTGCAAGAAAACAACCAACAGCATCAGTCTAGGCCTTAAATTACTCCATAAATGAGGTTGAATACCAAGGGCTGTTTGCTTGCTACCCCAGTATTTCTAATCATCTTATTCTTTCGTCCCAAATCAGATACCTTAATACCAAAGCAACCTTGGCTAGGGAAATTCCCAATGTTCAAGCTAATTATCATTATATCAATCTAAACAGACCAATTAAAACTAACCTTCTTATATTCTTATACCCTAATTGGGTGTATCAATGCCTACTATGTTCTCAGCCTTTAAACAAACCTAAAACAAACTCAAGTGGAACCAATCAAGCTAACAGACCGATTATGCTACTATTATTTAAACTGTCAGTTACCCAGTGAATTTCCTACAATTTTCAGTTGGAAATAATCTCACATTTCAATCCAGAAACACATTAGTAATCAAAGTTCCAATTTTCATTTCTATAATAATCTTTTCCACCCAAGATCACCTTTTTAATCAGAAATATCCACTCATTCTAATCATTCAAAGTCAATTGAAAGAATTGCTAAGAAAAACAAAAAAAAATTATGCAAATTGACCAGCACTAGAATTAATAGATGCAGAATTTGTGGGCATATATAATCCAATACAAATTAATCAAAATCAGAAAGTTGGACACTTTGATTGTCAAAACAGTTAGCAAAGTACAGATAATATTCATATTAAGGAACATAATTGAACTTAAAAAAAAAAAAAAAAAAAAAAAGTCAAAGCAGTAATCAGTAGTTAACTAGTTAAGTGAAATGGGGTCAACACTGTGCAGTGAACAAAGGAAAAAGAAAGCAAAAGAAGTACTTACAAAGAAGAACGAGGAAGAGTGATCGAAGACTGGGAGTGAGAAAAGGAAAAGGGTGGAAATAGGGGACCCAATTTCAGTGGATTCAAATTGAAGCATCCACTTTTGATTGAGGATGCGGAAGCGATATACCTTGTCATTCGATGCTTGATGCTTCCCATATCAGAAGATTCTATCGTGCTGCACCTACCTACTTGTATGTTACAAGTAAATTTCCAGGGGCTTAGAGAGACCCGAGGGATATAGACGAAATTTGATCTAGTTTTTCGGTAATATTAATTCTTCTTTTAACAAGACCTTTTATGGGTTGATATCAAGGTGGAAAAAAAGCCAACAAGGCCCGGAAAGGTGGTAATGGGCTAATGGCTAAACTCGACTTTGTAGTCCAACATTGGGTTGGACTGTAATTGAGAGTTAAGGGATTAGATGAGCAATCAATTTATAAATCAATCTCATGCCTTAATTTGATTGATATTTGTCACTTTTAATCGGTATGAGTGTATATGATTTTAAGTGGCTAATCTGTGTTCGCCATGAATTTTACTATTTAGAAGATGAAAGAGGCTACCTTTGGCCCATTTTATCGATCATAGCTCAATTTACTAGACGTCTTCATACAAAAGTAAATATGTGCGTAATTATCCTGTTTAAAGTTCATATTCTCAACTTCTCACTATCAATTATCAAAGCTTTCTACTTTGTACTACTTTGTATTAGACTATTAGACCACCAAAATGTAAGCGACTTTAATCTTTCAGGTTGTATTTACTAATGCTTTCAGTAATTGATCCCAGAATCATCTGAAATCGGGAGGGACCTAATAATGAATGAGATCCAATTTTTTCTATGACCAAATCTAGTAGAATTCGAAGTAATAGTTTTAGCTCATTTAATTAGGAAAGAGTGCTAGAAATAATCTGGTAGAAATAGGATTTAGCTATCTATCAAATTCACATGATCCCTTGTTTAATACCCTGTATCACTAATTGTAGTCTAATAATTATTGGCTAATCTCCATTATTGCTACCCATTTTCTAACTAGACAAACGTATTAGGCTAATCAATATAATTATTAATCAGTAATAAGTTGGTGTCACTATCTTCAGATCTAGACATATGCTAGCTGTTTCGGGGTTTTCTGATATCCTGCGGGAGAGTTACAATTTCGAGACTGGAACCGGACGCCTGTACCTGCAAAACAAACGGATGCTCCGGATGATTGGAGATCCGCCTCCGACGGTCAAGTTAGTACTTGATTAAGGAGTAATTAATGCGGAAATTAAAGTGATTGGGTCTCTCTAGGTGAGAGTGTTTAATGTGTGTAATCTGCGTAATCTCCCTTAATGAGGATTAAGGGAGGTATTTATAACCTCGGGAAACGTGCCAATCTAGGTTTAGGTTAACCTTGGGCTGATTGGGCTTCCCTCGGAAGTTGGGCCTAGGTGGCCGACTTCTCCATTAGGCATGGAGTATGCCACGTGTCATGACATAATAGGTCCAAGGCGGACGAATAAGCGTGTGCCACGTGGCAAGCCCTGAGAGGTCCAACTGGGGAACACTTGGTAGGACCTGATTGGCCCACGTGGCGCATTCCGATTGGTGGGAGCAAAATCTCCTAATCATTTGCCCCTCACAGGTGGCACGTGACTGGTCACGTGTTACCTGTGACAGGTGTCGCCCTGTAACAGGCGACGACCTGCTACAGGTGTCACTCGGCGAGAGGCCGAGAGATTCTCCCGCCAAAATTTTGAATTCTGGAAGTGACCCTTCGCCTTCTCACTTCGCCTATATAAAGGAGTGTTGACTTCGGTCATTTTCACACTTGAAAACTTTGTGAGAGAACATTCGGACCCCTGAACTTGCTCTGACATTTTGGACCCTTTCTGCCTACTGCCTGCTCTGACAAGCCGACTGCAAAGGATTTTCAGAACTTCATCAATCGTCACTCGTTCAGGTAACCGTCGGTTCTCTTACTCTTAATTTTCTCTTTACTTTATTCTTTTTTGAAATGGCACCACGGAAGCACACGACACGACCTAGGTTAGTGATCAGCCGGTCACCGGGGGCGGCTGAATCTAGGACTAGGAGTGCCGCCTGCCCTTTTCTGGACCCATCTTTGCCCTTTATACAAAGTCCGACTGTATCTGTGTCTATGCAGAGCATGATGGCCAGAACAAAAAAGACTGTCAGGATCTCAAACTCAGACGGCTCCTCCCACAGGGTGCCGATTAGTGAAACATCTGACTAGGCGCCAGATGTGGAAGTGAAACAAAGCGGCTTGAAAGCCGGCAGTTCTGAGGGAGGAGTCAAAGTGACCCCTTCCCATTTTACAGTTGACAATTCTACATTCTCTCCTGCTCCTTTTAAAGGAGAAGAGGCGGGCCCCTCCGGGAGAGGGGAGGAGTCGTCCTCTTCGGACTCGTCAGAGGACGAATCCGAGTCTAGCTCTTCTGGCCATGCTTCTCTGGACACAGAAGAGAAAAACAGTCGCCTACAAGAGGCGAGACTTTCTCACGCAGTTGAGAAGAGGGACGATTGGGCGGAGCCATCCGCCTCTCACCGAGAGAAAAATACCCCCTACTATTGCACGATACCTCGAGGCCGGATCACGACCATGCAAGAGAAAGTGGGGAGCTTTATCGCAAACCACACAATGGGCCCCGACTTTTTAGTGTTCGTGCCGGATCCAGAAGACACAGTCGTGTGGCCGGCTGGTACCAGTTATGATGGCGTCTGCTTTGGCTGCTACGAGGCGGCCATCAAGGCTGGGCTGCGCTTCCCACTACATCCGGCTGTTCAGCGGATCTTGGATGGGTATGAGTTGGGGTTATGGCAGTTAGCCCCGAACTCCTGGGTCAACGTACTCGGCTATGTGGCCGGGTGCGAACTGCACGGGGTGGAGCCGAACTTCGAGGCTTTCTCCCACATGAACTACCTCAGCCGGACCCCTAAGGCAGGCGGTACCGGCTGGTATCAATTGACGAGCCACAGGGGCTACCTCATGACAAGAGGTAAAGCAAACAAATGGAAGGACTAACGGAGCACCTTCCTTATCATTGAGAGTTCAGACACAGAGCTGAACAAGCGCATCAACAGGTGGAACAGGAATCCACCCCTTCTTGCAGGCGGCCGCAGCATGCCGCCTGTTCCCCCCAAGGCTAAGAAAGAGATCCTAGATAAAGGACTCTTCAAAGTAGAGTCGAAGGTGAACTCTACTTCAGGGGTACGAGAGCAAGTACCCCTGCACTGCGTCCCGAGCTTCAAATGGCTCTACGACGAGTACTTTTTGGCCGCCTGTGGCCTCAGCAGTCGGTGCTCAAGAGGTAGCCGGCCTGTCGAATACTATGTTGTTCCGTGCATTTCTTGTTATGACTTTTATTAACTTTGCTATTTGTTTTTGCAGCGGACGCCATGAGCAAAATTACCGCCTCCAAGACTGCGGCGGCCATGTTGCGGGCCTCCATCATGCAACAGTCTTCAACCGACTCCCCCAACAAGGGGGCACCCTTGGTGGGCTTCGAACCTTTCACCCTCTTTTTGGAGTTGTGTTTATGCATATACTGACTCTTTTCTTCTTTTTTAGACGGGCGCTCCAAGAGCTTCTTCTTCCCAACAGCCGGACCCCAAGGCCCGGAGGACGACTGTTGCAGCTCTCCTGGTTCTGCCAGGAAACATGCGGCGGCTGAGAAACAGTCGGCCACTTCTTCTAAAACTCCAGCTGGGCCACCTAGAAGTATGAAATTATCCTTGTAAATTTTAGACTTGCTCCCTTCTTTACTAGGTCTAATCCGTTTGTTTATGCTTGATGCAGCCGGCCCTCAGGAGCCTGACTTGGTCGAGGTGGCCAAGTCTATGATCAAGGTTGTTCCTCCAGCTGAAAGGGAGGCGGTCAGAGGTGTCGGCACCCTTGACCTAGACGGGATTGCAGGGGTCCTTGCTGAGGTATACTTAGCATATTTTTGAGTATTTGAATTACAGGACGCCTGTTTTCTTTTTTGTTTGGAAACTGACGCCTGTTCCCCTTTTTACTTAGGCCCTGCTCTGAGTGAACGGCCTTCGCAAGCTGCTTGACCGGAAGAACAAAGAGGTAAAGGCTGCAAAAGCTATGGCCGCCTCTGACTGTGATAAGGCAATGTTTCAAATTGCCCAAAATGAAGTTCTGACCATTGATATTCTTTATTATCAGGCGCAGGCTACCGCCGCTATCCGGGCTCAGTTAGAGGCGGCCCAGAAGAGGAATAGCGAGCTGGAGGCGACCATCAACAACCTCAAGGCCGAGCTGAGACCTCTTCGCCAAAAGATGTCCTCATACGAAACCTTGGAGAAATCCTTGGCGAGCGTAAAGGAACGCCTGGTGACCCAGGAGAAGAGTCTTACTCAGGAGCTCTCGGAAAAGGCCGAGCAAGAAAAGAAAGAGCTGGTCCGGGAGATGATGGAAGACTCTGCTCAAATCCAGCGCATGACTTGGGGCCGCCTCTTCCCCAATGCCGACTTTGCCTCATGGGAAAAAACGTACCGCCAGTGTTCTGATAGATATAATCAAGAGATCCTGGCGGCTGCTGAGGAAGAGGCGTTGGAGGAGGAGGAGCAGCCGGTAGTGGCGCTTGTGCCGCTTGGGGGTAATGCATCAAAGAAGGATGCAGCTGAAGCCGAGTCCAGCAAGAAGAGTGCTGACCAGGCGACAGCTGCTAATATTGAAGATCTGCCCCCTTCTTAAGCTTTATGTCTTCTTTCCACGGCCTGCGTGCCGTTTGTTTGTATTTACCCGGCCAGGGGGCCGGGGCTCTGAATATTTTACCGGTCTTTAATGACCGGCTTCCTTTTAATGAATATTTTTGTTTTGCTTCAAATTTGTTTAAGTATTGAATATTCTGATATCCAATTGTACACTATACCGACTGTTTTACATGGCCGATAGTTGCAGACAGGTACGGATAGTTAGTCACGCCGCCTATGCCCCTGGACGACTGGTTGTCTGTTTCCAGGCTAGACGATTAGTCGGCCATTTATCCAATTGGTATTCAAACCATTTTAAAGACTGGATCCCCTTTAGGCAGGCGGTCTTGTCATTTGTAAAATTAACCAAGTAGGAAAATGGTTTCCTACTTGTCATGTTTTTAGGCTAGAGACTTTAGGCCGTCTAGGCCGACTGTTCCCCGCCATATTTAATCTAGTGTGAACAGGTACTGTATGAACACCTTTTTAGTTTCATACTAAATTTTTAAGGAGTGACCAAGTAAACATGATTGTTACCTAGTCGCCAAGTAACTGAGTAGTAGAGGTATCAAGAGGTGGGTACCAGTTGTTCCCCTTTATTCGCCAATGTTTGTTGGCTATTAACTCATAAAATACCAACTGTTCTTATCCCAAGTAGTTCAGTCGGTCGGTTGACCCGGATGGTTACTGCGAACACTTGCTTGACGTGATTAGTCAGTTAAGTGAGATATCCTTGTCCGGGAAACGGCTACGTGGTTGTCTTGGTTAGACAGTCGTATAGGTGCCGTGTAATGATTTTATAGAACAATGTTCCACCTAAAAAGGGAGCTGCTCTCTGCGACGAATTTCATCCGGATGGATGCCGTCGGACGCCTGCTATAACGTTGGGACAGGTCGAATTGAATTTTTATATTTTGATCAGTTGGCTTGGCGCCTGGTCTGATCATTTTAGCCATGAGCCTTTGATAGCTCTTGGTGAACTGTATTATAGGAGTGTAGCCGGTTGAGTGAAACAAGCGGCGTGCCCCTCTTAAGTAAGAATAAAAATTAAACATGGAGAGTAGCCGACTGTTTGTCAGTAGGCATGCCCTCTTAAGTAAAAATGAAAACTTAGTATGGAGAGTAGCCGACTGTTTGTTAGTAGGCGTGCCCCTCTTAGTACAAAATTGAATGAAACAACAAACTTTAATTAAGTAGCCCGTGACTATTTACATCATTCAAAAGAAATATTTCTTAAGATTATCTACATTCCAAGTTCGAGGCAACGGTTGTCCGTCTGGTGTTCCCAGACGGTAGGTACCGTCCCTGACCTCTTCACAGATTCGGTAGGGTCCTTCCCAGTTGGGAGTTAGTTTTCCAGACTCATTAGCCCTACCAACTGCTTCCATTTTTCTAAGTACAAAGTCCCCCACTTTGAGTGGACGCCTGTGTACTTTTTTGTTGTATGATCTAGTCATTCTCAGGCGGTAAATTTCATGGCGCAAGACAGCATGGCCCCTCCTTTCAGGAAGTGAGTCTAATGCCAGGCGCATGGCTTCCCAGTTTGCCTCTTCGTCATATAGCATTACTCGAAGAGTCGGCTCGTAGTGTTCTATTGGAAGAACAGCTTCCGCACCATAAGTTAGGAGGAATGGAGTTTCTCCAGTCGCCCCTTTTTCAGCCGTCCTAATGGCCCAGAGAACATGTGGTAATTCATCCGCCCATAGGCCGCCTGCTCGTTCAATCTTTTTCTTGAGACCGTCTGAGATGATTTTATTAAAGGCTTCTACCTGGCCGTTTGCTTGTGGACGGCCGACAGATGCAAAGTAGTGTGCAATTCCTTGGTCACCCAACCAGCTTTTGTGAACATGCGTCTCAAATTGGGGACCATTATAAAAAACCATAGACATGGGAACCCCGAACCGAGTGATGACATTTTTCCAAATGAATGAAATTACATCCTTCTTCTTGATTCCCTTTACAGCCTTCGCCTCTACCCATTTAGTGAAGTAGTCGACGGCAACAAGTATGTACCTCCTTCCGCCTGTAGCAGGCGTATATGGACCCAGAATATCCATGCCCCACTTAGCAAACGGTAGTGGGCTATGAAGGTAGTGAGGTCAGTAGCCGGACGGTGAATTAGTTTGCCAAACCTTTGGCACTTGTCACATTTTTTCACCATCTCCATCGCATCTGCTTCTAAAGTAGGCCAAAAGTAGCCCTGCCGCCTTTCCCGTTGAGCAAGCGTCCTACCGCCTATATGGGAAGCACAGTAACCAGAGTGAAGATCGTCCAGTATCTCTCGCCCCTTTTCTGGAGTAACACACTTTAAGAAGGGTTGAAGGTACCCCCTTTTGTGAAGTTCTCCCTTTATTATTTCAAAACTGGTTGCTCGTTTTTTCAGTGCTGCCGCCTGTTGATGATCATCCGGCAGGGTACCATTTGTCAGATATGCCCTGATTGGATCCATCCAGGTTGAGCTTCTGTCTAAGATACCAATAGGTTCTTCCTCAATGCTTCTCCTCTCCATTACTTCCCAAAAAACAGTTCGAGGAGTATCACAGGAGGCGGATGATGCTAATTTTGAAAGTGCATCCGCCTGGTTGTTTTCTGATCTCGGCACTTGGGTCAGATGGAAATCCTCAAGGGTGCCGACTGCTTGTCGGACCGCCTATAAATACTTGATCATGGCCGGATGGGTTGCTTCGTATTCGCCATTGTACTGACTCACTATCAATTGTGAATCGGAACAGGCGTCTATTTTTCTTGCTCCTGCCGCCTTGCACATGCGGATTCCGGCTAGTAAAGCTTCATATTCTGCCTCATTGTTTGAGGCCTGAAAACTGAAGCGTAAAGCATACTCGTACCTGTCGCCCTCTGGCGACTGACATATGACTCCTGCTCCACAACCATTTGAAGTAGAGCTTCCATCCACATATACCTTCCAGACTTGGTCTGTAACTCGAGAGTCAGGAGGACGAGTCATCTCAACAATAAAGTCAGCAAAGGCTTGCCCCTTCACTGCTTTTCTAGGCTCGAAAGTAACTTCGAGGCTCTGTATTTCTATGGCCCATTTGATCATTCGGCCTGACGACTCCATGATGGTCAGTGGCCGCATGATAGGTTGGTCTGTATACACGACGACTGCATGTGCCAAAAAGTAGGGCTTCAATTTTTTAACAGTCATGAAGAGTGCAAGACCAAATTTCTCCACTAAGGGATACCTCAACTCGGCATTTTTCAGTACATGACTGACAAAGTAGACCGGGAGCTGACAGCCGTCTCTTTCAGCAAGGAGAACAGCGCTTAACGCATGATCAGAGACGGCCAGGTACACGTAGAGTACTTCTTTGGGCAAAGGGCTGACCAGCCTCGGCAAGGAATGCAAGTGAACTTTCAATTTCTGGAAGGCCGCCTCAGCATCCGGCCCCCATTCAAACCTTGCCTTTTTCTTAATTGCCTGGAAAAAGTATAGGCATTTGTCGCCTGATCGGCTTAGAAATCTTCCCAAGGCCGCCAGACAACCTGTTAACTTCTGAACCTCTCGGATGGTACGAGGCGACTGCATGTCGATGACCGCCTGCACCTTCTCAGGGTTCGCCTCTATTCCTCTCTGATTGATAAGGAATCCGAGAAATTTCCCAGACTCAACTCCAAAGACACATTTCTTGGGATTGAGCATGACATGGTGCCGCCTGAGTGTGGCGAAAGTTTCTCGGAGGTCCGACATATGATCTTTCTGAAGTTTAGACTTGACAATCATATCATCAATATATGCCTTGACATTTCTCCCAATCTGATCAAAGAACACAGTGTTTATCATTCGCTGGAAAGTGGCCGGGGCATTCTTAAGACCAAACGGCATGACCGTGTAACAGTATAACCCCTGATCAGTGACGAAGGCCGTCTTCTCCTGATCTTTCTTCCATAAAGGAATTTTATGGAAACCAGAGTAGGCGTCCATAAAGCTCATCAAAGCATGGCCGGCTGTTGAGTCGACCAGGTTATCAATTTTAGGCAGAGGGTAACTGTCTTTGGGGCACGCCTTGTTTAAGTCTGTGTAGTCTACACACATTCGCCAGGTGCCATTCGGCTTTTTAACAAGCACCACATTTGCAACCCAGTCTGGGAAGTAACATTGCCGAATGAACCCTGCATCAAGTAATTTTTTAACTTCGGCGGCTGCCGCCTGACTTCTTTCTTCGCCATGGTTCCGCTTCTTCTGTCGTACCGGCTTCTTTTTCTGATCCACGGCCAGTTTATGTACCGTCAGATCAGGACTAATGCCTGGCATTTCATGGACTTCGAATGCAAAGATGTCCTTGTATTCTTTCAATAGTTTGTGAAAGTCGTCACCCAGGTCCCTTAGAGCAGTCGTCCCAACCTTGATTGTTCTGTCAGGACGCGAGTCATCTAACATCAGGTTCGTATGCTCACCAGCTGGCTGAGGGCGGAATTCATCCGACCGCTCCTCTGCCAATGGTTGCTATTTTCTGTCTTTTCTTGCGGCCCCTGTCTGGGATGCCTTTCTCTTCTTGCCGCCTGCTTCTTGAACAGGCGCACTCTCCTTGACATTGTCAAGGTCTATTTTTCCACTACTCGACCCAGTGGCCATAACAGTGGGCTTGACATCCGAGAGATAGCACTCTCGGGCCATCCTCTGATCTCCCCTTAGGGACCCGACTGTTCCATTATCCCTCTCAAACTTGAGCAACATAAGAGATGGGATTATAACAGCCTTGGAATTATTCAGGGTTGGTCGTCCCAGAATCATGTTGTAGGCCGAGAGTTCTTCTACTACCAGGAACTGGACTACCATGTGTCGTCCTTCCCCTTTTTCTCCTAGGCGGATGGGTAAATCCACTCGTCCCACTGGGTGGACGACTCCTCCTCCAAACCCTACTAAAGGGTGGGATGCCGGATGTATGCAATCAGTCTGATATTTTAGTTTCGACAGACATTTGCTACTGATGAGATCTGAGGAGCTTCCGGTATCTATGAGGATTCGGCCAACTCTCTGGTTGGCCACTTTACATTCAATAACGATAGGGTCGTCATGCGGCCCTCTTACCCCTCCTAGATCTTCTTCAGTGATGACAATCTCAGGAAATGAATATTTGGAGGGCCGTTCTTGGTGAACGGAATTTACATCTAACCGTCTGATATTGTCTTTGTTGCCCCTAATAGTGGGGCCGCCTCCTGAGAAGCCGCCTGCAATGGTGTAGACGACTGCATCATCTGTATCGGAGATGTCGGCCTGTTGATTCTTTTTGGTCGACTGCTTTTTCGAGGAAGTGTTCCCCGTAGATTTCTTGACATAAGTGTCAAGATCACCTTGCTCAGCCAGGCGGTCCAGATACCGCATGAGACTGATGCATTCATTGGTGTGATGACCAACATCTTCATGATAATCACAGAATTTTTCTTGGTTCCGATTGTTTGCAGAACCCTTCATGGGGACCGGCTTCTCAATTGAGATCCGTCCCTTGATTTCCTTTAGGATAAATTGGTTATCCTTGTTAAACACATACTTTGGGGAGTATGGTTTTAATTCTTTTTTCTTCTTCTGGGACGGCTGTTTAGAGGAATCAGTTGCCCAGACCTCTTTTCTCTTCTCGTCTTTGTTTGACGACTGCTTCTGTCGTCCTTCTCTTTTGTCGGACCTTTTCTCGTCTGACTGTTTTACCGTACTACAAAGATCAGTCGCTTGTATATAGGCTTCCGCTTCAATCAAGGCCTCTTGAAGAGTCGCCACCCTCTTTCGGACCAAATCAAATTTGAAGGTCGACCCGTCTTTGAGACCTCTGAAAAAGTCAGTATAGGCTACTTCATCCGGTAACCCTTGAATCTGTATTCTCATCAGGTTAAACCGCCTGATGTAAGAACGAAACCCCTCCTTCTCGCCCTGCTGAATTGTTCCTAAATCAAGGGTCGTCTTCTTCGCAGGGATGTTCATGGCGAAGTTGGAGGTGAATAAGTAAGCAAGCGTCTTGAAGTTATTTACACAACCAGTCGGCAGGTTGCCGAACCATTGTTGTGCGATTCCTTTGAGAGTCGCTGGGAAACACTTGCACCAAGTGGGATCATCCAACCCTTGAAGGTATATCAGGTTGGTGAATGCCATCAGATGGTCTTCTGGGTTAGTAGTGCCGTCATAGGCTCCTACTAATACATTTTTCACTTTGGCCGGCTGAGCGGCTTCAGTAATTTCCTTGGAGAAGGTCGACGGCTGTTCACCAAGTCTAAGCAACCGTAGCTGCCAGTCCATAGGTTGGACATTTTTTGCTGCATGTCCACCAAACGGAGGTGGCTGTAAAAAATACTGTTGTTGCGGTACAAACGGTAAGTTTGGTACCGCCTGGTCGCTATGAAAGCCGGACTGACGGGAGGTGCCGCCTGACTGACTCTCATGATACGACTGAGTATGCCTCATCGAGGTATTTCGCAGACTGTCTTGGAAGTTTGAAGTAGAGGCCGACTCTGACAATCGGTCACTCTTCTTCTGCTCTAGCAGTAGCCGAGCGTCTGTGTATGTTTTCCTCGACCCGTCTGCCTGAATATGACGAACAGGTTTCCTATTTCCTGGAGTAGGAAAACGGTATTTTGTGAAATCAAGGGCAGGTGGCTCCCACTTCCTAGATTTAGGATGAGGGGTCGCCTCTCGCCCTTGAACTGGCTTCCTCTTCCGTGAAGTGGAGGGTTTCTTAGCCGACTGCTCCTTGTCCAGAGCAGGCGGCTTCTTGTTGATCAACTCTTGAATTTCTCCCTTGAAGTCCCTCATGAAGGTCATGAGTTCGTTCCTTGTGATGGGAGCAGACCCATCAGTGGGCTGCTGCCGAACAGGCGGTGCGCCTGCTGGCTCGCTTCCAGTTTGAAGATGTTCCCGTTCCCTCCTTTCGGTATGACGGGTACGTCGGGCCCTTAGGGTCCTGTCTGAAGCTGTGTGAGCTTCAACTTCAAATTCATTCTCAGTATCGTGGTCCGACTGAACTAGAGGGTCGTCCAGGGGACGTCTCTCTTCAGGAGCCCGTACAAACGTGGATGCCATCTCAGAAGTACTCTCCCCACAGACGGCGCCAATATGTTTCGGGGTTTTCTGATGTCCTGCGGGAGAGTTACAATTCCGAGACTGGAACCGGACGCTTGTACCTGCAAAACAAACGGATGCTCCGGATGATTGGAGATCCGCCTCCGACGGTCAAGTTAGTACTTGATTAAGGAGTAATTAATGCGGAAATTAAAGTGATTGGGTCTCTCTAGGTGAGAGTGTTTAATGTGTGTAATATGCGTAATCTCCCTTAATGAGGATTAAGGGAGGTATTTATAACCTCGGGAAACGTGCCAATCTAGGTTTAGGTTAACCTTGGGCTTATTGGGCTTCCCTCGGAAGTTGGGCCTAGGTGGCCGACTTCTCCATTAGGCATGGAGTATGCCACGTGTCATGACATAATAGGTCCAAGGCGTACGAATAAGCGTGTACCACGTGGCAAGCCCTGAGAGGTCCAACTGGGGAACACTTGGCAGGACCTGATTGGCCCACGTGGCGCATTCCGATTGGTGGGAGCAAAATCCCCTAATCACTAGCCAATTTGATGGCGTTTTGCCAAAATAATAAAATCTAGGAATCATATTATCAGCAAGCAACACATCTTAAAGTGTGAAGAATTATTAATTAGGTGAACATGTTATTTGATGGCTCAACTAATTATAATTAGATGTATAATTCATTAATTCTTGTATTAAAATGACATACTTTTCTATACCACAATTAATACTCAATGAGATATCTACATTCAATAAGCTGCCAAAAATTCAATAAGAAGGGGAAAAAAAAACTTCTCAATCATGCGTGCTAGGATAGTATTCGAAAGAAAATAAATTGGAGAGTTATTCTCTTGGAGCATAGGACAACTCAACAATTATAACTTGAAAGGGATAGAGATTTTTGCTAGGTTATATACCATTCCCAATTGCTATTTGAACGTTGAAGTGATCCCAATAAGATTAGGCTAGCCGGCGAAGTGGATTAGCATGCACATCATGCTGATGTTATTTGATGCATATGCGATTTAATTAAAATTTATATTAACTTATTCATACAATAATTTTTGATTTTCAAGTATTTAATTGCATTAGATTGTTTGTACAACAAAATCAACATATAAATGTTTCGAAACATATCGACATATTTTTGCCACAAACATCAATTTCAATTTCTCATGGACCGTCATCTAAAAAGGATCTAGCATTAGACCATCACTAGATCTACTAATAGCACAAATTGATATCAACAAGTTCATCATAATCTATATAGGTCCTATCATTTGGTCACAATTATTACATATAATGACCCTACATCAGATCATCCATCTAGACTTAGTAGGTGATAATTGAATGAAGTGTGCCTCAACTTAGGTAGAATAAGGTCAAATTTCTTATACGGTTTCATGTTTTTAATTAATTTTATTTTAATTTGTTCTACCAATAACGGTGAAACATCACTATCGTTTTGATCATAAAAAAGTTATAAAGAGAAAAGAATAATTTGTGTTACAATAAAGCAAAATTGGTGGATAAAATCCAAGGTGGGGTGGTGCAACAACAAATAAAGATGGCTAAAACTACTATTTTATTACTTGATTAATTAGTACAAGTGCCCACCTCAATTATTTTAATTTACCAAATTAGAAGATTAACATACAAGATACAACAAGATTAGCATCATTTCAAGTACCACCAAAAACAAAAAAGAGAGACAACAAGAAAAGATCAAAGGAGGGGAGCAACAAAAACTAGCTTAGCAAACACATTAATTAAAGCTCCTCCAATTATACTACCTTTGATCTAAATCTAAGGTCATCAAATGAAAGACACATAAATTAGAACATCTTCGGATTATCTCGAGTTCTCGAGGGGCTGTTAATTTAAGATTAACATTAGAGTTAATGAGCGCGATCCTTGATGATGTCGAACCCCATCTCACTAGGTTCAGTTGCTTGGACTTCGTAATGAATTCCATCTAATGCTCTCCTTATTCCTTCCTTTGATGTTGCATACAACATTTTTGCCCTAATTCTTGATGCTGATGGTGCCCTGAAATTGTAATTATTTACAATATTAAGAACCATTGTTGTCATTTTGTGTACAAACAAACATATTTTTGTGAAAGGTAAAAAGTGCAATGTAATTTTTACGAAGTACTTGATCATGATAATATAAGCTTTTGAGCTAACTTTCGGTACTGTCGGTAATGGAATTATTTTTTATATTTTATTTAATAAATCAAAATGGTAGATATTGATATTGGTTTGAAAATAACATGATAATCGAATAAGTTTAACTCTTTCAATTTTTATGACTCCCAAAAAATATGTTCTTTTAATATCAAACCATAAATGTCATTTATCAAAACTCAATGATATAGTGATCAATGAATCTATACCACATCTCAACATGGGTTCATAACCACACATCTTTTTTAATTCTATGATGCATGTTAGCATATGCTTGCAGAGTAATAGACACATGTTAAACAAACCGTTCTTTAAATGAAAACGTGCATGGTAAAAGAGCGGTTTGATATGTTTAATTGTTCATGAACAAAATAAAATACATACAATAAAATTAAACAATCGAAACTACCCTTTTGATTATTTGAATTCATTTAAATCAAATCACATCAAATCCATCCTACTTGACAGTTGACACCCATCAGCTACCCTACAGTTTAATGAATTAAATTGTAGTATGACGATTAACTTTGCAGTAAATTTATAATTAATTAAGAAGAAATTAAAAAGAAAAAGAAAACAGAGGGAGTGGCGTAAATACCAAGCGATGAAGAAGATCTTGCTCTTACGGCAGTTATCCACGGTGACAAAATCAAAATCGAAGACGGCGTAACGGCAATCGTCGTCGGGAAGAGAGGCGGCGAGGTCGTCGTAACCTTCACCGGCGGCGCCGACCTTATCGACGGTGAAACCGCCGGACTTTTCATCGATCTTGAATACGATGTAGCGATGCACCTTCTTCCACTTCATCTCCATGAACGAGTTCTTACACTCCTCCGTTACTCTCATCCCCATTGTCGCCTGTTAATTATAATTTTAGCATTCAATTTTATGTTGGAAATTTGTAAAAATAGATTAAGTAATTAGAATTAACAAAATAATTTAAGATGAGAAAATTGTATTACCATCTTAAATGCCATAGCCATGTTGTTTTGATGGGTTGCTTTGTTCTGTTGCTTTCTCGAGTCTGAAATGAATAAGTGTTTTGGTTGAGAGTTGGATGGTAGTGATGTGGCAATGGGTTGGACTTTATATAGAAGTACTCAACTTGGTGATTATTACACTTCTCACTCTATAGTCTCTATTTATAGAGAGATTAGAGTTGGTCATGGACAGGGTCGGGCAGAATCACATGCTCTAGAGAGTCGTGTCTAAAACAAGTTCAGAAAAATTGTGATGAGTTTGAGCTCATGTCAATTAAACAGAAACAAGGTCCAAGTGCGGCTTGAGTAAGCCATGTGTTAGATATAAAAGTGACGTATTTATCCAGAAATCACTAAATTAAATAAAGTGATACAATCTATTAAGAAACAAAGGTTACTGATACATGTGTTCTCTTTAAAAGTTTAAATGAACTTATTGGAACTTAATTTTCATATTATATGTACGAGTTCATCTGATTGGAGGATTTGGAGCTGATCACCCTAATTAAACCTAAAACTTATTTATTTAAGGTGAACAATTGACACCTTAATACACTAATGTAGTTTAGGATTTTCTTTAGAAAATTAATTTTAATAAAAGAAAAGTTATTATTGAATGGTACGCTAATCAAACCGAATGACATAGTTTATGTTGAGTGCTTGTATGTAATACTCGTAGTAATAAATCAAAGGTGTATTGGGCGTGAGAAATGTGAATGGTCAACCGTGATTGCATCAAATTCAGGCAATGGGGGTGCATGATTCGTGAACAACCTACATAACTATCTCATTAACTGAGCAATTGATCTGAGCATCCACCCATCCACAGTATGTTTTACTAAGTAGTCCACGCACGTTTATACTTGACAAAGGCTAATTTGATCTGAATAATAATCTTATAGATGAATAGCCATAAAGAGAGAACCCATAAGCAAATATAAATGTGCATACTTTCTATAACACGAGTATGAGTACGAGTGCTGATATACTGATAAGATGAATTATTTCAAAGAACAGTGAGATAAATAAGTAAAGATTGATTAATGTATCATAGTCACATATCGTTTACATTAAAATTATTGTGTATATATACATTTATAATCCATTTCCAACTCACTGTATGTTAAAATAACTCCCTTTATATACATACTACGAAAAGTCATCCAATTTTAAAAAAATTTCAACCAAAAATACCCGTGTGATGAAATTATATATTTCTAAATAACAGATGTCATCGAAATCAGATATCTCTACCTATTTCTAAGGGCATTCTCCGTATTAGCTTGGCCGTCATTCCTATTATAAAAGTGTAAAAAGAAGGGTGTGTGCAGTGTAGACAAGAGGATACATAGTTTACATACAATGGATAAATCTTGGATCGCACATCAACATTCTTCTTCTATTTGTTGGAGTTGCAAAGAATGTATCCACCGATCCGCTTTACGTGAAAGTGAAGGAAATTCAGCAACAGTGCGTAATCGCCATTATTATTAATTTTTGTCTAACAACTTGGCCAGTTACTCTCCAAATGTTTTTACCGATATGTTGTGCAGCCCGATAAAAAAATATATGGACATATTGTTGCAGTAATGGAAGCCAAATCTCCATGTTTACTGGGATACTTGATAATTGTTTTATGTTTAGTATGAATTTATACTTCGTATGAGGTTACATCTCTTAGTAACAATAATACGCGTTGTATAATAGTCCATTAGAGTATCAGACTGCCTTATTTTCTTTTATTTTATGAAAATAAAGTACATTTATTCAAGAAATTAAAATTAAGTTTAAGCAAAATAAGTTGTTAAAAAAAAAAAAAAAGTTATTGACTGATATAGGCTAACCAAGTTTAATTCACGTCTATATTAAGTTCATAATCCGATTTTATACTCTTGAGAGACCAACATACTCCTAGTAGTCTCGCATGTATATTATAAATTGTGAATAGTAGATTGTACGAAGTATATTGTCGTTTATACTTTATTTTAATTAATGCAGTGTTCATGATAGAGTATAAAACCAATCATTGAACTCTAGGTAGAGTTGGTTATTTGACGTAGTTTTAAAAGTCAACGTAACAAGGTCACGGGTTCAATGAGTCTGAACCATATATTAGCTTAAACTATTGATTGATTTAGTCCTTTGGATAGTTTCACTAAACTACTCCCAAATCATACTTCGTATTAGTTAAATTATATTAATGGTTTTAAAACTTGTCAATTAGGATGGCCCAATAGAAATGAAGATAGTGCTATCTAACCATTTATGGAGCTTTTTTGGAAAAAGGTACATAGATCAATTTGGCTGTTTGTAGATGGACTAGATCACTTGCACAAGATATATACTACTTTGGCAAACGGTACATTTTTGGGGGGCAGGAAGGTTTGCATGCAATTACAGTTTTGTTGGATTCAATAAGATCGATTTCACATCCCCAAATTGCTCGATTATTTCAATGAGAATGTCAAGAAAATAAAATAAAAAGAGTTGTTTTGGGGCAAGTGGCTGTATGGCCTGTATTAACCCTGGATGGCAACTTTATCCAAAACATTGCATATATTTTTAATAACAATAATGGAATGAAGACGACTTTACTTCTACTACTAACCGCTAGTGTAATACGAAGTATAATTGATAAACGTGGAAGAGGAAACGAGAAGACATAGAATGATGGAGAATCGTGTATGAATGGAAATTTTGCAAAATCACAAGCACTAAATTCTAAGTATATGTTAAGCTTTGCATATAGTTTTATGGAAGGATGTGGATGTATGTTTATGTGTATGTGATGGGACGACAAGGCCCTCATGCATATCGGATGTTACATCTTTGCCCATCAGACCATCAACTCGATCTAGCTACAATGCTAATATTATATCGTATTATTTAGAGAATCCTATATTAATTATTGGCCAAGCTAACCTACTAATCCTTTTCCATTATCAAAATCATTGACTTAAAGAACTACTTACTAATGAATTATTAGGGTGTAGTAGTAGTAGACTAGTAGGTATATATAGAGAGAATTAATTATCTGAGCTACATATCTGTGTAAGAGCGCGTGCATGTGCACTTAACATGTGCGTGTCAAGATAAATTAATCTTTGTCCATTCTCAATAATCATGTAGATGTTAAAATAATACACTCAGTGTTTTCTTATGAATAAACTTATAAAACAACGTAAAAGTACTCTAGTAAAAAGGATAAGTCCTGAGCTCAAGGGTGTGAATGGTGATGATGGATGGATGGCTACATGGAATAAAGCTAAGCTGGCCCCATGAATTTCGCCATTAGTTTGCAGCATGTTTCTAATGGATGTAGCGAAAGAAATCGTGTTTAGTAGGCTAATTATCTCTCATTTTTCCAAGGTACATACCAAACATATGCAAATGTTTGTGAGTAGATCATGATTTGTAACCAGTCCATGGCATTATGCATTTGGAAGGCACGGTGATAGGCGAAACATCAAACATCTTGAGCTTCTTCGAATCTTATGGGTGTGACTCAGTAGTTGGAGTATTACTCGCCCTTTTTCTTCCTCATTTGACCGATTGTGAATTTGATAGGATTATATACCAATAATGGAGATCATTGAGTTATGAACTTATGACTCTCTTTTGTTTTAGTGGTGTACTCTATTCTTGCATATATGGTTAAAATGTCTTCTTCGAAATGAAAATCTACCTTCTACCTGGTACTATTATATTTTTACAAATCAAAGTGTTCCAATTTTTTTTTTTTTTTTTTTTTTTTTTTTTTTTTTTTTTTTTGTGTTGCAATTTTCACAAAACGGATGAACAAAACTTAATTTAGTTGTAATTTGTACATAGATAACCCTTATTAGAACTTATTTTTCATAAACTAAACTTATCTGAACTTAACTAAGCTTATATTGAACTTATTACACCTAAAAAAGGTGAAAATAAAGTGAACAAAACATGCCCTAAAGTGTAGAGGACTAATATGGATAAAATGACCAAACAACCATATTCAATAGATAACCATCAATAGGTGTAATGTCAGAATATGGTTTAGATATTATTAACTCTCACAATTGAAATGGAAAACATTAGGAGAGCCAATAAAATGTAGCAAAGTTGTACAACTAATTCACTCTTTTCATACTTCTTTGAAGATTACCTCTTCAATTATTCAATTTATTGTTAGAAAACTCAAATTCTACAAATGAACAGAGGATATGCACAACCCACCAAGTGTTACAAAGTGGGATAACAAATTAGAATTACAGAATACAGAGATGAAATCAAACCACACCAGAACAAAAAGACAAAAAGAAATTGGAGCATGATAATTTACACGTTGAGTGGAGGTGTTCGGATAATCCTGCTTATAGGAAGCTGAACATAAACATTATGGACTTCAGGCTTATTAACCTCTGCTCTGTCTCGGTCAATGGCATAGCATACATATATTGTGTCAATCACATCATCAAGCAGGTGCACAAAGAAACCGAGCACCACTATGAGCAGCAACCAAGCTAGGAGGGAAACGTAGTATGAATACACTCCAAGACTTGTTACACCATTTAGAATAGCACAGACCTTTAAAAAAAAAAACATTCACACATTCAGCTTTAATTGAATACAACTTAAAAAATGAGGAGCCAAAAGATGATAGCAAAACTTCATTTACCATGATTCTTACACATAACTAACAAGAGAAGCTTCTTCCTACCTTATTTTTGGGGGAAGAGGGGCGGGCCGGGGGGAATTTAAAAAAAATAAAATAAAAAAATAAAACTAGTTTTTGTATGGGGGATTTCTCATACACAGCTGATTCTGAATTTCTGACACCTGAAAATCACTCCAAAATGGAATTTGGCACTACTACTAAATGCCTGTTTAAGTTGGATTTAGGCCTGAAATTTTTATTATACAGGTTAAGATAATTGTTACTGTCCAGCTTTTCATGCTGTGGTTATTATGCCTGAAACTCATATGAAGTTTCTACAAATAACATAAATCATAATAGCTTTCTTTAAGAAACGAAAAGAAAAGCTATACGCTCCCAGTGTTCATGTTGACTTAAAAAGCAACAGAGCAGGCTAAATGAAGTATAACTACTTACCACAACAGCATATACTGCAGAAAGGACAAAGATAATCCCACCCAGTAATCGTGTAGAAATTGTCTCCACAAAAACAGCTGATAGAAGATTACGTTTCAAAAGTTCATATGTCATCCTTGCAGAAGTACAATAAGCTTCACCTGTAATAGCAGCAAAGTTGATGGTGAATTTGTTAAGAAAATCTACAGCTGCCATGAAAACTTTGACGCAGCACCGAAGGACAACATTCACAATTCCAGTAGCCTCTTCTTGTCTTGCACTATCAACAGCAGCACGCACCAAGCGGACAATAAACATTATTAAGCCGGAGAAGCATATAGTTCCAGCGGAAGGGCCAAATGCATTTCTGTAAATGTAAATAGTGGTCAGATAAAAAAACCTTGTATAATATCTGCTACACTGCACTAACACATTATTCAGATGCAATGATGTAATTGCATTTGCCTTGAAGATAATGCTGGGTTCAATGGCAGGCTGCAACAGAACCTATATATTTTCATTATCTTCCTGTATGAACTCTATAGCTAGTCTTAACTAGATCAGCTTATGTATTTCATATTTGTTCACTCTGTAGAAGACGAGAATTTGGAAGTTAACGGGAAGTAACTCAAGTAAGTCACCCAAAAAATTAACATATAAATTATTAGGTTCATAAACAACTTACGCGAGTACAAACAAAGAGACAAATATACTACTAATATAAAAATATAATTCACCCACTTTTACCAAGTAAAAAGGTTCTGTACATTTTTTTTTTTTTTTTTGAGGAAAATAGGTTCTGTACATGAGATACACGAGAAACCAAAATTTTTTTTCACCTTTTTTTTCCCTCTTTATTATGAGGCCAAGAAATAATTGCTTTAGGTATTCCAAAATACTTCCTCTTTTTATTTTAATCAAAACTCTGTAACCCAATATATTTTACAGATGTTTCTGGGAGCTTTCATTTCTGAAACACATGCCAACTACAGGAACATTCCCATGAGTCAAATCTCAAATCCTTTCATGTTGATCATCTAAACCATAGATGACACTGAACCAAGAAGGCTCAGCCTAATAATAAGCTTATGGACCACGATTGAAGAATACACCCATGATACCCTTATAAGGTCCCAGGAAAAAAAAAAAAAAAAAAGGATAATTCCTCCTAGGGCTCTTTGTCATAAACTCATAGGGAACACAGGTTAAACTAAACCAATATTATTTTTTCAAACAAACCTATAAGAGAGTCGACACAATTGCTGTGAAAACTAAAGAATTTCAGCAAATTTTAGAGGAAAGTCTTCCAGATACCTCAATCTGTCAGGGTCCACAAGCCAAGCAAGCCGAAAAAAAAAAGTAAAAGCTATATTGCATTTTAAGGCTAGATTGAGGGCGAACTGCAATTCCATTGCCTGACGCCAAAGGCCATGTATGCAACAAAATTTACTCCAAAGAATAACATAAAGTTTGGGGAACACAAAGTGGAAAGCCGTCTAATTTCACAAGCATTCTCCATAACAGACCCAGATTGCTCCTATAGCCCATTTCTCAGATCAACACACAGAAGTGTGACACACCTGCAAGAATTAAGGGATACTATATGGACCAAAATTCAAGAGAAGCCTCCAATTGTCCATTTGTTGGTCAATGTCCACTAAGTGAGTGTATGACACTGAACGTATACTCCCTCTGTCCCTATTTTTTCGCCCCATTTGACTGTGCACACAGTCTCCAAAACGCTTTTTAAAATGTCTATATCTTTATTTTCATACACGTAAAAATTATAAAAACATAATATTAATAAAGTATACAATGAGACGAATCTAACAAGACCACTCATGACTATATTATCTTTTATACATTAACGGTAATTTATGGTCAAAGTTTTCGAAATTTGACCCAAAAAATGGCAATGGGGTAAAAATAAAGGGACGGAGGGAGTAATTGATAGCACAACCAACATCAACAATGACCATCACTGTTGCACGCATAAAATCTTAATTGGATTCCTAGGATCCTCCCCACAACTTTAAGTCCCAAGCATCACAAAGGAATCCCTACAATTTCCCGAACAAGCTTGATTATCGCAAGTAAAAAGCAAACCCACTTGGTAGAACGGAGTAGCCTCAACACTAACTACTTAATTAAAGTTTATATTCGACAGCACCAAGCTCCAGTGTGATAGGGTCAGCTAATTTGGCACTATCTACGTATTGTAGTCAGGTAGCAAAATCAAAAACGATTAACAAATTAATAATAACAAAGAAGCAGTCAATTATTCAAATTGTATGCTAACTTTTACACCAATTCCAAGCTAGCTCTTTCAAATCAAAGTAAATATCATGAACACAGAAACATAGATAAGTAATAAAGCGCCCTAATAAATGATATTACAAGTAACAGAGCTAAATTGGGGAGACTAACTGATGTTCTCTTGGACTAAGAATGGTAAATAAGCAAATAACTTATTGCAAGACCATATAGGAAAGATGAATCTTTTTTATTTTTATCAATTTACCTAAATATTCAAAGAAACAGTCAGCTGGACATGATAAGATAGGGTTTTTAAATTTCTTTTTTACTCCATTACAGGAGTATACAAGTGCCCTTTTCTTCACTAAATACAAGAGAAAAGAAAATTAAGCATTTCTTAGCAACATAATCCCTTAGATTAGATGTGCAAATAGTCCAAGTTAATTTTGTAAATAAACACATCTGATAAGTAAAGACATAAAAAAAAATGAGATCATAAGTGCATAATCATAAACAAAATAAAGGTCTAAGAATTTTATTTTTTTATTAAAAAATATATATCATGCCATCAAGCTATCACACCCTCATGCTACTCACGACTAAACAGCACCACCCAAGAAAATGTGTTTGTACCTATCTTTCCTAGAGATAAGAGCAGCACCAAATGTCTATGGAACTATCCTCCACACTTCAGTTTTCCAGCCTTCATTCATCACTTTTTCCAAGCCAAATGAAGATATTTGGCATAATGAGTTTACAAGCTTACAGCCAACTTATCAGAAATAAGGCTAAGAAAATGTTCTTCAAAGAAAGAACCCAAGGATACAAGCGAAAGAGATTATAAATATACTGATCCTCCTCCTGACAAAAATTATGGTATCCAAAAAGACTAAAGTTCAAAAAAAAAAAAAAAAAAAAAAAAAAAAAGCTTTTGCCTTCAAGAGAAGCTTTCATCTTCCATAAATCATAAGCAGAGAGGCTCCATAATTTTTCTCAGGAAAGTTACAGAATTCTTGAAAAGAAACAAATCCCTCTTATCATGCCGCCAAAACATAACGTCATTTTGCCAAAGAAAAATCTAAAAAAATTCTTCATAAGCTTAAGACTAGTTATCTTTCTAAAAATTCTAACCATTAGGAATTTAGGATGTCTAGGAAAAGAAATAATTGAATGCTTGTTTTAACATCCAACACTAACACCACTTCAACTGCAGCCACCTTATGGGAATTCATAATGAATCTAAGCTGAACCTCACACTAGGGTAATGCTACACCAAAAACCTTGAACCGTTATTACCAATTGAGGACTTGAAAACACCCTACCTTCATAACATTACGATGGAAATTAATATGCCTGCACCATGAGAGGAAGAGAGGCTCCATCAGACCACTACCCAAGACCTCATTACATTATATATGAACCCGATGACATCCTAGCAGAATAGCTCACATTCAGTTACTAATTGAGGACTTGAACACCCTACCTTCATAACATCAAATGGAAATTAATACGCCTACACCATGAGAGGAAGAGCGGCTCCATCAGACCACTACCCAAGACTTCATTACATTATATATGAACTTGATGACATCCTAGCAGAATAGCTCACATTCATTTGCAAACCTCCAAATCACTTTTGCCTTAATAGTACTAAGACCTCAAACGAATTGAGCTGACACTTTCCCACTTAAATTCATGAAAGATTGGTCAGACTAGTTATTTACTAACCCATAGTACATATAGTTCAATTTGTTTTAGCTATGAAATCACAGTAGCCAAAAAAAAATCCAGAAGTGTTCGTGGACACAAACAAAAGGCTCTTCTTACAGACTCCTTGAGAACGACAAGATTTTTATGCTAGTAAATGCCCAGAGCTTCATGTTAGACTAAGGAATCATATGACAAAGTACACTGAGACCCTAAGGGAGCATTTGATACAAAAATTGGAAACGGAATGGAAAGGAAACATTTTTTTTTTGGGTTGGGGGGGGGGGGGTGGTTTAACCATGTAAAGGAATCACTTAACTTCTTCTCTTCTTGTTTGAGGAGGGTAATGGTAATTGATACCTTAGGTTTTAGAGAGATAACAATTAGGTAACCTCTTTAACCAAACACACGGTAACAATAATGGTTTATTGATCTGTTTCCACCAAAACAATACCCTTACCAAACATGCTCTAAAAGGATGTCTAATTCCAGTAAAACCAGTGCTTCTTGGCTCACCGGAGCCAAGGAAAATCCACAAAGAAAAGGATATCAAACTACAAGTCTACAACCTTGAACTAGAAGTATGCATAACAACTATCAAACTCCATCACTACTTAGTCTCCATTGCTTTCTTGTTGTCCGCCTGAAGATATGAATATTTCCTTCTTTTTGTTGGGTTTCAATAGATAATTTTTTATTAAACAAAAGTTTCAATAGATGATTTGATCACAGGAAAGTGACCTCTTATCTCAGCCCCCCTTAACCAAAAGACAACGATACAAATCAAGCCATGTTCAAACTTACATACCAATTGCTAAGACCTCTAACCTTTAATCCATGATTCTCAACAATATTATCTAGATGTAGCATGTAGGAAGTCTAGAAACTGCAATATACTTCATTAAATTAAAGAAGAGTTCCTGTGCATCACTTAAAGATGATTTATTTGAATGATGCAATCATATTCCCAACTGGCAACACTTTAGCTCCAGCTTAACAAGTGATCATTAGCAAAGCCAAACACATACTACAGCCTGCAGTTGGGTTTTGAACTTTTGAATGTACACTTTGATAAACGATCATGAACACAATTTTATAAGGATTGAAGACTTCCTATGTTTGGAGTTCACTAAGTATCATACATAAAGAACTACATGAACTACATGAATATCAATAAATTTAAGGAGTGAAGGGAAAGTACCTCAACGAACTTCTGATCTTTCGTTTTGGTGTTGAATCATCCTTGGAGAAATACCACTGAGCAATAGTTCCACTAACCACATAAGCCTTAGTTTCCAACATCACAGTCGCTGACCACAACATAGTCAATATAGCCAATGCATAATAAGCTCCCACCCAACTATCCTGCTTCCAAGCACAATGATAGTCTCCCTTGGATTCACGAGGCACAATCTTCCCATTATACCTCGCGAACACCAAGAACACGACAATTGGCACATAATAAGCTAGCAACCCAAGTTTCAAACATGGAACAACACCAAACAATCCCAAATTCCTCGAAAGCGCATCAGATGCAATACCAATTATGTTAATAGTCAACTCGATTCGATGCCAATTGATCACGAAAATCCACACAATAACCCCAATCACCAAAAAGACAAACAACAACACCAGTATCCTATATGCAAGAGGCAATGCATCACTACAAGAGGAGCTAATAGTGCAAGCAACAAACCAGTACACATTTACACCAATAGGAATCACAATAAAGAAAGGAAGTGAAACATAAACAAGCTGCTTAGTGTAATGCTTAAGCAGCAACAACACACCCCATACAATTGGTAAACTCAATACAAAAGTAATCACAAGTACCCAAATCAATCCTCTTACAAAACTACTACTATTAGAATACCTAAAATTAGAAAGCCCATCAAAATTAGAAAACCCATAAAATTTGGGGAAAGACCCATGATTAGAAATGGGGGTTTTGACACAAGATGATGAAGTGGGGTCATAGGAGAAGGAAGAGAGTGAAGAAAAATTAGAATTATGATGGACAATTGAGAAAATACCAAACCCAAAAGTGCAAATTGCGAAGAGAAGAAAGAGGATCAGGAAAGGTAAGTCTTTGAAAGTTCTAGGACCATAATTGTAGGCGATTTGAAGGAATTGGGTACGATCGGAATCAGATTGAGGTGAAGCTTGTTGTTGTTGAGGGTGATATTCTTCAATTGGAGATGAAAGGTAGGGTTTTGAGAGAAGGGGTTGAGTTGGGGAAGATGGGGTGTCATAAAGATTGGAGCTTTTGCTGGGTTCTTCACTGGAAGCCATTGTTGGAGACTGAAAAAGGGGAAATTAGGTTGAATAAGAAGAAGAAAAGTTGGTGGAAAATGATGAGAGATGAGAAGGGGAGAACATTTCGGGGGGGTGGTGGGGGGGTTTGACTAAATTGAGGAAGCTGAGACAAGAAAGAAAGAAGAGCAGGGGTGGGACTTTTCAAACCGAACCGTGAAACCGCCCGTTACCGAACCGAACCATCACGGACCGATCCGTTTATAAACCGATAAATGTAAACCGAAAACCGAACTGAACCGTTCAATATCAAACCGAAACCGAATTGAACCGCTCAATGTCAACCCGTTACGGACCGTAAACCGATAACAAACCAAACTGCGCAAATCCGAACCGAAACGAAACCGAACCGAATGGTTTATAAACCCGTTAATGACCCGAACCGTTTATAAACCGAAACCGTTTAAACCGAAAAAAAAAACCGTTTAAACCGAACCATTTGTAACCCGCTAACCGTTTAAACCGACCCGTTTATGAACCGAAACCGTTTAAACCGCACGTATAAACCGAACCGTTATAATCCGCTAACCGTCTAAACAGAACTGCCATAACCCGTTAAACCGTTAAAATCGAACTGTTTTCGAATCGCAACCTGTTTAAACTTATCCAATTACAAACTGCTTAATTCAAATTGAATTATTTACAACCTAAATGGCTAAATAGTAAATACAATTAAATAATTAATGTTAATAAATGTAGATCTAATCAAACGGCTTAGGTTTATACAAAGGTTTATATCACCTAGATCTAGGCCAACGACATTATTAATATCGTTTTAGATTACTTATTTATTTTAATTACAAGATATATCATTTATATCTTTTCATTCCAGTAATAAAGTCCACCCAAATTATCTTCATTGTTCCTTGATATTCATGATCATCCAATAAGATAACATAAGATTGGAGATAAATAACATTAAAATTAGAGTAATATCAACAAGCAATTAAAAAAAGTCACCATTTTCATTGATTAAAATTCACAATACATATACCAATACATAATGAAACTACTATCACTACTACCCAGATTAGATTTCAGATTTACCAACTGAAACATCATCAAGTTTAGGGTTGCAAAAAATGATACATGATAAGATGAAGGGAGGAGTGAGAATGTGAGTGATTTGGGAGCAGAATCTTGAAGCAGAATCTTGAAGCAGCAGCCCAGCACCCAAGAGCAGAGGAAATAGCAGCAACAAGCAGGAACCAGCACACGCAATAACAGATCAACAACTTATCCGAAGCAAGGAATAATATAAGCAGAAGGGACTCAACAGGAACTTATTTTTGTTTTTCAAAATTGCTCTCAGATTTACGTTTCTCGTATCATCACTGAGCAATGGCTGTTTTAACTTAAAACTTGAAAAATGCTGCCAGCAAGTACATATACATTGAAGTCTCAACATAAATGACAAGGGCAGCGATGATTCAAGAAAAATTAAAACAGCAAGCATAAGAAACAGCAGCAACAAAACTTATCATAAATTCATAACACAAAAGGCAGCAACACAGCACCTCAAGCTGGCAGGAGGCAGGAACCAGCTCATGCAGGCAACAATATAGGCAATAACAACTCAGCAGAGACAACAACCAAAAGGCAAAAGCACTACCAGCAGGCAGCAGCTCATAACAAGTTCAAGCAACTTCAAAATTATAGCTTTTGTTTTTTTTAAAATTTCTCTCAGATTTACAAGTTGAAGTACCCGCTTTACCAGGTGCTTTATATTCTTTGCCACACAAATTACAACGAGCATAATCAACATTTTCATTACCTATCGTCTTTACAAAAAAAGTGTAATGCTTCCATATACCTGCGGTTCTTTGACGTTTATTAACAGAAGGATTGATAGTGCCGGTATTACTAGCATCATCAACCGAGACAGAGGCAGCTTGAGAGCTAACAGTATCAAAATTTGATTGCCTCTCATAGTCAAATTCATCATACTCGCGAGACATGACTGAAACAAAAAAAAAACAACATTTATAACTTATAAGTACCAAATTAAGTGACAGATTCTACTAATAGTGAGCAATTAAGCATGCATTGTCTCATGTGACTGACACTGAAGTCACGACAGTGAATCCTATTCACTCAATACCAAAATTCAACTAAATAGATAGTTCATATTTCAGAATTTTATTTGCACTAGTCAATGTTTCAAAATTCAGAATTATACAACAAACGTGATTACAACATATATCCTAACAGAATATAGAAAGTTATATACGATACAGTCACATATGTGTACATTTTAAGTACTAACTTTAAGCCAATCATATACAATGCTTGTATTCCAACAATATGGGTTAAAAATATAAAGCTAAAATCCCAATAAATAAACAATGCATGTATTCCAACAATAATAATCACATAATCTGAACAACCCATCATCATTACTTTTAAATCGAGCATAATAAACAACAAAACAGCACAAATCTACCATTTTCCCGTAAAAAACAAAAATACAATCAACAACAGATTTTACTCATTTTAGGCATATTTCGACTATATTCAAGCAAGAACAACAACAATAATCAAATACAAAAACAGAAAAACTGTATTAAAAAAAAAAAAAAGGAAAAAGTAATTACCTTTGACAGCTTGAAGGAGATTTGAAGATGGAGAACTACCTGAACTGGAGATCAAAAGAAAAAATCAAGAATGTAGATTATCAGAACTTGAAATAAATTAAAAAACCGAAACGAAAACGAAAAAAATCGAATAAATTAACAAAAAAATTACCTTAGGGTTTGACGGCTTGAAGGAGAGGAAGATTTGAAATCAGAAATCAGAAATCAGAACTTAGATCCAAAACAAAAATGAAACGAAAACAAAAACCCTAAATAAACAAACCGAAACAAAAACGAAAAAAATCAAAACGAAAACAACAAAAATTAACAAAAAAACGAGAATGTAAAGCGAGAAATCAGAAATGTAGATCCAAAACACAAATGAAACGAAAACAAAAACCCTAAATAAACAAACCGGAACAAAAACGAAAAAAATCAAAACGAAAACAACAAAAATTAACAAAAAAACGAGAATGTAAAGCTAGAAATCAGAAATGTAGATCCAAAACACAAATGAAACGAAATTGAGCTTGAGATTCTTGATAATTTCAGAACGAAAGAGTGAGAAACTGAGAAGTTAGAGAGAGAAACTATGACAGATTGTGAGATTGAGAGAGAAACGGCTGAATGAGTGAATGAGAATGGCTGAGAGAGTGAGAGTGGGTTTTTTTTTCTAGGTTTAGGTTTTACTTCAGTTGATCTAACCGTCCATATTCAATCTCAACATCTAAGTTAGATCTAACCGTTCATTTTTTTTTTTTTTTGTAGATTCTAGAATATTCATCTAGATCTAACGGTCTAGATTTTCTTTGTGCTTTTCTAGGTCTTTTTGACCGTTTTTTTTAATTATTTATTATTATTATTATTGTTAGTATAATTATTTGTTAATATTATTATTACTACTAGTTTACTACTACTATTATTATAATATTATTATAATAATAATTATTATTATTACTATTATTATTATTATTATTATTATTATTATTATTATTAGTTTATTACTTATAAGTTATAAATTGTAAGAAACGCAAATGTTTCAAAATTGAAATTGATTCAATACGACATAGTTAATGACTTAATGAGTTAATGGCTTAATGCTCATCAATATGACAATATCTGACATCTGTGAGTCTGTGATTGTATATCAGTATATATAATAAACTATAAAACTAATAATAACTTAATAAGTAATAATACTAATAACTAATAAAGTAATGAAAATCTAACCATTGTTTTTCATGGGCATTCAATCTAACCGTTGTATATTTGACTATTCGTACATTAGTATTGCATAATGCTTTCATCACCACTTTAATTAGTGATTTCGTGATTTCGTCCATTTAACTTATTAAGTTGTTTGAGTTAGTAATCTAAATAAAGTAACAAACTAAATAACGAATCCATTTAATCTCGTGTAAGTTATAATTTATAAGAAATGCAATGTTTGGAAATGGAAATTGATTCAATACGATATTGTTAATGTATATGTAATTATATTATTATGTATATGATGTATATCATATCGTACGAATGTACGGTTGGTATCATTATCATACTATCATAAGTATCATTGTCTCATTGAATTATTGGTATGTACTATAATCGATAAACATATTTAGTTATTTACATATCTGATCATTAAAACTTAAAAGTTTAAAACACTTGTTGATCAATCTAATTGAATACTTGTACATTCTTAATTATCGATTTATCGTATTATAAGTATCAACTCATTAAATCATGGTCATGATTTCGTGATTTCGTCCATTTAACTTTTTAAGTTGTTTGAGTTAGTAATCTAAATAAAGTAACAAACTAAATAACGAATCCATTTAATCTCGTGTAAGTTATAATTTATAAGAAATGCAATGTTTGGAAATGGAAATTGATTCAATACGATATTGTTAATGTATATGTAATTATAGATTAATTATTATGTATATCATATCGTACGAATGTATGGTTGGTATCATTATCATACTATCATAAGTATCATTGCCTCATTGAATTATTGGTATGTACTACAAATCTACAATCGATAAACATATTTACATATCTGATTATTAAAACTTAAAAGTTTAAAACACTTGTTGATCAATCTAATTGAATATTTGTACATTCTAATTATCGATTTATCGTATTATAAGTATCAACTCATTAAATCATGGTCATGACGCGATCTTTAAAACAATCATGAATTCAATTCATGACCCAAACCGCTTATAAACCGAACCGACATGATCCAAACCGTTCATAAACCGAACCAATTGAACTGTGTAAACCCTCTACTAAACCGGCCCATTTAAAACTGAGCCGACATGATTCGCACCGTTTATAAACCGAACCGATATTGATCCGGGTAAATCCGCCCCTAAACCGACCCATTTCAAACCAAACCGGCTTGATCCAAACCGTTTGTAAACCGAACTGACATTGACCCGGGTAAACCCGCCCCTTAAACCGACCCGTATCAAACCGAACCGACATAATCCGAATCGTTTATAAACCGACCCGCTTATGACCCAAACCGAATTTAAACCGCAAAGAAATAAACCGAAACCAAACCGAGCCGTGACTAACCCAAACCGAACCAAACCGACCCGCCAGCTAAACTAAACCGTTTCAATCCGAACCGCTCCAAACCGAAACCGACTCAAACCGAGGTCAAACCGAACTGCCAGACCGAAGTCCCACCCCTAAAGAAGAGTGTATATCGTGGTTGTTTGAGGATGACAACGATGATCGATTACTGCTAAGATTACTCAGATGTGAGAATGTGGAAAGACGACAACTAAACGACCCCGTTATGACTTATTGTGTTCTCGAATGATTGGATACTTTCACGGCCCGTTTTGTAGGTAGTTTTAAAGGGAATATCCTCCATATTGTAACATTATTCATATATGGATTTTTGGTCGAAAAGTACCTACTAAAACTCATATTTTGTGAGAAACTACCTAATTAAAAAAAAAATTGTAAAAAACTAAGTAAAATGTTGTATAAAATACTACATTTGGTCGGATGTCCACCATTGACCCAACTCAAAACACCCCCGAAGCCCCCGCTTTCATCCCAAAACCAACATAACCCACTTAAAACTGCCTTCACCACGCTGAAACCACCCTCCAACACCAAAACCTCCTCCTCTTACCCCAAAAACCACCATCCCGTAGACCGAAACTACCCCACCAACTCGGAATATCCCTCCCAACCACCCTCGAAATAACCTTACTACTTTGAAAACCAACCCTCGCAGTGGTTTCAGGGTGTTTGTAGGTGGGTCAACACTAGAAATTTTTTTCAACAGTAGATATTCGGCTACAGTTAGTATTTTACAACATTTTATCCTTTTTTAGATAGTTTCTTACGACTTTATAAGATAGTTTTGCACAAAATCTTTTATTAGGTAGTTTCTCACAAAATCTGGGTTTTATTAGGTAACTTTCTCACAAAAATTCCTTCATATATCCACTTTATATAGTTTTAATGATTTGCCTCGATTTATACCGGCTTACCCAATTTTACTTTTTGCAATATTCATCCATCACAAATTTTCGTATACGGCCTGTTGCACCGTGCGGCCTGCTATACAAAAGGGGCCCAGCCTTCTTTAAGGCCCAAAAAAAATAACAGACCCTTTTCTATCCCGTTTTCCGTTATTTTCAAACAACCGTTTGATTTGAATTTCGCAAACTAGGCTTTTTAGTTTCCTTCCTCTTTTCCCAAACCGCCATTAATTTTGTCACACTACTAGAAATAGGTCGTTTTCCGACGGAACGGTTCCGACGGACCTAAATTCCGTCGGAAAATTTGAACTTTCCGACAGAATTAGGGTCAGTCAGAAAATTCCGTCGGAAAAGGTACGGTACGACGGAAAATCCGTCGGAATATTTGCGATGGAAATTAATTCCCTCGGAAATATAGGCTTCCGACGGAAAATTCCGTCGGAAAGTTAACTTTCCGGCGGAAATAAAATCCGTCAAAAGTTTCAAAGGGAAAATTCCCTCGGAAATCCCAAATTTTCCGACGGAATTAAATTCCGTCGAATCCGTCGGAATCTTAATTAAAAAAAAACTCTTTAAAACCCTAATACAACTCCCACCCCCTTTCACTTTCCGCCTCTTTCTCTGTCTTTCCCCTTTTTCTTTCTCCTTCCTTATCTCCTTCCTTCTCTTTCCTTCCTTCTATTTCCCGCATCTTCCCCTTCTCCTTCTCTTCCTTCTCTCCTCTTTCTAACCACTGCTCCTTCTCTCCTCTTTCTTCTCGCCTCTTGTTCTTTCCCCTCTTTCTCTTCCTGTTTCCACCACCGTGACGAACACCGCAACAGCAACAATAAGAACCGCCAACAGCATCGACAACGGCGTTAAGAAAAGTGGCGCAACAACACGGTTACCACCACCACTGCGCAACCTTGTTTTGATTATTTTAAAGGTTTTTTAGGCCAAATTTGACCATTAAAAGCCTAGATCTAGACTTTACATGGCCGAATTTGACCTTGTTAAACCGTTTTCGTGGTGAAATTCGAACCCATTTCAATTAATAAGGTATGTTTTATTACTTAATTTTTCGATTTTCTGGTTTTTTTTCTTTGTTTTTTTTTAAATTTTTGGGTGTAAAGTTGTTGTGTGTACGTGTGTGATGTGTGGGCTGGTGGTGGGTGGCGATTTTTGAAGGTGGTGGGTGTTTTTGGTGGTTTCGGGTTAGATCTGGGTGGTTTAAGGTGGTAGATCTGGTGGTTTCGGGTTTTTGGTGGGTGGTTTAAGGTGGTTGTGGGGGTGGTGTGGGTTGGTGGTATGGGTTAGGGGGACTGGTGGGTTAAGGTGGGTGGTATGGGCTGGTGGTCCGGTTTAGGGGCAGGGGGGTAGTCAGGGGGGCAGTGTTGGTGTGGGTGGGTAGGGGGGTAGGCTGGTGGCGTTGGGTGTGGGTGTGGGTGGGGGTGGTCTGGGCAGGTGGGGTGGGGGCTGTTTTTTTTATTTACTTTTCCGACGGAATTTTCCGTCGGAATATACCGCCTCCGACATTTCGTCGAAACATCTCCCCCACCGACGGAAATTTCCGTCGGAACATATCCCGCTCCGACGGAAATTTCCGTCGGAACCTTGCGACGGATTTTCACCTAAAGTCAACAAAAACGCCGACAGAACATAATCAAAGTGTATTCCAAGGGGTGCTTTCCGACGGAATTCCGTCGGAAATGGGCATTTTCGACGGAATTTCAGGGTTTTCCGACGGATTTTTTCCGTCGTTGATTGACTGTTTTCTAGTAGTGTCACTTCATCCTTTTATTTCCCCTCTGCAATTCTCTCTCTTCTCACTTCTTTCTTTAATTTTCTTCAGCAATTTCGTTCTTTCTCTCTTTAAATTACGTACTCTCTCCTCTAAATTATCTGCTTTTTTCATCTCAATTGTCAAAAATGGTTAAAATCAAGAAGGTCGTTCGTACGGGAAATAAAGGAGTTTCTACATGTTCAGTCGTTGATGATCCAGGTACTTTTGAAACCCTAATTTTTGCGTTTTCACAATTATTGTTCTTTGTTTACTTGAATTATCTCTAGTTTTTTTGTTGTTTTGATGATTTTCTTCCTTGTATCTGATGTTTATTGTAATTTTTCACGTAATTTCGTTTTTTTTTGTGAAATATCTGCTTCAATTTCTTTGTTACTGTAATTTTTTACATTGTTTTGTTGTTTTGTTGTTGAATTACTTTTTATTTTCACTTAATTTTGATTTTTTTTATTACTTATTTTTTTTCTAAGTTTCGGATTTGTTGATTATGAGTTATTCTAATATAATCTTGTCAATTTCAGTAAATTTATGTAATTTCTCATATATTTGATGTTAGTATTAGTAGTCGTTTATGTAGGGGTTACTTATTTTGTGTTGTCTTAGGTGTCACCTATCTAATGGTTTTGTTAGGGTTTTCTTATGGTTGTGGTTGGTGATTAGAGTAACATAGTTAATTGAGGATTTTTGTTTACTGAAGTTGCTCATGATGTGAATGATTTGCATGGTTGTGCTTGCTGTTAATTGAGGATTTTCTTTTGTTTAATGTAGCTGCTAAGGATGAAATTAAATCTCAACCTACTGAGGATTTGAAGTCTAGTGAGGTTGCTTAGGATGTAAATGATTTGCAACCTACTGAGGATTTGAAAGTTGGTGATGCTACTGAGGATGTTACATCTGTTGAAGCTCCTGAGGATGTGAAATCTGTTGAGGTTGCTAAGAATGTGAAATCTGGCATTTTAATTTGAAGAAACAAAAGGTCGATGTGCTGCTGAATCTAGTCAAGAAGTTGATGTCAAGCCTGATGTTGAGGATGTGAATCCTGTCATTGCAAAGAAATGAAGAGGTCGTAAAGTTGTTGCTGATTCTAGTCAAGTAGTTGAAGTTGTAAAAGTTGAAGGTGAAGGTGAAGAGGGGTATGTTTACATTTCTTCTTTCATATGTTTGGTTTACTTGTTCTTGTTTTTGGTAATATGGGTTACTTGTAATCAGAGGTTACTTGAAATTAGTTTTTGCTTACAATATGGGTTACTTGACATCATAGTTTACTTGAATTTGGGTTATTTGAAATTATAGGTTACTTGAATTTTGGTTTATATTGGTTGTGTATTATAGGTTACTTGAATTAGGGGTTACTTTAAATTAAGGGGTTACTTAGAATTAGTAGTTTCTTACAATATGGGTTACTTGAAATTAGGGGTTACTTGAAATTAAGGGGTTACTTGGAATCAGTTGTTATAATATGGGTTACTTGAATTATGGGTTATAATGATTATTTGAAATTAGGGGTTACTTTAAATTAAGGGGTTACTTAGAATCACTTGAAATTAGGGGTTATTTGGAATCAGTAGTTATAATATGGGTTACTTGAATTATGGGTTATAATGATTATTTGAAATTAGGAGTTACTTGAAATTAAGGCTTACTTGGAACTAGTAGTTTCTTATAACATGGATTATTTGAAATTATGGTTTATAATGACTACTTGAAATTAGGGGTTACTTGAAATTAGGGGTTATTTATTTTTTTGTTCTTTTTTGGTTAAGTTTTTGACTTCTTTATATTTTATGTTTTTTGGTCCAGGGATGATGGAGTTACTGTGCGATGCAGACCAGCTGGTGTTGTTCAATTTATGAAAAAGGCAACTGATAAACAAAAGAGAGTTGTTGAGTCTATTGGGTTTGGTAGTTTGGTATCAATGAAGTTAGAAATCTATCCGAGGCAAATTATTCGCTGGGTTTGTGCACATTTTGATGCAGAGACTTGTTCTTTTAATCTACCTTCTGGACAATCTTATAAGCTGACAACAGCTGATGTCCATGATGTTTTTAGCATTCCCATGGGTCCTTCTGCTGTTCCCATTTCTGGTAGACAAAGAGATAATGAGTTAAAGGCTTCTTGGAAGGAAAAGTATACTGGTAGTGATAAAGAGATTCCTGTTCCAGTTATGGTTAACAGGATGAAAAGTGATAAGGGTATGTTGGCAGGCAATGATGATTTCAAAAGGTGTTTTTTGATGTTTGCCATGGTTACGTTACTTGCCCCCACAACAAACAGGCAAGCTGATTTGAAATTAGTTTTAGCTTTAGAGGATGTTGAGGAAATTAGCAGGTATAATTGGTGTCAGTATGTTTCGGACGATCTATATGATAAGTTGTCAGGTTACAAAGATTCAGCGAAATATGTTGCTGGGTGTATACTTTTTCTGCAACTTTGTTATTTCCATAAGGTTCAAATTCAAGGGAATGTATTGGATAGTTCATTGCCATTAATTAGGCATTGGAGTGATGAGTTGATCAAAGAAAGGATAAGTCTTGAGAATGGAAATTATGGGCAAGGTGTGCTAGATGAAGTTACATATCCTGTTACTAAGGCTGAGGTTGCTGGTCAGAGTACTAAGGTGCAAAAGAAGAAAAAAAAAATTAGTTCAGGAGAAAAAAGAAGACAAAGAAGAGACTTTACTAGAAGTGGCCAAGAAGATAAAGGAAAACAAGAAAAAAAAAAGGGAAATAAGATAAAAAGGAAGAGAAGGAATCAGTGGGAAAAGAAGAGAAAGTAGAAAAGAAAAAAAAAGAGCAGTAAAAAGGGTTCCTCAGATAAAGAAACAGAGGAAAAAGAAGAGAGTTTGGAACCCAAAAACCAGGAAAAGGAAACAGAAGAAAATGTAGAGAGTTTGGAGGGACAAAATGAGGAAGATGTAACAAAATAAAGAACTTGACATAACGAGTGAAGAGAAAGAGGATGAAGAGAAAGAGGATAAAGAAGAAGAAATTAAGGAAGAGAAAGAGGACAAAGAAGAAAAAAATTGAGGAAAAGAAAGAAGAGAAACAAGAGTATTTGGAAAAAAATGAAGAAGAGAAAGAAGAGAATTTGGAAAAGGATCAACCAATACAAAAGAAGAGAAGGCGTTTGGTAAAAAAGGCTGATCTGATGCTAAAGAAGAAGCCAAGGCATTTGATGAAAATGTATGCTCAAAATGTTGTTGTTGCTGAGCAGCCTTCTCCAATTATAGATTTTTCTGGTCTTGAAGATTCTGATACTACTATTGGTGATACTAGTGTAAACAAAGAATCTGAATTGGAGAAGGATGATGGCAGAGCTTGTGTTGAGCAGCCTTCTACAATTCAAGGTTTATATTTCTTCTTTTATATTTATTGTGCTTTGGTTTATGTTAATTAGGGGTTACTTATATAGGGTTCTTTGTTTTTATATTAATTTTAGTTTTTTCTGCTTTTGAAGATTATGATGCTGCCATTGGTGAAACTGTTGCAAACCAAGTATCTGAATTGAAGAAGGATGATGGCGGTGCTGGTGTTGAGCTGCCTTTTGCAACTGAAGGTACTAATGGTGCTGATGCTGGTGCTATAGTTGGTGTTAACCAGATTTCTGAATTGAATAAGGATGATGCAGGAGGTGATGTTCAACAGCCTTTTTTAGTTCAAGATGATCATACTAATCATCAAATGTAATCTGTTGTGAATGTTATTTTTGATTTTGATGCTACTGTTTCTACTGCTGACGCTGAAGTGGTAGATGATATTAATGTTGCTGATGATGCTAGTACTACTGTTCCTAATTCGTCGGGTGTTATTCTTGATGGTCAATCGAGGATTGTTTCTTTTGAACTTCCTGCTGAAGTTCAAACAAATGAAGAAATTCATCCAATTGCTAATAATGTGAGTTTTTTTTTTTTTTTAATCTTTAACATGTTTATTTCTTAGATGTTATTTCTTAAAAGTGTTTACATTGCAAGGTTTATTTGTTAGGTATTATTTCTTGTATTACTCCTTAAACATGTTTACCGTGTAAGGGTTACTTGGAGTTATAAAGGGTAAGGGGTTATTTAAGTTATAAGGTGATAAGGGGTAATTAAGTTATAAAGGGGAAAGGGGTTACTTAAGTTTTAATTATAAGGATTACTTAAGTTATAATTATGGGGTTACTTGAGTTTATAAAGGTTTGAGGGATTACTTGAGTTAGGGTTTAGGAAGTTATAAAGGGGATTAGGGGTTACTTAAGTGATAATTATGGGGATAATGGGTACTTAAGTTATAAAAGGGTAAGGGGTTACTTAAGTTATAATTATAAGGGTTTTTTAATTATTGGGTTACTTGAGTTTATAAAGGTTTGAGGGGTTACTTGAGTTATAAAGGGTTTAGGAAGTTATAAATGGGATTAAGGGTAACTTAAGTTATAATTATGGGGTTACTTGGGTTATGAAGGTTAAGGGGTTACTTTATTTATAATTATTGTTATGGGGATACTTAAGTTATAAAAAGGTAAGGGGTTACTTAAGTTATACGGGGTTACTTAAGTTATACTTATGGGGTTACTTAAGTTGTAAAAAAGGGGTTACTTAAGTTATAGTAGGTAAAATATTTTCCTTTATTGTTTATTTGATGGATTGGGGTTACTTTTTTGGTTAATTATTATTTGTTTATTTGATGGATTGAGCCTTTTGAGGGTTTTTATTTTTATTTTTTTTATATATTGATGAATTGTTAATTTTTTTGTAGGGTGTTGAGGAGAAGCTTATGTGAATGCAGAGGGATATGAAGTTGATGTGCTATCAATTCGAAAAATACATTGATTCGATCAAGAAGCAATCAGAATTGGTTGAAGTTGATGTTCAACATTCTGAAAAGGAAAAGTCCCCTGTTCTTTCACAGTTGGATCCCTTTTTTAATGATCCATCATTGTGGGAACAAATAGACAAGATTACAAATCAGGGTAATGTAATGAAGAAGATGGTAAATGATTTGCCTTCATTTAAGTTGTTTTGTTGTTCTAATCAAGAACTTGAAACACCACCTTCATCTTAGTTTTCTATTAAAGGTTTTGCTGATATTGTTGAAGACGCTGCTGCTAATCATATTCAAGCTGAAGAGGTCTTTGATGATTCATTGGGTGCATCTCATGCAAAATTAGTAGTTGAAGATGTTTTGCTGTCAATTAATGAAGCATTAGATACCGAGCCAAGTGCTACTGAGCCAATTGAAGGTGCCAATGTTTAGGTGTTTTAGTTCCTACTGAGCCAATGGCTACTCCTACAGAAGAAATTCAAGCTGAAGAGGTTCATGATGTTGAACATTCTGATGTTTTTGCATATGATAATAATCCTTTGGCTATAGTTGTGTATAGTCCTATATATTGCTTCAGCTGTTTCAAGTCAAGAGAATTTGGTTTCAACTCAAGAGAATATTGATGTTCTCTCAACTCAAGATATTTTTGGAAGTCTTTCAACTCTTGCTAATCTTTCAGCTCAAGAATGGAATGAACAAATTTGAGAAGTTGAAAGAATTAAAGAATTAAAAGGTCATAGAAAGGAAAAGGGAATTGTTATTGCCTCTTCTTCTGATAAGGCTATTTCAGGTTCTGGTTATCTGGTTTCCTCTGAGCCTCCTCAAAATGACCCTCCCTCTAGCCAACTCAAAAAAATCCACTAGCTCAAAAAAAACCACCAGCTCAAAAGAAGCCACCAGCTCAATAAAAGCCACTAGCTCAAAAAAAAAGGTAAGAGACAAAAGAAAGAAGTGTTACACTCCTTTGTGTGTGGGTACACTCCTAAGGAGTCCATGGAGGTTTTGAAGAAGAAATTTTTTGATGTTGGCATGCATGATGATGAGAAGGAAATTCAAGTTGTTGGTGGGGTTAATAGTTCTGTGAAAAGTGCTGAATTTATTAGTTGCGATATTAACTGTAGAATTCCTGGTGGTTATAAATTACAGTTAATATCAAAATTTATGAGATCTAACAACAAGAGAATGCCATCAATGAGGAGTTTGAGGATGGCGGTAGCTGACTACTGTTTTGTAGAGAATCATGATGGATTTTCTATGTTATAAGTATTTTAATTATGTCTTAATTTTATTTATGTTATAGGGTTACTTTTTATGGTTATACAGTATTTGTAATGATATTTTTTTTGGTTTTTTTAAATAGGGAAATTTTAGTCTATTTTAATGAATTATATTCTTTACCGCGTGAAGAATTCTTAACAATGCTGTCTAAGCGGATGATTTCCGGTCGTATTTTGGATTGTTTCTTTATTTTTCTCAATTATGTTGAGGTTTTAAAATATGACGGCCTGAACGATCCAATATTCTTTTTTGGTGGTGAACATACATATGGTATTTTACTACTATTTTTTTATGTGTATATAATTTTTGATTAGTTATTTATTCATATTTATACTTTTTTTTTTTAATGTATTTATAATTATATTTTCTTTAATGTTTTTGTATTGGCCTCTTTTGCGTTGTATTTATAACGGAGAAGGTTGCATATATGAGAATGAAGTTTTTGGAGCATAGGATATGTGGACTGAGTCTGTATAATGCACTGAATTGTGTATGTGATGCAATGTTGGTATGTGGTTTTGTCTTATTTTTATTGCTTTTAATGCCTATATTTTATTGGGTTTCCTATATTCTTATTTGGGGTTATCTTTATTTATAATTAAGGGGTTACTTATTAAGTTATAATTTAAGGGGTTACTTATATGGGGTTACTTAAGTTATAATGTTATAATTTAAGGGGTTACGTTTAGACGTAGTACTTGTAAAGTTATAATTATAATTAAGGGGTTAATGAAGTTTAATACTTGTAAAGTTATAATTATAATTAAGGGGTTACTTAAGTTTAATACTTGTAAACTTCTAATTATAATAAAGGGTTACTTAAATTATAAGAAATTACTTGTATGGGGTTTCATGTATTTTTTGTGTCTATTAAATTAGTTTACTTGAATTGATTGCTTAATTTTTTTTGTAGATATTCATTCCAATCTACTGTGGCAAACATCATTCTATTGTGGTTATAAACTCCATTGAGCACACAGTTGATTACTTGGACAACAGAACTTATTCCATGTCTGTTCAAGTTGACAAGAAAAAATTCAAATTGTCAACCAATTTTGATGAATTTCACACTGAGTATTATACTCTCACATGGTACTTGGTAAGGTTTGAAATTTTGATTATTTAATATGATTTTAGTTACTTGTAGGGGTTACTTTCATTATGAAGAGTCTTATTCTGGTTACTTAAGCTGGGGTTACTTGAAATGATTACATATATCATAAGATGTTTCTAATTTTGTTTTCTTGTATTTTTTATCCCAGAGACTTTACATGTCACAATATTTGGTTTTAAAAGGCCATGATATGGGAGAATTTGTTAGAGATTTTAAGATTCAAATGATCCACTTGATTCTCAAAAGTGTATAGATGAGAATAATGATTGCGGAGTCTTTTGTTTGTATCATTGTGCTGAGTATGAAGGAAAAGTGTTCAAATGTAAAGCTTTGACTCAGGTATTTTCCCTTTTTATTTTGCTAAATAATCTAATAAGTGGCTGTTGGTTGATATTAACTTTCTTGTACTTATGTATTGTTTTATAAGCATTGGAGAGACGTCGTTTTAGAGCAGAAATATGTGCTTCTTTGGTGTTATGCAATTTAAATTTAAGACGTGATGATGTCATATTAAGTATGCAATCTTTCTATGACAACAACGAGGAAACTTATGCTGATGTCAGGTTTAATGAGGAAATTGACAAGGTTAATAAGATGGTTAAGAAAAGTATGAAGGCTAAGAAGATTAGTTAGTCAAAAAGAAAAGGAAGAAAGAATAAAGGTAAATCTTCAATAAAGGAAGAAGAGGAAGACGAAGATGAAGAGGAAGTTGAAGATGCAGAGTTAGTTGTTGCTACAATTGCAGCAGAGAAAATGGCAGAGCAAGCCAAGGTAAAGGCTGCTGCAAAGTCTACAAACATTTCAAAAGAGGAAGATGAAAACGCAGTGTTGATTGCTGCTACAATTGCAACAGAAAAAATGGCAGAGCAAGCAAAGGTAAAGGCTGTTGCAAAATCTGCAAAGAAGTAAGAAGCCTTATTTGTATTTGTATATAGTAACTTTTGTAATGACATTTAAATTTTATAATTTGGTAATCTTGTACTTTTATAATATTGGAGTTTTGGATTTTTATAATATTGAGAAGTTTTGCCTTCTTTTGGATTTGGATTTTTTTATAATGTTTATAGTTTTACATTTTTAAATTTTTAATTGTTATTTTTGAATAACATTAACTGTTTGAGTAGGGTTACTTAAATTTTAAAGGGTAACTTAAGTATTCAGGGGTTACTTGTTACTTAAGGGTTACCTAAGTTTTGAGATTGTTGTTTTTAACTTAGGTGGGTTACTTAAGTTTTAAGGGGTTACTTAAGTTTTGTGTATTTTAGGGTTACTTAAGTGTTGAGGGGTTATTTAAGTTTTCAGTTTTAATGAGTTACTTAAGTTTTAAGTTTTTGGGCTTACTTAAGTTTTAAGTTTTTGGGGTTACTTAAGTTTTCAGGGGTTACTTAATTTTTCAGTTTGAATGGGTTACTTAAGATTTCAGTTTTCAGGGGTTAAGTTTTCAAGGGTTACTTAAGTTTTGGTACTTAAGGGTTACTTAAGTTTTTGGGGTTACTTAAATTTTCAGTTTTTAGTTTTCAGTTTTAAGGGGTTACTTAAGTTTTCAGTTTTAAGGGGTTACTTAAGTTTTAAGTTATAAGGGGTTACTTAAGTTTTCAGGGGTTACTTAAGTTTTCAGGGGTTACCTAAGTTAATCAGTACTTGGGGTTACTTAAGTTTTAGGGGTTACCTAAGTTTTCAGGGGTTACCTTAGTTAATCAGTACTTGGGGTTACTTAAGTTATTTGTCATCAATAATGTAAACATAATAAATGCAAAAATTTCAAAAAAAATAACTTAAAATAACACATGACTCAGTCATTGACATATACTTAAAAAAAAGTCATAAACATAATTTAAACACAAAATTTAAAATAACTTTGGGTTTTAAACTGGAGTTATGGTTCCAAATTCTCTAGTGTTTCCTTTGGCTTGTATTGTTTTTGTTCTCTTTGTATTTGGTTGTTTCCCTTTTTCAAAGTGCCCTTTTATTCTTTTGCTTCTTCTTTTTGTGTTTTCTTTTTCTGGATCCATGACTGCAGGGATTTCTTCTTCATTTTGCTGGTGATCACATGAATCTGCTTGCTGATTAAATGAATCTGCTTGCTGATTAGATGAAGTTGCTGGCTCATCAGATGAAGTTGCTTGTTGGTCAGATAAAGTTTCCTTCTCTATGTTCTTTTCCAACTCCTTTATAAATTCTTTTGCCTTTTCTTCTATCATTTTCAAATATACTTCCATCAAGTTGCATGTCTCTTGGTGTTCTTGACATTTTAGAACTAGGCTGTAGCTTTTTCTTGCCATCATGTGACGCCAAAGCATGAATTTCTGTGTTCAGCTGCCATTTCATCTCTTTTTCTCCAGACATGTTCTTTTGCTATTTTGGTCCATCTTGTAAGAATGTAACAGGTAGGTATCCTTGTCACATTATGATTCTGCAAGATCTTTATACAGTGATAACATAGCCAACCAACCTCTTCAAAATTCTTGCAAGAACATACTATTGTAATTTCAGCATAGTTCTATGTAACCTTCTGCTTAGTTAATTCATCGTACTCAATCTGCACCTCATAAAAGTAAAAATTTCCCATTATAGAATGGAGACGAGTTAAGCATCCAATTGAGTACAGAAATTCTCTCTCAAAGTATCTGAATATAGTCTGTGTATAAACTTCAGATGCATGTTTTAGTACCCAAAAAATGGCAAATTTGAACTTGGCTGAGAGTTTGAACACTTGAAATCAGCATCGAACTCATTCTTCCTCCACCTCTTCACTGTCTGATTGAATATTTTGAAGAAATCAGTTAGGCTTGTGTTTTTGTTGGCCTTAAACCCAATTGCATTATTGGTACTTTCGCTTCTCTGTGATGATAGTATACCAGCTGAAAAGATCGAAATCCTTACTTAAAGTTGTACACCATTTTTCCCTCAAATTGTACAACCTTTTAAACCATCTGTTGTTTTGTAGCTTATATTTCTCTATCATGTCATTCCAGCATGTCTGAAATTTAATCATATAATATTTTAGTTGCTAATGTACAGGGATAAATTATAGGGTTTAGTTGGGGTTGTTTAAGAATTAAGAGGTTACTTAAGAATTAAGGGGTTGCTTAAGTTTTTAGGGGTTAGTTAAAATTTGATAATAATTAAGAATTAAGGGGTTACTTAAATTTTTAGGGGTTACTTAAGAATTAAGGGGTTACTTAAGTTTTTAGGGGTTACTTAAAATCTAATAATAATTAAAAATTAAGGGGTTACCTAAGAATTAAGGGGTTACTTAAATTTTTAGGGATTACTTAAGTTTTTAGGGGTTACTTAAAATCTGATATTTTTTCTTAATTTAACATAACACATGACTCAGTCATAAACACATAATTATTAAACACATAATTATTAACCCAAATTTTAAATAAGGAGTTACTTAAAAATTAAGAACTAAGGGGTTACTTAAGTTTTTAGGGGTTACTTAAAATCTGATAATTTATAAGGGTTAATTAAAATAAGGGTTACTTAAGTTTTCTGTGACACAACCAGAAAGGCATTTGTTGAAGGCATCTTTGAATGTTGTATCCCTTTTTAAGGCTCAAAACCTTGATACAACATTTTTTATTAGATGTCAAATACATAATCTGTGTCTCGATAGAGGAAATACCTGCAAAGTATTAAAATAGAGGTTACTTAAGTTGTGACATATTCATGGGTTACTTAAGTTATAACAAAAGGTAAGGGGTTACTTAAGTTGTAATAAAAGGTAAGGGGTTAAGTAACACCCTAGAAATTCCTTTCCTTTAAAAGAACTATTTTGCCCTTTTTTTTTGTTTTGAAATACGAAATAGGAAAATCTAAGACATTATCACCACCGTGGAAACGGCTAAGGCAAATATCCAAAGACACATGGCGGAAGACTTTCTTTAAAACCATTCAAAACAAGTCAACTTAAAAGTCAAACCAAACGAAAGTAAAATCAAACAAAGTCAACCTACAACTTGGAACCATTGTAGGCCTTAGAACCAAACAATACCGAAAACCTTTGCTTTAGTCTCATTAGCATAATAAAATAAATAATATTCAAAGCAAATAAAACACATCATATTCCTATTGAAACTAAGCATGATTCGCTCTTCACTCATGCCCACCATGAAAATGCTTCATCACCTGAAAAACTTCTCTCTACTTGTCCCCACTACTCGCCATTAGAAATTGGTCGTCGTAAGGCCAAGGTAAAGACAAGGCCAAACAAACACACAACACACAACCAACAATGCTGAGTACATAAGCGTAATAAAACACACTAACATGCTTCCATCCTATCATCACACAACTTACCTTGTTGCACCTGTAAACAAGCATACAAAACATTCAACACTTAACTAGACAAATACCAATGTCCATTTAATTTGATTACGCATCGAACGGGTTTTCCCCTAACCTGCTCCAGTAAAGGTGTACTAACACGGGAATTAACCGTGCCAGTATAAAATAACCACTCGTAAGTGGCGGAATTCTTGCGCATAATAAAAAGGAATATACAGCGTCCTGTACTCCCAGTAGAAGTTATGGTCAAATATAAAGTCGCATAACTCCCCCCCCCATATGTTCATACTCAAGGTATATACGTTCCAAGAGTTTTGGTGCGTAATCTCTTTCACTTTACGTTGTTTACATATTTTTAGACTTGGTGATGACTCTCAAACCATAATACAATCAATCACTATAATTCATTCAAGCAATTAGACATACCAATTTAATTCTTGAATAATTAGTGACCACATAAATTTGAATGTTGAATCCTTTTTCAACTACCTCGGTGTTAAATAACTCCTTAAGCACATAAAGCACCACAAATCCTATCCCTCGGTGTTTAGAACACCTTAAGTGCACTTAGGCACCAAAATATAATTTAATTCTCGTGTACATAGACACTTAAATAGCTCCTTCCTTATGTTTATAGCATCAATAAAAATTATATAAACCATAATAAAATTCATTTTTAATATTCCAAACCAAATTAAACACTTAGTTTAATTAAACATGCTCTCAATCATGCCAATAATAAAATTTGGTTCATATTTAACATGCCAACATAATTAATTCCAATCACCAATTCATCACAATTAATTCATACGTCACAAATCACTCACCAACATCAATCCAATCAACAAACTCCAACCAACACCTATCATAATACTATGTGGAATTGATTTATCAAAGCCTAGCATGCTTCTACATATTCAAATAATTACCAAGTACGCGAACGTACCTTGAATATGATCTCAAAATCGCCACGACTAAATTAAGTCACTTACTTGGAATTCTCCTACAAACCAAAATTACAAAGAGGCATTAATACCTATTCCACACAAATTTCCAGCAATATATACACTCCTTAAATCACTCATAAACCCTCTAAAATAAGCTGAAATTTACTTTAAAACCCTTGATTTTATCCCCAATTAATGGGTAATTAAAAATCCTTTCAAGAAACATAATTGTAGCTTATATACAAAAATTTCAGCTTTATTAAATAATCTAAAATTGCTGTAATTGTGTTTTAAAACACTTATTTCAATAATTTAAATCACCCATAAACAATTTTCATCAATATACATAAACTTAGAAACCTAGGGTTTATAATTTGGGGCTTTTTAATTTAAAATAACCAAATCTGAAAATTTATATACAAAATACTTATTATCAAACATCACAAAAATCATCACAAAACTCAAAAACAATAATTAGATTAAGGGTGTATTGAATTAAAAATCAAAAAGAAGATTTTTTTTATTTTTATTTATTTATTTATTTTTATACAAAACACACGTACGCACAAGTGGGAAAGGGAGGATGGCTAGCGCCACCTCCCACGGCTGCTGCTGCTGCCGGCTCTGTAGTGGTGGTGGCATTCGGCCACCGTGGTGTGTGTGGTGGTGATGGTGAAAAAAAATTAAAATTAAAATAAAGGGGAAAGAAAATAAGAAGAGAGAGAGATAGTTTACCTTTGGGTATTCTCCACTTTGGGCAAAGTTTTGATTTTGTTCAAATGATGGGTATTTACACCCTCTCTCAATAACTCTCCTACTTAAAATTCCTTTACTACCCTTAATGATCCCTTTTGTACTCAAACTAGTATTTTGAAATACCATTGACTAAAAAATTTCCCTTTATAAAATAATATGCCCAAAGTTTCCAAATCATGAAATAAAATATTTTCAAGATTGTTAAATAATTAAAAATAAATTTTTAATTAAAATAATCCTTTTTAAATTAATGAAACACCATAAATAAATTCATTTTGAATTATTTAAATACTTTAAGAAATAGTAATTTAAATTAAAAATACGTATAAAAATACGGGGTATTACAACAATACTTACATCATTTCATAATAGTCTTTAATAGATATATTGTGATTAATCAAGCAACAAATTCACTTTACATATTACTAATTCAATATTGTCAAAGGACTCAAAGCTATTGTAAAGAATTTTGCAAAGAGTCAATATTTCTTGTTTCAAAAAAAAAAAATAAAAAAAAAAAATTAAAAAAAAAGGTCAATATTTCTGGAGATGAAGGGAATCCGCGAATAACTTATAATTTGGCGACAAGTGCAACATCACTCCAATCAAGGTACTAAACCCCCTTTACCATTTGAGGCCTTCCAAAGGGAGGTTAGTGAGGTATAAGTAAATGCATAACGAAGGACATGATGGTCATTACACGTAAATGCATATTCTGAATTTAGAATAATACCATTGGATGATCAATAGTATCACTGGATAATCAAATAGTACTATTGAACATTCAGTGGTATTATAAATGTATGTAGTGGTACTATATATTCATTCAGTGGTACTAACTCTGTGTATAAATAGTATCACTACATAGTCAATGGTCTTATATAAGCTTCCAGTGGTACATTTAAAAGTGATCTCACATACCCATCTCTCTTCTCCTTTCTCTCACAGCCACGTTGTCACGTGCCGACTGCTTTGCCCTAGTCACGCACCGTGCGCCACCCGCTTACAGTCCGTCGTAAGCCGAGTCAGGCTTTCTCCTTGGCACTAACTCCTTGTACCCACGTAGCACAACTCCTTGTGCTGTTAGTATAAGTTTGCTAGTACGATCCCTTTATGCTAACAAGTCCCCTTTAGTTGAATTAAGCACTCACCCTTAGTGCCTTAGTCCGAATTTACGACTAAGTGTCGTAGACAATTGAGCCCCCAAGCTATCACCCTTGCTGGTATGCCCGATCACTCACTTGGCAACCTCGTGCCTTAGTTTTCCTCACACTCTCTAAGTGTTGGAAGGAAAGGATTGAGTTGCAAGAGAACACAAGTGCTTAAGAAAGGCTTTTTGTATTGCTCTCAACTTGAATGTACAAATGATGCCTTGGAGCCTATTTATAGTGCTCCACCCTACTTACTCTCTTTCTCTAGAACGTTCCTAACCTCCTCAAATGGAGGGTTCTAGACTACAACAATCTAGAGTGTTCCCACCTCCTTAGGAACTACATACATGGAGGTTTCTACAAGCTTCCTACCTAGAATGCTAAGGACTAACCTAGAACATTCTAGAACTTTACATTCAAAATGTACATACATAGAAGGCCCTAGAGACTTCTAAGATGCACTGGATGAACCTTGAATATTCTAGAGACATCCTCTCTAGAATACTCTTCCAAAAGAACTCCGTAGATAGCTCCGGAACCTTCTAGAAGCTTCCCACGTTTCCCGGGCTACCTGCTGCACAAACTTGTATTTCGGGACCTTGTCTCAGAAAACTGACACCACCATCGTCTTCCTTGGCCCAAAATACGGTGGACCCCCAAATTTAGGCCCATTTGGACTTCATTTGGGTCTCCCAACGACCCATTATTGTGTTACTGTCAAGTGCGTGTTCACTAGGATTCTAAGCAAGGTGCAATATAAAGCTCTTTAGGGGGAAGTGCTTACCTGAGCACCAAGGCAAGCCCCCTAGCCCCGATTGTTGCCTTGCTGCCTAGTGACCCTCTTGACGCCCATCCTTGGTGTGGGAGATGACCCGTGACAACGTGCTTTTCAATATTTTAGTATTTATTATGCATAACTAACCTACATTAGTACTTCCTCTTTACCATTTTCCATCCACTTTCTTCTTGTTCAGTCTGATTCTTCTGTTTTCCAGTCTCCAACAATGGATTCCAGTGAAGAACTCTGCAAAAGCTCCAATCTTTTCGATACCCCATCTTCCCAAATTCAATCCCTTCTCTCAAACCTATCGCTAACAGGTGATTCAACCCCAGAGCAAAATATCACAACTTCGTTGAGGTAATTTCCTATACTTCTTTAATTTTTTGAATCGATCTCATAGTTTATGTTGTTCTCTTATGTATGATGCTTATTGAACTCCAAACATAGAAAATCTTTAATGTTGATAATTTTTTTTTTTATACGTAGTATAGTCTTTTATCATGATGTATGTTATATGCTAATTTAGGCGAATTAGTGTAGAAAGATGTTGCGTTTGTTAAGAAATACAGTAATTATCTAGAGTATTTCCATAGATTTGAACTTTAGATTCAAATTGACAGTGCTTCCTAAAAGTGGTTTAGCATACTATTTTATTTTTTTACACTATTCACTAACACATTGATTGACTTTTATAATTTATAATTGTCATAAAGCATTATCATCATGTGAGATCTCATTAGAAACGTCTCAATGTAAATTTTAATACTCCGTAATATTCTTTACCTAATTTTATTTATTACAAGTAATAATTTAGAGATATTAATAGTTGAAATTGTGTGTTGACAAACGGAAAATAAAGTGTTTGCAACGGATATATTGAAAAATATGTTGTTGGATTAGTTGTATACTTTCAGAATACAAGTATCAATTTTTTAATTTTTACAATTAATTAATGATAATTAGAAATTAATGGTCAAAGTCGGTCTTAGAATTTATATTTGGTAAAAAATGTAACACTTAATACATAATAAAATAGAGGGAATATTGAGGTGTTTGGAGATTAAATTATATTACTTCATTTCATTTTCTTAGTGTGGATGTTGTTTGATTTGCATGACTGTCTTTTGGATAAACGGGCCGGAGGCTACAATCCGATGATTGATTATTATCATAAGAACCCCAAAGAAAAGAACGGGAATATGCAAATCCGTAGGCAGGATAACATATTTGCAGACTAAGAAGTAATGATGTAGTTTGATGGTAGCTTAGTAATATTTCTTGTGAAGATTGTATTTTGATTTATTTTGAAATTTTTATTACTTTGTGGATTTTGATTGACATGGGTCGTAGGTGATCCAAGAAGCGCTTAGACTTGCCTGTTGGGTTTAACTGAATTAGACTTTAGACCTCCTTCAATATCACATGCCTGTCTCTAGCTTCGATGTTGGCTAACTTTGAAGTTTGTTGTTGGAGTAGAATATAGATGCTAATGAAGAGGATGCTGATATGTTATCTACCATTAGTATGCTTAAGCTTCTGTTTTACAACCCGAATTTCACTCTCAATATGGTTTGAGAAAGATTCTTCAGAACTAAATCGAAGTTTCTGTAGAATACCTTGCCTTATGCTCTATTATATTTGTTAATTTGCAGCCTTTTGCATTCATGACTGTGGATATCACTTTGATTGACTCAGCTGTAAATCTTGTTGAACAAATTGCATTAACACTCGATGTGTGTCATCTTGGACTGCATATGGTCTAGGATTGGTCAAGTTCTTTTTCACCTTGAATTTTCTACCTCTTCTTTTATCTTCTTTATAGTTGTTTGAAGATTATTGATTAGTCTTTTGCCAGTACAATGCCTCATTGCCCCATTGGAAATTGCTCTCGTAAGAGTACCTCACCCCCCCCCCCCCCCCCTACATACCTTTATATTTAGAATGTCTTTCAATGAAGTGATTAACTATGTATTCTAACTTGCGGGCTATTTGGAATTGGAAATTGGTAGAGTTATTGGAGATGTTGTGGATGCCATTGATAGTCCTGTGACTCTCAACATAAGCTATAACAATGAAATTGTTACTGATGGATGAAATTCTTTATCCGCACAACAATATTCATAGAATCTAAATGGCGTTCGTCTTACCATGTCAGCCTATTAATTTAAGTCCAAGACTCCAAATACATGCTTTTGAATTTTCCTCGTATAATTTTGTATTCAATTATGAGTTTATTGGCTGCATTTGCAGATCACCAATTATTTATTAGCTGCTTGCTAACAGTTTATATTTTGATTGAATAAAGGCTGGTGACTGATATTCCCGGGACCTCTGATGCATCCTTTGGTGAGTTTCCTTAACAATTAGTTCAACTCTCCAGTTTGCCCCCTTCCCCATCTAAATTTTTTTAAACTACTATTGGATGAAATTCTGGAACAATTTCAGATGCAGTATTGGATGCTCATTTAACTCATGTTTTCACTTCATCATGCTGTCTTTCGTTGCAAGCATTAAATATGGTGCGCCTAAGAGTATTGCTGATGGTACTCCCAAACTGGCTACCACTTGCACTAACTTCGTGATGCCGCGTTTGCCTTGCAGCAGGCCAGCATGAGCATGGTTTCTGGTGCATGAAATAATCTCTGTTTTTGTTGCTTAAATCATCTTATTAGGCCAAGATGCTTACATTGGAGAGAAATATCTTTGCAATCTGATTTTCCTATATGTTTGAGACCACAATTATGAAAATATGGTGGAAAAAGGAAATACTTCGTAGTTGTTTATTTAGCTTGTTGAACTAAACAACCTAAGCAGGTTTCCCTTTGTGACTGCACCGCATGCACCAAAATTGTGTGACATTCACTATTACATATAGTTCAAGAGTGCGGACACCCATAAGTGAAGAAACTAATATACTGCATGCAACCAACAAGATGTGGTGCACGCAACACAATAGGGGTTCATCACATGGTTCCATGAGTCCCCCTACATATGTGCTCTCAATTACTTATTGCATTGAATGATCAATAGTCACTCGGCTTTTACTTTTTTGATTTCTTTGTTTAGGCGAAGAGGTTGTTCCGTATGACAGCCCACAACCATCACGGGAGATACATCGAATTGTATTTGTGTTGTTTCAACAAAAGGGAGCGCAGACTGTTTATTCTCCTGGGTGGCGTCAGAATTTCAATACAAGAGACTTTGCTGAAGTCTACGATCTTACGCCTGTTGCTGCTGTCTATTTCAATTGTCAAAGGGAAGGAGATTTGGGTGGAAGCAGGTTGTAAGATCCACATTATATTGAGCTCTCAATGCTTGCAACTCCTTCATCTTATAATTAATTAGTACTTCATCCATCCCATAATAAAGTGTTTGTATTTCTTTAGGAGTGTCCCAAAGTGTTGTCTAAAAGTAAACATATAAAGTATAGTTGGAGACTATTATTGTGCCTATATATTATTAAATAATTACTCCCGCTCACTAGTTGGCTGTGAAAGCCAGACGACAAGAATTTCTTTTTTGTTCCTTTTAGTTTTATTGGTTTTCTGTGTTTTGTTATCTTGTAAAAAAATAAAAAAAAAATTAAAAAAAAAAATAAATTATGGAAGATAGGGACAATTATATTTTGTTCAAACCAAAGCTAATGGATGAACAACGTTTTTTTGGTACAACACGCTGCACCATGCGGCATGTTGCCAAGTCAGCATAAATAACGGGATTAACGCGCGCATAACGGGATTTATATACACGCGCTTTTCTTTCCCAAAAAAACAACTTGAAACCAATAAAAAGCTCCAGCACGAATCCCTAAACCCTAAAAACCTACAAAATACATTTTTATGCGACGATCAATTCAAGAAAACAACCACCAAAATTTCAACTCGATTAATTCGACCTAATATCGATCGATTTTTTCCCAGAAATTTCAACTCGATTAATATGATAGAAAATTCACAAAACTTACCAGATTCACAAGAATCAACGGAGATCGAAGAAATAGGAGATTCATTGATGAATCTAGAAATCGACATAAATGAAGAATTTGATGTAGAAGACGAAAACAGATGTAGAGAAATCGAAGTATCTAATGTCAGCAATGAATTCCAAGGTAAATAAAGTAACCCCTGTAAGTAATCAAACTTGAAATTTTTAATAAACTAAAAAGTAGCCGCTGATTATAGTAACCCAACCCTTATTTTTAAATAACCTATTATAACTTAATTAACCCCTGATTATATAACATATAACCCTTGTATACTTTAATAAGTAATATAAGTAACCCCTGTACATATATTGTAATAGTAACCCAAGTAACCCTTATTTTTAAGCAACCTCTTATAACTTAAGTAACCTCTTATTTGTATACTTTAATAAGTAACTCAAGTAACCCCTGTATATATATTGTAATAAGTAACCTAAGTAACCCTTTATTTTTAAGTAACCTCTTACAACATAAGTAACCCCTGGTGTTAAAAATTCTTATAACTTAAGTAACTTGTTATTTTTAAGTAACCTCTTATAGCTTAAGTAACCCCTTATAATTATGACTAAAGTTTAATCTAAGTAACCCCTTATCACTTAAGTAACCCCTTATAATTATGACTAAAGTTTAACCTTAAGTAACCCCTTATAACTTAAGTTACCCCTTATAATTATGACTAAAGTTTAACCTTAAGTAACCCCCTATAACTAAAGTAACCCCTTATAACTAAAGTAACCCACTGTGTATTGTAACAAATACATACTACTAATTTTAATTTACTTTTTTGCAGAAATAAATACAACTATTACAGAACCAAGTCATAGTACATTGACAGAAGAAAGTGGAGTTCAAGATGAACTTCAACTAGAGAATATTGCTGATTTTGCAGGAAGTCTAGTAGGATTTACAGCAGCAACTTTAAATGAAATTTATGATCAATATAAGCTTCATGCTACAATTATAGAATTTAGTATAAGAAACTCAACAACAAGGTACTCACAAGGGAAAGACAGAAAACTTATAGGAAAAGGTTTTGTTTGTTCTAAAGAAGGGTTTAGGTGTGCACCAAAAGTTATAAAAACACCACCTCCATCAAATGAAAAGAAAAAAAAGAAAACACCAAGTATCTATTACCAGGACTGGCTAGAAGGGCATTCATTAGAGCAGAAACAAATAAAGATGGAATGTTTCAAGTAGAAGAGCATGTTATGGCACATAACCACGAGTTGACAAGAAGTGTCTGGCAACATCTACACAAATCAGGGAGAAAAATAACAAAGGACAAGGCTAAAGTCATTGATCTAATGGCAGAGAGTGGATTAAGAACAGCAGAAGCATTCAGATTATTAAGTAATGAAGCAGGTGGGCAGGAGAATGTTGGACACACTATGACTGACCACTACAATTACATTTCAAGAAAGAAAATGAAAGAAATTCAAGGAGGTGATGCACAAGCTGTGATAGAAGGATTATACAAAAGGCAAGCAGAAGATAGATATTTCTTTTTCAGGTAAACCCTCCTGAGCGATAACTTAAGTAACCATTTTTTTAAGTAACCCCTGTTTATTAACAAATAACTCCTGTTGTTTTTCAGATTTAAGTTAGGAGGAGGTGAAAACCAAAACAAACTTAATGCTATTTTTTGAAGGGACTCTGAAATGAAGGAAGATTTTCAAATTTATGGAGACGTTGTAATATAAGACACCACATATAGGACAAACAAATATAACCTTATTTGTACCCCTATTGTTGGTGTCAACAATCATTGGCAGAATGTTATGTTTGGTTGTACTTTTATTGCTGATGAGAAAATCGAGACATTTGAGTGGCTGTTATCCACATTCAAGAAATCAATGGATGGAAGTGAACCTGCCTCTATATTCACTGATCAAGACATGACTATGTCTAAAGCAATTGAAAAGGTAACCTCAAAACTTGTATTATAAGTTTATAACTAAAGTAACCCTTATAACTTAAGTAACCTGTAATACCCTGTATTTTTATACATATTTTTAACTTAAATTAGTATTTTGTTAAAGTATTTAAATAATTCGAAATGAATTATTTATGGTGTTTCATTAATTTAAAAGAATTATTTTAATTAAAAGTTTATTTTAAATTATTTAACAATCTTGAAAATATTTTATTTTATGATTTGGAAACTTTGGGTCATATTATTTTATAGAAGGAAATTTTAAAGTCAATGGTATTTGAGGAAAGTCAAAATACTAATTTGAGTAGGAAATGGATCATTAAGGGTAGTAGAGGAATTTTAAGTAGGAGGGTTATTGAGAAAGGGTATAAATACCCATCATTTGAGCAAAATCAAACTTTGCCCAAAGTGGAGAATACCCAAAGGTAAACTCTCTCTCTCTCCTCTTATTTTCTTTCCCCTTAATTTTTCCCCTTCCCATTTATTTTAATTTTAAATTTTTTCACCACCACCACCACCACACACACCACGGTGGTCGGCTGCCACCACCACAACAATCGGCCGCCACCGCCAGCACAGGGCCGGCAGCAGCAGCAGCCGTGGGAGGTGGCGCCAGCCACCCTCCCTTTCCCCCTTGTGCGTGCATGTGTTTTGTATTAAAAAAAAAATTCTTCTTTTTGATTTTTTAATTTAATCCACCATTAATCTAATTATTGTTTTGGGTTTTGTGATGATTTTTATGATATTTGATAATAAGTATTTTGTATATAAATTTTCAGATTTGGTTTTAAATTAAAAAACCCCAAATTATAAACCCTAGGTTTCTAGGTTTATGTATATTGATGGAAATTGTTTATGGGTGATTTAAATTATTGAAATAGGTGTTTTAAAACACAATTACAGTAATTATAGATGATTTAATAAAGCTGTAATTTTTGTATATAAGCTACAATTATGTTTCTTGAAAGGATTTTTTATTACCCATTAATTGGGAATAAAAGCAAGGGTTTTAAAGTAAATTTCAGCTTGTTTTAGAGGGTTTATGAGTGATTTAAGGAGTGTATATATTGTTGGAATAGGTATTAATACCTCTTTGTAATTCTGGTTTGTAGGAGGATTCCAAGTGAGTGACTTAATTTAGTCGTGGCGATTTTGAGATCATATTCAAGGTACGTTTGCGTACTTGGTAATTATTTGAATATGTAGAAACATGCTAGGCTTTGATAAATTAATTCCAAGTAGTATCATGATAGGTGTTGGTTGGAATTTGTTGATTGGATTCATGTTGGTGAGTGATTTGTGACATATGAATTAGTTGTGATGAATTGGTGATTGGAATTAATTATGTTGGCATGTTAAATATGAACCACATTTTATTATTGGCATTATTGAGAGCATGTTTAATTAAACTAAGTGTTTGATTTGGTTTGGAATATTAAATAGGAATTTTATTATGATTCATATAATTTTTATTAATGTTATAAGCATGAGGAAGGAGCTATTTAAGTGTCTATGTACACGAGAATTAAATTATATTTAGGTACCTAAGTGCACTTAAGGTGTTCTAAACACCGAGGGATAGGATTTGTGGTGTTTTATGCGCTTAAGGTGTTATTTAACACCGAGGTAGTTTAAAAAGGATTCAACATTCAAATTTATGTGGTCACTAATGATTCAAGAATTAAATTGGTATGTATGATTGCTTGAATGAATTATAGTGATTGATTGTATTATGGTTTGAGAGTCATCACCAAGTCTAAAAATATGTAAACAACGTAAAGAGAAAGAGATTACGCACCAAAACTCTTGGAACGTATATACCTTGAGTATGAACATATGGGGGGGGAGTTATGCAACTTTATATTTGACCATAACTTCTACTGGGAGTACAGGACGTTGTATATTCCTTTTTATTATGCGCAGGGATTTCGCCACTTACGAGTGGTTCTTTTATATTGGTACGGTTAATTCCCGTGTTAGTACACCTTTACTGGAGCAGGTTAGGAGAAAACCCGTTTGATGCGTAATCAAATTAAATGGACATTGATATTTGTCTAGTTAAGTGTTGAATGTCTTGTATGCTTGTTTACAGGTGCAACAAGGTAAATTGTGTGATGATAGGATGGAAGCATGTTAATGTGTTTTATTACGCTTATGTACTCAGCATTGCTGATTGTGTGTTGTGTGTTTGTTTGGCCTTGTCTTTACCTTGGCCCTACGATGACCCATTTCTAATAGCGAGTAGTATGGACAAGTAGAGAGAAGTTTTTCAGGTGATGAAGCATTTTCATAGTGGGCATGAGTGAAGAGCGAATCATGCTTAGTTTCCATAGGAATATGATGTGTTTTATTTGCTTTGAATATTATTTATTTTATTATGCTCATGAGACTAACGCAAAGGTTTTCGATATTGTTTGGTTCTAAGGGCCTACAATGGTTCCAAGTTGTAGGTTGACTTTGTTTGACTTTGTTTGATTTTACTTTCGTTTGGTTTGACTTTTAAGTTGACTTGTTTTGAATGGTTTTAAAGAAAGTCTTCCGCTGTGGGTCTTTGATATTTGCCTTAGTCGTTTCCATGGTGGCGGTAATGTCTTAGATTTTTCTATTTCGTATTTAAAAAGAAAAGGGCAAAATAGGTATTTTAAAGGAAAGGAATTTCTAGGGTGTCTCTTTCTCTTTCAAGTATAATGATTCTATATCTGGTTCTTTGGTTCCGACTAGGGTCTTCTTTAGGGGGACCCTATATCTCCGTATCTGTTCTTAATTTGTGTTGAGGCATTCTCTACTCTCCTTTCTAAGGCGGCTAGAGACAATGTGATTCATGGGGCTCGGGTTTGTCGAGGGGCTCAAAGGGTGTCACATTTATTTTTTGCCGATGACAGTATTCTATTTGCGAGAGCTACTTTGCAAAAATGCTCTAAAATTGCTGATATAATCAGTATATATGAATGGGCATCGGCTCAGAAAGTCAATTTAAGAAAAACAGAGGTGGATTTTAGCAAATGTGTGAGTGTAGAAAGAAGGGGCGCTATAGCTGAGACCCTTGGAGTCAGAGAGGTAGATAGACATGAAAAGTACTTGGGGTTGCCGACGATCATTGGAAAGTCCAAAAAAGCGGTTTTTGCTTGCTTGAAAGAACGGATATGGAAGAAGTTGAATTGCAAGGATGGAAAGAAAAGTTGTTGTCTCGACCGGAGCAGGAGATTCTCAGTAAAGCGGTTACTCAAGCGATTCCTACTTATATAATGAGTATTTTCAAGATTACCGATGGTTTGATTGATGAAATTCACCCTTTGCTAGGCAAATTTTGGTGGGGTTCGAATGATTCGGAGAGAAAGATGCACTGGCACAAGTGGGATGATCTTTGTTTGCCGAAATCTAAAGGTGGTTTGGGGTTTAGGGATCTACGGGTCTTTAATCATGCCTTACTTGCGAAGCAAGGATGGCCCTTGTTAAATGACAATTCCTCACTGTTGCATTGTATCTTGAAAGCTCGTTACTTCAAGCATTCGGATTTTATTGACTCTCAAAGGGGTATGACCCGAGCTATAGTTGGAGGAGTATTTGGGGTGCAAAAAATTTACTCCTTGATGGCTTGAAATGGCGGGTAGGTGACTGTTCGAGCATTAAGGTGTGGGATGAGGCATGGCTGCCTGGGGATAGTTCTTATGTGGTTCCTTCGCCAATCAGTGGGAGCAATCCAAACTTGAAGGTTAGTGATTTAATTGATAATTCGTTGCACTGCTGGAATGATTTGATGCTTGTGTCAAATTTTTGTGCCATGGATAGGCTGTGCATTCTGGATCTTCCTCTCCCTCATACTGACCAAAGGGACTCTCGGTTCTGGTGGCCTACAAGGGATGGAGTTTATACAGTGAAGAGTGGATATTGGTTGGGTCGAATTGGCAGGTGGAGGGCTTGGGACTTTTTTCATGGAGAAAGCACTAATTCTCTATGGAAAATGATTTGGAGTATTGGAGGTCCCCCTAAGCTTAATCACTTCTTGTGGAGTTCGTGTAAAGGTTCTCTAGCATTTATGGGAGAGCTTTATAGGCGACACATTAGATATTCTAAACGGTGTCCTATTTGTGGCAACGATGAAGAGTCTATTCTACATTCTCTTTTTGAGTGTATTTATGCTGTGAAGGTGTGGGAGAGAAGTATTTTGGGGTCCTGCTTGCTGAGGCTCCGACGAGCTCTTTTGCTGATAGATTGGTTTGGATGGCAAACAAGGTGAATAAGGAACGACTAAGCATTTTTGCATCACTGTCTTGGGCTATTTGGCATTGTAGAAACACACATATCTTTGACAGTGCTGCTAGCCTGGATGCTGTAAGAATGGGTGCAGGATTTGTGAAGATGTTTTTTTATTACTGCACATACAATGCGAAAGTCCTGCCAGCCAGCAGAAATGGTGCTGCTCCAGCTTTGAGGGGCTCGTGGTGCCCTCCCCCTGGTGGTCGTGTGAAAATTAATGTCGATGCTCATGTTTTGCAAGGGCGTGGCATCAAGTTTGGGGCTGTGATTAGAGGGTCTGGGGGGGCAAATTTTGGTGGCTGTTGTGAAGCATATTGAGGCTCGTTGGAGCTCTGAAATGGCAGAGGCGGGGGCTGCTCGCTTTGGGCTGGAACTTGGTCGAAGGCTGGGGTATGGCGAGGTGATCCAGGAATGTGATGCGCTGCAAGTTGTTCGGGCTATTCAAGCAAAACAGAAGGGTGCTGCTCCGATCTTTCTTTTATTTGAGGATGTTATTAATTGCAGTAATTTCTTTAGTTTCTTTCAATGTAAGCATGTAAGAAGAGGAGGGAACTCTTTAGCTCATTTGGTAGCACGTTGGGCGACGGATCCTAACTCGGAACTTATTTGTACGAACTCCTTTCCCCAAAGCCTTCAAACTTTGGCGGAAATTGATCTAATATAATCATGCTTACTTGACTTCAAAAAAAAATCGTGTATGTCAACAACAATTAGGAAAAATGTTAGGGGCCGTTTGGTTTGCGCGGGGGAATCGGAATGGAATGTAGGAGAATGGAATGAAACCCTTTCCAAGTACTGTGTTGTTTGGTTTTCAATAAACAAAGGGAATCACCATCACCACCACACATCCCCTTTCTTCACTTTTCCAGCCACCAGGAGCCACCCCATCGCCCAACCACAACGTCGACGGAAATCGGCAGCCCTGGGCGCACCTCCCCCACCCCTCGCAGCCCCTAACCTCCCCGGAAAAAACTTCCACCACCACGCAAAAACCCTAGAAAACACCATCCCTCCCCTTAAAAACGCCGGCCAACCTTCCCCCTCCCTCAAAACCCTAGCCGCTAGGGTTTCGAGGGTGGGGGGAAGGTCGGCCGACGTTTTTAAGGGGAGGGATGGTGTTTTCTAGGGTTTTTGCTTGGTGGTGGAAGTTTTTCCGGGGAGGGGAGGTGTTTTCGAGGGGAGAGGTGGGGGAGGTGCGCGGGCTCCGGCGAGTTGTGGGGGAAGTGCGGCGAGTCCGGCGGTGGGGACTAGGTCCGTGGCGAGGTGGTTGGGCTAGTTCCGGCAAGTACAATGGTGGTGGGTATGGTGGCTAGGGAAAGGGAATGGGAAAGTCTGGGGGGGTGGGGAATCAATGTAGACTAAAAATGGGTGAACTCAAAAATAAAAATGGGTAAAGGGAATCAAAAAAGTGTCAAACAAACAACAACAAAGGGAATGATATCAGTTCATTCCGATTCCCTTTGATTATTAACCCCAACCAAACGGCCCCTTAGTATATTGATGATGAGGATAAGAAAAATACCTAAAATGGGATCCTTCCCTTAGACTTATAAGAAGTGAAGTATTATTTTCATCTTAGAGAAATAAGTTCAAATAAGAGCTAAAAGTTTTGAGTAATATTGATAGTGCCTTAGTTTGATTCAAAGTTACAATAATTTCAAATAAGTTCACATTAGTTCCAATAAGCATTACTTCTATTTTCTCATAACAATTGCACATAGTGGCTTTGCTTATGATTGCCTTCCTATATCGAGGCACAATCTTGACTCAGATTTATCAACGATGCCAAAGTGTCAAACCATATGTTACAAATTCTCAGTAGAGACCTACAATACAATCGGTGTAAGCGAACTTAGGGGAGAAAAATAAAAAAGTATATTACCAAATCTTCAACCTTATAGACAATTTTTTTTTAATGATAATAGAAATAAATTGAAAGGAACTAAATTCATGTAAGTTGTGGGAGAAAAGACTCTTACAAAAGGAGAGGACTTATTTGAAACCTAAAAAACAATAATCCATCAAAACTAAAAAAAACAAATTATTGGGGTCTATCACCGATAAAATGTAGGAAACCCGGCCCCTGCATAAATAATTGAGAGGACTAAAGTATTGAGTATGTGGAATAAATCTATTAAGGAAAATTATATGACTGGGAAAGTAGTAAATTACCACTATTGACGTGATGGTTCGAACCAATAAATGAGTGTATTGAAATTTTATGTTCGATTAGCTGAAAACTTTGCAACTTTTTCTTATGCGAAGTATTTTAATTACCTCACCAATATCTTTTTCTTCCTAATATTTAGTTAGAAGTGTTAAGTTCTTAGCTTTAAAAAACTATCGATCGGTCAAAGTAATTTTTTTTTTTTTTTTTTTTTTTTTGGGGTGAAGGTCAAAGTAAATTTTAACATACAACTAAGCATTTAAGTACAAACAATTGTTGAAGTAAAATAGATTGAATAATACCCGTATTTGTGGTACCCCATAATTGTGATAGCTTTTACAAATACCATTCCATAATAATAGTATGTATTAATGTATAATTATCAAACACACCTAGAAGTAAACAAATGAAACAAGTACAAGTATGTAAAATAAAATCACTACTTTTGTTTAAGCTTATGAAAGAGTATTGTATCATGAAAAAAAAAAAAAAAAAGAATAAGCAAGATATATAGATAATAACTATTGCATATGATAAATGTTACTCTGTACTGTAACGATTACACTTTCCATAGAATAATTTTGCCTATTTTGTTATTGTGATTTATTACAATTCACAAAATAAAAATTAGGCAAATATGTGATTAAATCGAGGGTACATAATATTGTAGACCGACCATTGTATTATTTATATAAATGTAGAATAGATCATCATTAAAATTAAAGGTGTGTCTTCAAATGTCTTCATCGGTGCAAAATAAACGAGTAAGTTGCAGGAGAAGCATTAGAGAGGTCAATATAATGTGGTTTTTACAACCTCCTTCCACCACAACCTCCTTCCCTTTGACAATTGAAATAGACAGCAGCAACTGGTAAGCCAAGGTTGTAGAGTTCAGCAAAGTCTCTTGTGATGAAATTCGGGCGCCACCCGGGAGCATAAACAGTTTGCCTTCCGAGTTGTTGAAACAATACGAACACGAATCGATGTATTCCCTGGGATGGCCGTGGGCTCTCATAACAAACCACCTCTTGACCTAAACAAAGAATAGTAGATAAAAAACCTTGAGTGAGTATTGATCATCCAATGCAATGACAAACTAAATAATTGAGAGTCTATGATAAATGCACTTGTGGAATTGTGTGATGAACCCTAGCGGCCTAGCTAGCTTAGCCGACCATGTGCACCACACATCTTGTTGGTTACATGCATTACACAAATATATTTATTTAAACTTTTGTCTAGCATGAAGGTCATCACCACCTATTAGTTTACCAAAAAAAATCTTTCCTCACATTCAAAATACAGGGCCCATTTCAGTAGATACTCGGTAAAAAAAAAAAAAAATACAAATTAATCCTCTCTTTTCGTCCCTTAATACTAATTAACCGCATGCAATTCGAGATTTATAATTATATACCCCTACTCTAATATGACAAGAGGACCAGAGGAGTGCACACGCGAGTGATCAATAATTGCTAGGAACGAACATAAATGAATACCCATATGTTCAACTCATTATTGGTACAAAAGAAACAAAAGAGAGGGATTGGAAGTTTGGAACTACTCAGCTCGTTCCTTTGGCTATAATAGTCAACTTGTATCATTGATCTTGTGCAAAAAAGAACTATAAATACAAACTCCCTCATAGTTACACAAGCAGAAGAAATAACCTAATAAGGCAAAAACACAACTACTTGTAATACGTTTATCTTTCATAATTATGGACTTAAACATATAGTAGTAGAAAATTAGAATGCATAAACAGCTAAATATCCAATTATATTCATCTCTCTCTATCTTTCTCCTCAATCTGCACTTGTTAGTTTCAGACTTTATGTCTTTCAGACAGGATGCAACATAATCGCAAAATGTTTCATGCACCAGCACCAGACCATGGTGCTAACGGTACGTTTTAGTCGCTCATACGATGATACTCTTAGGTGCATTATATAATGTATGCTTAATGAAGGATGGCATAAGAAATCCACATTATTAAATGTGCATGCAATACTATGCTATGCATCTGAACTAATTGTTGATGATTAAGGAATTGAAACTCACCAAAGGTTGCTCCAGTGGTCCCAGGAATATCAGTCACCAGCCTTATATACAAACAAAATTCAACTAGTTAGCAACCATTTAGTACTAATTATTGTGACCTGCAATTCAATTGCATGCCGCCAATTATATATGTGTGCCAAATTCATCAAGCTAGGCAGTATTTTTGTAAGATTTTGATCCAATGAATTGACTTTTGAACTGAGTTTTGAGACCATATATATATAGCTTGAATCCATGTTCATTTTATATTAGAATCATTAGACTTGTGAAGAGTCGATTCAATAGGTCCTGTGCAATTATATATAATCGAAAATCTTCTTAATCAAATCATTTAAAATCGAGTTCTTGAAGGAGCTAATTAGATATAGAGGTCTTAATTAGAAATAGAGGTCTTGTTAGAATCGAACCTCTAGAAACCATGCAGAACAGTTTGGTCATTAGTCAATAGAAAGAGATCATTTGCATTATATATGACTGACGACTATTATTATTCCATTTTTATTTTATAATTTGACTAGGTATGGGCCGGGTTTTGGGCTGCTGCATACCCCATGCTCGTCCCCCAACACCTCCACGAGGGCTCGAACTCGTGATCAATTGGCTCCACCTTGAGACTTGACTCGACTATTACAAGTACCATTTTCATTGTCACAACGCAGTAGACTCGAATATTTAATATGCTTCTATGCATGGTTGTAACTTGCAACTTGCAAAATGCAACATATATATTCCTTTATGTCATGAGTGAGTAAGAAGTGAGCATGCATGACTAGGGTTTTAACTTTTTAGAGCTTAATGAACGAGATTTCAGAAGAAATATTACCTCCATCACATCACTAGAAAAACTATATAATCTGGATATTGAGAACTTCGAGAGTTTTTAGTTAGAAGTGAGCATGCATGACTAGGCTATGGACTTGTCCTAGTCCTATTAGACTTAGAATTAGTTAGAATTAGTTTTTAGTCTATAAATAGTTTTTAGGACTAGGACAAGTCCATAGCCTTTAGCCCCGAGTAACTCAAATAGGAAAACTAATTCTACTTAGATTCAGAAACTAATTCCAATTCTACTTAGATTAGGAAACTAATTCTACTTAGTCTATAATTTCTAAAATAAATAAAATTAATACTAAGTGCTTAAACCAAGAAAAATCCTTTCAAGTGAAAGGTAAAAACTTCCAAGCAAAAACTAATTAAAAACCACTAAGTAGAGTAAGTAGAGTGATCCGGAACTTGAGCTTGTACTAAACACCAAGTTCCTTAGCTTGAACCGTCCAAGAACCGCCAATTTGTAGCTTCTAATGAGTTAATGTTCAAGTTTAGGTTTTCCTTGTAAGGATTTAACAAACTCTCGAAGTTCTCAATATTCGGATCACTATAGTATTTTATCTTAAAACAAAGAATTATTGTATAAACTGAAAGAAAATGGTAGTAAAAATTGAAATATATGTGAAAGTTGTCATAGGTCGGTCTACTTACCAGTGCAAATACTCCCTAAGATGTGGGTTACTTGGGCTAGGAGCATCAGGATCTACCATTACCTATATATAGAAAGGACCAAATTCAGAAATGAAGACCGATCAAAGAAAGAACAACAATTAATTTAATGCACGGGATGTTTATATATATTAAGGGGTCACATCGACTTACCAAGGTGTAGAAAGTCCTAAGGTCATCGCCTCCAACCTCGACCCTAGGCTGACTATCAACTTGAGAGGGCCTAAACTCACCTCCAGTAGTAACAATACGATTGTTATAGCTGACTCGGAGAGTTACAGACCTGTTGAAAGGATCCAATACATCTCCAATAACGCGACCTATTTCTAATGGATCTCTTGGTGCACTTGTTGAAGCTGTTCTAGGCATTATTAGTTATATACTTATATCCTCACTTTAACTTATATAATAAGCTAGCTGACTACCTAAGTATATATGTAGAGAAATTATGAACTTGGACAAAATAAGTCATCCAAGTGTACACTTATATACTGTTTTTTTTTATCTTACCTTAGCTTAGCTTTTCATGTTGGGATGTTCCATCAATTAGTAAACTATATCTAGGTAGTTTTCAGCATAACTCTTACTGTCTATCAAAATACTAAGGTCCACTTACTTTCCATAAATTGTAAGTGATGGACCAGCTGTGATAGATTCTTCTTAGTAGAATTTAAGTCGGTTCAGAAACCTAAATAAACATGCGGAGGTTCTAATAAAAAAGCTCGACTTTATTAAGGTTTGTTTTTTTATCTCCTCAATTAAAAATGTAAACGTAACTATATATGATCTTCTCGATCTTTTATTTAAAAAATTTACCATATAACGGTTGTGTTGTATTTGGTGGTCAGTCACAAGAGAAAACTAGAATACCATTTTCTTTTGGTGGTATGTACTAAAATTACATAACCTACCCCCCCCCCCCTCAAAATTAAAGTTTGTTTTAATTTTTTTTTTCTAGATACATGTTGTTTTTTACAATATTTATGCAGTCTCATCCTTATAATCAAAATATAAAGTGTTAAAAGATAAAGTTTTATGCCAAATCTTACCCCTTTTTCAACTTATATTGTTTATTCGAATATGGGCAGATGTGTCATTTTATATGATCTTTACACCTATACAACATTTAGATAGTGTTTGACAATTGGTTTAAAAGGACTACTTGAAAAGTAAAAGAGTGAGTTTTTTTTTTAATGAACAACCATAGTAATAGTAACAATAATAAAAATAACTAAAACTAAATAATTTAGTCTAACGACTTATGCCAAAACAAATAGTTGGTCAAACCCAAGTAAAACACCCAATAACCAATATCTATTTCAAAATACCAACTTAATCTATCTATGATCCAAGGATGTAAAGTACGAAGTAGTTGATTAATGCATCACGTTGCACTTTGTCAACGATAAGACGATTGCATAGGATAGATTATGTGCGGCTTGTGTGCCGTACTAAATAACCTCCCACAAATTGAGAGAGTTTTTAAATTTGTGAAACTCAAAGAAGAGAAAGAGAATTCTTATTTTTGAGAATTCTCATATTATTGATTTTTTTTTTTTTTTTTTTGGTATTAATTTGGGTAGTGGAAAGTGATTTATTGAATCTAATCATAAGTTTGAAAAATTGACAACAATGTTGGGTCTTAATTTAGGACTCCTAGCAAACTTACTTTCATACTAATTTATCGATTAACCATCATCGTTAATTAATGGCGGGTAAAAACATGTATAAAGTTGCAATTTAATCATTCTGCTCGAACAAAAAATATACTCCGTATAATTAATGACTATCTTAAATGAGTACATCATAGCCCAAAAAAAAAAAAAAAAAAAAAAGAAAAAAAAAAGTGTACACCTGATGAGTATTACATGTTAACTTTGTAATATCCTTTGTTGGAGCAAGAGCGAAGCTGGAGCCGAACCAGCCGATCGAGTGGGCTTAGCTAAGGCGGGCACGGGCGGCTTGTCCGAGCGGGTGGATCTTGAAGCGAAGCAGGTGCATGTTAATGAGGCTTGTTGCTAAGGCGGGCACAGCTGCACATTTTTGTTTAGTTCATTCTAGTTTCTGGGCATGATTGTTTAGAAAAGTAAATGATGGTTTTGTGAATTTACTACTAGGAAATTAAGTTGAACAAAATCCCTCAACTAACTTTCCTAGTGTACTAGGTGTCGTGTCATGCTATGGGAGGTTAATGATATGTGTTGATTTCCTAAAGTGGATTTGTAGGCCAATCTATAAAGGCCGTTAGAAACTTAGAATTTCGTATTATTATTATTATTATTATTATTATTATTATTATTATTATTATTATTATTATGTTGAAAAGTAGTGAAATTTGCTTTGAGAGGCCTCAAAGATTAACTATGAGAGAGCTAAGTGTGTAGCTAATTGTTGATTTATGTGTAAACCAAGTTTAAGGACTGTATTTCTCAGACCAAGTTGATGGATCGTCGTCAACTTTGCTTGTTGTCCTTGAATTAGGAAAGTTTAGTTTTGGCGTTCTCGATAAACTAGTTGTATTTTATTATTCTTTTATTTTTTTTTTTACTTTATTGGTTTTCCCTGAGCTAGGAGGACATTTAATTTACATTATTTTATAGAAATTTCTATTGTTTATTTCTCCACTAGAATTTTATACTTTTGACTATTGAAAAATATCGCTACTTTTCGTAAGTATTTCAACAAAATTTGCATTGACTCATCTAAAACATAATGTTATTTTACCTAAACTATTTGTTTTTTTTTTTTTAAGAATACCTAAACTTCTTTTTAACTAAAGAAAACATAGACAAATTAAATTAACGTGCACTTAATCATTGTGGCAAGCGAAATCCTTTCACTTATGTTAGCAATGAGATCAAACAACACCTTCTAGGCATATCCATCATAAGAAGAGATCTAAAAAAACTAACATGTAAATTTTCCAAGTCCAAACAATGTATGTGTAAGTATAGTACATTTCCAAAATAATTAACTTCACCATATGAGGCCTCAAGTCATATCAAAAACACAAATCAAGCATAAATTTCATCAGCATGAACACCAAGAAAAGAAAAGATTTAAAGAAAAAAAAAAAAGTTGATAATACATGCAAAAATCTCTAGAACCAATCAAAAAGAATTAGTGACAAACTTTATTCCTTTTCCCTAAATTAGTCTATCAGAATACTAACAGCTATTGGTAAATTTCCAATTCTATACAAATTTAACTAAAAGAATTAGTGACAAACTTTTATTCCTTTTCCCTAAGCTAGTCTATCAGAATACTAACAGCTATTGGTGAATTTCCAGTTCTATACAAATTTAACTAAAAGAATTAGTGACAAACTTTATTCCTTTTCCCTAAGCTAGTCTATCAGAATACTAACAGCTATTGGTGAATTTCCAGTTCTATACAAATTTAGCTAAAGATAATTATGCGATGGCTAATTTATGCTAATTTGATGGAGTTTTTAAGATAAAACAAGAGTTCTAACCCGATTTTATACTTTTCTTCATATTACATTAAACAATTAGGCCAAAAGTGTGATATATACATTGAATAATTAAAGGTAACGCCTCTTATTAAGCAGGAATTTATCAATGGAATATGGCTAATTGCGTGGGAAATTATTAGTATATTTGCAGACGTATAATATTGAACATACTCTATTTTACTGAACATACTCTATTTTAAATTCTTAACTATATGTTCATATGACACCAAGATGAGCTAGTGATAGGCGGTCGCACACCCACAAAAATAATAAAAGCCTAACTAATCCTCCTAATATGTAGTAGGGTAAGTCAGGGTCAATCCCACAGAAAAGGTATTATCAATATTGGGTTGCTATGAATAATAATAATTGAGTCAAATAAATATAGGGTTGGAATTATTATACTATTACTAACAAAAGAAAATCAAATAATAAAAACATTTAGAATTAAGTATCACCACTAGCATAATCAATACAAAACAAATTCTTACCCTAATCAATCAATTATATGTTCACAAAGAAAGGCACACCCTATACAGTACCAAAGATCTCTCCCGAGTTGTCAATGGCTTCCTTAATTAACAATTAAACCTACTTCCGTGGAATCATGCAAATTAAAGACATTAAGTCCAACACTCTAACTTCCTAACAATCCATTCTACCTACCTCTATGGAGAATTTCATACCCTTAATTTATCTATTCAAATCCGTCAAAACTCAACTTTTGTTACGGTCAAGACAATGGAATAATAACAATACCAATTATCCCTAATCTAGTACTGGCATAAGCACAATCAATTAAGCATGAACAATATAAACAATTAATTGAGAATTTAAAGAATAAATCAAGTATCAATCATGGCTAGGATTCAACCTAACCCTAGAATAAAATACTACTCAAACATAATTAATTAAAAGATTAAAGGAGGATAACAAACTCTAAAATTTCTAATCAAGTGGATGGTTGCTTGCGGCAGAACCCCCTTTCTTAACCCCTAAAAATAAGTTATATATAAGCATTAGCATTAAGGAAGTAAAGTGGAATTAGGAGTCTTCAAAGTCGGCAAAAACTTATCCAAAACGCTACATTGAAGCTAGCCACGACCTTCCCGTGGCCATTGAAGTCGAGCCATGGCCTACCCGTGGTGTTTACTACATTGGTGTATTTTTCTTGAGCACAAACGGAGGAGCCACGACCAACCCAAGGCTTAATGCAACAAGCCACAACCAAGCCAAGGCTAAGCAATTTCCACACTATGCTCATGCAAATGCAACTTCAAGCTTGGAATGTGATCATATGATGTTAAACTCATAATCTTCTAGATGCTCCTAACTCAACTTAGTTTGCAAATGCGCTCTTTTAGTCATAAAATCCTACAAAACAAAGAAAGAAAGCACGAGGAGAGCAATATCGAAATATAAAGAAAAATAGCTCTAAAAGATTAAATATATAGAGAAAATATGATAGAAACACTCAAATATAACATATAAAAATGAGTATATAAATGTGTTATCAAATTCCCCCACGCTTAACATTTGCTCGTCCTCGAGGAAAGAAAATAAAACTAATCTGGAACCTAGAACGTAATAAATCCTAATACTCACTGTCATAGGAATCACGATTGCATTTAGCATATGCAATAAGCCTTTTAAACCCCTATGCTGCTCCAATGGACGAGTATGGTCTCGTGAAGGTTTTCAGAAGGCATACCCACAAAGCCTAAATAAAAAAAATAAAAAAAAAAAAACAAATTAAAAAAAACTAACGACTAAACTAACTTAAAACAGCTAAAATACGTTTAGTTATTTGTTGACTACTCCCCCACAATAAATCTTTGCTTGTCCTCAAGCAAAACACGTCAAAACAAGTGATGAATTCCTGAAATCAATAAGATCATCCAAGTGAGAAGCATTAAAATTAAATTAAAAATAAAAACATTTTGTTCATAAACTTTAGTATCACAAGCCAACAAGCATGGATGAAATATTAGTTTAATAGCACCTTTAATGGCCAACCAATCTTACCGCTTCCTTCCCCCAAGCTTGAATTTTCCTTAGGGATGCTCAACCATATTAGCTCATGATTTGATGACCCTCGTCAGGACTTGCACAAAATCTCGCCCTCCACCGTTTTTGGACCAAACCACATGATGAAGATCAAGAGGACTTTTAAAGGGTGGGCTAGGGTGATAAGCTGGGAAAATGTTATTTGGGAATGTGGTGATAAGAAAATAAACTAGTGGAGGAAATAACACAAAACACCTTCGACCGTGAGATATAATAGTTACCAAAGTTCCAACTAGAAATCAAATAACATATTTCTAAACATCAACAAATCTTATTTTTCATCTTCCACCCTTCCATTCAATTTTTCTCATTTTTTCAATTTTTTTTTTTCATTTTTTTTTTCAAATATTTTTCAACATTACATTTTTTTTTTCTTCTTCTTCTCACTATTTTTCATCACCTTTTTATTTTTTTCTTCTTTTTTTTCACATATTTTTCGACATTACATTTTTTTTTCTTTCAACTTCCACTTGAATAGCATATTATTATAAAATAATCTTGAAAATAACATCCACTTTTCAATACTTGAAGTCACGGTAAAACCACGTGCTTGTAACGTAAGGTAGTAAAGAAAATAATGAAAGCTCAACATGGCTGATAAGAGGTAGATGTGAAAATAAAAAGAAAAATCCTAATGATGTAATCTGAAAGCTCTAAACAATAAGAAGAATTGTCTCTATCATGTCCTCCAATGTAATTTAGTCATCAATCTCAGGAAGCTAAAATGCAAGTCCCAATTTAGGCAATCAAGAAGGAGGAAAAGTGATAGGGAGTCTTACGAGGTTTGTGGCCCTCCACTAAGGCCTCATCGCACAAAGGGAAAGAGAATCCATCTTACCACAAACAAGCATTACCAATAAAGGATTTATCCCATCTTACATAATCAATCAATCCAATGGCAATCAACTTAAGGCAAAACAAAGAAATATAACTTTATTTAAAATAATTACTCGATTCACAAATTGACTTGGAAATTCAAATAGGACAAGGACGACGTCTAATACTACATGGTATAAACAAATTCTTCATTCACACTAATCAATTTAAACCAAAACAAATTGCAGAAAGAGATTATTTCTCACAAACTTGAAAATATAGAGAGAGGAAAGAGTATACCAATGGTGTGGTGGCTGAAAACCCGCAAGTGAACCTCTTGAAATAAGATCAAGCGCCTAGAAATTAATCGCAATGAACCATAGGAGGTGCTCTTCTTAGATCATCACTTGCATAAAAGCTAAAAGTTAGTTTTAATTAAAGAAAAAAAAAACTATAATCTAAAACAAAAAAAAGGACAAAATGTTAGTAAACTTGGGTCGCCTCTTGAAATAATTCATCAAAGCCCTTAGAAGCTTGTCAAATGCATCTGCATGCATCTCACAAAATATTAGATAGGAAAACAATAAAGACAAAATATACAAAATACTAAAGACTCTTCTAAAAATACAAAAAGAAAAATAAGACTCAAAAGAAAAAGAAAAATTACTTACAACCTTATTAGACTCACTTGGAAAAACAAAAGAAATATTTACATTAATTAAATCCAAATGAGAATCCTTGCTCCCAAAATTATCATGGATTGATGGGGTGAAAGGGCGAAAGATGGGAGATGTAAAGGGGGGGAACAAGGAAAAAGGCCAAGCTTCCTAGAGAAGGGAATATGAGGCTCAACAAATGTCTTGAATAAAGACTCACTAATCTATAATCTCTCAACCATATAATCCTCAAAATTCGGCTCATTAACATCAAATTCACAAATGTTACGCATAGCGTTCTTCAAATTCTCACAATTTACATCACTACTCTCCTCTACATGGATTTTATTCTCATCATACCTTAAGCTAAGCCATCATCATCATCATACATTAATTGACAATCAAGAGATTGTTGAATAGAATTCAATTGGGCTTGTAAACTCATTGATTGGTCAGTTAGTTGCACCAAACTAGAGTTAACATGCTCAATGAAATTTGCAAAAATAAGCTTTAATCTTGACTCGGATGATTCAGTTTCAATGTCCTTGCCTATTTTAGCACTTTCTTCAACAAGAAGCTCTAATCTAGATTTAGATGGTTGGGGCTCACAAGAAAATTGAAAATCAAATTGAGAACACGGGTAATCACATTGATACTCATAAGACTTATGATATTAGTTCTCCAATTCTTCAAAACTCTTAGAAGATCTATCACAAACCTCTAAAAAAATTTCAATAGCAAGTTCAAGAGAGGATTTGGGTTCTTGTGAGTGGTTTCGAGAATCACATTGAGGAGAGGGCTCATAATAATTCTCATAAGATCGACTAACATGGAAAAAATCATAGAACTTGCAAAAAATTTGGGAATTTTGATAAAAGGCATCAAAATCGGAAACATGATAATCCCAAGCAATATAATCATTATTATCTTGATGATAATTATAAGAATACTCACCATTGTGTTGATTCCAATCCATGATCAAATGACAATATGAACAAGGGATAAATAAACAAAAAGAAATAAAAATAATTACAAACTCAAACTAATTAATTCTTAGCAAACCAAATCAATCTGTCACCTTCCTCGGCAACGGCGCCAAAATTTGATAGGCGGTCTCACACCCACAAAAATAATAAAAGCCTAACTAATCCTCCTAATATGTAGTAGGGTAAGTCAGGGTCGATCCCATAGAGAAGGTTTTATCAATATTGGGTTGCTATGAATAATAATAGTTGAATCAAATAAATATAGGGTTGAAATTATTATACTATTACTAACAAAAGAAAATCAAATAACAAAAACATCTAGAATTAAGTATCACCACTAGCATAATCAATACAAGAAAAATTCTTACCCCAGTCAATCAATTATATGTTCACAAAGAAAGGCACACCCTATAAAATACCAAAGATCTCTCCCGATTTGTCAATGGCTTCCTTAATTAACAATCAAACCTACTTCCGTGGAATCATGCAAATTAAAGACATTAAGTCCGACACTCTAACTTCCTAACAATCCATTCTACCTACTTCCGTGGAGAATTTCATACCTTAATTAATCTATTCAAATCCATCAAAATCCAAATTCCGTTGCGGTCAAGACAATGGAATAATAACAATACCAATTATCCCTAATCTAGTATTGGCATAAGCACAATCAATTAAGCATAAACAATATAAACAATTAATTGAGATTTAAAGAATAATTCAAGTATCAATCATGTCTAGGGTTCAACCTAACCCTAGAATAAAATACTACTCAAACATAATTAAAAGATTAAAGGAGGATAACAAACTCTAAAATTTCTAATCAAGTAAATGGTTGTTTGCGGCAGAACCCCCTTTCTTAACCCCTAAAGATAAACTATATATAAGTATTAGCATTAAGGAAGTAAAGTGGAATTAGGATTCTTCAAAGTCGGCAAAAACTTATCCAAAACGCAGCATTGAAGCTAGCCACAACCTGCCCGTGGGCATTGAAGTTGAGCCACGGCCTACCCGTGGTGTCTACTACATTGGTGTATTTTTCTTTAGCACAAACGGAGGGGCCACGACCAACCAAAGGCTTAATGCAACAAGCCACAACCAGGCCAAGGCTAAACAATTTCCACACTATGCTCATGCAAATGCAACTTCAAGCTTGGAATGTGATCATATGATGTCAAACTCATAATCTTCTAGATGCTCCTAACTCAACTTAGCTTGCAAATGCGCTCTTCTAGGCATAAAATCCTACAAAACAAAGAAAGAAAGCACGAGGAGAGCAATATCGAAATATAAAGAAAAATAGCTCTAAAAGATTAAATATAGAGAGAAAATATGATAGAAACACCCAAATATAACATATAAAAATGAGTATATAAATGTGTTATCAGCTAGCATACTATATTAAGTCCTTTATCAAATTGAAGTTGATGTGCAATCCATTTCCCTAAGTTGAAATGAATTGAACCCCAAAATGGTTAAATACTATTTAATCTTCGAATGTGGATATCGGATATATCAATTCAACTTTTTATTTGAAAATTATAATAATTAACCTTGATTGACTTAGCTACTTCAAAGTGATAATCAAATTTTGAATTACTTGGCATATTTTTTTTTTTGTTGATTTAAAGCTTGGGTCAATATAGGTATAAGTCATGCAACATTAACTTACAATAATGGTAATAACAATTATGGTAGAATGTATTAAAATCTGATTCTCAAAACTTAAAATTTGAAACCATACATAATTACATAACCAACACTTGGTCAGATTTAGGTCAAAAGTTTTGGAAAATTGAAATAAACCAATCTCAATTGATTCCACCAATTTGTTTATTTTGGCAAAAACCTTCAATCTTTATAGTTTTGCATAGATTTTCAAGTTTTGGTTTAACTGATAAGACATGGTCTAATATAAACTAGTTCAATTTGGGTTGAAAACTAGATTCATATTCCACAAACAAAGTTTAGCATTCTTATACGCTCTTAATTACACTCAAGAAACCAATTTATAGAATTCCAAATAAAAATATGCATGATCTTTTACTTCTTCTCATTAGCATATGACCAAATTCTCGTGAATTTGGAATGGATGGTTAAGTTTTAGATGTATTATGCACTTTATACATTATGCATATACATAACATATTAATAAACTGAATTTAATTTGAAGGTTTTTTATATTGATTGATTTATCATTGCCAAATTTAAGTAAACATTAGAACAAAATCTTTATCTTTCACTAAGATTGTCTTCATCATCAAGTATGGCCTTAATTTTATACCTATATTATAGACTACAAACATTTTCTTCTTATTTGTAAGGTTTGGTGAATGGGTGGCTAATGGAAGTATGTGAAAGCTAGAGTTATGCCTTCTTTTTTTTTTTTTTTTTTTTTTTTTGAAAAGAAAGATTGGGGAAGGATATTGCTATTATTTGATTTGAAAGGAGCACACACACAAAAAAAAAACTTCAAGTCGGCAAATGATATTTCTAACATTAAAGTTTCTTTATTCTTTAAGGTTAATAGTTCTTGTTTGTCATTTCAGTGCGTATTTTTCCTATACTTTTTCACATAATTTCCTAGAAAAAAGAAAGGGTAAAGGAATATATGTATAAAGAATATATGGTAGCAATAATATAATAGCATCTAATCCTTTAAAGTGTGTTCTTAAACCATAAATATCATGTTATCCATTTATTCTTCATTTTTTTTATTTCTATCAAGATTATATTAATCAAACTTTCAATACGTAATTTACTTTGTTTCAAATATTGTCACCTTCAAGATTAATTTGAGAATTTGCAAGAAGGCCAGGAACAAAATTCGAGTTAAAATTTACATGATTCCAATAACTTTGAAGTTATCTTATAGTGCTAGTATAATTTTCACTAATAATAAACGACAAAGTTGTTGCTCGTACGTAAGACTTCATAAGAAATGGGACAAAGATTTTGGATTTTGTCCTCAAATTATAGGCCTCACATTACATGTTGAGTAGGAAATTGACAAGTGGAGCAATTTAAGCCAAGAAGAAGAATGAAAACTTGAGATCCAATTTCTCGTTCTCCTCTTTATTTTTCTTCTTCTAATTTTTGGGTGCTTTTCTTCTTTGTGGCCAAAATTTAATCTTGTTATTTTTTTTTCTGGAGAACAAAGATAAATTAGTGGCTATGAATGAGAATTCGTATAACATAAGGGAACAAAAGGTATTAAAGGAAAGAGGATATCATTTGACATTTAGGATTTTGTTTTTTTTTTTTTTTTTGGAAAATTGGCATGGCAAATATCTTCAATGAGTTCAAACCTTTTTTTTACTTTTGAGGTGAAATATCTACCTGGTTCATCCTTCTTATGCCAACTAGATTCCATAAGTAACTTTAAGTTTCCACTTTCTAAGATTCAATTTAATCGACATCTATCTAAAATGACACCCGGCCAACACCAATGTTACTCTTGGACTTTCTCATTCTCTCTACACCACCAATTTTTATTTTTTTTTTAATTGAGACACAATAGGTTTGTATTATTTTTACAATTCAGAGGCGAAATTAGGAATCATACATTACCGAGGCTGAAATTAGGAACCATAAGTTAAGACTCAACTAATCCACTGCATACATGTCTAATCTTCAATTAAATTTTTGAGCCACATAGAGGGCTGGTGCCCTTGCCAAAAACCCCTGATTTCGCCCCTGTTACAATCATCAATATACTATATAAGATATAATTTTGTAATATAGCTATATGAGTAATACCCTTTTAGATTTAATTTGTAACATATAAATAAGTGATATAACTTTCAAATTTTGTTATAGATACAGTGTTAGGATCCAACCTCTTTCATCATGTATTTTGCTTTCTTATGTCTTTATTTAGCTTATGTTAAAATTTCAATGTATTCGTGTAAGTAGTTTAGGCGCTAGAGGAGATTATTGTGTTACTGTCATTTCAGTGTTCACTAGTATTTCTCCATGTAAACAATATAAAGCTCTATATGGAGCGATGGTTGAATGAATGAAAAAGCTCCTATTCGGGTTGCCTTGCTTTAAGACTTGTGTGTTGATTTAAGCCTTTATAGATATTGTGCTTGCCTTGTTTTAAAGCTCCCCACCAAACCAAGAGACTCTCAAAGACGCCTACATCCTTGTCGGTTCCGCTTGTGCCCGCTTCGAAGTATCGGTCGTCACAAGCCCCGACCCTGCACTCGTTACTAACGATTGCCTCATTGAGATACCTTTGGTCCGTGTCGTTGTGTGCCCACGAACCTCTCTCACTCTAGGCTTGCGTTCTTGTTTCTAAAAGATAAGAGTGCGCCGCACGATCCGGTGTCAAACCACTTGGACCGTGACAGTTGGTATCAAAGCCAACGCTGCATCTTTGCCTAAACTCGTGTTCAAGTAGCACGCCAGTGATGGAAGATAATCTCGAATACACCTTCGAACAACGGCTGGCCTGGCTTGAGGGCAAGTCCGAACAATGGGCCTTCCTAGAAGAAAGGGTGCCCAAGCTCGAAGATATTGTGATCAAGCATGATAATGAAATCAGCATTCTACGTTCCACAGTAGATGGACTGTTGGAGCAACTGAATTGTGTCCAGGCACTAGCTGATGAGGCACTCGACAAGTGTGCCACTATGCATGCTCCTCAAGGCTTTGGGGGCAGTGGGGGTGCAAAGATAAAGCCGCTCAAGCCCCAAACCTTTGATGGGGCAAGAGATTCGAAGCAAGTCGACAACTTCATCTTTGACATGGAACAATACTTCCGAATTTGTCAAATAGAGGATCCCTTCAAGGTGGATACTGCCACCATGTATTTAGTGGAGGACGCGAAGTTGTGGTGGCGCACCAAATATGCCGACATTCAAGCAAAACGAATCACGCTTGATAGTTGGGAGGATCTCAAGAAGGAGATCAAGAACCAGTTCTGCCCGGATAACACCGAGTTCGTGGCTCGCACAAAGTTAACCACCCTACACCACAAGACTTCCATTCGAGAATATGTGAAGGAATATTGTGTGTGCATGTTAGAGATCCAAGATATGTCAGAGAAGGATCGGTTGTTCAACTTTGTGCGAGGTTTGAAGGATTGGGCGCAACGTGAGATTTGGCGCCAAAAGATAGACACTCTAGCTGGTGCTATAGCAGCAGCTGAGAAGTTAATGGATTACTCACCCGATAAGGGCCCTAATCAGAAGAAGGGGAACAATGGACAAGCAAAAAGCACTCCTAGAAGCCAACACCCCGCCTCCCAAGTTAGCTCAAACAATGATGGGAGTAGGTACAACAAGATTGTGGGGGACGACTCTAGAAGGAGTGGAGCTTCCTCTTCATCAAGTAAGGGAAGCACATCAACCTTCTCAACGGGGAACAGACCCCTAACATGCATCCTCTGTCGAGGCCCTCACAAGTGGTTCGAATGCCGTCATAAGGGAGAAATCGATAGTCTCCAAAAGAAGTTATCGGCGATGACGGTGGAGTCAAAACAGACCGAAGAAGCATGCGAGGTGGAACCCGATGAGGAAGAGCCCTCAAGGCTGGGGGCGGTGCACATGTTGTACGCCATGGGAAAGGAAGAGCCCGAGGAGAGGTCTAAAAACACTGAGTTGATGTATGTAGAAGTGTTGGTGAATGGGAGGAGGGGCAATGCGATGATTGACACCGGGGCCACCCATAACTTCATATCCCAAGGAGAAGCTCGAAGATTGGGGCTGAAGCTGATTCAAGAAGGGGGTAGTATGAAAGCTGTTAACTCAGCCGCCAAGCCAGTTCATGGGGTTGCAAGGAACATCCCAACAAAGCTGGGGGACTGGAGCGGAAACCTGGATTTCACTATAGCCACTATGGATGACTTTAACCTTGTACTCGGTATGGACTTCCTACGTGCAAGTAAAGCTGTCCCGATGCCCCACCTGGGGTCAGTATTAGTAGCTGGACAACATCCTTGCCTCCTCAAGACTTGCAAGATGAGAAAAGGGTCTAAAGGCCCCCTCCTTTCGGCAATGCAACTAAAAAAGGGGTTGAAAAGGAACGAACCCACATTCCTTGCTACTCTATCAGTGAAAGAAGATGAAGCCCCTCATGAAATCCCCGCAGCTTTAGATAAGCTTCTCACGGAATTTGAGGACCTCCTCCCCAAAGAGCTCCCAAATGGCTTCCTCCTAGGAGGGCTGTGGATCACGAGATTGAACTTGTTCCTGGTTCGAGGCCCCCTGCTCGAGGCCCTTACCGTATGGCCCCTCCCGAGCTAGCGGAACTTAGAAAGCAACTGGAAGACTTACTAGAGTCAGGATTCATCCGCCCCTCGAAAGCTCCTTATGGAGCTCCCGTGCTCTTCCAGAAGAAACAAGATGGGAGCCTCCGATTGTGCATAGACTATCGAGCCCTCAACAAGGTCACAGTGCGGAATCATTACCCCATTCCGTTGGTGGCGGACTTGTTCGATCAACTAGGGGATGCAGTGTTCTTCACGAAGTTGGATCTGAAATCTGGCTACCACCAGGTTCGCATTGCTCAAGGAGATGAACCGAAGACCGCATGTGTAACGAGATATGGAGCATTTGAGTGGCTAGTTATGCCGTTTGGGTTGACCAATGCCCCCGCAACCTTCTACACCTTGATGAATCAGGTGTTCCATGAATTTCTCGACAAGTTTGTAGTGGTGTACCTGGATGACATTGTAATTTATAGCAAGACCTTTGAAGAACACCTCGACCACTTGAGAAAGGTGTTTGAGAAGCTGCAAAAACATCATATGTTCGTCAAGCAAGAAAAATGTGCTTTCGCCCAAGAAGAAGTTGGGTTCTTGGGACACTTTGTAGGTAAAGGCCGCATAAGGATGAATCCAAAGAAGATACAAGCAATTCAGGATTGGAAAGATCCAAGGAACACTTCCGAGCTTCGGTCCTTTCTAGGCTTGGCAAATTATTACCGCAGGTTTATCAAGGGATACTCCGAGTTAGCCAGTCCCCTCACCGACCTCTTGCAGAAGGATCGTCGTTGGGAATGGTCAGAGAAACAGCAAAAAGCTTTTCAGGAATTGAAAGATTCAGTAATGAGAGAGCCAGTCCTCGCTCTCCCTAACCCCAACAAACCCTTTGAAGTAGAGACAGACGCTTCCGATTTTGCCTTGGGAGGAGTATTACTCCAAGATGGCCACCCCATCGCATTCGAGAGTCGGAAGTTGAACAGTGCGGAAAGGAAGTACGCAGCACAAGAAAAGGAACTCCTAGCTATTGTGCACTGCCTTAGGGGCTGGAGACATTACTTGTTGGGCTCGAAGTTCATCGTCCGCACCGACAATACTGCTGCAACCCACTTTCTCTCTCAGCCTAAGTTGACGGGAAGACAGGCTCGATGGCAAGAATCCTTAGCTGAGTTTGATGTAGAGTTTGCATACAGAACAGGGGCTAGCAACAGGGTAGCAGATGCGCTGAGCAGGCGAGCAGACCTGGCACCCCTACAAAGATTAGCCCCTTTAACTTCAAGCAACGTCACTACCTCTGTGCGTGATCAAGTCAAAGCTTACTTAGGAGATGATCCGATGACAGGAACCATCAAGAAATTGATTGAAGAAGGGAAAACTAGACGTTTCTGGATGGAAGACGGACTTGTCTACACAAAAGGAAAGAAACTCTTCATCTCTAGAGCAGGTGGTTTGAGAAAGCTGCTCTTGAGGGAATGCCACGACACGCTATGGGCAGGTCATCCGGGTTGGCAAAGGACACTCAGCTTACTGAGCACAAGATACTATTAGCCGGGGATGAAAGAGCACGTGATGAACTACACAAGAACTTGTCTGGTGTGTCAACAAGACAAGGTCGACCGACAGAAATCCGGTGGGCTCCTGGAACCGTTACCAATCCCTACTCGCCCTTGGGAGAGTGTATCCATGGACTTCATCAGTGGCCTCCCAAAGGTGGACCAGCTCTCCGCAGTAATGGTGGTTGTAGATAGATTCTCAAAATATGCTACCTTCGTTCCAATGCAAAAGGCATGTGGTGCTGAAGAAACTGCCTCATTATTTTTCAAGCACGTTGTGAAGTATTGGGGACTCCCCAAGAGTATAGTGAGCGACAGAGACACGAGATTCACAAGCATATTATGGTCAGAGTTGTTTCGGATGATGGGGTCAGAACTCAATATGTCATCAAGTCATCATCCACAATCAGATGGGCAGACGGAGAGATTCAATGGGTTACTTGAAGAATATTTGCGCCACTTCGTCAGTGCCAATCAGAAGGATTGGGTGAGACTCCTCGATGTAGCTCAGCTTTGTTTCAACGCCCAAAAGAGCTCCTCATCAAACAAGAGCCCTTTCGAGCTGACCATGGGCCAACAACCTCTCTTGCCTCACACAGTAGCAGACACCGAGGCCGGACGAAGTACTCAAGCTCGAGAATTCAAAAGGGAGTGGGAGCAAAACACAGAGATTGCTCGGGCCTACTTGGAGCGAGCAACTAGGAGAATAAAGAAGTGGGCTAATCAAAACAGAAGACCGTTGGAGTTTGATGTTGGGGATATGGTGATGGTGAAAGTGTTACCCGAACAATTGAAGTTTTTGAGAGGAAGAGATCGAAGATTGATCAGAAAATACGAAGGCCCCATCCGCATCATAAAACGGATAGGGAAGAATGCGTACAAGGTCGAACCTCCAGCATGGATGAAGATACACCCAGTCTTTCACGTCAGCCGCCTCAAGCCCTACCACCCAGATCAAGAAGACTCAAGCCGCAACATCACCAACCGAGCCAGCATCAGGAGCAGACAGCACAGCACCTCTTTAGCAGAGACCTAAGGATCAAGAACTTTAGTCTCCTTAGTCATATTTTGTAAGTCGACGAGGACGTCGACAGCTTAAGTGGGGGAGGATGTTAGGATCCAACCTCTTTCATCATGTATTTTGCTTTCTTATGTCTTTATTTAGCTTATGTTAAAATTTCAATGTATTCGTGTAAGTAGTTTAGGCGCTAGAGGAGATTATTGTGTTACTATCATTTCAGTGTTCACTAGTATTTCTCCATGTAAACAATATAAAGCTCTATATGGAGCGATGGTTGAATGAATGAAAAAGCTCCTATTCGGGTTGCCTTGATTTAAGACTTGTGTGTTGATTTAAGCCTTTATAGATATTGTGCTTGCCTTGTTTTAAAGCTCCCCACCAAACCAAGAGACTCTCAAAGACGCCTACATCCTTGTCGGTTCCGCTTGTGCCCGCTTCGAAGTATCGGCCGTCACAAGCCCCGACCCTGCACTCGTTACTAACGATTGCCTCATTGAGATACCTTTGGTCCGTGTCGCTGTGTGCCCACGAATCTCTCTCACTCTAGGCTTGCGTTCTTGTTTCTAAAAGATAAGAGCGCGCCGCACGATCCGGTGTCAAACCACTCGGACCGTGACATACAGTCACTATTGAGAATTTCATGAAATGTCATCAACTCCATGTTATACTATAAGCAATAAAACAGAAATTAATTATCTCTTGATGCGTGAACTAAAAATGACAGTAGCCACGTGGCGAACCATTGACCTAAAAGACGATTCTGCGCTACCTCCCGATGCAGTAGACAAGAAGCGGTCGCCCTCCAGAATAAGCACGGCGCCGGAGTTTATATGCACTCACTAACCGGAGTATAAATAGGCAGCAAAGGAAAAATGGCTAGCCAATCAAACCAGAGCGCACACGTGCTTATGTGAGTGTGTGTGGTACAACACCCACCTCCTAGTCACTCAACTAAATAATGTTAAGACACTACAACATATAAACAAGGCAAAACCTCTCCTCCCAACCAATGTGGGACTTTTTCCCTTTCATTTGTGAGTCTCTTTCTCTCTTGTTTTCTTCCAACACTCTTGTTGTATATCAAGAACGTCCAACACTCCAACCTTATACTTCCAACTAAACTTGGGGAGTAGTTTGATACTAGTATTTGCAGAAATCCTTCTTGGAATGCTTTATTTGGTTTAGGACTTTAGGGAGTACCATAGAATAAACTCATCAAAAGTTAACCTATATAGCATGAAGCAACAAAACGACTTGGTTATGTGTTTATAACAAACATATCCATAGATGTGGAGAGGAAACCAGAATAATATAAAAATGGTGCTTATATGAGAATTTTAATTTCTTTTGACTATAAAATTTCAAGATAAGGTGAATGTAACACAGATTGGTGTTTTCAAGGCTGAAGTTAAAACTCACAATCTAGTTAAAAAATATGCATGTAACCCCTTTCTCCATAAGGTTGGCATTCTATTTGTAACACTCAAGTTACTATCTTATAATATTTTCCTATATTGAAAAAGTAAAGTACGCACTACTAGAATTCATTAATGAATATCTATGAGTTATAACATACCTTATGAGACATATAAATAAAATATAAAATTATAGCCAACTTACATCATTTTAAATACTTATATATTTTTTTTGAGGAAATTCAAATACCTATATGTATATCATCATTGTATTTTTTTTTTTTTTTTAAATTTATAATTCGTGTTCTCATGCATTATTGCTTGGATATCAAAGCAAGTATAATCGTGATAAAAGAGCACTTGTATTAAAGAGGGCTATATATTACAAGAATAAAGTAACTTTTAGGACCAAAATAAAGGATTAAGATCACTTTAATTTATATATTCTCATTCCTCTTGCCATCCTCTAGAACGACAATTAAAAACAAGGGGGTTGTATAGCTCTCTAATTTATCAAACTTATTAGAAAGTACACAAATTCTAATTTCAATCGAAAAAACATTACAAGAAGCCAAGGGATCTTATCTAAAGAAAAGACATCAACATATAGCTTGGTATGTAGATTTAGTTAACGGTGGATCAAACAATTAAGGTTTAAGGCTCTATTTTGATTAAGCTGTAAAAACAAGTGATTCGCCAATCGTCATGTTGGTTTTGTTCAAGTTGGGTCATACACTCATACTCATTGGTTCAAATTTATTCGCAACAATTTGAGTTTTACATTTTTGGACAAACAACTATCTAGAAAATCAATATATCTTTTTAATTATTTTTTAATAAAATTTTTATAAAAAAGATAATATTTTGCAAAAATGCATTGAAAATTTGAGACTACTTCAACAAAATTTACATGATAACATTTGTTAATTATGTACCCCTTATTTTAAAAAATAAAATAAAAAAAAAATTAATGGTCAAAACTAAGCATATAAATAGCGCAAAATTGTGCATATTAACAATGACAACAATTGTTCAATTCATTCATTACATACTCATCATCTTTCGGAAGAAAAAAAAAAAACACACACCAAATGTAGGACATGCAACAACTCGGGTCATCTCCAAACCTACCCATTAGTGATCACTAGTATTTATCGTTAACAATATGTCAATTTTGATATTGGTTTTCAGGTCATTTGTACCTTGGTATTTATGAGGGGATGGATACCTATCTTCTTAGGAATTGATGAGTACATTTTCAGTTATAGGTTTCGAAACTTCGTGTATTAACGTGTAATTAGCCAATACCCATGTGATTAAAAAAACGTTTCATGCTGAAAATCAGTCAATAGCATTAGACAGTGATATAACATACTTCTAGTTTATTCACATTAGTCGGCAAAATAATAACTGAAAAATATTAGTTCCAATTTTAATGTCCAATTAAATCATCATGTTGACTAAGAACAAGTTCTAGAACCAAAGTAATTAAGCACTATAGGTTTAATTTAGATACGTTTCTTTAAAGTTTCTTCATTAAATTTTTTTTTCTGACATGTTCCTTGAAGTTTCTTTTGCTAAGCTAAATTTGGAGCAAATAAACTCGGATGCATGTTATATCACTGTCTAAATCTTTTTTAATTTAATTAATTAATTCTATATTTAACATACTTGTATAATATAATTTTATTATTCTTCTCTCTCTAAACTCTATGTATGTATATATAAAAGCTAGTTAGGAACGTCAATTTACTCAAAACCAAACAAATTATTAAGAATTTTAAGTTAGAATACCTCTTGATCAATGGATACTCCGTATTACATTTTACATTTTTTTTAGATATATTTCAAATACATTGGCTCGAAATTAAACATGAACACAACCTGCTCACCATGGTAATGTAGGCATGGCAAATTACGAATAGAATAAATATTTAAAACTGTTTAATTGATGTATGCATCGTGATGTATTTTGTATGACAGGGCGAGTGAAGAATCCTGATTTCATTTCACAAGTTCTAGAAGTTTGCAAGAAGGATGATCACTTGGTTGCGGTAAGACATTCAATTTGCAACTAGGCCTAAAATTGATTGAAAGATAGGAAGTACTCCATAACATTGGGAATTTTGTGACAAAAAGTACTCTGGTCAATTTTGGACCATACATTAATTTTATTTTATTTTTTCTGTGACGGATTATCTCAGTGATTGAGAATATGCCATTTACAACTTCGTATTACAGATCAGATTAATCTTTTTCTTGAATTATTATCTAAGTTATAAAATAGTGTGTTAATGACGATCACGGTTTCGGCTCAGGCTTGCAACAGTGGTGGTAGAGGCAAGAAAGCAACAATTGATCTGCAGCATGAAGTACGTAAATTATTCTTGGCATAAAAAGTTTGCACAAGTAATTAATAATAGTCTATTGGTTTGTTTATCAGAACATACTAATTAACTTAAATACTAATTATGTGGGATAGGGATTTGAGCATGTAGCCAATATCGAAGGGGGATACTCAGCCTGGGTAGACGCCGGATTTGCTGGTGATAGTGCAGGAAAATTAGCTTGCAAGTACCGTCCTTGAAACTTCCCTATTGCTTTATTTTGTATCAAGCCAAGTTTAATTAATGATTCTGCTGTGTACCGCGTATCAGTTTATTAATCATTTCTGTATGTATTAACTTAATCTTGATGTAAGTTCCCCTGAACTCAATTACCATGTAAGTTTTAACAATTGCTTTTGTATGAGCAAGCATTTTGTGTTCTGCTGTTTACATCCATATTCAATGGTGGTTTAGTTTTATGCCCTACTCCCACTGTAAGCTGTGTATTTTCCACGGTCACAATCGTAGGTGCTCAAGCTATCGATTCAGGAGATGGATAGATAAGACTACTACTTGTTTGATAACGATGCTGATTCCAGACATCATCCTGTTATAAAAGTCATAAGACCAAATAGAAAGTAATTGTAGCTACAAAACTATATAGGTAACCTTCAAGCACTTTTAAACTTACATGGTAGACAGCAAAATATTGAGGCACGAGTGTTGACTTAGTAAGATTTTTATATTATGACTCATCCCCTCATTTATGCCAATTTTGATAAATGAATTCAACGTGTATCATTTACAAGCCTATATTACAGGGTTCTACAAGCTAACAACATAAATAGAACTAGAATTTGCCTAATGATCAATAAACACTTCCGCCTTCCGGGATCAGAAGCAGACATGTAAAGCCAACCTAGATTTTAGCTTTCTTCCCCCGCCGTGACATGCATGAAAAACATACAACATAAAATCTTATGCTTAGCCAACTACAAACTAAACCTTCTACACTTGGAAATAAGCAAATTCTTAAAGTTTAGACATTTCCTCATCCCATTTGCTCTTGGGTATCTCTCCGGAGTCAGCTATGACCACCTTCTTCCTAGGTTTTCCACTATAAGTTCCAGCTCCTCCTTCAATGGCATATACAGTATCCATGCCTTGTAAAACCTTCCCAAAGACAACATGCTCGCCATCCAACCTGAGCATTTTGAAATAGGCATAAATAACAAAATTTTCAGAAAGTATGGAAGATTCGACTCAGAATCACAAATATAGCTCTTGTATCCCAAGACTGTTCATGCAAAATCTTAGAGAAACTTGAAAGAGATAAAGAAGCCTTTTGGTGTTTCATATCCAAGTTCCCTATTTAAACCAGCTTTCCTTAAAAAATGAGCAAAATCTCAAGTTCCCACTGAACGTAAATTGGAAAGAGGAAGTCCTCCTTTTACAAATTTTGTTCTAGTAGACTGTTGTATATATTTTTTTAGCAAGGGGTATAAATTAGAAGAACCTCCTCCTAAGCCTATCACCTAAAATGATAAATCTCTAAAAAAAAATTCCTTAACAGCCCTCTAGCAAGATAGTTTGCAGCTTCGTTGCAATTACAAAACAAAACAAACAGAAATAGATGAAAAGCAACTACAAACAACTCACGTGTTCCTAATATAAATAAGATGATACAGGCAAAAATGATTTCAAACTCTATAAGATCATCTCAATTTAATTTAATGATAGTATGGTTATGTGTCCTCGATTTTACTAGATAATCTGATCTGAAAATTTTGATACTCCTTTTCAGTTAATAAAGCTTAATTTTTTTCTGTAGGGGCCGGGGGTATATTTTCAGCAAGTAGGGGAGTAGATGTGACATACCAGCTTGCCTTCACTGTGGTAATAAAGAATTGTGAGCCATTGGAATTAGGTCCAGAATTCACCATAGACACAATTCCTATTAAGAAAGGTAAAAACAGAGAAAAGATCAGTTGGTAACAAGTATCAGGGCACAAAAGTTTGGAAAGAAGAGTGCAAAGGTAATATAACAGTACAGCTACAATAAATCAGTTAGATCAAGACCTGCATGCCAATGTTTAAGTTTAAAATTCTCATCAGGGAAGGTACTGCCATAAATTGATTCTCCACCCTTCCCATCACCATGAACAATATCACCACCTTGAATCATAAACCCAGGAATTATACGATGGAAAGGAGTTTTCTTATAATGTAGAGGTTTACCACTTGTGCCCATTCCCTTCTCTCCTGCAATTAGAAGCAGGATATTATACCCCAAAAGGACAAATGGACAATTATTTGAAACCAATAGTTTAAGGAGAAATAAGTTCAAATTATCAGAAGTGAGAGAGAATATATGTACCGGTGCAAAGAGCTCTGAAATTTTCTGGAAATAAAACAACCCAAAAAATAGAGTTAGCTTTGATGCATAGAGTGGTGAAAGGATTCATTTTCAATGAAAAAAGCAATATGGTGAAAACTAGAAATGAATGCAGTAAGTTTAGTCACGTGGTGATCGAAGTGAGTTGAGTCATATTGCACAAAAACATCATCGACACACATCCCAACTAATAAGACCATAATATTCACTAGCGCAAAAGCAACTGCGTGCCTGAACTTGTGTAGAAAACCAATACAAAAAAAGAGTAGAAAACCATGAAAAAGAAATTACCTACCAGATGTTTTTGGAACAACAGTACCAAACAATCCAATCACGATTCTACCTGTCAAAATTGTGAGTTAATAAGCTTGAGAGACCAAAATAACAAATCCTATGTACTTATTAATTTAAGAAATTAGAAATTAATAGACATCTTCCAGTATCAGATATCCAAGAAAAGCCTCAAGTTCACCAGGAGTCACCAGATAGCAGTTGACTTGGAAACAATATATGTAACTGTTAGGAGTGCACTATAAACAAATTTTAAGAGATTAAACCAAGTAATGACACTAACACGAAGCAAGAGACATCAAAGTTGGTGTGGCAAGGGTAAAAAGAAAGTGAAGCACAGTTTAAGAAATTACTGAAAAGGAGAAGAACATGGGATGCATAAGAATGGTCGCTAGATAGGAGCAAGAGATTGCTTTGACAAGTGGACAATCCGGGTCATGTTATGTACCAAAATCAAATATGTTAATATACTGTATCAAAGAGCATGCATCAACAACTGCAAAAACTCATAACTCACTCAAAAACCTCAACTAAAGGGCCAGTTGACAAAGTACAGCAATGGGCCTATTTAAGAAGCAAGCTGGAGAAAAAATAGAAATGGAGCAGAAACCCTACAACATCCATAGAATCTTTGGTACAGTTTATTTGAGTAGCAAAGCAGTGTAACACTGTTCTTTGAACATAATAACTACTCTTTGGCGAAGAGGGGTAATGTAACAACGGCCAAGTTCAGCCTCATAGAAGTGACTTCTCTTCGCTTTATGCCAAGTAAACCTAGTGAAGAAGCACCAGAGACATCAAAAGTTCCCCAAATTTTATAAACAATTCCTTAAATGATCAAACACTGGTGCACTCCCTTGCTCATTGCCTCATTTTAAGGGTTATGTTGCACATTTGAAATAAAGAAAGTATTGTCTTACCACTTGACCAACTACTCACTAACCATGACCTACAGGCTACAGCCAAAGAAACCTACATCATGATCCCTCTAGAAGAAGCGATTCAAACCATCTTTCTAGCAAGTTCTAACTTCTTTTCACAAATCTCCACCTTATTTTATTTTACTTTTATTGCAGAATTGCATTGAATTCATAAAGCCCTGATGAAGCCTTAGACGCACTCAGAAAACAAGGCAATGTCCTCTCAAATAAATATCTCCTCCTCTAAAATGAAATAAGCATATTTTAATGAAACTCACGAATGTCGGTCTGGTTACACACTCCCCAACCCCCCACCCCCACCCCCCTTCTCTCTCCAAAACTAAGCAACCCTAAAAAGGAAGTGAAGGAAGAAAACAAAGAAGGGAAATAACAAACTAAATCATCTAGCCATGACCATGGTCAAGTTCACAGTGATAGTGGTAGTGGTGGTGGTGGTGGTGGTGGTAGTGGTAGTAGTAGTATAGATATGCATTACGGAGTACATACCTAATCGTTGATCATCCATGTCAACATCCAAAAACACTCTGTGAGTAATTTCAAGATCCTCCTCAACTATGCCCTGCACATGAAAAGGACAGGATGATTCTTCTCAATGCAAACAACAAAGTAACATCCAGCCTCTAAGATAATAATACATTCTTTATCGAAGGGAAGAAACATCTTAACTACTCCATATAAGCTTATTGCAACTCAAATTGCAAGTAGACACTATGCCTCTTAGTCTCTTTTTTCTAGCATAGCACAACAGCATATAACAAAGATCTAATCCTGCTTCATTCAGACCACAAATATCATACAGTTAATCAGAGAAATGTTACAATGTTCAGCACTATCAAGTATCAGCAGCAATATTAAGGTAACATCGCCATCATTAAATTCGAGTAAAACCGATTTCTTTTCCAAAAGGTCTAACTGACTCAAATCGGCAAACATGTACTTTGCCCCGCCATCCCATCTCACGAATTAAACCCTTAGTTCCCCATTTTTCAAGCTCAATTCTTCTACATGAAACAATTACATCTCATTGACTCCTCATTTGATCATGACTTCGAGTCACAAGACTAAATCACTATCATTAGATTGAAATTCATGAGCATGAATTTAGGATCTCCCATATGTTACTCATACTTCCAATTGTAGCCTCAAATTCCAAAACAATAAATAGTTCCTCGAGCATACCAATAAAAAATTCAACCGAAAATTAAAAATTATAAATTATAAAAAAAAAAAAAAAAAAAAAAAAAAAAACCCTAACAGATTCACATTGCGAAACGCCAATGAAACTAATAACACAGATTCTAGTATTCTACATTAAAACATGAAATCAGCAGTAACAAATTGAAAACCTAAAAATTGCAGATAATAAAAACAAAAAAATCGGAAATGAATGCATGAAATAGCAGGAAGAAGAGAGAGAAAAAAACCTGGAAACTGAAGGAAATGGTGAAGATGAGGAGAAAAGCAGCAACGATGAGAAAATAAAGCCATCGACGTTGAGCAAATGCAAAGATCTCTCTTCGCACCATCACTATAAATTTCTCTCAAAATAAATCTTCTTCTTTTTTCTGGGAAATCAATGCTCAATAAATCATCACAAATTCACAGATATAAACCCAATCACTCACTCTCTTTCTCTCTCCTGACGAAAGAATTGGTAGAGTGTCAGAGAGTGTGGAGTAGTGATTCATGAATTTTCTCTCTCCGCTGTCGTTTTTTCTGGGAAATAATTGACGAAAGTCTTTGGGAGTATTGTTTTTTTAGTACTTCGTATTTCTTTGCGAGTGGGTCTTGGACACTTTGGGCCGGGCCAAATGTCTGTTGCCCAATAATTTGCATTTGTACACTCTCTCTTTCTTTTCCTTGTGCAACCTCTTGCCCTTCGCCCCTTCCCTCAGCCCGTTAAGTTTATTTTTTACTCCCTCCGCCTTCCATTGGTTAAATGGGGTAAAATATTGTGTAAGTGGAGTTTGTAGGAAATTTAAAAAATACTAGGGTGGCTAACACTTTCATGTGCGGAGATTTCTTTTTGGCCTTATGTCATAACTAGTGCTTGGCAATATTAATGAGGGAAAATATTCAAACAAATAGTGTTAGGGGTATAAATGTCCACACATTGTTCTTAAGTGTTAAAAGAAAAGAGGCAATTACCAATTATGAGGACAAATAAGTAAATAAATATTTTAGAAGTTATAATTATCCAAACATTATTTATAAAGGTTATCTCAAACTTTTAAAAAGATCAAAGAACAGGGATTAGAGAATAGAGGGGGTTAGTGGGGTAATACGGAGAAGTAAAAAATAAGGGATGTTTTGTTTAAAAAAATTGATAATAAAAACCATATAATATAAGGAGAAACTTGAAGAAAATCTAATTTAAAAAAAGAAATCCAAATAAGAAAGTGATATACTTCCTCCGGTTTCGGTTATTTGCAACATTTATCTTATTGGGGTGTTTGCTATTATTTGCAACAAATAGATTTTTTTCCATATTTGGTACATTTTTTAATTGTCAAATTACGGTAATACCCTTAAAAAATTGATTATATTCTAATCAAAAGATTAACTCTACTTACCTAAATTTAATACCCACCCAATTAATATAACCATTCCCACCAAAAATTTAGGGTTCCCATCCCATTTACCCTCTCAGTGTTCATCTTCCCAACCACCGTATTGAATGCAAGTTCTACTCACCACCATTAATGGCGATTGTTCAACATCCTCGTTCTTCCCCTTTTCTACACCACTTATTCCTTGTTTTCGTCTTTTGCTGTCTCACTCTTACTGTTCTCACAGAAACTTCCTTCTTTAACTCACTCTCTCTCCATTTCGAAACCCTAAAATTGGCAGATCTGGGTTTTCCACTACCTATTTCTTCCAAAATTTCTGAAAAATGAGTTCCCCTAACCAAAAAAAGGAAGATCCTGACATTATTGCCACCTACAAGTGCCACCCACGCACGGGGAGGATGCGTTTGATAGGTACGCGCACTGCAATGTACCTTGATATGAAACGTCGAACTAGAGGGGGTGCAAAGCTGACTCCTTACGTCTCCGATGAGGAGCATGGTCAGGCTTTGAAGCCAGATCTGCGCAAAGATGTTGAGGTTTCTGCCAATAAGCCTCCTGAAATTGTTGATCTTGACAGCGATGATGATGAAACCCCAGTTGCAACCCCTGTCCAGGCCAGATCCGTTGCGGAGGAGGTGGGAGTGGTCAGATCTAAGACTACCCAAGAGTTCTCTGGAAAAAAGCGCGTCAAATCTGAGTCCCCTAAGGCTCACAGTGTTGAAAGTGCAGGGTCTTGCAACCCTTTCACCACTACCACCAACTAATCTAGCAGCGTAACGCATTTCTTAACCTACTTCTTATTCACTCCTTTATCTCATGGTTTTTGATTTTTCTCTTAATTTGATGTGGCGTTCTTTGAAAAATTTGCGTTGAGTAACCTGATTTTCATGCTTATTTCCGTATTAAGTATGTGGTATATGTGTTGTTGGTATTTCATGTTGGTTGCCCTAATTTTGCTCTGTATCCAAATTGAGATTGATTGCTAGTAACTGTGGGATTATTGAGTGGCATGGTTGTTGGGCTTGTTGTCCTGAGGCTGATGCACATAATTTGTATGTTGTTGGCTGTATTGCTTGCTTGTTGTGCATCTTCACCTGTTTGGAATTATGTTGGCTGCTGGTTGACCTATTCATGCTCTCTTTGCTATTCATTGTGGTTAGTTATGTGCTTGGTGTTTCGGGGTTTTCTGATGTCCTGCGGGAGAGTTACAATTCCGAGACTGGAACCGGACGCCTGTACCTGCAAAACAAACAGAGAATCCTTGTGATAGGAGCTCCGCCTCCGACGATCAAGTTAGTACTTGCTTGAGGAGTGAATAGTGCGGAAAAGTAAAGGTGGGAGATCTGGTTCCTCTAGGGGAGGAGTGATCAATGTGTTTAGACTTCTCTAGGTGAGAGTCATCAATTGTTGAATCCCCTTTAATGAGGATTAATTAAGTATTTATAGTCTTGAGAAGCGTGCCAATTTTAGGTGTAGGTTAACCAGGGCAAATTGGGCTTCTCTCGGACTTTGGGCCTTGGTGGCCATTTTTGCCTATTTGGCATATGGGAGGCCACGTGGCGTGGCCTGATTAGTTCATGTTGGACCTCTTAGGGTGACAAGTGGCGGACGCTGATTGGCCCACGTGGTGGACACGTGGCAGGTCCGGATTGGTCCATTTGTCATGGGTAATTTTACCCTAAACATTTGCCCCTCGGAAGGAGTTATTTCTCTTTCCAGGAGGGATTGCTCCTTTCGAAAGTTAGACCCTCGAAGCTTTGCTAGGTCGGCATCTTGTCTAGTTCTAATGGGAGATGGACTTGATTAACTTAGAAAATTTTGATACCTTGGGCGGTATGACATTTTCAAAGTTAATCAATCATAATAATGATTGCCGCCGAACTAGACAGATGCCGATTCTTTGCCCTACTATGCAGATAGCCCCTGATCAGGTGGATTGTCAACTATTGCACAAGGGGTAAGCGTTTTAGCATTATTCGGCCGTTGGCCTCTTTTGATTCAATATACTAAGTTCGGTACTTAGTTTATTTCGTTGGGGGATGGCTGGTCGTCTGCTTTGGTGTCTGCATAGAAGCAGGCGTCAGACAGGACGTCCAACCAAAGTAGCTACGTCTGTTGGGTTACAGACGGCAGCTTTAAGTATAGCCAACCTAGTAAGAATAGTGGTCGAGTACCTCTGTTTACCAAAAAACAGGCGGACTCCTCATACCTTTTAGGTTCCGTACTAAGGAGGGCGACTGGTTAACCTTGCGGTTAGTCAATCACTGCCTATTTTGTTTGAGTGGTAGGGAAACCAGGCGGCGGGGGCCGGATAGTCCCCTTGATTCGCCAAGTTTTTCTTGGCTATTAACTCAAAGGTTGTTAACCTAGCAGGAGTAGTGGTTGAGAGCCCCTGTTTGCTAAAAACAGGCGGGCGACTCATACTTTTTAGGCTCCATACTAAGTTTGAGGGAGTGACTATAAGTTAACATAGCAGTTACTTAGTCTCCGTCACACTCTAGCTTGAGTAGTAGAGGTACCAGGCGGCGGAGGCCGGCTGATCCCCTTGATTCGCCAATGTTTGTTGGCTATTAACTCAAGAGGTACCCCCTGCATTTATCCCAAGTAATACAGGCGGTCATCTGACTCAGATGTCAACTGCTACCACTGGTTTGGTTAGTGATAGAGTTATCCTTGTCTCAAAAACGGCTACGTGGTTGCCCTTGGGGACAGTCGTATAGGTGCCGTGTAATTAGTTTATAGAGCAATGTTCCACCCAAAAGGGAGCTGCTCTCTGCGACGAATTTCATCCGGAGGGATGCCGCCGGACGCCTGTTATGATGTTGGGACAGGTCGTATTAGTTTTGAAGATTGGATCAGTTGGCTTGGCGCCTGGTCTGATCATTCGGCCTGTGGCCTTGGTTAGTCCTTTGGTGGACGCAGATGCTAAGTAAGAGGAGGACAACTGCCTATTTAGGCACAGGGTCGGCCAGGCCACCATCATTTTTTAGCTAAGTATAGGAGGGTGGTCGTCTGTCTTGGAATCGACTGTATGTCCAGACGGCATGCCCCTATGGTGATAGAGTAAAATATTCAATGGAGAGTAGCCGACTGTAAAGGTACAGGCGGCATGCCCCTCTGAAGATAGAGTAAAATACTCAGTGGAGAGTAGCCGACTGTAAAGGTACAGACGGCATGCCCCTCTGAAGATAGAGTAAAATACTCAATGGAGAGTAGCCGACTGTAAAGGTACAGACGGCATGCCCCTCTGATGATAAAGTGAAATACTCAATGGAGAGTAGGCGACTGTAAATGTATAGGCGGCCTGCCCCTCTGAATCAGTATCAAGTATTGAAATCATTTCAAGTGTTAGAGCAGATGGATCACCTAGTTCCCTTCCATAAAGGATGGATGGTGTTATTAATGAGAGTCGGCTGCTTTCATAGCTACGAGACTTCATTGTATAGGGGGTCGGCTACTATTCATGTCGCCTCTCTTGCTTGATAGATTGTCACACAAATAAGTGGAGGACGGTCTTCAGTAAGGTGCCGCCTAAACAGAAGGGAGACGGTCTTCAATAGGGTGTCGCCTAAACAGCCGGTTTTACTAACCTTAGGCAATCATAATAATGATAATGTGCTTATGGTGACAACTCACACATAAGATGAGACTTCCTGGATAATCATGCGGCAGGTTTTATACGATATGCAAGGCGTCAAGCCCCACACATGCTTGCAATGAACAAGCAATCGACTACTCTTTGGGTTTTGAGGCCGGCTGCTTGAGCTACGACGCTTTACATGCCGCCTGCTCAAGCTTCACATCCGGCCAAGCATGGTGCCGGTCTCCTTTGGTGGTTGATCAAAGAGAGCTGGCTCTCTCATAGCACCAAGATACGAGGGGGTGTTTTCAATAATCATTTGGCATGCCGCCTGTTGTATGATGTCGATTGCCGAGCCACTTGTATATAGCTTGCATATTCACAGGTGGCTTATTATGCCGCTTGTGTTTCTAATTCATCTTCAGTTTTCTACTCAGCAAGGAGTCTATCAAACATACGGCTTTTGCCCCTTGCTTGTGCTACTGCCGGATGCTTTAATCATAGGTGCCCATGCTCCACCTTGTACTTTGTCAATGATTTCAAAGGCCGGCTGGTTCTGCCGTGATGTGTCGGCTGTTTTTAATTGCCGTATAGCCTGACTTGTGATGGTAGCGAGAGCCGCCTGTTATGAAAATTTACAAACTCTCAAGATTAGACGTCCACTCCCGTCTTGTGTATTTTGCCATGCATAACGAACACACTCTTGTCTTGTTGTGCCTTTGCTTGCTAGCTTGTGGCACAAATTTATGCAATTTCAATGGTTCATTGGTTTAGTTTTATGAGCCTAGGACCCACACTGCTTGGGAGCTTTGATATATCAGGCGTCTAGGAGAGACAATTACATCAAATAGCCCTTGTTTTATGAGCGAAGCCATTCAGCTGCTTATTAGAGACGTTTGTCCTTGAAGTGCCGTATCACAACCTGTGCGACCACTCTTAAACTCCCAGGTGTAGGGAAGTATGCTACGCATTCCATAGTCCCGCATTCGTTTACTGAGTTAGCTGTGAATGTCGCCTGCTTATATGAACTAGACGGCTCTTGTAAACCATAGCCGACTGTTTTTGCGATGGCCATTGAGATGTGAGATGCTCGGCCCTCCAGACATGCCTAGTTTTCTTAATGCAAGCTAGGTAGAATTTGCAAGTAACACAACCATGATGAAGGCCAGCTGGTTTTGTTATGAGGTGACGGCTGTTCCGTATCGTTCCTGCCCATTAGATATTTGTAGCTGTCCATAAAAGAGTGACGGCTGTTTCGAGCCATTCGAGTCTTGATTTAACGCTTGTATGTGTTTGAGATGAGAGCCATCAAGCTCTCGCTTACAAGTTTCAATAGCGGAGAGCCGAATGTTTAGGGTAAAATATGGCTGAACGATGTTTTGGCTGGGATGAGGGCTGGTGCCGCCTACTCAAGCCCCTGCTCAGTCCAAGCACAAAACTCGTAGTCTGAACTTACATAGCCTGAATTTACTCGACCATGACCCTTCGAAATTCAAGAATCACATAGCCTGAACTTACATTAGGAGCAGGCCGGCTGCTTCCATGGTTATAAGAACTTGAGCTTAGCTATGCTTTTAATAATCAATGGTTGCGAATGCCGCTTCGTTCTTTGCGAATGGTTTTAATGGCCGGTATCCTTCTTGTAGGCTAGCTGATAGTATGAGATAAGCACTTTATTTTAAAATAATTCTCTCAGCTGTCGTTGAATGATTATAGAGCCGATTGTATTGAACCAACCGCGTGTTGATTTTGGATGCTATGTAGTTGCGGCTGTTTTTGCTGGGTAGGTGCTGCCTGTTTCTCCTTGAAAGACAAGTGGTTTGTTGGATTTACTTGATGGCTAAACAGCCGGTTTCAATGCTTCCCATACATAAATACAGCTGCCTAGCTGCCTATTTTTTACATACACACGAACTCATTCGTCTCGGCCTTTTGAGTTGCTTGTTCTTGAAGTGATCAATCCGGCTGTTTGGTGGCTCGGATTGGGCTGGCTGTTTAGGTGTCGCCTACATTAGTATGGCTAGCTGATTTGTCATGCTTCGTGGCTAGGACTAGGCCGGCTGTCATCTGGCCGCCTGCTTCCTTGGGCGAGACGCCAATGCCCAGCTTTCACAATAAGAGACTAGCACATGAACAAGTTAAAGCATTCACTCTCATGGCCAATTATATTACTACGAGCCAAGCGCTACTCCTCTCGGCAGGCCGAGAGATTTTTATATGTGCGAGTATTTTGGCTGTTTGCTTTTGGAAGAACAAGCTGGAACCAAACTCATTTGTATCAAGTATACTTGGCATTATATTTTGAGCAAAAACCTTGCGACTGTACCTTGATAAAACATCATATAGAGCCGGCTGTTTATGCGAGAATGAGGGCTGCTCTTATGGTTGCCGCCTAAAAGCTCAAAGGCTCGACGTTGGAATGACACTACTGCACTCACAGTCGGGCCTTTATCGAAGGAAAAACAGCAGGCTTCCTAGACATGTAGAACAACCGACCGAGGAAGCTGTTCGTGACAAGCATCATGGGAGCCGGCTATGTATATAGCGATGTGGGCTGGTAGTTATGATACTACTTATGCCACTTGATAATATCAAATGCTAAGATTAACTTTGTAGTAGGTTGCCACCTAAGGCTCTTAGGTGGAGCTTTGCCATACAAAATCAGTAAGTTAGGCGCATGTGGCCGTATGATAATGATTTGATAATAATGAAATTTTTTTTTACCATCATAATAATGATATGATAATAATAAATAGCTTACAAGCTTGACCGTCTGACTCTTTGCATTCGGCCATATGACGCCTGCAGTAGTTGGCCGCCTGGCCGGATGCTCGGAAGCTGGTATATTGCCGGTTGTACCCAGTAGTTTCATGCGAGGCGCATGTAACTTCAACTGGGAGTTGTTTGATCTGGCCGACTGTTCCTTTGGTGGAGCAGTCGCCTTTGTATTGACAAGCTCTTGGATCTTTCCCTTGAAAGTACTCATGAGAGTCATGAGTTCTGTCCTAGTAATAGGAGCAGATCCTTCGGCTGCCTGCTGAGTCTCAGGCGGTGGGCCGGCTGGCCGACTGGGACCAGCCTCTCGTTCCCTCCTTTCGGTAGGACGGGTGCGCCGGGCCCTTAGGGTCCCGTCTGAAGCTGTGTGAGCTTCAACTTTAAATTCTTCCTCAGTATCATGGTCCGACTGAACTTGAGGGTCGTCTAGGGGACGCCTCTCTTCAGGAGTCGGTACAGACGTGGATGCCATCTCAGAAGTACTCTCCCCACAGACGGCGCCAAAATGTTTCGGGGTTTTCTGATGTCCAGCGGGAGAGTTACAATTCCGAGACTGGAACCGGACGCCTGTACCTGCAAAACAAACGGAGACTCCTTGTGGTAGGAGCTCCGCCTCCGACGATCAAGTTAGTACTTGCTTGAGGAGTGAATAGTGCGGAAAAGTAAAGGTGGGAGATCTGGTTCCTCTAGGGGAGGAGTGATCAATGTGTTTAGACTTCTCTAGGTGAGAGTCATCAATTGTTGAATCCCCTTTAATGAGGATTAATTAAGTATTTATAGTCTTGAGAAGCGTGCCAATTTTAGGTTTAGGTTAACCAGGGCAAATTGGGCTTCTCTAGGACTTTGGGCCTTGGTGGCCATTTTTGCCTATTTGGCATATGGGAGGCCACGTGGCGTGGCCTGATTAGTTCATGTTGGACCTCTTAGGGTGACAAGTGGCGGACGCTGATTGGCCCACGTGGTGGACACGTGGCAGGTCCGGATTGGTCCATTTGTCATGGGTAATTTTACCCTAAACAGTTGGGATGTTTAAAAAAAAATTAAAAATAGTAGAAAACTGGTTGGGCTGTTTAGGCTGTGCTTGTTGTCCTGAGGCTGGTGCAGATAATTTGTATGTAGTTGTTGGATGTATTGGTGGCTTGTTGTGCATCCTCACCTGTGAGGAATTCTGTTGGTTGCTAGTTGACATGCTCTGCATGCTATTGATTCTTGTTTGTGGTTTGCTTGGTGGTTGGGATGGGTAACAAAAAATAAAAAATAGTGGGAAGGTGGTTGGCCTGTTTATGCTGTGTTTGTTGTCCTGAGGCTGCTGCACAGAATGATGACCAACTTGTTGCCTGCATGAGTGTCCCTCTATGAGTCCCCCCATGTGATACCTGTCCCTAGGTGAAGTTAGAGTCACTCAGTGTGTTGTGTTGTGTGTGCCTGCAAAATCCAAGTGATGAAGGGACTCATTTGACACTTCACATTCATAACTTGGAATTGCTCCAACAACTCCATATAAGAGTTGTTGTTGAGGGAACCAGTTATGCAATGTATGTGAAAAAAAAAAAACCCATCTGATGGAATGATGCTTTGAGTCTGTTTTGCACATTTAACTCATCCTATTTGTAAGTACTTGTAAATAATTGAACCATCAATGAAGTGATAAAATTTACCAAAAACTTGTACATTTCCCAACTATAGGATCTTAAGACTGCCCTACAATATTAGTTCGCATAACTTTAAACAAAAGACACCTAACCAATGATTGACATACGGTAATTAAACAAAATAAAAAAAACAACACATATTGTGTTACATGCTGGTTGTTTGATTTTCAATGGTTATGTGTGGCAGTCTCTAAGTCTGTTGATCTTCTTCATTTGTTTGACTTGATTTCAATCAGTATCTACTTGCATACCTTCATCTTCTTCAATCCCTTGGTCAGTTGGTATGAAAAGGGTGTTGAGGTAATCAATAGCTTGTTAAACCACATTCTTCTCCACCTCAAGTTGCTCTGGCAGCATCCCAATCCTGTCAAGCCTTTTTTTGCCTTTGTGGGGAGGGATAAAGTTATTCCCTCCTTGGTTTTTCAGAATTTCTTCCATAAAACATTGTAGACTTATCCAAATTTGCTTGTTTAACTCTGGGTTGAACATCTAATAAGCCTCTGTCACTCTTTCAATGAGTTTCTTTAGGTTTTTTGGGAAGGATTGCTATTGTATTTATTGGATTACATTGAATAGCCCTAGATCCAACACATTTAAATCTGGGGACTGAGCTGGTTGGTAAATGAATTGAATGTTGAATCCCTTAGAGTGACAAGTTGTTTCAAATTCCTCATCCCTAGGAATTTGATGAGGTCTGACATTATCCCACTAAATAAATATGTCCTTGGGTAGATGGGCAGGCCATTTAGCTTTGATTGATGGAATGACATTGTTGATTAGCATTGCTCTTATGGCTTCTTTGTTGACATTCTGTGCTGCCTTGATTTCCACAGCACCAGCATCCCTGTTTTTGCTTTTTTTCTTTGCTATGCTTTCACAGACAAATGGAAAAATTCCATACTTTCCATCATGTACTAATGCTCCATTAGGACCAAATATGGGTTTGCCAATTGCTGCCATGAACATACCTTTAACTTTGAACCTCTTGGACTGTTGGCACATGTATGGGTTTGCCTCATTTGGTAGAAGGTAGAACCTCCTTGTTTCTGGGTTCAAGTAGAACCATTTTTCATCTACATGGATAACTTGTTGCATGTCCATAAATTTGGGGTCCCCATTCTGAGTGGATGGCAGTATATGATTTAACACCCATTTCATTCTTGCTATTTTGTGATTGGATGTCAATGCTGGGTGATTTGTTGTTGTATGTGTTCTCAATCTGCCTTGTTTTTTTAGCTTATGGATGGCTGAATGTGAGATCTTGAGAGCACATCCATAGCTTCTCTCTGTTGTCCTCTTATTCAATGGTGCTGACTGTAGGAACTCATCAGTGTACTCTCTGGGTTTGGGTCCTGTTTTGCCCATTTTCTTGCTTCTCACATCTATGACATTGCCCTGTGCCATTTGTGTTTTGATGTCTATAAATAATCTCAGGATGGTTGACCTGTGTACATTGAATTTTCTTGCTTGTTCTGATAAGTACCCTCTGGGCAACTCCCCCCCTCTCTAACTTAAGTAAAAAACCATCTACCAGCTCCCTTTTTTGTTGAGCAGTCAGTTGTTTTCTTGTTGTTGGTCCCTGGAATGAACCCTCATGCTGATTGTTGTTGTTGTCATTCAGTTCAGTCCCTTCTTGGTGGTTTGCTTGACTTTGTCCCATACTGTTTTCATCGTTCAGCATCTGATCAATGCCAAAATATGGATCATTTGCAAAATCTGACATGTTCAGATTACTAATTTTACTGAGTTCCAGTTGTCAGGTACTGGTGATGAGGTGTGGGAGCTTTTTTTTTACTGGGTTGCTGTTACTAAACCAGGGAAGAAGAAGATGAAGCTGCAACTAACTTAGTAGCTTTTTATGTCTGGAATTTAGGCAGAACATTAATTTTGGGACTGGTTTTTGTGTCTGGAATGTAGGACACTAATTTTGTAAAGAATATTTCTGAACTGATATTCTGGTAGCTTTAAATACCCCCTATTTGAATGAAAAATTTAAAGGGGGGAGGGAAATTTGAATGAGTTTTGTAAATTTGGATTTGGTGGGGAAAAAAAAAATTCGGTGCTTTGAAATTTTAAGCCACAATACCCCCAATTATTTGAAATTTTGGGACCACATGTTTCTCTTTTTCTCTCTCCTCATAAAATTAGAATATCTTTCCCTCCCTTTTTAATTTATTAATCACCTACCCCACTATCCAATTTTTCACTACTAAACACTTCCTAAAAGTTTTGCATTGATATCCGTAAACGGTACCATTGTTGCAAATAACCGAAACCGGAGGAAGTATTTGAGATAAAATGGCCAATTTAGAAAATTGCTGCATTTGGGAGTTACGTGTTTCAAGAGTATTTTTTGCTCGTTTTAATCTTTTCAAATGAGCAAAATTGTATGTTTATTGATCAGCTGCAATTATTGTCATAGAATTATCATAGATATCTCCATTTTATTCCATTTAGTTCAACTGTTCAAGCAATAGAGTATATATGCTTTTCTGTTTTTTTTTTTTTTTTGGACGGAAACATGCTCATATTTAATTACTACGGAGTAGTAGGTAAGATGCATGGGAGATTGGGAGGTAGCATGCAGTCATGCAAGTAGGTAAGAATTAAGAAGCACGAGAGATAGGCACGTACAACCATTAAAAGACAATAAATAAGAATCCAACATACTTGCAATTAAGTGAACCAAGTCATAAAAAGGTAGATTACATGTTTACTCTCGGATATGATATGAATTAATTTTTTCTTATTTCAACTTTTTTTTTTCTTCAAAACAAATTCAATTGTATAATTCACTAAACTTTAACCTTATGTATACACTAACCAATAAGGAAAAAAATGTATCAAATGGGATTCTATAAGATTTGTATGAATTCGTAGTTTCTAAATACAGAGTATGTAATTTTCATACAAGTTATATTTTTTGCATTGCGAAATTAAATTATTTAGGGCTTGTTTGGCATCGTTTTTTATTTTTAGTTTTCTGTTTTTTTAAAACAAAAGGCCAAAAACAAGAAACAAGAAAAAAGTGTTTTCACAATTCAGTTGTCAGTTTTCAAAATTATCATAATTGTTATAAGTTTAACTAATTTTTGATTCATTATACAATATATATCATATGATTTTGAAAAACAAAAAACAGAAAATCACAACGATGTCAAACAAACCCTTAGCTATTAAAACTCATACATAAAACAATAAAATACGATCTAAACTTAGTTTTTAATGATCTGATTTGAAATAAGTAATAAGGTATGAAGTATTATATTGAAATAATTAAGGTGAAAGGGATTAAGGGATATGAGATCAATAATCTTATCCAAATGAAAGGTTAGTACATACTCCGCACTAAGAAGTAATTAAGAAGATAAACCATTGTGTACTTATCAAGCTCCGTACGTTATCACCAACATGATAGCAACATGAATGTTTGGGTATCTTATCAGTTATCACATCTTTCACAAAGCTTATCAGACTCCGCGTCGGCTTCCTTCAATTCTGTCACTTCTTTATTATGTGGTTTAACTATTGCACATACATACATTACTCGAATTGATCATAGATATGGTCCGTCTATTTTGACATGAAGTACTGTATAAGTCTATCAACTTATTTAAAAAAAAAAAAAAATTATTTGTATTATAAAAATGTAACGCAAAAGGGAAGTCAAAAAATGCCAACTTTAGCCAAGAAAATGTAGGTGTGTTTGTCTGAATGCATTGAAAATAATAGGAATGAATGATTGAGAAGGATAGTTTGATCTGATCAATCTCTTTTACCTTATGGGCGCACCCATCCAGTTGTAGTCAGGCTGCTTGTGCGCTTTATAATGATATTGTACTGCCCATCTCGTCTAAGCCGTCAATATCTTATCGTCTTTACTCCAAAGTGGCCTGGATATATTTTGGCTACATTGACACTCACTCTAAATTTACTACATGCATGTGTACGGAGTATAAACGAAAATGAGTAACTATTCCTTTAATTTGTTATTTTCATATGAATAGAAATTCACTCGATGTTTACCTAGCGTTATTACTAGATATAGACAGGATTTGATTAAATTTTTTTTATGTTACTTGAAACTTTATTTGAAGGAATATTACTTGAAATTTATATAAGCTCATTGAGTTATTACTTTCACAGGCTCACACCAATATTATTTCTAAAAAAAGTTTTATTATTACTTTTCTCTTTCATCATTCCCTCCTAGCTAAAATTAAAAAAAAAAGTGACTTTGCTTTAGTTTTCTGTAGAACAAATAAAAAGGGACGGAGAGAATACGTTGAAAGTTGAATTGTTTGGTTTGAATCATTCATTTGATTTTGGCGCACCTTTGTTTGATATTTGCATACCACTGTGTGATAAGAGCATTGAAAAAGTGTGCTATCAAAATGAGTGTGTCAAAAGTATTTCTCTCTTAATTATCACGGTTATAAACTATGTGTAAGTCATAAATCATTGTCATATACGTAGTATAACTATAACATTATGTAGATAACAATAATGAAGGGAACAAAATGGCTAGGAAAAAGAGGGAAAGGGAAACGGAGATGAGGGGAGGGATAAGGTGACCTTTCATTCTCCTGCTTCCAAACGATAGAGAGATTCAGTTTATTAAAAGAGGAAGGAAAATGAATCATTCCAATTTCCTCTCATGATCATTACATTGAATATCCAAATAAAAAAAATGATGCATCCCTTCTTTTCTCTTTTCTTCCTTTCCTCCATTTCTTTCTATCCATACACATAGTATTGTATAAACACGTAATATTGCTTTCTTACTTGATCAATGGAGTCAATAGGATTTTAAAAGCATCCAAGAAATCAACAATACACACCAAACTGTGGGACATGTTATTAAATAATTTTATTGATTTGATAATTGATTGTTTGTGAAAGTATTTGATAGTTGATAAGTTCTCAAAATGACTATCACAAGTTGCACCACTAGCACCACATAAACTATATGGCTTATGATATTTTTAGTACTTTTTGGAGATATTTTTTTTGTTGGGATCCAAATTTAAGAACTCTGTTTATTCAAGTCTTGTTGGCTCTACAATAGAAGTTTAGAACTAATGAATGAACTGAATAAGATATATGGTACATGAAGAAAAAATAATGTGAATTGTAAGGATAAGTTAAATAATGCATCAAAGTTGCTATATTTGATTTTAAGATTTCTACTAGCTCAGTCTTTGCATTCATTCAATTTTTTTTACAATTATATTCTCTTTTACTTTATATCCATATGACAAAATTGACAATATATTTATCATTTTGTTATCATCTTATACACCATCTTGCATGTGTGATTACATTTTTTTTTTTTTTTGAAGAATATCTTCTTCAAAGAGTATCTTTTAATCTCTCCATAAAAGTAAAAGTACCACGCATGTCAGAATATGGTCCCTTACTCCCTTATAGAGTTCTCATTTTCCTTTTCCACCAATATTAAAAGCTAAAAAAATTTCCCCAATATTGGATGCTCAAATTTTTTCAACTAACCAACCAATTATAATAGAGCATCACGACAATAACTTAGAAATAATACGTATAAAATGTAGTTTGTACTCGTATATTGCCTGTACTTGTACTTTAGTAAATCTTATACCACGTATATAGTCAAAAGTCAATAAAATTAAAAAAACACGTAGTTATACACATTCACACACTATATTTACACAGTTACACCCTATTAAAAAAAATAGTCTAAAAATATTACTCCATATCATCCCAAATAAATTGCTCCATAACATAAATTTGAAAATGAATTTGGTTATGTTTGGACAAAATTGATGACATTTGCTTGTGTAAGTACCACGGCCTACGTACATTATACGAGTAATAATTACAAACAAAAAAACAAAAATGATAAAGTTTGATAGTGATATACTTTTTTATTAGAGTATTATTATTATTGTTAATAAAAGATCAACAAAAACACCATGAAATGAAACGAAGCGAAAACGAATATGGAATCATATACTTCGTATATATGATTAAAATATGGAGACTTAAAGTGAAGTCACACAAAACAGCTAAGCCAGCTAATAGTGGCGTCTAATTAAAGTATCTTAATCCCATGTTTTGATCTTCCTTAATTAAAAGGGTTAACAATATCAAGTTGCAAAATTAGAAAGCTACAATGTGGGAAGCTACGAAGCTGCCTCGGCTTGGCTTTGATCGATCGCGTTGGCTCCTAGCGGCTCATTCAATCTATAAGAAAGCTACAATGTGGGAAGCTAGGAAGCTGCCTCGGCTTGGCTTTGATCGATCAATCGCGTTGTGGCTCGCAGCCGATGCCCTTCAACTTGCTAAAAGTGTTCAAGTATCATGTATCACGCTACCTTCCATATAAAACGTGTGCTAGTTATTTAATTAATTAAAATAAAATAGAGCTCATTGCTTTTAAGTTTTTTGTATTTCTTGCTTTTTGAAATTGTGATGTAACAATAATATAGTCCAAATCTATGTCCCCATCAAAAAGAAAAAAATAAAAATAAAATCTATGCCCCCATGGTTGATTCAGTTTGCAGGCAACATGACAACATCCCTGCTGTGCAATTTTTTTTTTTTTTTCTTTTATAATAGAGTAATAATTCATATGGAGTAGTTACTATCAATATTTACCAAATAAATTTTAAAATCATTTCAATTTGGTTGATTATTGATCAACAATTGAGGAATTCGTATATCAAACTATAATAATAATAACGTGTCGTGCGTGTCCGTTTTGTGTCATATTATCTCTCAAATTAGCCCAACTCAATGTCATATTGATTTGCCAGAGTTATACTCTCGATGTTCTTGGTTGAATTATTTGAAAAAGAAATGTTATAGTGACATGCATAAGGTAGTTTATATGAGCTAGAGTAAAAGAAGTTGAATTAATATCAAAAAAATAATACGTAGGTTAAAACTTTTTTTTTTTTTTTAAAAAAAAATCATGTAGGTTAAAGCTTTAATTGTGAGTAGATCGACTAATAAAACACTAAAAAATGAAATTAAGTAAATCCTAAAGGATATACTCTTATCACTTCCATTTTTTTTTTTTTGAAAGGACTCTTATCACTTCCTTAATGTATTGCATTTGCATGTTTCTATCATCATGGTCAAGCTATAAATTCTTATTAACATTAAAATATAGTCATGTGGAAGAATCTTACTGTTATCTTCCAAAAAAAAAAAAAAAAAGGTAAAAAGGTAAAGCAATATCGCAACAGAATTTACATAGTTCACCAATAATGTGTTAGCTACATCCACACGGAGGCATCCACCTTTCTTAAAGTAAAGCGATAGCTAGAGTAATTATTTTATTGATCTTGAGGAAAACTGATTACAAATTATAGAATAGATTCAAAACAATCAATAGAAACATGATTATCGACATATTATAATCTCATATTATCTCAGTCTTAGATTGTTAGGTATATGTTCTCTCTCTACGAACTCGGATAGTCTAATGACATAACACAACTGCCATCTCTCTTTTTATGATATATATTATAGCACTCCATAATCTGAAACAAAATAACGGAAATCGAAAATTATTGTGACTTATTAGACACACGTGCTCTCGTTCGACTAGTCAGATCGGACGAACCCACCTGGTTAGGCGCACTTAGTGGTCCAAAAACCCTCCTCAACATAAGACCAAGTTACCCAACTCTTGTTCGCCCATTTGCTCGGCGAACTCACCCTATAGGGATATCACAGTTTTTATAATTATTACATAAGAGGAATTGAAAGAATAAATATTTATGTGTGTATGAGATCGTAAAAAGTCATAAATGGAGGAATTACTCCTTATATCTTACTATTCCATACACTACTTCTTACTGTAATTTTTACTATATATGTCAAAATAAAAAACTTTAAATACATTGTATCTACTATCCACATTTACATTTACAATAAAGAAACAAAAGAGTGAAATATCAATTATAGAGTTAAGCATATATTTGGTGATAGACACTTTTTTTTTTCACGGTTTGGTGATTGGTAATAACTTTTCGTTGGAAAAAATAAAATGGGATAAAAAAAAAAAAAAAAAAAAAAAAAAAAAAACCTTAGGTTAAAATGATAGTCAGTCACCTTTGGTTAAAAAAATAGTCACCTTTGAATTGGATTAGCCAATTCTACATTTAATGAAGGACCATCAATTCGTACTACATTCTTAAAAATAATAGTGACTTTTGGTTAAAAAAAAAACAGTCAGCTTACCATTTGATTATTGTTCAAGATGGAGATCCTTCACCAATAAGGTCTGAAGGATATTATCAATTGTATTCTGGGTCCTAAGATTTCTTGCATCTCTTTCAAGGATTATGCTTTGTATAGATCGATGTTTTGGGTATATGGTTTCTAAAAAATAATAATCCCTCCGTCCCTTATGCCTACTTTTCTTTTGGGGAGTTTTAAAATTACCCCGTTTATTTTTATTTTAAGAATATACTTTATGATAATATTCCCTTTTTCTATGATTTGTTATTAATTTATTTTATTTTATTTTTGTACTTTTGACGTCATTTTCAAACACTTTTTCTCTCTATCTCTTCAATTACCAACTATCTTTTCTTTCTCTCTATCTTTCTCTAAACCCACATACATATTTGTATTCCCAATCATGGTTTTTAAGTTTCTTAATTCCCGTGTAAAATGGGAAGTAGGTATGTAAATAAAGGACGGAGGGAATATTGTACATTGTATTCTGGGTTTAAGGGATTTTTTTTTTCCTCAAAAAGTAAGTTGTCTCTCTCCGTCACACAATACCCTATTACCCTCTTTTTGATGAGTTGTTATCCTTTTTTTTTTTTTTTGTACTTTTGACATTAATTCCCAACACTTTAATTTCTCTCTCCCTCTCTTCAATAATTCTCAACTACTTTTTTCTTTTTATCTCTCTCTAACCTCACATGCACATATGTACTATCAATCATTAGTTTTAAAGAATCTAGAATCTCCTTAATTCTCGTGAAAAAAAAAATCCAAATAGGCTTTGTATAGTATTGTGTGACGAAGGGAGTAATAGTACATAATAAAAGGTAACAGGTGATTTTTGGTGTGGTTAAAGGTGGGGTTAACTGAAATTCTGATGGGTTAATTGGCTGGAACTGGAACATTGGCTTCAATCACCAAAGAGTGAAAAAAAAATGTTCAATCACCAAAAGGTGAAAAATTGGAAAACTTAATCACCAAATATATGCTTAACTCACCAATTATACCATCGAACTATCACACAATCGTAGTATAGATTCATTACTACTCCATAATCCATATTTTTACTGAACTAGTCTTAAATCCATGCAATGCACGGCTATCTAATGTTTTATAATAATTGTTTTTGTGTTTGTATTTTTGCTTAGTATTTCAATTTCATATAAAAATAGTACTCCGTAAAAAATATTTTAATAGTAGTGTTAAATAAGAACTCCGTACTTTAAAAGAACAAATAAAAAAAAAAGAAAAAAAAAGCATTTTAAAGGTAAAACATAGTTAAAAGTCTATCAAAACTTTTACAACAACAACCAAAAAAAAAAAAAAACATATGTCATATTGTGAAAAACTGCATTTTATAGTACTTTAGTCGAACTTTCAAATTTTATTTTTCAATATTAATATTCTTTAACTTTCTCTAATTATTAGTATTCTACAATATGCATTGCATATATGTAAGGTTTCTTTAACTTTCTTTTTCTTTTGCCATATGCACATATGCAATATTGTGACTTATAAGGGCATATAAGTTTTGAGCCTGTGACTATACCATTCTTTTGCCATACATATGCAATATCAACCATGCATGCAAAAAAAATCATGTATTCCCCGATACAATATACATAAGAGGGCTACAAATTAAAATTACATTATACACCAAATTGAAGAAATAGGCTCACCTAAACATAATTTGCAGCCCGCTTTAATCTTCACTTTCACTGTTGACCCACAATCACCTTTGTACAAATTAAAAATAACAATTTTGTTAAATTTGAAAAACAAATTGATCAAACATAAATAACATAAATGAAACTTAAAATATGATACATATATAGTGGAATGAAAAGTAGAAAGGAACTTACTATTTTCAATAGGGTGATGGGTTTATGAACAATTAACTTCCCTTTATAAAAAAAAACACTAATTTTAGGTTTAGCATCCTGTATTTACATTTTTAAAAAGAACTTAAGTGAAACCTTTGTAAGTTAGAGAACACTTTTTTCACACAATTTTTTTTTAAATAACAGTCAAACTTAAATCGACATTAGTTTGAAAAAAGTTAGTTTTTTATTTTTTTATTTTTATTATTTTTTTTATTTTTTGTAAAGACGTGATCAATTTTCATGTATAAACTTAGTTTGAAAATTAAGATAATTGTAAAGGCATGATCAATTTTCATGTATAAAATTAGTTTGAAATAAAGGTATTTGTAATGGCATTAGTTGTTTTTTTTTTTTTTTTTTTTTTTTTTGTTAAATATTTTTTTTAATCAGAAAAAACAGGAAGTGGACACATGTCCTTCCAACTTCTTGTTTTAAAATAATAGTATAGATTTGAGACTTACATCAACACAATGATATTCAACTTTCTTGTGATAGTTTCTTACGATACCGTCTCTCCTCTCTCTCCTTCTCTCTTCTAGGGGTTTTCTAAATTCTTGGCCGCTTAGGCCGGAAATAGTCTTATTTCTTCGAAAATTGGACTATTTCCGATCATTTTCCCTTAATTTTCTTTAGTTTTGCAATTTAGGTTTCAATAAATCTATACGAGTAGTGTAGACATTCATCCGTCTCCTTATGGTGGAGTCGTCAGTTTTTGTTAGTTTAGTTGTTTGTTTATGTTTTTTTTTATTTTTTATTTTTATTTTATTTGGGTTAGGGTTTATCAAAAAAGCAATCATCTTTTGCCCTATTATCAGTTTGTTGGCAAAAATTTGTTCGGGATTGCAATGGTTGTCAAGTTTTCAAATACGTTCAAGCGAATTAGATGAAAATCATTCTTACATGCTTATAGCTATAACAAATCGTTAGATCGTCTCTCCGAAAAGGCTGTATATTCCAGTGATGTGCGAGAGATGTACCATACTACAAGATCTATTCAACGATCGTAGCTTTGATGAAGGAAACCCTTATTTGATTCAATTTTATTTATTTGTTAATTTTAATTTTATTTGTAGATGCGGATGTCTTTTTATTAATGAATTGATTTGTTTTCAAAACAAAAAAAATATATTCAACTTTCTTAATTTTCTCGATAAAAATTAGAAAGTACAGTACAACTCAAAATTCTAAATTTTTTACAATAATTCTCGTGTAAGGCAGACTCACATTAATTTTATTATAAAACGGTCAATTTAAGGATAACTTTAACAATTTTTATGGTAAATTTAACCCTATGATTAATCTATTACGGAGTACATTATAAATGTTTTTTAGGGTAAAATTTTTGTTATAAAAATGGTAACTTTTATTGTATAAAATAGTAACTTTAAATATTTTTAGCATAACTTTAACCCGTCTTACAATAACTTAATGAAATTCCGCCTTCATCCAGAATTCTTGTCCTTCAATATTAATTGGACACACTTTTTCAAAAAGAAAAAAACAAAACTTTTATAAAAAAAGGTGGGGCCCAACAAATCTCTATACAACATTATAAAATGAGACACCAATTGCAAATCTTGCAATAACAAAGCGTCAACCTTTGCACAACCGCTTGAGTACATCACCTCATTCTCTCTCTTCAAATCAAAGTTTTAATTTATTTTTTATAAATTTATTTTATAAATAAAAACTGTGACTTTTATCCTTGTTTTTCTAACTCCATTAACAATGGGGTTACCTTCTGAACGTCCATCAATGGCGACCGCCTTAAAATGGTTAGGTTTCGTAACGGCCGTTTGGGTGCAAGCCATTTCAGGCAACAATTACACTTTTTCTAACTACTCTGACGCCGTTAAAACTTTGATGAATTTGACCCAACTTCAATTAAACAATTTATCTGTTGCTAAAGATGTTGGTAAAGCTTTTGGGCTTGTTGCTGGGCTTGCTTCTGATACTTTTCCTACTTGGCTTCTTCTTCTCATTGGTTCTCTTGAGGGTCTTGTTGGTTATGGCGCTCAATGGCTTGTTGTTAGCAAGACCATTTCACCCCTTCCTTATTGGGCTGTATGTTCTTCTTATTCTTCTTGTTTTATTTGAAATAAGTTTTGGATCATGTTTATTTTGGTATTTTTTGTGTCTTTTCTTGTAATGTTATGTAATTTGGCATTCTTTCTTAATTTGTTTGTTTAGTTTTGTTATACTAATACTTGTTTGTTATATTTGGTGATGCATGAGAGTTTTTTACATTGGTCTATTGGAATCTATTATTGATTTGATGGTTGATAGAGTATATAATCCGATCTTGGGCTTCAACCATTAAAAGCTTTTGGTTGAGTTGGTCTTTGTAACAAATGTATTTAGCTTGTTATAGAGAGAGTTGCGAAGGGTATAGTAGCCTAGTAAGGTAGTGATATAGACGAGATTTGATAGTAATATGTTGTAGTTTTTACTTTTGAGAGATAATAATGAGGATCTTTTAACTACCAAAGGGTCTTTATTGGATTGTAGGGAGGGGTTTTGACTCAATTAACAAAGAAAAAAAAGATATTTGTGGGACGTGAATTGATTTTGGAACTAGAAATATATTAATTTTGAAATTTTAAAGTTTTTCACTAGTGGGATATTAACAAATTTAGTTAATATTGATATAGAATTAGTTTTGTGTGGTGTGGTGGCTAATGAGATCCAAATTGATGAAGTTGATTGATTTTTGGAATGCTGCAGATGTGTATAATTATGTGTATGGGAGGAAACAGCACAACATGGATGAACACAGCCATTTTAGTTACATGTATCCGAAATTTCAGGAAAAATAGGGGACCTGTTTCTGGGATCCTAAAGGGTTATGTGGGTTTAAGCACTGCTATATTCACTGATGTCTGTAGTGCACTTTTTGCTGATAGTCCTGCTACGTTCCTCATGATGCTTACGGTTATTCCTCTTGCGGTATGTTTAACTGCAATGATCTTCCTCCGGGAGGTTCCTCCATCTACCACTGAGTCGGACATATCGGAAGAATCAAAGTATTTCAATATGTTCAATATTGTGGCTGTTACTGTTGCAGTTTACCTCTTAGCTCATGATTTTGTTGGTTCACAAGGGCATATTTTCGATGTTACCTTTTCTGTCGTTCTAGTGGCATTGCTTGCTTTTCCGTTGGTAATACCAGCTTATATTGCATTCAAAATCTGGCTGGATTCGAAAGCTAAGGATGATATTGAGGATCCGAGTACAGAGCCCTTACTAGCCCCGGATGCTGTGCCTATATCACAGCCGATTCAAGAGGATGTTGTGGCCGAGGAAGTAAATGGGGAGGCTAAGAAATTGCAGCCTATCCTAGGTGAAGAGCACACTATTGTTGAGGCACTAAAGACAGTTGATTTTTGGGTTTTGTTTGTGTCGTTCTTGTGTGGAGTTGGACCTGGTATGGCTGTGATGAACAATATGGGCCAAATGGGTTCTTCTCTTGGCTACTCGGATGTGTCAATCTTTGTGTCTCTACTTAGCATTATGGGATTTTTTGGTAGGATTATCTCTGGAACAGTTTCCGAATACTGTATCAAGTAAGTATTCTCCTGTTTTTTTTTTCTTTTACTGTCATTAACTTTTGTTCATAATCATAATTCTGATTGTGGGTAGGTTAGTGGGGAAAGTCAAATAGATCCGCGTTTTTCATGCTAGATTATTATATAATTAAATATTGATCCTGTTGTCCTGGAAAATCTTTGCTGAATATGCTGTCCTTTTCTTTTAAAAATGTAATTTATTCAAAGAGTTTTGTAGCTAGCAATTTGGTTTAAACAGAGTATTAAAAGTATTGGTAATACAAAGTGCATGATAGTTGTTATTAGAAATGGAAATTTTCTGTGGGTGCAATGAAACTTTTTTTTCTTTTAATGAAGCAGACTTGACCTAGTGGAATACCTAGCAAGTTGCAACTATATTTGATTTGTTTACGGACATGTTGCCTACTAGTCTGCAAAGTTCACCTTGGTTTGTTCAACCAAAAAAGAAAAATCTTTTAATTTGCCTGTAGCTGGGGAAGATTCAAGTAGCACGGAGTAAAAAACTATAAAATTCAAAGCTCTGTTTGCTACGAGTACATACTAAGTTATTATATCGAAATTGACCTATGCAAGTACCTTTGTTGTTTGTGATATTTATCTGTCTTGTAGAGGTAGCATAGTTTGATTTCATACTTTTCCCCGGTTTAGGCACAGCTGTAGGAGGATATTTATTTTTGTCATCGTCAAAATGGGCTCATTCGACATTATGGACCACATTTAAATACGAATAGTAATTTGCAGTTCTGTAGTCACCGTAGCTGATTTATGACAATGGAGTTTCAGATTTGGTCATGTAGGGTTTTCTTTGGACCATGTGATTAATCTTCAATTAGAAACTTTCAATGGGACAGAATACAGAAATTTCTCACTGTACTCTATTTTTGTTTTTATATTTTATTGGCGTGGCTCAATGAAGTAAAGTTCAATCAATTATTGATAAGCTCTAATAAGGGTGCAAATTCAGTTTTCAATGAAACCAGTATAGTATATAAGTTCCTATAAGTCCAAATAATGGTTTTTAGCCTGAGAGGTGACATACATTTACTAAGCTGTACAACTTCAAGAATAAAATTGATCTTATGTATGCAATCATGTCTTTGCAGGAAAGCCGCTACTCCTAGACCACTTTTCAATGCAGCCTCACAAATCTTACTAGCTGTTGGATATGTGATTATGGCAATGGCAGTCCCCGGGAGCCTATACTTTGGAGCAGTCATAGTTGGTTTGTGTTATGGTGTCCGTCTTGCAATCACCGTCCCAACTGCCTCAGAACTTTTCGGCCTCAAATACTATGGTCTCATATACAACATTCTTATTTTGAACTTGCCACTTGGCTCATTCCTTTTCTCGGGACTTCTTGCTGGTTTGCTCTATGATGCGGAGGCTACCATCACTCCTAGTGGAGGGAATGAGTGCTACGGGGCCCACTGTTATAGACTCTGCTACTTGGTCATGGGTGTTGCTTGCCTTATTGGTTGTGCCTTGGACGTGTTGATGGCTTCTAGAACCAAGGTCCTTTACAAAACGATTGCTGCTAGCAAAAGATCGAAATCTGTGGTGAAAGGAAAATGAGCTGAGCTCTTAATTGTTGCATGCAGCTGACGGCAATAGAACAACATGTGGTTCTGGTGGGGTTGTCATCTGTGAAGTGGATGTTCAGTGTTTGTTGACGAAAAATAAATATCAGTACATTCTACGTCCCAAAACACAATTTTGACAACTTCATATTGCTTAGCAAAGAGGGAATTAAGAGGGTTGGGGTCTGTAACAATTATCTTTTCTCCCATCACCCTCAGAAGGAAAAAAAAAAGGTAGGAGTATTTTTATCTGGTGTATGCTTAGAAGCAGCAGTTTTTTCATTCTTGGCAACTTTGAACCTTAGTTAAGATTATTTTGTACTAGGTGTTATATGTTGTAAGTTGAGTGCTTCCTCTACTTGTACAAACCTTATTTATACTTGTAACACTGTACTCAATTATAATAGCAAATCATATAAGAGTTCTTTTGATAATTAAATTCTATGTTCTAAGCCTTACTCCATTTGTTCGGAACAGGTCATCACACTCTAATTCAGATTACGCTACCAGAGTATGAACGTGACTATTAACTTCGGATCAAGGGAGTAAGTTATTCGAATTCGATCTCACTTGTTTAGCTGTAAAAATTTACTTGTATGAGGGGGTGATCGTTGTGTCTGACTGACCATCAAATGGACTAATGGCAAATATTTTCTAATCTGAATTAACAAATAGGGTGGTCTGCTTTTGCAGCATGCAAAAACATGCTTGCTGTTGCAGGAAAGATTTGGAAAAAGAGGGCCTGTGGCCTGTCACTGATGGTCTGAAAATCGTAGTTTAAAATTTTGTCTTCTAATGGGCCGTTCCTATTGCTATAAGCATATACGGAGTATCTTAATGAGGCCATAAACCTTCCACAATCCTATAATAGTTTCATAATATCTTCAATTGACTTTTTTTTTTGGTTGGTTGGTAAGAAGGACCATATCAGACAAAAACCTCTCCCAGGTTCACTCAAACTGGGTTGACGGATTAGGCCAAGTGCATTTAATGGGATTTCATTCTACAGCCTCATAGTTGTGTAAGATAGAAACTTTTTCACAAGACCAAACCTTATTTGGGAATTGCTTAGTTAATTTTTGTCCCTTTTATGATATTTTTTCTCTCTTGTCTTAATATATATTGTGACATCCAATATTGTATTGATATTGTTGGATGACTTGTATTTTTATTAGGCCTTTTATTAGATAACTTGTAGTGTAACAAGACTAACAACACAATCAATTAATGCATGTTCTATTCGACTATTAAGAATTTCTATGTGATTGCTTTGGTGTTTTTTTTTTGACAGGAGATTGCTTTGGTGTTTAAAGTTGGCATAATCTATGTAAAGCTATAAAATTGGTTAATTCAAAATGTAAAATCACAAGTAATTAGATGATAGTATAGAGTGAGTACTATGTAGAATCAATACAACATGCTTTTAGAAAAATACTTCGTGTTTTGGTGTATACTATTTACCCATTTCGATATTTTAATTAGTTACTCCTTTTTGTTTTTATGGGTGCTCTTTGATTGTCAGTCTCTAGGTCAGTGGCTAAACTATTCCACGGTTCTTCAAATACTCAAAGCAGGTATTAATTACCTGTAAAATATTGGATTATAATAATAGGTTGATAACCAGAAAAAAGTATAGTTCTTAATTCTTAGAGACAACTTTTAATTGTAAGGAGTTATTATGGGCAAAATATCAAAAAACAAAAAATCTTACAAAATTAACAATAGACAAAACCAAGATAATGTGGTGCATTTATATTGAATTAGGATGCTCCATTATTGGTTCATTGGTTTGTACCATGTTTCATCAAAGCTGGTTGATGAAGGGAAATAGGAAATACAACAACAATTTGTATTGGTACTTTAAAAGGATCCAACAACTTTCTAACTCTTTCTAGAGACAAACAAACCCATGGGGAAGGAAAAGTTAGAAAGGTTTGGGTAATAAGTTCCACTTTCAACTGTTCACGAACCCCCTCTAAGGCCTCTATTCAACTCCATAATCATATACTAAGTGTCACAAGAATCCAACTCGATCAGTTGATCATTTCCTCTAATATAGATAATCTAGGTCCTGTTTATACTCGTTATGTCTGAATTTAATTATTGCATTTGACTTTTAAAAGGTCATACTATTACACCATACAAATTAAAGAAAAACATCAAAAAATGTACCGTAGTAGATGTGTTTTGATATGGAATATTGTATATATTTTCAAAAGCAATGAAAGTCAAATGTGACAGTTATTCAGGGACAACGAAAGAAGAAAAGCTAACAAAATTCACTAACCATTTCAACAAAAGCCAATGTTGTGAAATGGTCTTACCTTAATTTAACAAAAGTTGTACTCCATCCATACCCTCTAGACATGGGGGGTACTTTACTCACTATCTTCACATGTGAATAAGCACACGGGCTTGGTTTACATTATAAAGGACCTTGCCACTCTTTTAACCAATCTCCACTATTCTCTTGTGAACTCCCCCACTCCCAAAACTTTGGCTCCATTATCTTTACTTACAAATAAAGTTTTTTTGAATAAAACATGAAAGAAAGGATGTTGAAGATGCATTTCACCTTGATTTTCCTATGTGCTCTAGGCTTATTTTTCTTGGCTAATAGTTATGGTAATTATATTCTATTTACTTGGTATATAGTTTTTGTAAATTTACATTTTCTTACTATACCATTGAGCTTCTTTTAACATTGTTGATATTTTGTGGCAGATGGACCTCTTTATGATTCTTCTGCTTATACTGAGGTGCATTGCATATTTCTAGTAGTACTTGTGAATCTAAATTACTCATTTATACACCTTCCATCTATACTATAGTAATTGCCACGTACATTGTGTATAATTTGAACTAGTAATGTAACTACTGATTCCGGATGAAGGTAGTTTGTGTTCATGTTGTTAATCTTGATATAGTTTTCATATGATTTTTTCCTTACATGGAGTGCAAAGAATATCCTGAGGACCCACTATATAATGGAGGAATCCTACAAGACTATAGAAATTGTTGCATCAGTGATCCATCAATACCTTCATTCATGATCAACAATCTCTCCCCTGCTTTCTACACCTTATCTGGTAAATTTCTCTCTTCCACTTTGTCATTTTCTAGTTTGTATATATGAACTATGAACAAGTCCTCATTTCATGAGCATTGAACGTTTTGGGTCATATGACTAAGTAACATCTTAAGTTTATATTTTACCTAACATGTACTATGTTATTATTCGTGAAAAGTCAACTAGGACAAGCACTCTGCAATGAAAAATAGTACATCTCTAGTAATCATGATATTTATGAATCAGTGACAATTTTCTTTCCGACCTTCTGAATTTGTTACTATCATAATATTATGACAGCTTGGGTAATGATAGAGGGAGTTGATTCAACTCTAATAAGAGCAAGCTTAAAAACAGAACATGCAACAATTAGTTGTATTGGAACTGTAATAGCAAAGCAAGGATGCTGGTCTTTTCTTAAGGGAGGATTTGTACTGGATTCACCTTCAAAATCTTCAATTCTATATTTTAAGGTATTTGGGTGTTGCTTAATTCTACTTTAAACATGTAATTAACAACAATTCTTCCTTTAACTTGTGCCTTCTAACTAATTTATTACAGGACAATGGAAAATCCACCAATATATCAGTTGCTAGTGCATCCTTGCAGCCATTTAGTGAAGAGCAGTGGAGATTGAATCAACAAGCCATAATTAACAGAGTAATTTTATTGTGTGCTTATTAATTACCTACTCAAGTTTGATAAAAGTCATTTAACACTTTTGAAAACAAGCTAACTAACATGGATCAACACTTTTGGCCTTCATAATTGAAGGAACGCAAGCGTTATGTGACAGTTCATGTGTCGAATTTGCATGGAGAAAGGCTAGTAGGAGCTTCAATAACCATTCAGCAAATCTACAAAGATTTCCCTATTGGATCAGCCATTGCTGCTACCATTATTGGAAATCTTCCCTACCAGGTTATACTTGTACCTTCATTAGGCTTTATTCTCTTCGACTTATAAAATGATTTCCAAAATTCAGTTTTAATCAATAATTATCAGTTCTGTTTTGTAAAATTCAGTTAAAGACAGCAAAGATTATCCCTTGATTCTTAATCATATACATTTACTCTAGCAGAGTTGGTTCTTGAAGAGGTTTAATGCAGCAGTGTTCGAAAATGAGCTAAAGTGGTATGCAACAGAACCAGAACCAGGAAAAACCAACTACACCTTAGCTGATCAAATGCTAGAATTTGTCAGAGCGAATCAGATAACTACAAGAGGCCACAACATATTCTGGGAGGATATGGACTACACTCCAGCATGGGTGAAAAAACTTGAGGGGCCGGACCTTCAACAGGCTGTTAATTCTAGAATAACAAGCCTGATGAACAGATTCAGAGAAGAGTTCATTCACTGGGATGTCAGCAATGAGATGCTCCACTTCAATTTCTATGAGCAGCGGCTTGGACCTAATGCCACCTTAGATTTCTTCAAGACGGCTCATCAGGCTGATCCGTTGGCCACCTTGTTCATGAATGAGTTCAATGTGGTTGAGACTTGTAATGATGGTAATTCGACTGTCGATGATTATGTTAGAAGGTTAAGGGAGCTTAAAGCAGGAGGAGTTACTATGGATGGAATTGGCCTAGAAGGGCACTTTAGTGTTCCTAATCCTCCCTTAATTAGAGCTATCCTAGATAAATTGGGCACCCTTGGACTTCCCATTTGGCTCACTGAAGTTGATATATCTCATACTATTGACAAACAAACACAGGTAAAGCCAAGCATTGTTGTTGCATTAAGAAGTGTTCTTAAGGAAGTTAATTGAAATGCATTTTTAAGTCAATCTTATTCATTTTGCAGGGTGTATACTTGGAGCAAGTATTGCGAGAAGGATTCTCGCACCAATCAGTAAAAGGTTTAATGCTTTGGACAGCCCTGCATCCTGAGGGAAAATGTTACCAAATGTGCCTTACAGACAACAATTTTCAGAACCTCCCAGCAGGAGAAATCGTGGATAAGCTGTTGAAAGAATGGCAAACCGGGAAAGTAGAGGGAGTTACTGATCAACTTGGTTCATTTAACTTTCATGGATTTTTAGGGGAGTATACAATAATGGCTACGTATGAAAATAGAACTATAAAATTGTCATTCTCATTAACAGGAGGACACGAAACTAGGTATATAAACGTTCAACTCTAAACATATACTAGTATACATGTAATATTATCATTCTACTTGCTATACTTGTATGTGTTACATTAGATCAAATCTCATTGTTTTCAAATTGTTAGTTCTTAAGTATAAGAATTTATTTTTATTCCCTTGTAGACAACTTCTTTAAAGTCGCGCTACCCTTAAAACCACATAACCGCTCTAAATAGATACACTTGAACCATACAAGGCACTGTTAGAATATAACCTTGTATAATGGTTGAGAAAGTGAGAAACTCTCGCGTCATTATTAGTCACTCACGCTGTTAAAATGTGCCTTACTATACAGTACACCCAAGTACCCATCAACATAGTCAATTATTTCCTATAGTACATTATTACATCACTCTGAGTTCATGATGGAAGTAAACTTAAGACATAAGGTAAACATGCTGCATGCCTTAACATTAATTTTCAATCAGAAACTTGAATTCTACGACACTCTTACTCAAAATGGTCCAATGGCCTTGCAACATGGCACCTCTTAAGAAATCAAGAGGCAACTTTAATTTAAAAGTATCACATTTTGGCTCATGTCACATAGGTACCGTAAAATTGAGGCATTTCAACAGTCAATATTAATTACATCGATCAACACGTGATTTTGTTATGCTTTTCAATATAAATACAAGTATCATTTTAGGAATTTTTTTTTTGAAGAAGTATCATTTAAGGAAATTTAGTTAATGCTTATATACATCACTTAGGGTAGTATATAATCATAACTGATAATATTATATTAGTACAATTGTACTCACTTTCACATAAACACTGCATGTTCCCTAAGTAACGGCATATCACCTGAATCATAGTCTAGTACTTCATTGTTTATGGCCAACTTACTAAAGAAACCAAAATCGAGGAACTAAACAAAATCCTTCTGCTCTTTTCTCTGACTATATTATTTGGCACAAACTTCCCATATTCAAATTCAAATTACAGTGTTACAGCATAATGCAGCTATAAACAACTGTTGCCAAAAAATGGCAAATAAATTATTAGTCGTAAAGTCATAATACTTAATTGGGCGTTGTGCTTGGCCGGTCGATTAACTGAACATGGCAAAATATTATAGGACTAAAAATCCCAGTTGTTTAAAGAGGACAAAATCTTCACAGAATGCAAGGAGAAAAGGATGATTTCAAGATGTCTTTATATGATTCAAAATTTATAAGGCAACATAACTATCTCTTTATCTTCATTTCCCATACCAACTCTCATTCGTTACTCTCGGGTTGGGACATTGCAAATCATATACTGATAATAGCAGATTTTGGCCTAGGAAAATAGCATGAAAGAATGTCGCTGTATAATTTTGATGCTGTTCTGTTTCCTCTTAGGAGCTGCTATAATACCAACTTATGGTTTGCTCTCACTAATGTCACAAATTCACTCTATCATTCTTGCTCAATTAATTACTTGTGCATTTTGTTGCTGATCATGTTTTTTTTTTTCCTCTTTGTTTTCTTGTGATGTATACAAATTTTTTTCTTTTCTTAAGGTGGTCTTGTGTACGATCACACGGCTTATTCTGAGGTAATTTTCCAATTTTTGAACTGTAAATCGTATTCATAACATGTGTGGGCTAATATGATTCAAAAGTATGTAGCCTTATTATATGATTCATTACAATAGTTACAACGTGTTTCCCCTGTAACATATATTTCCTGTACTAATGTGTGAATGATTTCAATTTATTGGTTATTGCAGTGCAAGGAAAACCCTGAGAAAGCTCTCTACAAGGGAGGAATCCTCAAAGATAATGTTCAGCAAGAGGTCCCAAGAGGATCATTTGAGCATTCCCCTGCTTTTCTGCTACATAATCTTCCTGGTGCCACAATCTACTCCTTTTCCAGTTGAGTTTTCATATCTCTATCCTAAAGATAAATAAATAAATTATATTATGATTAAAAAATAAAATAATAATAATAAATAAAATAAAATAAAATAATTCTTAAAAAAAAAAACTGATCATCTATGTATTGTAAATGTAAAATCTATTATCCAAGTGCAAAATGTCATTGTTTAAAGCAATTTAATGAATGAATTATTGGATCATTTGTACTGTAGATGCTTAACAACAATTTTCAGTCTTTAACATTCGAAGCATAGAAGAGTAATGATGTCAGTATCTACTTTACATTGTTACATGACATGTTTTGTGATCAAGAACAGTTTGGGTTAAGATAAAGGGAGCAGATTCTGCACTTATAAGGGCAAGCTTAACATCGGAAAATGAAAATTACAGCTGCATAGGCAGTGTCATCGCTAGCAGTGGATGCTCGTCATTTTTGAAGGGTGGCTTTACACTACTTTCACCTTCTAAATTGTCAACACTTTATTTTCAGGTATACTTTGTTTCCTTTCTTATCCTTCTAATTAATTCTACAACTATCTTCTATATTATACATGTACAGGTTTTAACAACTTCGTACATACATTTTACTATGTTGTCTATCAGAATTCAGGAGGGAATGTTGAGATTGAACTCTCAAGTGCTTCGCTTCAACCATTTACAAATGATGAATGGAAAACAGATCAGCAAACTAATATAAAATCTGTAAGGAATTCCTCTGCCATTCCATTCTGTTTTGCTCTCAAAGAGTACACAGCATCACTCAACTAAGTCAATTTCTAATCTTCTATTATATGGAGCTATAATGTTAAATTATACGAGTATTATTAACCATCATATCTGTTCAGCTTAGAAAGCGTGCTGCAACAATCCATGTGTCCGATGAATATGGAAATCGGCTGCAAGGAGCAGAAATTACCTTGCAACAAGTTTCTAAGGACTTTCCCTTCGGTTCAGCTATATCAAAAAACATCCTAGGAAATTTGCCTTACCAGGTATATATCTTATACTGCATATCAAATTTGTTATCATTTTACTACGCGAATTCTTTTATGTGGTTAAAGTTAATGAGCAAAGTACAATGCAGCAATGGTTTGTAAAGAGATTCAATGCAGCAGTTTTTGAGAATGAGCTAAAGTGGAATGCAACAGAACCTAAACCAGGGCAACTAAACTACACTATCCCAGACAAACTGCTAGATTTTGTTAGGTCCAACAAGCTAATTGCAAGAGGCCACAACATCTTTTGGGAAGCCCCAAGCTACACACCATCATGGGTACTAAATCTAACAGGCTCAGACCTCGAGCAGGCCGTAAACTCCCGAATAGCAAGCCTGATGGACAAGTACAAGGGAGAGTTCATACACTGGGATGTTAGCAATGAGATGCTCCACTATGGATTCTATGAAGACAAGCTCGGGCCTAATGCAACACTGGGATTTTTCAAGACAGCCCATCAGGCTGACCCGTTAGCAACCCTTTTCATGAATGAGTTCAATGTTGTGGAGACTTGCAATGATGTGAACTCAAGTGTTGATTCTTACATTGCAAAGTTGAGAGGGCTCCAACTAGGTGGAATTGTAATGGATGGTATTGGGTTGGAGGGTCATTTCACGTTCCAAATCCGCCGCTTATTAGGGCTACCTTAGATAAGTTGGCCACACTCGGGCTTCCCATTTGGCTTACTGAGATTGATATTAGCAATACCCTTGACAAACAAACACAGGTATATACACAGCATAACAATATGCCGATTTCATCTAGCTTAGTTGGTCAAAGTCTTGAGAGAATAATGTAAATTACACTTGACGTGATGTTTTTTTGCAGTCTACATATTTAGAAGTGGTATTGAGAGAAGGTTTCTACCATCCATCAGTGAAAGGGATGATTTTGTGGACAGCCTTAAACCCAGATGGATGCTATAGAATGTGCTTGACAGACAACAATTTCCAAAATCTCCCTGCTGGAGATGTCGTGGACCGCCTTCTTAAGGAATGGCAAACAGAGGAAATTCAAGGAAATACTGATAAATATGGCTCCTATAGCTTCTCTGGTTTCTTAGGAGAATACAATGTTCATGTTGTATTTGGAAACAAAACCACAAATTCCACATTCTCACTCAGCCAAAGTGATGAAACCAAGCATATTAACATTCAATTGTGACTTCTCAACTAGTTTACTAAGCTTAGTTTTAGCTTTTAAACATACAACAAACTAAAGTTGCATTAAGGTATGCTTCACAGTATGTTTGAGTTTACATTAAACATATCATTTTCAATTTACATTACTCTTGCTTTATCCATCCATACATCGATTTTGTACTAGTACAAGTTATGCATCTAGTAAACGGCAAATTCTAGTATGAGACAATTTCATACCGACAAGAGGTCTAGTATTGAACATAAAACTGTAACACTAGCACAAAAAAGTTATGTCAATTCTAATACTTTAATCCGGATTAATAAGCTAGCAATTGAGTGAATCAAGAAACAAATTACGAAACCAACACACATATATAACGTTCTGAAATTAGAGTATCTTACGATATAATAATATAGTACATACACAAAATTAAAACAGACAACAATATGATATCTCAATTGAACAACAAGAATAATACTAAAAATTAGACATTGTTGTCAATAAGGTCACCATTGAGCAACTCTCTGTAAGCAGCAACAGGCCAACTGAAACCCCTAAAAAGAAGTCTTGAAGCCAAAGGAACATCAATAATGATCTCCTTCTGAGTAGGCTTCTTCTCATCACGAATTGCAATCAAATAACTCCGTCCGACCCACCCGATCCACCCGGCAATATACAAGAACAATATACCGGGAGTAATAAACTCACCCCAATGTCTCTGATCACCGCTTACTATCAAATGAGGAAGTCCATCTGACCCACATAATAGCCCGTACTTTCCATAGTTATCAAACCTTCTCTTGGTCTTTTCCATCGTAGCTTGGATCGCCAAAGCTGGTGCACTATCAGGCGCGTAAAGCTTTAAGGATGATTGTAGCTTTTTTAAGGCCTGTTTTTCACGTTTAGCGAATTGTTTTGATTCTTTGCATGGGGTTAGTCCTGCAATGTCGGCCATTGCGGCATCGGGTGCTACTGTCCATGAGGACAGCAGCACTGAGGATAGAGCCAACGCCGCGGCTGCGTTGGCTCCAACCTTGGTTAGGTCAAGTTTGTTTGGTTGATGATCATTTTCTTGTTGTTGTTGGCATGCTATCTTTGATGGTCTAGGTGTGAATGACGTGGAGAAGTTTCTAGGTTTAGCGGTTGCGAGTGGTTTGTAGAGGTTAGTGGGAATTGTCAAAGACATGGTGGGAGAATGAGGAGAGAGAAAATGGGGGTGGGAGGAGTTGTGTGATATGGAGGAAGATTGGAACTTGGAAGAATTGAAGAAGAAGAAAGGAGAGGTGGGATTTAGATTTTGTGAGGATAAGATAGGAAATGACAAAGGGAGGTGAGTTGTATGCTTTCTATTGGTTTGTTCATATTTTGGGTGTTGCTTTTTTAGATTTGTTTAGCTATTGTTTCTATGTTTGAGGGTGTGATTTGGGTAGATTTGAATGTAGAGGTGGAGTATGTGGATAACACAAGCTTGTGACTTGGACAAGCCTACCTTGTAGATTGGTGCCATGGTGGCATGATTATTGATGATGAGTAATGACTTGTTTTATTTTGGATTTTTGGGTACCAAATGTGGGTCGGGTCTCCTCAATTCATATTTGAGAGAATGATACACATATAAGATTACAAGTATCCGTGTAATATTCTCTACAATATATTGTATTTGTTGTAAAGTATATATGGAGTACAACAAATATATTAAGAGTTTGCTCTATAACTCTATTCACTTGATTGTCACTTATCTAAATTTATTTAAAAATTGCATGCATGAAATTATTAGACTTTATTACAACTTATCTTAGTTGTAATTTAAACTAAAGTAAACCCTCATCAAAACTTATTTTTAATCATGAACTTATTGTATCTAAAATTATCTAAACTTATGAGTCCTGATATAGCTTAGCTAGTATTAAGTATATTGCATAAAAATAGATACGAAGATATATATAAGCACATTATTGATAAGTGAGAAGATGAGTGGCAATCGGCGGATAAAAGGACTCAAGTGTGACAAATACACTATGCACTATAGATCACGTTATATGTCGGATCTATACCCATTAGATGGTTGGTGTGTTCGTGCTTTATTATAAATACTATTAAAATCAAGGACCACCCTTGATAATAAGATAATAAGCTTATAGCCTATTGGACTATTTAGTACTAAGTACAAAGTATTCAATATTGTTCATATGAAATCATTGCTAACTAGTAACCCTACTGAATAAGGATTAAAAATTATGCCAATCCACTCACAACGATCAAGTCTCTTTAATTTTCTTGTTACCACAAAATATATGGAAAGCATACACCTTTATGGAGCACTGGGATGAATGGATGATGCAGCTAGAAAACGGATGCGGTCCAGTAAATATGCTCAAGAAAGGCCTAATAATCAGGCAGTTATTGGAAGTTCTATCATTACTAATGAACTAGTACTAGTACTATTTAAAATTATCCCAAATGAATCATTACAATTTTACAAATAAACGTTATTCAGTCTTTATGTTTCTTTTGTAATCTTTGCATATAATCTATAATTTCTTTTGTTCAATTGGACATTAGCTTTTTGACAAACGAGATCCTTTCCTTTCACTTTGGTGTTCATACATTATACGAGTAGTCGTATATTTTAATATGAACCTAAATTAAAATGTGATGTATACAATTAATTGGCTCCACCAGTGGAGGAACTGCGGTAGGTAGGTAGCTATGTAGTAGGAGAAGAATTTGGCGGTCTAATGTTGCTGTTTTGTTGGCCATTGGCTTAAAGGTAAACGCCGTTGCCAGGATCGGTGGCTAATATTATGGATATTGGACAAAATAATGTAGAGATCACTATATTATAAATGTATACATCAATGTAGGGGTGTACACCGGTCCAAAACCGGACCAGACTTGGACCGGACCTGTTTGGACCGGGGACCTGAATTAGGTAATTTTAAGGACCGGGGACCGGACCTGATTTAACAGGTCTGGTTCCGGGCCAGACCTGATTTAACAGGTCCGGTTCCGGGCCAGACCTGAAAAATCAGGTCCGGTCCGGGTTTAGACCTGAATGGACCTATTTTGTATATATATATATTGATTATCGAGAGTAACTCAAAACTAAAAAATATATTCTGTACACAGAACTTACATTTCAATTATGTACAAATGAAGACTAGTGCCTTTAGTGGTATACTGATATTCAACCACAAAAGCCCACTAATATTTCACTTATGCACTCTTAATTTCATCATATTCCGAGAACTAAGAATACAAAAGGCAAAACACGATCCACACAAGTGGTCTGAATTTGCAGACAAGTCGAGAATTCACGACTTTAAAAAGAAGATCAGAATATTGGATACACAAATTAACAAAAAAAAAATAGATCTAATATACAAATTGAACAAAAACATATCTATAATAAAATTGAATAATACAAATTCAAAAACAGAAAAATTAAAATCCGAAAAAAAAAAAATTCTGGAAATTGACGAATGAATGAATAAGAAATCAAAATCTGGAAATTGACGAACGAATGAACAAAAAATAAAAAACTGAAATTAAAAAATAAAAACCACCCATCACAGTGGTTTTCTTGGGTCCGAGATGAAGGAGAAGGAGAAGGAGAGGTTGTTGCGGTGGTTTTCTTGCGACGCTAAATGGTGGTAACGGGCTAACGGCTGCTGTGGTTGACGCCAAATTGCCGGAAGTTGCAATAATGGCTGCTGGTCTACTCTGGTGGTTTTCTTGTGGTGGTTGTCGGTGTTGGGAAAGGAGAGGAGATTAGATCTAGGGTTTGAGAAGAGAGAGGAGAGGAGAGAATTTGAGATACAACCATCAGAAACTCTGATATAGGATATTAGTTATAGGGTTTTGCTGAGTTGCTATTATATATATATATATATATATATATATATATATATATATATATATATATATATATATATATATATATATAATTATTAATTCAGGGTTTCAGGTCCAGACCGGGGTTTTCTGGGTTTTACCCGGACCGGACCGGAAAACCGGAATCGCTTATTTTCAAGGACCGGGACCGGACCTGAATCAGCAGGTCCGGTCCAGGTCCGGTCCGATTCAGGTCGGTTCAGGTCCGGTCTATTTTTTGTACACCCCTACATCAATGGACCTTACTACGGAGTACTCTGTAATTGATCAAGGATTGAGTGGTTAGGGAGGGTAGTACTTTTTAGTAAACGGATTTCTCTTCACCTTAAATAAGATGTTTTGGTGTGCACAAAAAAAAAGAAGAGGTGTTTTGGTATGTTTTTAATACTCCCTTCGTTTCAAAATAATCACAATACTTTGATTGATACATATGTTAATATACGACTTTGACCATTAAAAGGTTTATATAATGAAACTATACATATGACAACATATGTTTCTTATAGACTAATAAAAAGTATAATCAAAATAAGCATATGAATAATACAAAGTCAAATTGTTGTGATTATTATAAAATGGAGGTAATAAGGTGTATAATTTGATATGATTTAAATCTTAATGGTTTGGTCTAATATGATTTGATGTAATGATTTTATTGAACTTTTATCTTATAAATTAATGAAAATCTTGTAAGATTGATCCATCTATGAAATAAGTTAAAGGTAACATGTCCTAACTTAAATCATTCAAATGTTATCAAAAATTTATAGTCAATAAGTTCTTTCATATAGTAAATAAAATCAAACGCTTAATCAATTACTCTATATATGAAAAGTGGATTTATAATTTCTCACCATCAATGGGTTTTTGATTGTGACATTGTTAGAGTTAAGGGTTTAGGATTTAGTAAGGGGTTAACCATACATGTATAATTTAACAAAGAAATTATTCTCACACTTGTATTGACTATAGAGTTTGATATTTATAAGCGTCGATACTTGCGAGTTGCGACATTACAGTTGTATCGCACTACTGCTTGTACATAAAGTTTGATGCATATGAAGTAACTGAGTAAATAAAAATTTGTGATTTATCAAACTGCGTTACCCAAGTCAAAAACAACATAGAGATTCTGCAATTTTTGTTAGTATAGAGAAAACATTGTTACCCCCACACCATGTCGGCAGCAATGAAAAAACTGTATTGGAGGCTTTGGAGCACAATTTTTTTTTTTTAACTTATAATTATTTACTCCAATACTTCACTCTATCTCTTTAAAAAAAAAATACTTCACTCTATCTCTTTAAAAAAAAAAATACTTCACTCTATCAAATTCGAGGGCAGACACAAAAGTCGTTGGATCTCATCACATTTTCAAGACATCCCATCCACCTAAACGGCTAAACTCGGGTTGAAGTGAATGCTTAAATGGTGACACAAAATGATTTTATGTCAATACTTTGCTTGAACACAATTCATTAGCTAGACAACCTCACATCAAGCCACAAATAAAGACTAATGACACCTAATTAACCCAATAACTAGCTTAGACCCCGTACCATGTATGGTAAGTGTAATTCTTTTTTTAAAAAAATATTATGTCTAACAAATAAAACTGATGCTTCAAAGTAATTTCTTTAATATCAATAATATGAATCAATTTTATTACGGAGTATTCTTTTTATAGCAAAATCTAATGATACTCCTTCTATCAATTAATTAAACAGGAGTTAGATTAATTTTTAGGGAAAAATTATAAGCACAAAATAAAAAGGAATAAAATAATATAAAATATTTGAAATGATATTATTATAATTGTATCAAATATTCAACAACAAAAAAATGGTTAAAAAAGAAAGGAGAATTTTGGAGGGAAAAAGTAGCACCAAGATGGCAGGATGTAACATGTGTCATTTTCGATATCTGTTTTAGTATTAAGTTATTGTTTGATTATAGTTACAATAATGATTAAAAACAACTTTTACAAGACCATAAGTCAAAAGAAGTATGACGCACAACTTTTTCCTCTTAATTTCTAAGACAAGATTTATTCAAAAGATCTTTAACCAGATATTCATTCATAATTCTATTCCATATTCATCATCAATTAAAAATACCACACCTTTATTTTTAAGATGACTTCATCATTAGAAATGGTACCAAAATCCACAGATATGAATCATGACAATACTACTAAAACAAATCCAATTGCAGTACTGCTGACACAAAATAACTGCAACCTTGCTACACCCGCAATCCCCTTCTTTTTCTGTACAAGTTCACACTAATAATTCATATAAAACCCTAATCCCAAATATATACCAATATTTAAGTATACATTTTTCATTGTTGATTTGATCTGATATATTTGGGCGAGTCTTCAGCCTTTTTCTTGATGAATTCTGGATAACAACACCCTTTTTCGGCTTTGCCTGTTTGATGAAATGCTAGACTGAATAATACAAACTAATGAGATAACATATGAATATATCCGTTAATTTCACTACAAAGAGAGAAATGTGAGGACAAGAGAAAAAAGTGCACAAACAAGGGGTAATAATAATGTGGGTTGTAATAAAGGTGAGTTTCCCATTGCTAAGCCAGCTAACCATGACCCATCTGCTAGCATAGCTGAGGTTGTAGTACCGGTTCCAGTTCCGGGTCCAGTAACCATTCCAGGTATAGCATCGGAAGCTGATCCATATGCCATGTCTCCTCCTGCGGGTTCAGTTGGTGTTGAGACCATTGGATCCGACCCGGGAAAAACTGGAGGTGTCGTCGTCATTGGAGTTGGGTTCATTGGAGTAGGGTTCATTTGAGTAGGAGTAACTGGAGTAGGAGCTGTTTCTCTTGCTGATTTTTGACTGTTGACGAATACAAACACCAAATTCAATTACAAATTGCATTGATTGAATGTTGTCAGAAATTAAACAATTTTGTAGGGAAGGGTTTTAGTCATGTCTGTTAGCCTGTAACAGAAAATAGCTAATACAAGTAGAGTATAAATTAATGACCCACATCCGACCCAAACCCAGCACAAATCACTGGAAAGAAACCTGAATCCAGCAAGACAATAATAATACTTCGTATTGTTTTGATACGACAACAAGACCCGAACCCAAAACACTTATGTTCAAACACGGATTCAACCCATTTGTCCTATCGTTAATTATTTTACTTCATACAATTATTGGTGAGTGCATCATTTTGTGCCAACTTTAGACTTACAAGCACGTATAGGGTAGTCATCTTATAATACGGAGTACTTGACTTTGCAACAACTTGACTACGAGTACGGAGTATTACACTATTTCTAAGTTCAAAATAACTAAATTTTCATACACTATAATTCGTATTTGTACTTCATGCGGAATATTGTATGATTCGCAATACTCCATCTACTTTTTTCACTTCATATTAATGCTTCTACTACGTACGTGGATAATTGCTTATATTTATAATCAAACTCGTGAATTGGTACACTAATCAGAGTATTGCAAGTATATTGAAATGTAGTGAATATAATAACCAGCATAGTTGTAACAAAACCGCATTCACATTTTTACACAATGATAGGTAGTGAGCATCATACCTTGGAGTAGAAGGGCAAAACGTAATGGTATAATCAGCTCCACTGCAAGTGAAAGTACTAGTAGGATCATCATAAGCATAACTATAAGACCTCGGACACGCCAACTTAAACATCTTCGAGTAAACCGTAGGCTTACACGTCGAAGGTGACCCATACGCGCCACTACAACAATACTCGGGACTCTTAAACGCCTCACACGCGCTCTTACACGCGCCACCATTTCCCGCCTTAAGCTCAGTCGGACAAACTTGGTTCAAATCAACTACGCACCCGGTATCGGCGCATTGACCAGATCCGCCACTGACCTCAACCAATATGGGTAAATTATACCCGTCAACTAAGCTGACGTCATAGAAATCTTGACTACCTGTTCCTAAGTTGAACTCGGCTAGGGTTGCCGGAGGTTCGGCGCCGGCGCCTTCGCACTCGACGCCTCCGGAGCCGCAGTCTCCGGTTTCGCAGTAACCTAGACCGGAGTCGGCGAAATTGCAGCCGGTTCGACCCCAGAACCGACCGGACCAACCGGTTGGGGCTTGGAATGACCGGGAAGTGCCGGTTGGGAGTTCGAAACCGGTTGATTCAAGCTTTGGGGTACCTGCATTGGCTAGGATTCCGGGCCATACTGTGTTTTCGCAACTGTTGACGAATGTGAATGTTGTTCCTGAAACTCCTGTCAAATCCAAAGTTTGCAAATTGTTTAAAAGGGAAAAAGTATCGCAATATGTTACATTCGAGTGTATAATGGATACTATCGCAATTTGTTGAATGGGAAAAAGTTAGCATTTTTAGTTCATTTGAAGATAAATAGACTTGAAATAATAAAACTAATTACAGTTAGAACCCTTAGAAGATGAAATGAGGTTAAAGTTAGTATTTTCAGGATGTAAATGGAAAAAAGATGACATTTATAGTTCACTTAAACTGAGAAAATGAAAATTTACCTGTAAGATAAAGTGGTGAGATAGCAACATTGAGAATGAAGAATAACTTGAAGTATTTTAGTGGATCCATGTGTAAATCTTGTAAATTACTCTGTTTCCCCCTGTTTTTCCTCTGTTTTTTTCTCTGTTCAAGAAAGAGAAATGGAGGAAGAAATAGAGTGGGAAAGGGGGGAGTGAGGAAGTGGCTAATTGGGCAGAAAAATGGGGTGTTGAACACCCATAAAACAAACAAAATTACACCTCGAGTAGAGAGAGAGAGAGAGAGAAAGAGGGAGTGTCAGAAGAAGAGAGTAGGGCACACTTAAGAAAATCTAAAATATTTCATCTGCCCCTCACTTTATTCCTTTTAATCAGATTTCTAATTTCATATTAATGTTTGTTTATACGAACTCATAATCATGCTACTTTAGAGCATCTTTATTGGTGAAGCCAAATAAATGGTTCATGGGTCACTATCACCATTTCTCTTTCATCCACATCAACCCAACAAACCATTTACAATATTCACTCTTAACAATGAACACTAAACAATGGTTCATCATCAATACTCCCTACCCCACCTTATTTTATTTTTGTAAATATAATTTTTTTTGTTTCATAATTATAATTTATTAACCCGATGTCAATGTAATTAATTGACGTATTTAATATTATAATCGTGATTACTAATTAAGAAATTATCGCATTTTTTTATCAGCTTTTTAAAAAACTAATTCTTGTGATTAATATTTTTTAAACAACAACGCAGCTAATTTTAATTAACAAAAATAAAAAAAGAGGTACAAATCGTGATTACAGTTCTACAACTATAATCTAAAACATTTTATTTAAAAAAAAAAACAACTACACATCGTTTTGTAAGATGTCCTTAGGGATAACAATTTGTTGTAAACCTAATTGCCTAAGTTTTCGTTGTTACCAAATTTATTCCATATATGTTCGACCAAGTCGTTTTTTAGCTGCAAATGAGTCTGTTGATCCTCAATCTCTGTTCTACGAGACAAGTATAAGCCGATATCCACAATACGATCAGTACGGTACTCGGTAGTGTCCTCATTAGCGTTGCCTCCAGCATTCATAAACTCATTGGTATTAACGTTATTTTGATACGTCTCTCGTTCATCTTCAACGATCATATTATGTATTATGATGCAAGCGAGCATGATATTGTGGAGTATGTCGGTATCCCACGCCAAAGACGGCTTTTTAATAATGGCAAAACGAGCTTGAAGGATCATATTTTGACCCAAATTTTTTTTCTTCTTTCTATTTGTTTTGGGGTTGGTATTAGCATCCATAATTATAATTTATATTTGGAAAAAATAAAAATTTAATAATAATAATAATAACGACAATAATAATAAAAATAATAATAATAACGATAATAATAATAAAGGAAATAATAATAATAACGATAATAATAATAAAAATGATAATAATAACGATAATAATAATAATAATAATAATAATAATAATAATAATAATAATAATAATAATAATAATAATAATAATAATAATTATAGAGGGGATTTTTGAAGAGAAAAATATAGTAGAAAGAAATGGATTTTCAAAGTTGAAGAAAGTATAGCAATATGGGTGTCTATTTATAGAGGGGAAAAAAATAGAGCCGTTGGTAATTTTTTTTTTTTTTTGATTTGTGTTTTGTAAAATATATCCGTTGCAAAATTACAACGGATTTATTTAAAACAGTGACACGTGTCAAGCAGCGGCTGGGCCAAGTGGCGCGCTCCCAGCCGCTGCTTTCTATTTTTTTCCTGAAAAAAAATAAAAATGGGTGGGGCCCACAATCCATAAATTCGTCCAAATGCTTGCAGCAGCAATCAATCCCACAACCATTCACTATGAACAATTATAGAGATCACCATTAAGCCACCCATTCACTTGTTCACTCATTGTGAACTATTTTTTTGTTCACCCTTAAGGCTGCCCTTAATAGTAGAATATAATTAATTAATTAATTAAATTAATAGTTAATACGAAGTACTTGATTTGTAGCATCTGCCAATAAGGTAGGGTTGTATAGTGGCTTTTTTATCTGTCACTGTTCAGATGGGTTGGGTCATTAATTTATTAGTTTAACCTTAACGCACTATCCCAACTCATATGGGCACCTTGTTTAACTGACTACAAGTCATTCTACATAAAGAGTCCATTTGTATTGTGAATTGTAATTTTGTTGTTGGTGACCTAAAATATTTACATGACTCCAAAACATACATCCATACTTGTTGTTTCTTTTCAGGGGGCACATTTACTCATACTTCACAATTTGACCAATGCCTAGATCTATACTTGTTTCTTCGTGTTTTAAAATTAAGAATTCCATAGCAAAATAAGAGTAGACTCTTACTCCATAGCAAAATAAGAGTAGACTCTTGCTCCTTTTTTGTAACACTGGTTTTTGGTGTGCTTGTCTTATATCTTAAGTGACTGTCACATACTTCATATGTCATTGTTCAAGGATGTTAATAATTCCGACACCATTGAGGTGGAAGCTAATAGAGTTACGGAGTATGATAAAGACAATGTTGGAAAGCTTAAAGTTATGTGATTCTATGAGTATATATAGTACATGAGTTAGCAATAGAATACAACTAGATACATTTGAGCATTTGACTAGGTATATTAGCTAAGAGTTAGAGATATTTTTGACTATCAATCTAAGGAGTAAATCAAGGGATTTACATAATCTTAACAATAACTAACAATGATAAATTGATAATCATCATTATCCTTTACAGAAGCCAATTTTTTTGGATTTTGTAGTTAATTGTTGTGAGTACATGTATACGTACAACGCACATTCATGTGCAGGGTAGTTCCAAAACTATCACGCACAACTTCATTAATTACAAGCTTGTTAGGCCTGTATGTAGTGTACAACTTATGGGCCAATGTTATAAAGCCCTAGCCCTAGCACAAAGCATATTGAGGTTGATTGTCATTATGTTAGGGACGCTATTCAGGAAGGGGTTATTAGTCCGTCATATGTGAAGACAACGGATCAACTAACGGATATTTTCACTAAGGCATTGAGTAAAAACCAATTCTTGTATTTACTTGGCAAGTTGGGCATTTGTGATTTGCATGCTCCAACTTGAGGGGGGGGGGGGGGAGGGGAGGGTGTTAGGCCCGTATGTAGTGTACAGCTTATGGGCCAATGTTATAAAGCCCTAGCCCTAATCTCTTTAGGTTGTATATATACACTTGTGCATACTCTAATACGAAACACACAACTCTATTCTCTCTATTCTTGATAAAGTTTGTTTTAACTACTTTATACTTTGTATTAATTGTACCTAATTATGTTCTACTACAATTTCATATAACATGCTCCAACAACTTAAGTAATTTCATATCTAATTTGGTGTTAGAGGCTAGAGGGAGTGGTCCTTGTCCGCGAATAAGTAAAACAAGAGAAGAGAAAGTAGCCATCGTCAGATGGCTGCAGGCTGTTAGCCTACAACTTGCGAAGAGAGCTAGGGAGAATAAAGGGTTAAGGGAGTAGTAATTTAATTTTCTTGGAAGGACACTAGTTTCTTCAAGATTGCAATTTGGATCTTAATAAATCTCTCTATCTCAAGAAGGAAAAAGGTTGTGGTGAGCAAATAACTTTGATTGTAAACCCAACCAATAATATGCACCATTATTCTAAATCCCAAAGTAATTAATCATACTCCGTAGTATTTAAGGAATCAATTATATATGAGCTAATCAATGTCTATGACATGTAGATTTGGATTTGTCATACTATGAGCTAATAATCCTCTTAACTTGTGGATTACTGGGGAGTAGGTCACCGTAATAGGTTTTATCATGTGTATAATGTACTACAATTCGGTCTTTAGTGTGTAAGGTTTGATGATTATAAAATTTCCACCTTCATGATATTGGGAAGTCATCGCGTTTCATGCAATTATATGTGCATTAATAATTATCATTATCTCATATGAGATTAAATTAATACAATCTGGTTTGATTAAGTGGTGCCGAGATATACATGCATGTGACCTCCTCAACTTCGCATGTATAATACTGTCAAATTCTTATTATTGTTTGTCCTCTCACCTCATTTCACGTGAACAAGAACAGCTAGAACAATTTTTATTTGGAATTAGGGCAACAACATCTCTTCTTCTACGTCCAAAGTCCAAAGCTACTAATACTATAATTATAAGCCATAATGCATGTTTCAAGATGATTGCACGTTTTCCAAGACAAATTTTGTTAATGGTTGATTAACAAAGTGAAGGGTGTGTGATTAAGGGTAGGAGAGATAATTAACTAATCAAGGGCCACCACTACCAACTCGCATTGCCGTCCCAGCCAACTCGCACCACTGCACCAGCCAACTCGCACCACCACTAACACCGCATCCTACAATCACTCTCACCACAACCAAGATCTGAAACCCCTCCATAACCAACCTCACCCAACTCGCACCACCACTAACACCGCTACCACCTGAAACCCCACCATCAACAAAATCCCGAAACCCCACCACCAGCGAAATCCTGAAACCCTACCCTGTAGTCACTCTCCTCGCAGCAAATCGAAAGCCACTCCGCGGCAGGAACCCAACCCACCTCACGTACTCACCTTCCCCACCAGCCGCAGTAAATCGAAATCCACCACAAAAACACCAACCCCGTCGTTTTTCTAACATCGCACACCCATTTCTCACTCTCTTTTGTTTCGATATGAGATCCTTAATTGAGAGGAAGAAGAATGCGTCTGGTGGTGGTGGTGGCTGCGGTAAAGAAGATGAACCCTAAATGAAGATGAAGAAGGTGGTGTTTGTGGTTGTAATGGTCCGGTATCAGAGGTGTTTATGGTGGCCTTGGTGTCGGTGGTCTAGTGTCGAAGGTGTTCGCGGTGTTGATAGTCTGGTGCGGTGGTTCTCATGGTGGTCAGTGATGATGGTGGTGGTGGCAGTTGTAGGCAGGGGAGAGAAGGAGTTTTTTTAATTATTAATGTTAAGAAATTTAATTAATTTAAATTAGTAACTAAAATAATGCTATTAGTTCTTAAACATGGAGTATTATAGTAATTTCATTTTAAAAACTTACTAATAAAGGAAAAAAAAAAGTTTGTTGCACATAATGTGAATTTTCCTTTTTGGCAAATGTTGCACATAACTTGAAACGGAGGAAGTATATAGCTAGGAAGCTACATCATCAAAACTTAGAGAAAATTTTGGCTTATGTGCTTATCCACCAAGTAAATATCAAAAGCATTAATCATATGAATATTTTTCATAGTGAGTTATCTACCTAGCTAGGCTAATTAATGGGTAGATGTAGCAAATATCCAATTCAACCTAGCAAATATGAAATATGCATAGAGAGTAGTACATTGTTTGAATACTAAGGCATAATGTTGGGCATGATCTCAAATAACACAATATTAAGTCTTCAAAATTCCAACCTTTTTTTATATTTGTTTTTATTTTATTTCTTAACACGTCTTAAATCTTGTATTTAGCATGACACTTACTTCCTCTATTTTTTTTATAGTTGCAATAGTTTGACTTTTACACTGTTTATGTGTTCCACTTTGATTAGCTTTATGATTTATAGTTATGCAAAAATATAGTCATGTGAGATATTGTTAGGTTCGTTTTGATTAATATTACTTTAATATCAAATGTTTATAATTTTTACATATTGGTAATTAAAGATATTAACGATTGAAATCATACATCAGCAAGCGTGAAAAGAAAAGTGTTGCAACTATAGAGAAACAGAGGAGGTATATTATAATGACTCAAACTATTACTCATATGTAATACAAGTAAATTAAAATTTGACTATCAATTATTAGTTCATTAATTAGTAGGTGCGACATGAAATATAAAATTATGTTTTAAGATCGAAATTGTAGAGAATGAATCCTAGAACTGTTTAGGTTTTGTTTAACCAGGTGATTAGGAATACTCTGTACTTAAAAAAGTGAAGAAGAGAACTTGGTAGATGACAAGATCCCGAAGAGTGGATCAGACCGTTGCTATGCGCGATTTGCTAAAAAAAATTGTGAATATTTGACCGTTTGTCTGACTTTTTTCACATTTCTGGGGCTTATTATATCAACTCATCAATATAGTGTCAACTCTGTCAAGTGTCAATTATTATTCTAGAAAACGGAATTCCAGCATGACAAGAAGTATCAATGTATCATGTATATATAGTTAGTATATACGAGTACTTCATATATAAAATATTAAAATATTACTCCGTACTATCCTATCGTTAATGCATAGTTACAAATATAAACAATTACGGAGTAGTGAATTTGGAAGCGCATCATGCTTTGTGATGTAAATACCCCATGTATGTAGCTCTATGCGCCATAAAAAGTGGAGTGGTAGTTAAGCTTGTTCAATGTGATGTATTCCCCTCTTTTCCCAAATATGAGGTGATGTATTTGAAAGACATTGAGCTAGTATTTCATATCTCTCGCCTACAACTCTTATTGAAACAAAAAAAAAATAATAAAAAATAAAATAAAATAAATAAATAAATAAATAAAAAAAATAAAGACTTTGACCTTGCCACTATTTCATATCTCTCGCCTACAACTCTTATTGAAACAATTGAAGGCGGGAGAAAAGCTAACTACGGAGTATAATGTGTTACACAGAGGGAGTATTTTTAGAAAGTCGGCCCTAAAAGAATATGGATTATTGATTACTACAGTATATAGTAAAGCATCAGTCTCAAAATGCTTTCATTTTATGGAGAAAGTTAATTATTGTGATATTTTCAAACAACAATCTCCGCAATTTAAACCCAAATTTACACAGATAGTTCAATTTACAACTTATATTTTAAAATGCAGGCTGCCTAATATAGTACGTATATATGATTGATTAGCTACATATGCATGGGAAATGACATAATCATATATTGTAAAAAATGCTTTTGCATGTGATCGAATTTCTCAAAATCCATATCTAGAAGTGGAGAAAAATTAAAGATCATTTCAAGAATATTTTGATAAACTCATTAAATAAGAATATTTTAATCATATCATAGACTTAATTAGTAAAGTATGTAGCTAAATATCTTTCTGCAACACTTTAGAAGGAGGACCAAACAAAATTTAATACCAAAACTTTGATCAACAAAGAAGTTCAGCTTTTCCAGAGATAAAGGAAAGAGATAAAGATGTTGGTACAACGTACTCTTTGATCGACAGATTCCCTCTCGCATTGAGGCAATGCTAATTTTTGCAATGCAGCATGAATGTCAAACATTAATTTAGGAAAAGTAGTATGTTAAATTATTTTGCAACTTATGCGTTAATCATCTAAGCTAGAAAATAGAATTAATCACAGATTCACAGAGTACATGATTTATATATACGGGAAATAGTATATTGTTTCCTTCATAAATTTCATACAACGAACCTAGTTTCAGCTCGTACAAAACTTAACCTTGATGGTTGAGGCTCAGGAATATGTTTAACACCCTGAGATTCGAACCCATGACCTTTGTGTCACGCTGACTCTAATACCATGTTAAATGACCAACTCAACCAAAAGCTTAAGCTGATGATTGAAGCCCAAGAACATGTTTTATACTATATCACATGTTACTATCACATTCATTTATTAGAGAATACACATAAATGTTCAAATAGACTGTTAACTTAAAAAAAAAAAAACCGCAAAATTCAGCATACTCGATCTATTATATATCGGAGTACTACTTAATTTTACCTTTATGCAAAGGGTGTATAAAGTTAAGCTAATAATTTAGTAACTACTGTGTAATTGTACAATAGTGTTGCATGCATGATGGTAAATTTAAAAGTAAAGATTGACCAATAATAATGGTGGAGCTAGGGTGTCCCATGCGGGATTCCAAATGTGTGGAATGCAGAATGCTTGACGATGAACTCAAGCACACTAAACCTGTAACGTACAGGAACCTATCTTCAACAACTTTTTGGTGAAACAAGTCATATTGTGCGGCCTGATGCTAACTCAGCAAATATATGACGGACGTGTATAACGGAGTCTGACACTCACGCACAATTTTAATTAACCCCTAATTTCAAGTAATTCATATTATAAATAACCCCTAATTTCAAGTAACCCATAATTTTAAACAGTGACCCCTAATTCTAAGTAGTGACCCCTAATTTCAAGTAACCCATATTATAAGTAACCCCTAATACTCAGAACATAAGACAAAAACAAGTAACCCATATTATAAGTAATCTCTAATTTTGATTTATTATTATTTATTATAAGTAACCCCTTTTCTTCATCTTCTTCTTTAATAGATCTCCTTCGAAGCTACTTCAATAGCGCCGAAGAAGACGACGACGATGACGACGAACAACCCCAACTACACCAAATCAACAACCTCGTTTATATGCTTTTGTTGCGGAATTGCTTGAGAATTTTGCCAAAAATCATACGTAAAAACCCCAAAAATCGATTTGGGGGTTTTCAAATTACTTGCTCTTTGTGTAAATTTCTTGCACGAATTTGTTTGTATGTTGTACAAATCATTTTCATGAAAGGTAGGAGAGAGTATGTTAGAGATATAAGATATCGGAAAATATATGTGTGATATATTTTCCGTAGATATCATTAAGAGATAATATATTTAGATTTATTTATGTTAAGAAATTATTTTAGAGAATATATCTTTAGGATTTATGATTATGGTAGTATATCTTTTAGGAATATTGTTTTTTATCTTATGAGTTTAGGTTTTGTATAAATACTCTACCTATTGATGAATAATAAACAAGCTATTTTATTCTCTCTTCACCCTAATTTGTCAGAGTAATCATCCTCATAGAAGGTAGGAGAGAGAAAAGCATGAGTAGGGGAATACAATGCGGAGTGAGAAGTGGGAAAAAAATGGCTTTAAATGGGGGTCCGTTATTTTTGGCTTTACGATAATGGAAAACGAGGTTAGAAATGGGGGTCCGTTATTTTTTTAAGCATGCCGCATGGTACAGCAAGCCGCATACAAAAAATTGTGATTGACAGCATATCCTAACAAATACCACATGTACGTGTCCCACATTATTATAAGAAGAGAGAGTTAAACACTTAATAAGGCTAAGGGGCTACTCTTCATATTGCCATATGATTTTGGGATGAAACCTCCTTAGATCTTGTGAAGTGGACTCTCTCTATCAATTGCATAACAAAAAAAAAGGAGGAAAGAAAAATTAACTTTAGGAGATCCTTATTCCTTCCCCACGTGAACATGCATACATGTTGGATTTAGTTAGTTCTTGATTGTTCACGCATTATGGTTAAAGAACACACCACTAGAACCAATAATGAAATGCAATAGTTAAGGAATAACTTTCGTTTTGACGTCATGTATATATTTTTAACTTTCTTGATGTCTATGTTGCATTTGCATATATCCATTGCTAGTTGTATCAATAAAAGTTACAGGTTATGAATTAAATTTTTGTTAGTATCATGCCCCTATAAATGAATTTCTTTCTACAATCTTAGAGCATCATAAATTCGTAATGTAAATTTTCCACTCCATAACTTATATAGTTAACCTTTTTCTCTCTTGCTTTAACTACCATTATTTGGATTTAGAGCAAATAAATTAAGACAGACGAAGTAGCTATACGCCTATACAGAGTAAGTAGCTGTACAGAGTACTCCATAGGTTTTAAATTAGGGATCTCAATTTCATTTTCCTCCATTTGTTTTCAATTTCAAGTAATTTGTTAACCATTAAACAAATAAAGAAAAAAATTGTCTTGGAGGAAGCTGTAGATTTTTTTTTTTTTTTTTTTTTTGAGACCCACTTTGTTGAAATAGCAGTATTGCTTTTGGTAAATCTTAAAGACCAGCCTTTTGCGCATTAAATCATGTTATTTTATGGGCATCTTTTCCTCAAAGTAGGGTCTCATTATCCTTCTTTCTACATTTGGGGCCACTTTATTCTTGCTTCTTCTCCATATTGGGGCCATATGTTCTTTATCTACTAGTATTCTTTCCTATTTACCTTGTTAAACTACCCCTAATGGCTTTGGTTACAACTCTTACAGGTTACATTTGGGCCATTGGCTTCACTCCCACTCAATTTGGGCCAGGCCGGCTATAGACTGAGAAAAACAGAGTTAAATTTTCATTTTAACTGTTCCAATGCTACCATGAATATATATTTTTTTGCTCTAAGTAGAAAGAAGGGGCTGTTTCGATTGAATATCAGGAGTGTACTTAATAGTCCATATAAATGGAAGCCGCAATCACTGGCTCATAGCAAATCAACCAGATGAGAACATGTTCTAAGCATACAACTAGCTACAAATCACAGCTCAATTATTCGACTTTAAGTCATAACCAAATAGTTTATCTGGAAGTAAAGCATCAAGTTATCTGGCCACAAAATTCAACTTGTAATAAGATTTGTGTAGTACAAACACAAGCTTTGACAGCATTTAAGATCAGCTGGGGATGAACCCCAACAGTAAAAGTTCTTCGAGGAATGGATATCTTTGCTGACATTGTTGAGTACAACATAGAATTACATTCTGTCAAAAACTAAAATATGCTCCTTAAATGAGCCGCTTATGGCAAGGGGGAAAAATGATATATACAGTTTGATTTGAGCAATATTTCAGATTATACATGACATTGAATTGTTCGTCTTTTCCCAGCATGTTTGAGCCAGGATTTCGGAGAAGAGGGCTTTGAAGGAAGATGGTAAAAGGTGAAAGGAAATGGGTAAAATAATGGGGTCGAAGACGCCCACTTCTCTTCACTACCGGCCTGGAAAAATCCCATCAATGTTAGTAAACAAGAATGAGATCCCAGAAAACAAAACGTAAAACTACTATCAAGGTACCAACAATAAGTAGAGGAATAGTCAGACCTGAGGATACTTTGCTGCCTCTTGAATGCAAGTACATCATTGTTTTGTTCACCAATGGTAGTTCACCTGCCATTACTCTTCGTTTACCCAGCAATTTCAAGCTACAAAAATTAGTCACAGTTTTATTGTGAGAAGCAGCCATTACAAAATGCATCAGAGCTTCACAGATATACTTCGTTGGGGGGGGAAGTACAGTTAGCATGCAATCACAATTAGTTAAAAAATTTCCACAGCTGTGCATAGTTTAACTAATGAACTACCCTAACTGCAGTGTAACAATCTAGATGAATTGGTATGTGCATCATACAGTAAGAAGATTGAAAAGGCAGAAGTAAATTTAGTGGAATATGAAGGGGGAAAAATCATTTGTAACATATTAGAGTTGGCTAAGATGAACTGTTTCCCGAACAAACAAAGATAATTTAAGAGTGACAATAGGGAAGATCAAAGTGGTCACCAGATTCATTAAGTTGTATAAAAAAGTCACATTCCTAAGGTCTCAAAGGTGGATCAATTAATTAAAAGGCTAATCAACCACTTCACACATTAAACTTCAGCATTCTCTGAGCAGTATAGTGCCAAATTAAATCCAGAATTTAACCGATGAATATCCAGATTAGATGACACGTACAGTATGCAGACCAGGGGAAACTATTTGAAGTGAATGCAAGATGAAATAAGTAAATAGTATTAGAGAAAAGTACTCCAGTTTAAAAGTTTCACTAGAAAAAGGACAAGCCGCACATCTACACATACTACAAGCTAAAGCCTTTTCACAAGTCATAATTCGAACACAAAATTTACAGATATCAGCCTATCATATCTTTGAATATTACTCCCTCCGTCCCATGATATTTTTCACAGTTGGAATTAGAAAGGAGATTCAGAAAGATTGTCAAGTGTTAAAGCTCCATGGTAATATGACCAAGCTGTCAATGTACACATTAAAATCCCCTGATCAAGACAGGAAATTTCCACTGATTGCTTGACCTTGGGCATATAATCTGTATACCAATCATAAGAATTAGAGTGGATTGTAGCAGATATATCTATAAGTATGATGAGCCCTCTTTCTACTTGAAGAAATGACCTATTACTTCCCATCCTGTTTCTGCCCATACCAGCTATTAAAAATTAGATTAATTTTGTAGAGAATATTCAGCATTACTTTATGGCTGATGACTCAGGGAAGATATTGCCATCGCTAGTTAAGCATAACAATGGGGACTAAGTTTTTAGTTTTTTCACCATTTGGGACCTCAGTCTTTTTTTTCCACCTTTTGGGACCTCTAGTTAACAATCCGGCAAACTAACCCTTGTTTAACTCACCGGAGCAAAAACTTAGTCCCTTCATTGAATTTCATGTAAAAAAAACAGTCCCTTCATTAAATAAATGTCAATTCCAAAAAGATAGGTCCTTCAAATTCTTATCTCCTAAAAAATAACTGAAGGAAATTTAAGTACAATTTTTTAAACTGTTATTTATCCAAATACTGAAGGATTTTTATTTTTTTTATTTTTTTTATTTTTTGTGTACCGTATTTATTTATTAAAAATAAAATTACCAAGAAATATGGGGCCGGAGTTATATTTGCTTGGTAATTGAAAAGATAATTAAGTATCGTTGTTGTATCGAATCTATTATATAATTTAAGAGTCGGTTTTAACGAGAATGCTCAAAATCCCCATTTCTCCAACTTAAATCCTATCAAATTTAAATTTAATAAAAATGAAATACGTTTATAAATTAATTTTTAACCCAAGCTAGTATGAAAAAAAATATTTATAAAGCAAATTTTATTTTTGGTTAAACGTTTATAAATTTATTTTTAAAAAATCAACCCAATTAATTTTTTAGAACCTCTTCACATCCACTGCATATCACTCTTGTAATAAGGGATAGAAAGATAATTACCATATTGAATGGTACATACATGCATAATAAACTTGGTGAGCAAGGCTTTCAATTAGTCATTTCTGGCTAATTACCGCTCTAAAAAAATATTAACGCTCTAAACATGGTGCATGTGAGAGATTTTTAAACAATTTTGAGTTTTCTGTTTTATTATTATTATTATTATTATTTGGAGGAAATTATTTTGTGCACGTATAAATTAATACTCTAAATAAATTTGAGTATTTAATTTTAGCCTTAGTTTTTACAATATTGATAGATCTATTATTCTATAATATTTGTGGTATTCTTAGCCTCACTTTTAGGGGACTATCTTTTTTCTATATAGGGGACTATCTTTTTTCTATACGGGGGACTATCATTTTAGGTTCACTTTATAGGGGACTATCTTTTTAACTCACCCACAATTGATATTTTGCCGGAAAAGTCACTTGAGGTCCCAAAAGGTGAAAAAATAAAAGTGAGGTCCCAAAAGGTGACAAAAAGTAAAAAGATAATCCCCATCTTTATACTTAACTCGTTTCTAGGGGTCATAGAATTCTAAAAGATGAGCAATCAAAGGATACTTTCATATGTTTGAAATTGAAATCAGCTTCCTTTGCTCTAATGCATGAAGGATTGTTATCATATTAATTTCAACTACACCTTCTCCTCGTGTGTTTCAACAGGAGATGCATATAGCAGGGGTTAGGAAAATACTATCCTTGACAGTTTGGAAGTGTCAAGATAAAGAAAGGGCTTTGAATGTTTTTATCAAAGCCTCAGTAAAAGCAAACAATGCATAAATTTTATTTTTTAAGGTCTCTTAGGTGAGATTGATTCTGTTCTTTCTGCTGTAAGATCAAATATGTTCATCTGCATCCCTTTCAGAAGCTGTTAGTTTTAGCATCCAGTTTAATACCTTAATACCTATATCCTAAAGTATGTTGGAGAGACTACTTTAGAGCTTTTTAGGAGCAATAGTGCAATAGTAGTACTCTATTGCATCCCTCTCATCTGATAAAAAAGAATAAGACCATTTTTCTAGAAATTTGAATAACCTGCTAAGCATAAGAGCAATACTATCACTTAAGGTAGGAATTTTATGAAGACTATTAAAAGTGGTGAATTATCTCAGGTTAAACCAATAGGAACAATTACAGAGCACTAAGAATTCAGCTTCAATAAAAGTTTGCCTTAAGAAGGCAGTGACAAAAACTTGCATATATTAACTAACGAGATAAAGTAAGAGAGACCAGATCCTCAATGGAAGGGCTTAGTGCCCAGAACTAATGATCAAAATAATATTTCAGCAAGGTTCTTTCATTAGTACAATGGGATTAAGGCTTTGATTGATTGATTAATTGATTGTTCTTTCATTAGTACAGGCTCCATTTGACATTGGCAGTCATGCAGCTCTCACCGACTTACTTTCAACTATTCAATAACAATCTTTTGCCATTCAGCCACAATCCGTTAGGCTAGCAATAGCTTCATTTAGGGCTCTACTACTTTTCCTCCTTTAGTTTACCGACTCAATATTCTTATCTGTATCTCGTTAATGAACCAAAAGCTCATCCATCATAAGGTTACAAGTTATAATAACAAATGGGGGCTTCACTAAAAGCATCTAAACCTTGTTAGAAGTTCATTTTCGAACATTCTCTCCTCTTAACATGTTAATGTTATTACCTTGCCGCCATTTACACCAACTTACTTCTTCGTAATACAAGTTACATGTCCTAACTCCGGTTAACACCAAGGATCCACTTGACTTGGGACTAGCCCTATATTATCACCCACGACTCAACAAGACGTCTATGTTGTTGTCCAGGCAACAAGGGTTTGATTCTCGTTGGAAAGGTTATGTACTTATAGGCAGATTGCATTCTAGGGCCCTGTAGGAAGCACTAGACATATAAGCCACATCATACTTCGTACTAAAGTCCACATTGATATGCCAACTCACAAATCTGGTTAAGCAAACCCAAGTGGACTGCCACATAACTTACTAACTATCCTAAACTGACCCAACAAGCAACCACATGAATTATTAGCACATTTTCAATTATTAATATATTTTTGTCCATTATTATTGTCATCAATTTAAATCAATTACAAGCAGCTCACATCAACTTAATAATTCATTACCCCTGATTTTTTTTAATAACACACATCAAACCAACTGAACGAACCAATCGCAATTCGCAAGTGTCACCTAGTCAACTACACGGAGTAACTTATTTAGTTGGTTAAAGTTTTGTTGACGACTTAAGATCAGATAAAGTAAAAAGCTTAACACCTAAGCTAAACCAATAATACATGAACAACAAGAATTTCAAAAGCAAAAGCAAGAAAAGAAAACCTAATTACCTTGTGTAAGGAGGCGGGCAAAAGACGATAATATAATCAGCATTTCCGCAAGTGAAAGTACTCGTCTTATCATCATACGCGTAGCTATACGCGCGTGGGCAAGCCTCCTTGAAAAACACCGAGTACACCGACGGCGGACACGTGTCAGGCGTATTATAACTTTCACTACAACAATACCGTGGGTCCCCAAACGCCTCACACGCGCTCTTACATGCGACGGCAGTTTTCGACCTCACTTTCACACTCCCATTCCCACGCGCCGCCGCAACACTAAGCTCTCTAGGACACGCGCGGTTAATATCGACGAGACATCCGGTGGGGCTACAGTCGCCGCCGCGGCCTCCACGTGGCACGACGAGGATAGGAAGATTGTAACCGTCGACGAGGCTGACGTCATAGAAGTCAAGCCCACCAGCGCCGTTGAGGGTGAACTCAGCTAAGGTTGCCGGAGGGATTGCGCCGGCGCCGGAGCATTCGAGTTTACCGGAGGCGCAGTCTCCGGTAAGGCAGACCAGTTTTCCGGCAGAGGGGTCGCCGGAGCAGAGGGTTCGGGCCCAAAGTCGGCCCGACCAGGATCTTGGGAAATGGAAAGTGCGGGATTTTCCGGCGGAGAGAGAGAACCCGGTGGTCGGAAGAGGAGGGGAATTTGCACCGGAGAGTAAGCCCGGCCATACTGTGTGTCTGCACTTGTTTACTAGTCGGAATTTTGCGGCGTAAATTGTTTGGGAGGAGAGAGAAAGGACGAAGATGAAGAAGAAGACGAAGATGTTAGCCATTGAAAGAAGGGAATGAGATAGTTTGCCGGGAAAATACAAAGGGGGATTTTGTAAAAAAAGAATGATGAAGAATTAAAGCTAGTTTTCCACTTCACTAATGTTTATTTCTGGTTTGTTCTTTTGATTAATTGCTTTTGGGTTCTTGAATCTTTTACCTGTTTCTTCTTTCTTTAGCTTTAATTTCCTTTTTTATCATCTTTTCTTTAATCAGGTTTATGTGAGGGTTTGTTGGTTTGATCGTGGTTTAGAAGTCGCTTTAGCACACGTAAATTCTTCTATCAGACGGTCAAGAATGAAGTAATAATTGCAGTAAGATGAAATTTTTTTACTGAATTTTGTAGAACTTGGTAACCACACTCACTACACTAGTCAACAGAAGTCCAAGGCCTTTCCAAAGCAAGATTCACACTATGTTATTTTTAAGGACTTTTTGTGAAAAACTACTTTATGTATTTCAGTTTTTGTGAAAAACTACCTTATTAAAAAAATATTGTAAAACACAACCTTATAAACATTTTATGTTGTATAAAATCCACTTTATAAAATGCTTAATGTTGTAAGAAGCTACATTTTCGCCGGATTATTGCATTGAATAAGAGATGTTAAATGCCCCATTTTCAATTATTTTTTCTCCTTTTTCCACCCAATTTCTCCATAGCCCCCTTCATAACCCCTAGTTTCCCTTCTCTTTCATTGTTAAATTAAGCACATGGTAGCAACTTACAACATTTAGTTTCTATAAGTTAGTTTCTTACAACAATTTTTTTATAAGGTAGTTTTTCACAAAATTTGATGTATATAAGGTAGTTTTTCACAAAAAATCCTATTTTTAAATCATGTGATTGATTTTTACGGTTGAAAAGCCATTGAAGTGGTCCATTATACTATAGCAAAATTAAGTTTAACTTGATTAACTTATTCTCCTTTTGGCTATTCCCTTCAAACTTTTTAAATTTTTTGGAAAGGTTTTATCGAGGATTTGAGAGAGGTTATAAATTCACATTTGAATATGTACTGACATACGAGTAATTGAGTACTCAATAAATAGAGTGAGGGTCAATTTATATATTCAACATTGAATATAAAAGTTAATCTTAGAATATCATCATATAACTGCAAAATAAATCCAACCAAAATTTCTAATTGAAGGTTGGATGGTGATAACATTTAAAGGGTTAGTGAGGCATCTACGAGTCAAATGCAGTTGGTTAGTCATTAGAGATTCCAATGAAATCTAAAGCAATTGGATAGAAGAGTAGGAGCGCTTTAGACTTATAAAACTTAGAGATATACATTAATAGACTTGAACACATACTCCATAGTGTATATAGCTAGGAGCAGTGGCGGAACTAGAATTTTTAAGTGAGGGGGACCAAGATCATATCTATGTATGTGTAATTTCGCAACTATTATTGAGTTTGTTGATTACATTTACTATAAAAAAATAAATACAAGAATTAAACTCTTGACATCTTGTCCACTATCACAGGGCAAAAACCAACTCCTCTACACTAAAACTTATAACAAGTATAAGAAAAATTTAAATTTTACCTTGAGCCAAGGGAAGGCCATGGCCCACCCCAGCCCCTCCTTGGCTCCGCCCTTGGCTAGGAGGGAGAGAAAATGAAGCCTAACATATTAAAGTTCATGTATATGTGTTTTTTTCTAAAAACAAAAGGTGGTAAAAAAATAAATATTAAAAAAACTTCTTCATGAAGGGAATTTTTAATGTATCGTAAAAAAGAACAATAACAAAAGTAAAGTTATTACAAACATATTTCGCGATTTTCAGATGACCTGTTGCACAATTTTATTCTCTATAGATATGATGAATGGTAATCCACATGTACAAGCATCATTAGAGAAATTGATTTTGGCACCCCAAAAATTGATTCTGCCACACCTTTTTGTGAGTAAAGTATATAAACTTGTACTTTCATAATGAGTGTGCCAAAATCATTTTCCTATAATCATATGGATAGAAGATAGTGGTCTTTAATTAAACCATGTTTCATAGCAAGAGAAATTAAGTTTATAATGAATTCATTTTTCATTTATCGTATTTGTATCCCTCTATACAAGATTGGTGTTGTTTTTGTAAAGACTAATCATTTTAGAAAATAAAGCCAATATTCCTAAGAATTGTACTTCATGTATCAAATGCATGTTCCTTAGCCCTCCTCCTCCTTATAGAACAAAAGAATTTATGTAATCAACTTTGATTAGTTTTGATTATACAAGCTGTTGGGCTAGAAGCCTAGAAGTATGCAAATTGTAAGCAGTACAACAACAGAACAGAAGAATATGCAAATTTGCCACCAACTTTGATCACATAGCTGTTGGGCTAGAAGCTTTTGATTGGCCGAAAATAAATGGGCCAGTAATAGGATCTTAGAACTGGGTCACAGAAGGCCTGGTCTCTGAATGTGCAAAAAGTCAGGCCCATATCAGTATAACAGATCCACCTCCAAAGTCCAAATGGAAGGAGCCAAAATATTAAAGTAGAACTAAAAAATGGGGGCGTTCCGAGAATCGAACTCGGGACCTCTTGCACCCAAAGCAAGAATCATACCACTAGACCAAACGCCCACTGATATGAATTTTGTGGAAAACAAAATATAGTATTAATTATCAATCATTTTTTTTACGAAAATTATTCATTTCATATTTTTTTCTTTTTCTTGGATTCTGCCTTTTTTTATTTTTTATTTTTTTTTGACAAGAGTGACTAATAACGAGAACAACAACTACTCAAAATGACCAAAATAAAAGCCCACGCCATCGAGCTTTCCCAGCCAACCAATGCACAGGAGTCACCCAGCCAAGAGGGACCTTAGTAACCCTGTAGGCAGAAAAATTTAAAAGAGTACGCCTATTTTGATATTTATTTTAGTGGAATTTCAATATAAACTTGACTAACAATTTATTTTCCTGTTTTTTTTTTTTTATTTTAAGAAAAAAATGTACTAAAATTTTTGCAAATTGTTAAGTTCACATGTAATATAAGACTGAGGACAAGCATTTGATTAAAATTAAGAGCACAAACATGAAACATGGAATGAAGCCCATAGAAAAAGGGTAAACATGATGGTGTGTTCATAGCCTTAAAAATTGACTTTTTATTATCCATACATACTCACAATAAATAATAATGCTGCCACCATCAATTGTAAACACAGGTATGCTAATCGAGCTGACCACCAATCAATGCATAAGTAACGAGTGATCAGAACAAGCAAAAAGTGTTAACGAATAGATTACAACAATAAAGATTTCGAAAATTGGCGACCCACATTTTTAGTAACTTCATCATCATCTTTAAGTCAAATGTTTCTTCATGTTGTTTGCTCTAAAGCAAAAGTTTATCTTTGATCTCAATCATTATTAGAACAATTATGTTTCACACTATATCTAGAACCAAAACTTTTGTTCTTAAAAAGTTGTTTGAACAAGGTAAACTGTGGCAAACGATCGACTTGGTGTATGTATTTCATTTTAGGTCTTATTTGAGTGATTAGTCATTATGTTTAAGACTACTCAAGTCACATTTGGGGTTGGGATGATTGTCAATCACCTTCTTGTGATAAATGATTAGTAATGGTCACGTTAATATATATTGGCTTAGGGCATACGATTCAGGTACACCAATTTAAGCTTTGTTCTTCTTCAACTTATTATAATATTTCGTATATATATGACATATTCTTGTAAATATAAGAGTAGATTAGAGATCAAATTATAAAGATATATTTCATATAACTACTAAAATCAAACTAGAAAGATCCAGAGCACACCAAACCTAAAATAAAAAAATAATCTCAAAACACTTTAAATAAGGCGAAGAGAAAATAGTCTAGTTTTATAGTGGCCTGGGTAATGGAGCTTTATTTGGATAGCTTGAGAGGCATAATTGTAACATCTTATCAATACTCAATTAAGTAAATATCCGAGTGGACTATTAGTCAGCACACCTTCAATCCATCATCATAGCCTATTGATCAAATTATATATCAAAGGCTTATAACTGTTATAAGTTGCTTGTTACCCTTTATTTATATGTCCTAGCATGTATGATAGATGTGTTGGTTGCTCATCATGATCAACTTTAGCGTGATACACACCAACATGTTTTTTTTTCAATAGATTTGCGAGCAACTTAACTATGGTGTGGACGCCTCCATGGCATGCTTATTTTTCAGAGCAGCAAAACATAATAAACATTGCTTGTCGATTTATTTCATCATATCATATATTATGAACTAAGTATGTAAACTTTTGTGCATCCAAGGAAATTCAGTGGGTCAGAGTTAAATACCTTCAACATAAATTTACTCAAAATACGTCAGATAAAGTAACTTAGGCAATCAAGTTATACTAATAACAGTGTATTAAAATTAATCATAGAATTTTAATGCACTATTCATAAGATTAATCTTTTGATTGATTTGGTCATTTGACAGATATATAATAAAAAAACCATGACTGTTAATTCAAAATTATATACTCAGTATAATTTAATGTGTGTGCATTTTTACTTCATATAATCTCGACCATGCATATAAAAACATTAGAAAACTAAACCATCAAATAACTCGATTGTCTCAATAGGATCCAATCTTTAATATCTTTACTTCGGAAACCATGTTCAAATAATTTGAATCACTTGTAACATACTCCCTACTCGATTGAGAATTGAGGGTATCACACAATTCGAAGTGCGTGGAAGCCCATATAATCTGATGATACAATCAGCTAATGTAGCAGGACTGAGCATGCAGTGGGCACTGCTAAGCAAGACATTATAGTCTGAAATATCAGAGAATGTTAAGCTAAAAGTAATGTGTTAAAATCATACAGTATGTGACTAATTTATAACAGTTTAACACTGTAACAGAATATAAATGTACAGACCTGTCATTCATGCGCACACAATATATCCGTGATATGCAAATTAACTAGCATTAGGGTTAGCCCGATATTTCATGAAATGGCAGGTTAAATGATTAATTTTATAGTGGGTAATTTCAATCAAAGGTATTTTCTTGAAAATGGGTATACTTTTTAAGTTTCACCACAAATTATTCAATGAGTGGACTCTTTTAATTATATTAGGTGTTTATGCTGCAAAATTGCTAATAATTGTATTTGTATAATTGTCATTTGTCACATGTTCATCTACATTAATTGATCTTGTATTCTTGTGTCACATGACTCACATTCTATATATTGTATTGTGAACGAAGAAAATCTAGTCTAAACACCATCCAAATTCACAATTCGATAACTCATTTTGTTGGAACGAAGTAGAATTGAAGCTAAAAACATAGAAACTCAATACATCTAAGTCCATCTTTCGATATCAAAATAAAAGTAATACCTAAAGCATGTTAAAAACACCTAATATGGTATCCACAAGACCCCAACACAAAAGCCAACATTATAGGTTGAAGCATATAACAAAAATACAGTATATATATAGAATGAAAAGAAACACTAGAACGCCAAATCTCTAGAAAGTAACAACAAAAGCTCAATGAGTGATGCTCTCTTTTACTAATTTTGAAAAAAAATAATAATAAATAAATAAAGGTTAATGAAACCAGTTAATTATTGATGGAATATCTTTATGTAGCAGTGAAATTCGTTAGAGTTTAATTAAGTGATTACATTGCATAATGTAACTATGCAACCAGTTACATATAGGTTCATAGGGCATTCAATAAGCAAGCCACTAGGCACTTGAAAGGGCATGCCAAGGTTAAACCGATGTGGCAATGTGTTCATAATGGACCAATTTCATATGTTAATATGTAGCATAGTTACAACATCAATGCAAAGTAATATCTTGATTCCCTCTCTCATATCATCACGCGTCTAATCAAGTCAGATGCGTATAAAGCTCAATATATAATGAATTCGAATTCCTTCGTTCCACATTTTATGAATCAATTGTGTGTCACTTTTTTTTATCTTCCAGATAACTTTTGATTCATTTGATATTAATCATAGTGCATACTTCGTACAATACTCACTGATAATGATATTTGTTGTACTTAACTTTCACAAATATTATCTATTGAAAAATATTCTAAGAACATTGAGGATAGATTGTTTTCAAAGGCATTAGACATGTGTAACAGTGTAAGCATATGTGATATGTGAGTGACATAACCTAGCTAGTTCAAAATTGCGGTCAAAGAAATGTCAAGATTCTTATTTGTTTGGATATGAGAATTTATATTCATGGTCAAATGTATATGCAAATATGCTTTTAAAGTCTTTATCAAATGAAATCCAGTAGTTGAAGTTGAAGTAATCAAACAAAGCTTTGAACAATATAAAATGTGAGTAATGTATACACTTTTTTGGACAAATTTTCTCCTTCAAATTCACTACTGTTTTTCTTCCATTACTTTTTTTGGGCATTTCTAGTACACACAAAATACATAATGTTAATTTCTTTTTGTAATTTTGCTGACTGTATTTATTCCTCAATGCACTTTTCTAAAACCACATTTTCCAGCATTTTTTTTTTATTTTTTTTTGTTCATATTAATATTTTTGAAAAAAATAAATGGTGAAATGAGCTTGTTTTCCTTTGCTGAAAAGCATTCAGAGTTGGCCTCTCTCACCACTCTGAAAGAATGGAATTCTGAGTCGAGAGTTGGGACCATGCTTTCATCCACTCTGAAAATGCTTTTTGTTTCATTTTTTAATTTTTGTATTTTTGTTAGGGAATTGTTTCCGCATTTTCCTACAAAGTTTTCAGCTCGCATAAACTAGTTTATCTCCGTATACTAGAGAATCTTCTTGGTCAAAGAAATGAGTTCAAAAATTCTTCTATTGTTTTTATGCACTATATTTACCCATTATGAATTCTAAATACACACGGAGTAACTCCTTACTTGTGTGGAAAACCTTATATTAGCTATGGAGTATTATAGAGAATTTATAGCAACAAAAGCCAAAAGGCGAATTGTTTGTCTGATGGATAACATGCAATAGCAAAATCACATCTCATAGTTCAAAGTACTCCGCTTCTCAACCTCTAAATCTCGTGTTTTTTTATATGCATAAATTTTCATTACTATTCAATACCAACTTTATATTGACAATGAGAAATTGCATAGAGAGCATTGCGATAATGAGTTTCTTGACAACATATAATCACATCATACATGACATTTAACAAATTTTCGCAGAATTATCTAACAGGTGCATTATAATTACTATCAGCAGAATTATCACCATCATTTATTAACCTATCAAAGAATTATCAAAATTGAGCATATCCAACCCCACATCATATACCAATCCAAAAAATTAAAATGGGCATACTTGATTCTTGAAAATTAATAGTAATAATTTCTTAGTCTTTAAAAATAATAGTATTGGAAAAAGATAATTCCCTTTTGAAGGTAGAAAATGAAGATGATTATGTTATAGGATATTGGGCCGTGATGGGGAAGGCCAAAGTGGGGTTTACAAACCGAGTCCAGAAAGGATGGGGTGAAGGCCGATAGAAAGGGGCATGTGATAAAAGCAACTTTGTTATTCTTATAAAGCGACCACGCTCGTTTTGTTGCAATCATTTGGTCTACTTTGAGAGTATTATTTCTACCCACTCTCTTCCTTATAATCCCTTACCTTTTCTTTTCCCATTTTACCCTTTCTTTATTTTTTTGTCTTCCCTAGTTTTATTTTAATTACCTTGTTCTTCTAACCCCCTTTTTATTGTTCCCTTATTGTAATCTTTATAATGGACTTCATGATTATCTTAATTAAGATTTAGTAATATATGTACTCCATTTTTGTGTTTTATGTTTAGCTAATGATGTCATTATTACGTATCATATTGTCTTATGTGGACGTTGGGAAGACAACTTAATCAATTTGGGAATACTTTAATATATATGATCAACATTATTTTATACAAATTAATACTATAAGACACTTTAGTTAGATTTGTTTCAAAGAATATCAAAGTTTGTTAAGGCTTTTTAAATCTTTATCTTAGAAATCAAACATTTTGATTGATTTTGAACGATGTATAAAAATTCGAATACAATAAGTTTTCGTTAATATATATATACACAAGTTCATGTGAAGGAGTATGTAACTCAAAATAAGTTAAAAGAAAACGCCCATAATCTATTTTATTGTTTTGTTTTTAATTGTGAATTTATAATTATAATGTAACATATTGAAAATTAAATATTGATATCGTCATGGCTTTACTATGGGCATTGAATTTCTACCGCTAATGATTTTGACCATATTAATTCATAGAAAACAAAGTGTGATTGATAAACCTCTTGAATATATTTTTTAGCTCGAAAAAGCATAAACAAATTTAGAAATAGCTAAACGCCAAAAGTTTTAGAAGTTGGTGATTTGTTAGAGTGAAAGTTAATTTTCTTCTTTATATACAAACTAAGTTAGAACCCGTGTGATACACGATTTATATAAAATCTATATAAGAATTATGCACCTTGTACGAAAAAAATGAGTAATTTTAAAATTTTAGATTTTCATCAAAATTATGATATAGATACGGTTCAACGTTACCTAATACATATTTCAATGTAGGAGGCAATTTATTATTATAATGTTTAAAATTATTTCAATTTCCTAGGATAAAGTGATAGGTTTTAGTAATAATGTAGAAACTTCCAATATTTAAATTTAAATTTAAAATGTTAAATATGATAGCTCTGTAAAAAAAAAAAAATAATAATAAAAAAATGACATCATCCTAGCACTTAGGCGGGAATTTTTTTATTAAGGGAACGACATATAGACAGTGGTGACGTCAGCATACTCTGTTTTAGTAATAGTTAATAGATTACAAGGGTGATTTTTTTGTTGAATCCTAGCATCTTGAATTGTACATCATATAACTAAATGCTATGATCATCAATTGCTGATTTTTTTTTTTTGTTTAGATATTTTAAATTTATGAGTCATGAACTATAAATCATAGTTTAGTACTTCACTGTATTTTATTTTCTTATACACTTCTTCAACATTGCAGACTATTTATTTATTTTTGCTTAATCAAAGATAATAAGAGATGAGGGTATAATAATAACAGTAATATGCATGTTTAATTTAAGCAAATAAATTGAGAAACATAATCATAGGGCTCGGGAAGCGGGAGACCCGCTCGTGCGGACAAACCACTCACGCTCACTTAATTATCATCCGAAATTTGGTATTACTTCCTATGATTATGTTTTTAAATTTTATGCAATGAGACAAAATTAATTCTTAAAAATCCCAATTTTATTTTATTTTTATTCCCTAAGTAAACAATCTTCGAACTAAGCTCGAAGACCGCAGTATTAGTCAAAACCAACAAAACCTTTACAGATTTAATACATACAATAATAATATCACATCATATAATATAATAAATTAAAATATATTGAATTTCTTTAATCTTTTTCTTTTAATGAAGATGCCCAAAAATGTTTTAGCAAAGACAAAAACTTTACACCTTTTTAGAAGGCGGATGTCTTGTATAAATACCTTGTATCCTAAGCATAAATTTCTCAACTCCATGCTATTTTCACCTTCCTAAATCCTAACCAAAACCCAACAAATATCTTTTTTTCTACAACACCACAAGTTACAAGAACAAAAAGGGGGATTTACAATAAGTTGGAGTAAAAAGAGAGAACATTACACATTTTGAAGGGACACTTTGTTATTAATATCAACATGGCTAATGGTGTAGACAAGGAGAAAGAAGTGGAGACTGTGATTATAGCCAACTACATTGAAATGGAGAAAGATGAAGCTAAGCCTTCGAGCTTCAAAACCGCCCTTTCTAACCTCCTTTGGCACGGTGGCTCCACTTATGACGCTTGGTTTAGTTGTGCCTCTAATCAGGTAAAGTCCGTTTTTCCAGCATGGATAAGGTTGTGTACATCTGAACCTCTATAATAAAACTTCGATTTGTGTTGTTGCTGCAGGTGGCACAGGTGTTGTTGACACTACCATACTCATTTTCACAGCTAGGGATGTTATCAGGAATATTATTTCAAGTTTTTTATGGAATTTTAGGCAGTTGGACTGCTTATCTTATTAGCATCCTCTATGTTGAGTATAGAACTAGGAAGGAAAGAGAAAAGGTTGATTTTAGAAATCATGTCATTCAGGTATGTAATTAATGTCCATATATTACTCTTTTTTGACAAAATTAAATGGTTATCATATTACTAGTAATTAGTTTTAATGAAATTAATTAATTTTGTTAATGCAGTGGTTTGAGGTACTAGATGGTTTACTAGGGAAACATTGGAGGAACGTTGGATTGGCATTTAATTGCACATTTCTTTTGTTTGGATCTGTCATTCAACTTATTGCCTGTGCAAGGTATCTTATAGCTTTAAACTTGTATTTTACCTCCCTTTGGTATCTACCTACCTAATATAGTACTCTCTTAAATCTTAATATATAATTGATGACTATAAATTTGTCTAATCCATGATTTATGGCAATAATTAAGAGGGTTCGTAATTAATTATTACTAATCTCTTTTGATTTGAATAATATTTGCAGCAACATATACTATATAAATGATAATCTGGACAAGAGAACTTGGACCTACATTTTTGGGGCGTGCTGTGCTACTACCGTCTTTATTCCTTCTTTTCACAACTACAGAATTTGGTCCTTCCTTGGATTAATCATGACCACCTACACTGCTTGGTATCTCACCATTGCATCCATTCTTCATGGCCAGGTAGTCCGCTTGAATTTAATTGTCACATTATCACCTTGTTATAAATTATAATTATCAATAATATATGTATATATATACAAAAATCTCCTTTCTTGTAGTTAAAGCATATTTTGAATTCAATAATAAACTATTGTTGTCTAAGGTTATGCAACAATATCTTTCAAAGTATTGTAAAATACGTATTACACATCTAGGAATTATGTTAGTAACGCTTTTGTATAGAGTATAATATATATCTCCACTTATTGATTAATAATCATATATCTTATATCATTATGCTTTCCGATCTTTGTCTACAATGTGGAATCTAGCTAATTGCAACTCATAATCTTTGTTACAAGTAAAGTTAATCACTATTTTACTATGCATTTCTTATTCTTTGACAAAAGCAACACTTTTCCTAGGCCGCCTTAGAAAAAGCTTAAGGCAACGTTTCCATGTGATATTTCCATTACTAATCAACATGTTACCCGACCAATCATGTGGTTTGTCTAAAAGCAATCCCATTAATTAGGAGCCTAATTAGTAATTAGTAATTTTATTTTTCTTTTTTACAATGGAACTTATGCATGCTTTTACTTTCCATATGTCCTAATAACTTGTATTTTTCTAATCTAATGGTTAATTAAACTTCTAATAATAATCTAATCCCCAACTAATAAAGGTTCAACCAAACAATTGTAGGTTTAATTCTAGAGTTTGTATAAACAATACAAGTATTATGTTGATTGGTTACATACTTGCATGGGATACCATGCACTGACTAAAACCCATGTGACCACATCACGTGCCGCAACCTGCAATCGTTTTTGGATTAATTGGTTTTAACCCCCACGTATATGTCGCGATTAGTCTCTAATCTTGCGTAAAATCCAACCCAATGTAGGCAGTGAACATATATTTTACTACTAAACTATGCAAATTAACCTTGGCAGTATAACTCTAATCGTACATTATATGGTAATGTGGTGATTAATATGTGATTAAAAATATGATTAGGTGGAAGGTGTGAAGCACTCAGGGCCGACCAAGTTGGTGTTATATTTTACAGGGGCCACAAACATTCTCTACACGTTTGGAGGACATGCTGTTACTGTGTAAGACAAACTCTCATTCTACCCTATATTCTTGTCTTTCAAAAAATTATAAAAATCTAGTTGGTTGATCTATTGTTTGACCCAAGGGCAAATCTGTCTTTTCAGTAAATTTATATAAGGGGCAAATCTGTCTTTTCAGGGTTATCACGTACTGTACATTAAAAAATAATGAAAATGACTTTTCACCGTTTTGTATAGACATTTTCTGACTATGTATTCATGTAATGACCAATCCTTATCTCCATAAAAAAAAAAAAAAAAAAATAACATGAGAAAAAAAAAATGTCCATTTTTATTTTTCAAAAACATAGGGCAAAAGTACGGGTAAATTATTAGGGGAAAAATTTACATGAATATAGTATGGCGTGCTAAGCAAAAAGATGGCATTTTTTACCTTTTGCTAGAGGAAAATTATTAATTTTCTACAGATTCAATCTTAAATTCAGAAAGTAAAGGCTCTTTTTCCAATCAGCTTTAGAGTTTATTAAGCTGTTACTTTTATCATGGTTTTGATTTACAGTAACTTATAAATATGGGGTCCAACTAAGTTTCACACTTTCACCCTTGTTTTCACCTTTTGCTTCACTTTAATTTTTACCTTCTGTCTTGATTGGTATAGAATATGCTATTGCTGATGACACTCAGATTTTCTATCTGATTTCATATAATTGGATTCTCTGCGTTTGTTTTTTCAGATACAGCTAACCTATTTGACGTGTTATGTTTATGGATAGTGTTGCTCCATTTTATATACCGTAAACTCACATTTTAATAGGGGGATTCTGTTTGATTTAAGAGAAACATTCCATAACGTTATATGATTATGAATAATTCAAAATAGTATGCGTACATAAGTATATTTCTTGATGATGTAACGTAGTATGAACAAGAAATCTTAACAAGTAATATGTAAGAATCGAGGAACTAGTTTGATTGATTAAGTTTTGGTTGGTGCGTGTAATGTAGGGAGGTAATGCACGCAATGTGGAAGCCACAAAAGTTCAAGGCCATATATTTACTAGCAACTCTATATGTGATGACATTGACCCTGCCCTCAGCTTCAGCAGTGTATTGGGCATTTGGAGACATGCTTCTTGATCACTCTAACGCCTTTTCTCTCCTCCCTCGGTCTCCATTCCGCGACATGGCTGTCATTCTCATGCTCATCCATCAGGCATGGACATATTCCTTAAAATACTATATGCTTTGAATAGTTTAATCTACCTTGATTAACCATTAATTGATTGATGATTGACAATTCTTAAATTAATTATGTAATGCAGTTTATAACCTTTGGATTTGCATGCACACCCTTGTATTTCGTATGGGAGAAGGCAATTGGATTGCATGATTGTAAGAGCATGTGTAAACGGGCAGCGGCGAGGTTGCCCGTGGTCATCCCAATATGGTTCTTGGCCATCATTTTCCCCTTCTTTGGACCCATCAATTCCGCCGTTGGATCACTCCTTGTTAGCTTCACCGTCTACATCATCCCTGCCCTAGCTCACATGTTCACCTTCCGTTCTGCTGCTGCCCGAGAGGTACATTTCCATATGTTTTTGTTATTTATATCATAGTATATAACTAGTATAAGGAGCTGAGCGTCAATAATATCTGAAAGTAGTACATTTTATTTACGAAACTGCCACTGTGAGAAACAAAAACGTTTCTCACGGTGAGTAATGGGGGCGCCCTCCAATAATATAATACAGTAACACTTTTAACTATAAAGGACTAATGACAGAGCGGATCGATATAAAATAAAGCGAACTATTACAAGTGTATAATGTTTTATTTTAGTTATATAAGTAATTATATTATTGTACTAACGGAATGGCAACAACGATTTATACAGAATGCAGTGGAGCAACCGCCCAAATTTTTAGGAAGATGGACAGGAGCATTTGCCTTTAATATTTTTGTGGTAGGATGGGTGCTTGTGGTAGGGTTTGGGTTTGGTGGATGGGCTAGTATGATCAATTTTGTTCACCAAATCGACACCTTCGGATTGTTTACTAAATGCTACCAGTGCCCTTCACCAAAGGTTGCCAATGTCACCGCTCTTCCCCCTTCACCGGCTAACCACACCCACCACCTTGCTCATCGTCTTTGATCGATTTTGCTACGACGTGATCTAGTCAATTACGTGCATGCCTTACGAGTTAGTTCAAGGCCACACAAAGTGGTATAGTGATTAGAGGCAATATACATGATGTGTTGTCTTTGGTTTGCTATTAGTTTCGAGTCTTCGCCTAATATACTCAGCTCAAAAATGTGCCCAAAAATGAGCTACTTGACTTGTTAGGGTTAAAGGTGTATGGCTTGAAAGGTTTGAGAAATGATCGAGTTAGAAAGAGGAAATTTGTAGTTTAGAAACGTTTGTTATGATTTTGATAATCGCTTGTATGAAATTAAATATGACTATGTAATTTTGCAATGAGTATTGTACTAGCTTCTCCATAAATGGACATGCTATCCGATCCTTGCCCTAGCTACAATCTTAATTGCTCAAATAAATTACTCTATCTAGCCACTTTTACTCTTATTAAATCATGTTTAGATAGTTGATGAGCTAAAGTACATTATTTATTATGATAGTAGTATAAGAAGAATTTCGAATGTTGAGTTTTAACATCCACCAATTTATCAACTTTTATTTCAATAGGATCTTTGGGTTTCCTGTCATAATTTTGCGAATCGAATTGGATAAGAACGATTAATGGCAATGATCCCATAACGATCAGCTACTCCTTGCCTTTCTTCCTGCAAATCGACAAAGACGAGTTAGGATTGCCAAGAATGCCAACCTGGCCACCCATTGAACATAAAATGATACATGTAAAAGGCATGCTATTACAAAAGATTTCATGATATTTCAAAAGCTAACAAATCTACAAGCCGCACCATAATCATAGTCTAGCAGACTAGCACAAACTGAAGGTGAATTTACAAAACTAGAGAAGAGAATTAAAAAAAAGGATGTACAATATGCATGCGAACAAAAATAGAGGTACGTATGTACGTTAGTTGTTAGTAGAAGTATCAATATTTGGCTTTTTCCTTGCTTTCTAAAGACGGGAGGCGTGGCCTACTGCATTTGAGCCTTGAAAGCGACATGAGTGCTAATCACGCATAGTTGAATTTTAGCTCTAACGACATGCTTTCTATAGACCTCACATGACCGTGAGAGACAACTTGGGTGGTCGGAACTATCCACTTTGTCCCTGAACTATCAAATGAGTTGATTACGTACACATCTTCATCACCAATCATAGATATGACCCTAAGGTGAACCCTAATGCCTGAGTTTTCAACACCGTGTCTTTCAAAAAAATGGTCCAATCTCAAATTTAGCTTCTAGAGAACATTTTCGTACCCAACAAGGCTAAGCATCGAGTCGCTTCAGGGATCGCAAAAAACCCCATGATGCGTAGTTGGTTTCCAGAACCATTTAATTCATACCTTGGACCATTACTTTGTTAGTCATACATTGTCTTGCCTCTCCAAAAATACCCCTAATGCGAGACATTAAAGTTTGTTGTCATAAAAAAGTGGGTATTTTAAGGATGAGTCAACAAATCTAAGACCAATGTATGTAAAATTTGACAATTCATGCCCATACACATATTGTTTGTGGTTTTCAATTCTCGTGTGGGCAACATCATACATCATAAAATTGTGGCTTAATAAAGTAAAGCACATGATTTTCTTCTACTTTGGACCATAATTGGGCTGAATCAAACAACCATACCCCATATTGTGAAAATGAAAGGTGTTGTCAACTTGTACTAGCCACACTTATTACGGGGCCGAACTAGCCGGCGCTCCTGGGCTAGATGGCGCATAACAAGTATATTCCAAAATGAGTGACAAGCTATAATTGCGTTTGCCCATAAAGTTTTTCATTACTTGCGTTGGTCTCTATTAATGGGCTTTAACTAAACAAAGTAAAAAAAATGGGCTTTGAGTAGAACGCCCAAGGGCTTTATTAATTTTGCAGAAAGGTTTGGTGTTGTTGTACCCTTTTCTTTCTTTTTTTTTTTTTTTTTTTTTTTTTTTTTTTTTTTTTTTTTTGAGGAAAAGGAGCCTTTAAATTCATTTCCGCCAAAGTTATGATACTTTGAGAAAAGGAATTTAAACGTACATACCCGTATCCCGTCTAGGAACAAAATGTGCAACCATGTTATAAGCTCTCTTAATATGCGAAAAATATAAAACTTCGAACCAAGACCTATCCATTCTAATACCATCATAGATGAGGCCAATAGGAGATCAAACCATCATCGCCAAGTTAACTATTGTATATAGTAATGTAGCTACTCAAGTATTCTCCCTCAAAAAAAAATAACCATTCACGTACTCGTTAGGTAGGAGTCAAACTAACTTCTAGGCGTGAGATTAGGGGTCAAGACGTTCCAAACTTGATATATAAAGGATTTTCCTAATCCTCCTCTCTTATGAAAAGTCTTCTCCTTACAAAAAAAATAAGTTAGTATAATGTGCTGATAATCATAGTTAGTGTAAGTGTAAAACCCTTTCTGATCTGTTTTAACTATTCAAGAGTCACAGAAGCTCATGCATTACTGCACATTTACCTCGAGAGTTAGAGCCATTCTCTTAAGGTTAGGCAAATATCACATTGGTCACCAATATATTGGGTAGCTTTGGGCCTTTGGTAGGAGATTCACAAGAGTGGTTTAACCTTAAGTGAATGGTTCTGATAGTCATATATAGCTTAAGTTCAAACAAGTTTGATAAGTAAAAATAATTTATATTAGATCATTATAAATTATGTAAAACATCAAGCTAGCCCTTGCATAAGCATTTTTAATCCCTTTAATTGTTACAATACTTATCATGAACACATAATAAGAAATAAATAACATGCTAACAACAAATGTTTGGATCAAGACTATAGTAATACATGCAGTAGAAAATGCAACTTTATTTATTGAAGTCCAATCCGACTTGAATCCGAACCGAATTATCAAATAATATTACCCTCCAAAAAACATGACAAAAGAGGTTAGAAAATCTAGGTCATTTATTTTTACTTAAAAGGGGAGTTATATCAGGTACTCAGGCAGACACTTTGGAACTCTTGAATACATGACAGAGAAGATGTGACAAATCAGCTATAAATTGGAAAGTTCATTTCATTACAGAACAGGGTGCTCAATCACACGGGAAGAAGAGCATCTTATCTGCATTTGATGCGTGCCACTATTAATGGACTAGACCCATCCATACTTTTATTTTGATCCCACAACAATTATATTCACTTCATACTTTTGTATTAGCATCATTATTATTACTGGTATTATTGTAGGAAGAATCAGCATCATTTTTTTAAATTTGTTTTTTTTATGTATATAAAAGAAACTATATCTATGAAGCGAAGCAATAATTAATCACACAAAGTTTCTTGTGAATTGGGTCTAGTTTATTTGATGGTTTTAGAGTTAGGATGTTGTTCATTCACTTCAATAATCATCCCATTACTAAGTGCATTGTAATTCATATGAAAAGGATGATTTAGTCGATACTTCAAGTATTTGTGTTTTTCCTAATCAATGTGTTATTAGATTTACTTGAATGCATTTTTATTTTTTAATATTGACATCTTATGGTTTCTATTAATACAAATCTATATTTTGTACTCCGTATATTACTAATAGTCAAATATGTATATTAAAAGTCGAAAGAGAGTGGAGGGAGTATAAAAATGCAATGTTAGAACCAACTAGGAGCTGGTAGAAATTGAGTGGGCATCCCATAGTTGGTCAGCGGCCCAGTGCTACAAAACTATGGGCAAAACGATTCGAACACTACAGTACAAAACTACAAACTATACAAAATGAGTGGGTATTCTAGCTAAGTTGTTCGGGAGTATTCATCTTTAATGATACGTTGGCATTTTATAGCAGTGACCTTGCTAATTGTTATCCCTTATCCATAAACTAAATTAAATAAAAAAAAAAAAAAAAAAAAACTTCAATGTAATTTGAGATGTGACACTTGTCAATTGTCGTGAGCTTTTCTTGATGACCAATCATCTCATTAGTCATGACATGTTTCACAACCAATTATCCAATAACATCATTTTTTGTCATCATCAAACTAACCGTATGTAATAAGCGTGAACCATCGTTCATTAATGCCTTATTTGGTTGTACTTTAATAACCAGGGAAATATAAATTTATGGAAAATGTGTTTAAAAGTAGTTGTTTGGTTAACAATAATGTAGGAAGGGGAAATTCCTAAGGAAATTGAAATTCCTACAAAACATGGGAATTAATTTCCCACATTCTACCTTGGTCACTCAAACTTTTCACATGTATTTTGGGTGAAATTACATTATTATCCTCAAAATTTTGGAAAAGTAGTTCAAGTTATAATAATACATAGGTATTACATAAGTTAACCAAACAAAACATAGGAAACTAATTCATGAGAAATACGATTTTCTATATGTACAATTTTAGTATATCCTAGGCAATAAATTTTCCAATATATTGTAACTTCGTGTAGACGTTTAATTCCCATATGCAACCAAACGAGGCCTAAGAATTGCAATAGCTTTAATACTTCGGAGTACAAATATACTTGTAATACTACCATATACGGAGTACTTTTTATGTTTCACAAATATTTTTTCACTTTTTGTTTTGATCCATTTTTAATGTTATTTACGATTTGCTTTATTACAATTTGTTTCTATTATTATATTTACTTTACATAACTAATATTCTTCTTATTATTCATCTATACTCAACCTCTTGCTCCCAAGAAAAGTCATCACAATTACGGATAACATGTCAAAATACTCATTTTATACATTTTGCTAAATTTATATAACATATTTCTTTATGTACGTGATGTGAAAATTTCATCAATGACTTATGCTTGCAACAGAGGAAGGCATGCTTTATTAGGGCATAATGATACAATGCATCAAGAGTAAAGGTTTCAACGCTAATTCCATCTATTTTCAGGAAATTTTCTAATTATCTGATGCAAGTGAGTTGTAAACTTTTCCTTTTTATAGTTGACTGATGTCTTAGTTACAAAGAATGTTGGCCAATCTGATCTATATACCTTGGTGTCTTGGTGAGTAGTATTAGAAACACAAAAATAGGTACTGGTTTAATGAAAAGTATTTAGACTCATTAGTATTGAAGACTTTGTAGTAACACAAAAATAGTTAGTGGTTGAAAACTTGAAACTATTGAAAATTATATAAAATAATTAATTTAACACATAGGGCGTGTTTGACACTAGTTTTTGAATTGCTTTTATTATTTCTTGTATGTTACAGCTAGTCAATAACTACTTTATTGAACACTCATACAATCATAATTTAATTATCTATCTTTATAACTATAATTTTGCCAAAAAAAGCCTTTAATCTCAAAATAAAACAAAAAATAGCTATAGACCTATAGCTAGTATGATCGTTGTTTAAGCAACGACTAATAATGCGTTGTTTTTTTTTTTTTAACATTGTAATAATTGAAGTGCAAAACTACAATAATCGCAAAAATAAAGCACAAAATTCTAAAAACATAAGTACGTTTAGGTTATATTACTTATATAGAATAAATACTTTAGTCATGAGCAATAATAATACAAAGATAAAATTTGGACAAATAATTATGATGGGTGCTAAATAACACAGAGATTATACACTAATAATTGTTTAGTGGTGTCGTATAATTTGAGTTGATATGATTAACATTTACTATAGTAGGAGTACTCGTAGTAAGTAAAAAGAAGGACGAAGACACAGTTTTTGTGTCACACACAAAAATAGGATATGGTCGCACCTTGTTCTTGTTATGCAGCAGTTGAGGGTGGTGGCATACTGACATGCATTCATAGTGCGCATTCATAGGTCCCCCAAATTGATAGGGTATATTTGTCTTCTTCCCTTTGACCAGTCTTTCATATCCATTTTTTCTTGTCCTTGCAAGATTTTCTCCAATCTTCCGTATTTTTTTTTTCTTTATTATTACGGAGTAGTTTATTTAGTGCATATGTTATCTGTTTTGAAGTAGTGGTTAGATTGTAAATTTCAGCACAGTTTATTTATGCTTTTCGTTTTTTTACTGTTAAGTTTTGATCAGTCACATATTTGTCTTCTAAATACATGATATATACACGACATAAACATGTAATAAGACATTTCTGTAATTTTTCATACTCACATAGCGTCGTAGCATAATACACCGTACCAAGCTAAATACCCGAAACACCATCAAAATAGTAGTGTGCTATAATGATGTTATTGATCGCCCTTTGTGGCTCATTAAACATCAAAAAAAAAAAAAAATGAGATCGTTGTAATCATATTATTACAATGGTAACAACTATCATGTTATTAGTCTCTCTCATTCCATATTTCCATGATTCTTCTGGCCTTAACAATGCTCCCATGGGACTCATGATTTAGAATGAATATTTCTTGTCCTTCTCATTTCTAGGGTCCTACTTGAGAGAACAAATGGCATGAAACTAGTAGTGATAAGATGCCCATTATTTGAAAAATCCCTCTAATCTAATACACAATTTTGATAGTTTCTCATGCCAAAATATTTGCTTTTACTGTAATTATCAAACAAACATGCTTCCACAGTAACAAACCCTTTTGATAGAATGCAAAGAGTCCAAGTGTCACTCTTTGAAAAAGGTTTCAACAATGGATCGTTTCAATTCAATTCAATTCATAACTAACATTTTCGGAACAGATAATTAATTGGAGTAGAATAGAATACTTCCCCAGAAAAATGGACTATTGGAGTAAAATAGTCTTTCCAAGACATCAAGTATTCAAGATTATATAATTTGGACTCTTCAACATAGGAACCTCAAGGGAAGAGCTACTGTTTGTGGTACAAATTCCAACCTAGACAACAGTATTTCAAAATCCAAATTATTTGCTTCTTTCAAGATGAACAATTATTTCATAATGTCAAATTGCCAATTACATAATTTCATGTCTTTATTGGCTTACCACTAGTTAAGCATGGGATTTTATGCAATGAAGTAATTGGAGCATACCAATAGGAGAGACTGAAGGAGTACATTAATTAACAATTAACCCTAATTGGCCATATTAAATTCATACAAATTACTCCATTTTCAACATCAACTACTTTTAAAAAAACAGTAAAAGATATTGAGCATGTATCTGGTTCAAAATATATATGAATATTAATCATGAACAAAATCAAGCAAATTAAATCCAAAACAAAGGAAACAAATAAAATAAACAGTGGAACAAAATATTTATAAATAAAAAAAAGGGAAGGAAGTATATTTCATTAATATTGACATTTTTCAACAGAGATTATAACAATCAAAAGGATGATAGATAATGCATAATCTCATCTAAAATATCTTGTCAAAACATCTCCATTCTTGATTTTTTTATCTTCTTCAAAAGTAAAACAAAATAAAATTAAAAGACTCCTACTACCCTTCTTATCATACCCTAATTCACCATAGCCGACAAACTAGTTGTAACAATAAAAATTAGAGAGAAAATACATCTTAAACCCCCACAAAATATTTTCTCCCAAAAACCCACAAACAACCCTAATAATCATAAACCAACATACTAAACCATAACAATAATAATAATAATAACCTTAAAAACATTTTAATTCATCATCATTGATCAACGAGCAGCAGTACAGTCCCTCGCAAAGTGTCCATCACCTCCACAGGAGTAGCAGTTTCCACCACCACCTCCTCCTCCTCGGCCACCGCCTCCTCCACCGTACCTTCCTCCACCTCCTCCGCCGCCACTCGGACATTCCCTCGCCATGTGTCCTGGCTCACCACAACTGTAGCAGTTTCCACCACCGCCTCCTCCACCGTACCCACCACCACCTCCTCCATACCCACCACCGCCATATCCGCCGCCTCCACCGCCGTAGCCACCACCTCCATACCCACCGCCAGATCTCCTACCCTCACCGCCACCGCCGTAACCCCCACCGCCACCACCGCCGCCTCCGCCGCGACGAGTGGAGGCTTGGATAGGGCCTTCATTAGGGCCAGTGACATCAACAGCCTTAGTACGACCGTCATCACCAGTAGAGATGAGAAACTCAACCTCTTCACCATCACCGAGTGAACGGAACCCCTCAGATCGGATGGATGACTGGTGAACGAACAGATCTTCGCCGCCTTCAGATGGAGTGATGAAGCCGAACCCCTTGGTGTCGTTGAACCACTTCACCGTTCCCTTGAGCCTCTCTCCGCCTTGATCCTCCATTTTTGAGTAGAGAGTGATTTAGTTCAGTTTGTTTCTCTCACTAGAAAAAAAGATGAAGAAGAAGATATTTTAGGTGTGAGAAAGGAGGAAGGGGTGTGGGGGAGGTGAGGGGTACTTATATTGGCAAATGTTTGGCGACTGGCTCTATCCTTTTGCCACGTATTTTTAATTTTTATTATTTTTATTTTAGATAGAAGGGGGATGGTCATTTTCCTGGGTGAGTGTTTCTATGTTGTGGGGATCCAACGGTTGGGGATAAGAGGTGGTGATTAAATGTGGGCCGTTGGATTGTGGGTATAGGAGGAGAGAGAAAAGGAGAAACGGGCAGAGGGGGAAAGGGCAGGGCAGGTTGGGTAGTTGAAGTGAGTAAATGAGAAATGGGGGGTCGCGGTAGTTTTAGTGTGCAGGAGTTATTAGGTGAATAAATTTCGGACTACTTTACGAGGAAAATGTTTATTATGTACCAAATGCAAAGATTGTATAAATAAATGTGAAATGTTAATAAGGTGAGTTCTTTATGAGCTTTGTACTTCCAACTTCCGATGGACCAAAGAGCACATTTTTCATTAAATTTGAATTCAATTTGAAAATTTTAAATTCAAAATGTACAATCTTATAGCTGCTCAAAGATTGATTTACACGAGGATTAAGAAGTGGAAGGATGGTTTGTCCCTCCGTCGAGTGTTATGGTGGTTCGATCTTCATCCCCCTTCCTATATCTTATTACCATTAAAAAAAACAAAGTTACACAAAATTCGACCCTAGCCACAGGTCTTGCTATTAGATACGGAGTACTACCGTACAAAGGTCTTGCTTTTTTGTAGTTTTTTAAAAATCATACCTATATAAAATAAAATTTTGCATTACAAATTTTACTCACGCTAGTAAATTATAGATGTTTGAATCATCTTACCAAAAAAAAGTTTGGCAATCTCGCAAATTATTTAATGTTCATGAATTTCGAATGCACATGATATGGTTTTATCTAGAAATACTTCTTAACTTAACAATACCTAGTTTAAAATTTATATTTATCAATAAGGCCTCATTTAGTTAACACGAAAAATAAGTTATCATATGAAGTTATATTCTATGGAAAGTTATTTCCCTAATGAAATTCCTAGAAATTGTTTGGATGTTACAATGAAAAGTTGAAATTCCTATAATTTTGATTGAACAAGGGGGACCTTGCTAATTTTATTTCCTATATTTTGTAGGAAGTTGAAATTAATGTCCCCATTTATATTTTTTTGTCAAACAAATAACTATTCAACTTGCCAATTTCCATGATTTTTCACTTTCCCAATTTTATTTTGTCAACCAAATAAACACTAAGTTTTACATTTTGTACATTACAGTACAATAAAAAAAATAAAAAATAAAAAATAAAGTGCGTAAGTCACATATAACTAATACACTTTTCGTCCCTTAAATATTTCTCTTTTTGAATAATAAGATCCTTATGTTAAATCAAATTTAATCAAACAACATTCTGCCTGACTATGTTGTGTTGTAGTTGAACTAAATAAAAATTAATGGTAAAAATAAGTAAGAATTATTCAAGTTAACTCGTAAATTCAGTGGCAGGCAGCCACAGTGGGCCTGTTGCCAGAGTGGAGGACCACACCTAAGTGGGCCGGTCCATAATCTCACAATCGAATATGTTCGAAACCAGATCTTGCATGTTGCATGCAATGCTGTCTAGTGTCTAGACTGTCTACCATAATATTGTCAACTTTTCCTTTGTTGAATAATGGAACCACAAAAGTTAACAGGGTTATTTGACCCCAATCCTCACTATCCAAGTTTTGAGTATAAGTTATCTTCGTCTAAACTAAGATATTATCATCTTAAATTTTATAAGTTGTGATTTGGTTAGGCTTAAATTATTCTGGTTTGGTATGATGTGATACAATCTCATGTTTTGAGTTTTGACTCAACTTTGACTATGTTAATAATTCAATATGATATAGAACTCGTCACTAGTAGAAAAAATGACATTTAGTACGGTTTTTTTAGGGATATTTACTACGGGTTTGAAACTTTGAACCATAGAACTAGTGGGTGTAGCGAATAAGGAAAACTATTTGCTACGGTTCTATGGTTTTTTTTAAAAACCGTAGAGCTTTTGCATTTTTTCTAAACCGTAGCATTAAGTGGTCCAAATTTTTTTTTTAAAAAAAATAAATATATTTTTTTGCATTTTTAAAGCTTAATTAATGATAAGTGTATAACATATACATAAAAAACATTTTTTTTTCATAGAATTTATCTTAGTTATACAATGTATACTTTTTACAAATAAGAAGACATTACAAATAAGGCTAGCAGCCTATTTAACAAATGAAAACCGCAACAACATCGGCTTTGGACACAAGCATGCTCGATCATCTCAGTAGTAGAAAAAGGCAAATAGGCAATGGTCGTTCAAAACCGACTTAGGGCACCACATAGGCAGAACAGTAGCAGCACAGAAGTAGTAGCAGCATCAAAGACAGAAGCAGCATCAATGTCATGATGAATCAACTGCAACATATTGCCCAGCAAGTTGAGCAGTGAGATAGGAGTCATAACCTGCAATATGATGCTTTAGAGAAAAAACGCATGATATAAAACTTCATTGACACTAGTGAATTTACCTTTAAGACATAAATATAGCTTTAGTGTTCAGATGCAAGGAAAGCAGGCATAATAAGCCTAATAGAACGATAGTTAGAAGGGAACTTGCTATTTTCACAAGTTAACAAGCTGTCCAATTTAAAGAGTAAACATTTGACTAGGCTCGGAATCAGTGACCCAGCCAGTGTGGAAAGTAATTAATGCACTGGAATTCCGCACATTCAGCAGTTGCCAGTTCCCTATTACCTGAACAATACTGCAGCAAGGTCTGTGCTGGCATCAAAAACGGAGAATATTTTCATTAATCTTGTCAGAAATTAAGGCCTGCAAACACTATTACATAGGACTACGCAGTGTACTAGTGACACCAAAATGCTTTAGCAGCACAGCAAATGAATGAGCATCAAGAGTATATCAGTATAATTAATTAATGCCCAAGACTACATAAGGCAACTAGATATAAAAGTTCCCAATCTTCCCATCTATCATTGTAATAGACTCAAGTTTAACAGTTGGTAAAAATAAAGAATTTCGAATAAACTTAGTAGAATTTAGCATAAAGATTTGGTCTTGATTTACATTAATTGTTGCAGCCACCAGATAAAAAGCAATGTGGAGTAGGCATTTGGTTGCAAGTGAGCAATAGTTCAATTAAGACAGCAGGTAGAACAAAGCAAGGAAGATTCCAGCTTTGCGTGTGAAGATAGAAGACCATTAACAATTTCATGTAAAAGCAGTACAGAAGCTATTAAGTTCATGAATCATATTAGTATCTGCACCAAAATAATCAACAGCCAAAGAAAAGACGAGACGAAAGCAAGTTAATTACCAGACAAAACCAATTACAACCTGATAACAGCAAGTTAAAATTTCATTGATTAAGAAAGATTAATGGTGTTACCAGTATTAATCTTTTTGACCTCCAACTCTCTCGAACTTCTCTGGGTCCTTAGAGTATCCAACAGACCGAATGATCCACCAGGGTCCTCCTTCTATGTATCTTTCTCTATTCTCCTTAAGTGCTCTACGAATTTGGTAGTTAAAAACTCAATTGCCAAAAGTGTAGGAAGGGGTTTCCCCATAGAACACAGTCGGCTAAGTAGGTTGCTTGATCTCCTGGAATAGCAGCCCATTCTTAACCTTTTACCCAGTTTCCTAATCCCAAAGCTTCAAGTACAAGGATTCCTGGATACAGAGTTAGAAGTCAAAAAATTTCAAAAATATTCTTAATTCAGCAAGTCAAAAATACTATTCAATTAAAATTACGCTTTTCACTCTATTCTTTATAAAGAATATCTCCATAATCACATAATCAAGCAGGCACCACTGACAAGTTTTCAAACCAATCAACTATATAATGAATCAATGAATTAGCATTTAACATAAGGATATAAGCATGTTGGATACCGATTTTACATGTAGTCTATCAAAGGCAAAGGGTCCCTTAGATATAACTTGGCAAATTAAAATATCAATAAGATATAAATTAAATGTCATGTTCATTAGGATTTGCATTCTTTACAAATCTAATTTAATCTTCATTCTAGCAATTATAACCACCCATGTACTGATGTACACGTTCCCAGCAAGTCTAAAAGTAGACAATTTTATTAATATATACATTACTAGAAAAGAATAGGACAACCAAATCAAACAAAGTAATTCTACATGAGACTGATTTGGGGTTAATTAACTAGGCTTACTGTATACATTTTTATGTACATATGAAACACATAGCTACTTTCTATAAGGACACATAAACAGTGAACCAGCTTTATTCAGGAAGCCAGTACAGCAAATTTACACTACAGTAGGTACATCTTATTCAGAGGAACTTAGAAGGAAATATAAACAACAAAGATGATATTAGAGACTTCACAGGTGTGGGATTTTGAGAAAGCAGCAAGAAACCCTTAAAATAGGAAATCAACTCATAGAATGGCCATTCTAGTGGCTTACAAAGTCAAACTTAAGATCTTCTATACGGAATAGTCTTCGTCATTTATGAATATTCTTAGATGAACTGCTAAGCTACCACTAGCTTCCTGATTTCTAGTTATACACAAAGAAGGAAAAAAAAAAAAAAAAAACAACCGTCCCATAATTTATGAAATATCTTACCTACAAATGAACATGTACTCTGCCATATAAACACCCAAGCCTCAATTACAAGGTTTACAACGTCCTATCCAGTCATCATAATTCACTTTATCACAATGCAACCCACATCACCCCTATTTCTATTTCTAATATTCATGCAAAAAAATAGCAATAAAACAGTAAAAATAAATAAATAATAAAGTCAGTTACAATTGAACCCCATGAATCTGTTATTCAAAAATCTGCTTGTAATTCTATAATTTGTGCAAAAAATAGGGGCGAGCCCCCATTAATCTCTGGGATCAACGTTTCTTTTATATCCCACCAACCATGTGCTGCCACGTCATCATATTTAAATAAAAAAAAAGTCGTTGTAGCTGTTGGCCCATTCTGCCGTTATCAGACGGCATTACATCCAAATTTGACACCGTTAATTAGCAAACTTTGTGAAACAGGCAATACCTCACTCTCTCTCACAATCGCATTTTACAGTAAAAAGGAACTTTGCTTCCTGATGGTTCCCCCGTATTCCCGGTGGTTGAAATTTGTTGTATTCATCTTCAGTGGTGTTCGTGTGTGTCCAGTTTGCGCCGTTTGTTCGGTGAAGGTTAGTTTATTTTAACCATAGTTGATTTGATTTAGTTTAATTATGGGTCCAATTATTTGTAATTGGTTTTGCGTAATTGTGGAATTGCACCCTTTGTTGCTTAATTTGATATATTTCGTTGTTTGAATTCAGTAAAGGTTAACTACCTATAACATTTTCAATCCAAAAAAACCGTTAGTGAGCCCCACATTGTACACGTGTCAATTTTTTATTGGATAAAAAAATTAAAAAAAAAAGGAAAAAACAAAACCCTGCCACCCCAAGTAGCCACCCCAACCACTGTGAAACCCTAGCCCCGACCCCCAGCCACCACCAAAATCCGGCCGGCTGCCCTCCTTAACCTCCGAAAACGGCCGGCCACCACTCCCAGCCCACACCACCATCTCTAATTGGAGCTTTTCACTTTTACGCTGCAACTTCTCTCTCTTTCTCTCTCCTCCATTGAAGCATACTCTTCAATTCTCCATTGAAGCGCACTTCCAAGCTTTCTCTCTCCTCCATTGAAGCCACCTTCTAAGGTAATAATACACCTTTTATTTTTCTCATCTTAATTTCAATCATCGAATATTAATTTCACAATCTAGGGTTTAACTTTCACACTATCGTTAATTTAATTGTTAGTATTAGGGTAAGGTGGATTATTGAACTATTTGGTTGTGATTATTCAAGTTATGATTGCTTATTATGAGTGATTTTGTTGCTGCAATTTTGCTATCTGCAATTATGTGATTATTCGAGTTGGTTTTGCGGTGGTTCAGGCTGAGTGGAGGTGGTTTCGGTTTGGTTTTGTGGTGGTTCAGGCTGAGTGGAGGTGGTTTCGGTTTGGTTTTGCGGTGGTTCAGGGTGAGTGGAGTTGGTGGTGTGGGCTAGGAGAGGTGGTCGGCCGTTTTCGGAGGTTTAGGGTGGCGGCCGGGCGGATTTTGGCGGTGGCTGGGGGTAAAGGCTAGGGTTTCACGGTGGTTGGGGTGGCTGGGTTTTGTTTGTTGATTTTTTTTTTTAAGTTTTTTATCCAATAAAAAATTGACACGTGTACAATGTGGGGCCCACTAACGGTTTTTTGGATGAAAAACATTAATGGGTAGTGCTACCCAAACGTTTTCAAACTTGCGGGTAGTTGTAAACAAATAAAAAAAATGGGTAGTTTTTCACAAAACAGTCTATCTTCCGGGTAGTTTTACACAATTTTCCCTAAAATTAATACGCGGTAATGAAAAATTATCAAAACACACGTGTGCATAGATATTATGCATAAAGATACGTACAAAAAGTTTCTTTCTATTCATTTAGTTTTAAGATGTAAAATAGTACTCTTGGAAGAAAGAAGTTCCGTTTTATTCTTTTAAATATTTGTCATCATTACCCTACTTCGTTTTGATTTGATGGTTTTCTACTTATTCACGGATTTGACCTTCTTCTCATTCCAAATCACAGCCACACCACCTGCATTGCCTTCACTCTCGTCCCTTCACCACTTCCTTGAAAGACTTCCGACCAATTCTAGCTTCAGTTATTATGAAAATGATGGGTTTGTGAACGGACACAATTTCAAGGGTGTTTGACTTAAAGGAAGGGCGACTAACAACACGTGCATTCCACACAACAATTGATGCACCTAAAGGAAATGCCAAACTACCCGCCTTATATTTAGTCTCGAGGTTAACATCCATGTACCTTATAAATGGGTCTATCATAAACCTAATAGCACAAACTCTAACAATGACTTCACTAATATTGGAATGCAAATAAAATGCTTGAAAACCATCGGAGCAACAGGCTAGTTGTGTAGGATCAACTACATTGAGAAGAAAATCTAGAATTACCTCACTGATGTCGTTGGGATTGTAAACAAGCACTTCCTTGTTGAGCTTGTTAAAAAGCTCTTTCACATCAACTACACCCACAATATCAACCATATTGGGAAGGTGTGCGGGCACGGGATCTGTTACACCGGGACCAATCATGACCATTCCATGCAACTTTGGCTCTCACGGGCTTTTAGGGCTCCTAATGATGTCCCTAATGCATTGGTCACTCAAAATTTGAAGGTTGCCATTTCCGGGTTTGGGTGAAAAGTACATAAACTTGTTAAAGTTCATTTCGGGTCGGCCGGTGTTGTTAGGGTCACGGAAAGTAATTTTGTTAGGTGTGGGAACAACGTAGCAGCGAGGAGGGTATACCGGGTTTTCGGGATCAAAGGGTTGGTTTGCCATTGTGAATTTGTTTGAAGAAATTTAGGGCTTAGGAATTGCAAAACAGGTAAAGGATACTATATCCAATGCAATAACATTGCTTTTATAGAGAAGCAAGGGGGTAGAGCACAAGACAAGTACAAGTACTGCCACGTATGCTCTTAGAGACTTGCAAACAATATGGATTTTTTTATGAGTAGCAAATGATTTCGGGTAATTAGAGTATGCAATATTTGGAGTGAGCAATACTTATTAATGATATGTAGCACGTGATTAAAAATAAGACATGAGTGATGAAGTATTAAACAACGAAAAGAGTGCTTATTCTTTCGTTGGAATTAGAATAACATGATTTATATAATATTTCTCATGAAAATGGATGCCTACTACCCTACATATATTCTTTAAACAAGTACATGACACATTTACAAATGAAGTAGGATGTATGTATTGTCACTTCACCAAGCTGAAAAAGTCAAGGGACTATTCATATGTAATCATGCTTTTGGCAAATTTTGGCGCACAAGTCTTGTACTAGACGTAAGAGATCAGATTTGCATCTTTTTAAGTCAGCTATGCAATAATATCTTCTATAATTGGCGAATTATATTTAATTATAAATAGTCAAATTAGGATAAGGTATAGAATGGTAAAATGAATTTATTATGAAAGTGTATTATTAGCTTTAAAGATACATTAAAATTTTATTACATATGTATACATACATATAAAAATGGTTATGTGTGTGTATATATATATATATATTTATAATTATATCGCTTTGTTTTTGTTAATGTAATGAAACACAAAATCGTAAGAATATGCATTTAACTTATACATAAATTTCTTTTTTGCCATTTACAAATCGTTCTCTCTTATGAACACTATTAACGGTAAAGTAGTACGTAACTATACAATATGGACTCGATTGAAAGGTATAGCCTTGGGAGATAATCATAACCAAAATCAAACAATGCAATTTTCTAAGTTACTATAATCATTCATACAACAAAATATATCAAATTAATCACCAGAAGGGTCCAATTCCAAAGTAACCCAATACCAATTACTAAAAATTGGGTCATAATTAATCAACTAAATTGGGTCATAATTAATCAACTATGGTGAAAGTAATCTAACCTTTACCAAATTCAAACAACGAAATATATCAAATTAACCAACAAAGGGTGCAATTCTACAGTTACGCACAACCAATTACCAAAAATTGAAGCCATAATTAAACAAAATCAAATGTGAAAATAAACTAACCTTTACCGAATTCAAACAACGAAATATATCAAATTAAGCAACAAAGGGTGCAATTCCACAATTACGCACAACCCATTACAAATAATTGGGCCCATAATTAAACAAAATCAAATCAACTATGGTCAAAATAAACTAACCTTCACCGAACAAACGGCGCAAACTGGACACACATGAACACCACTGAAGATGAATACAACAAATTTCAACCACCGGGAATACGGGGGAACCATCAGGAAGCAAAGTTCCTTTTTACTGTAAAAAGCGATTGTGAGAGAGAGTGAGGTATTGCCTGTTTCACAAAGTTTGCAAATTAACGGTGTCAAATTTGGATGTAACGCCGTCTGATAACGGCAGAATGGGCCAACAGCTACAGCGACTTTTTTTTTTATTTAAATAAGGTGACGTGGCAGCACATGGTTGGTGGGATATAAAAGAAACGTTGATCCCAGAGATTAATAGGGGCTCGCCCCCTCCTAAAATCTATGTAGTATGAAAACAACTAGAAAAGTGAAGAAGAGATCTTACCTTGTTGAAACCGAGAACACAACAACAACAAAAAAATACGGCCAAAATTCCATAAAATCAAGTATAAAAACCCTATATCTCAAAGAAACGAAACAAATGGCTTCTGATTTCTGCGAAAAATCTATTGCTATCGCTGAACCCTAAATCCGAGAATTGAACCCTAAATTCGAAAAACAAACTTAAATTCTATCACAATCGGCAATGTAGTGAATTTGTTATATTAACCAGCAAAATGTCATAATTTCATTGATTTCAAACCAAAACTACTAAAAAATTTAATCAGAAGAATGATTAATAATCAAATTAACGAGGACCCTAAATTGTGAAATTGATATAGGATAAATATAAAAAGAAGCAACATCTTACCTCAGAATCTGCTTCATTGGAGGATAGAGGATTTCAGAAGCCGCACGAATGGAGAGTATTGTGAACAGCGCTTCAACGGGAAATCGAGCGGGAAAGAGGGACCACGCAAGAGGAAACGAAGGAGTGGGAAGCGTGTTGGCCGGAAACCCGAATCGGCGGCGCTGTTGAGTGGTCGGGAACTTAGTGTGAGTTGATGAGTGTTGAGGAGAGCGAAGGAGAATGAAAGGAGGCTGTTCTTCCACTCTTCCAAATCTAAACAAGGGTTTTGTTCCTATATTTTTAATTGGGCGGACATACTATGTTTAATATAATTGGGCGGACATACTATGTTTAAAATGTTACGGTTATAAAAACCGTAGCATTTTCATTTTAGACTACAATTTTTATATTAACTGTACTCTTATTAATTATTATTGTTTTCTTGAACTAGTTTTAATATTACTTTAATATTGTTACGGTTTTTATTTTAAGCGTAGCGTATGTGGGGTGGTAAAAAACAATTTTTCTACTAGTGCATGTTTTTTAAGAAGAGAATCTTGCTAAATTTTAAGAGGATAATAATTTTAATCATAAATATATTTAATAATCAATAAATTAAATTATGCATATAAAAAATATGATAATTACCAACATACAAGTATATTGAGATGGATCTAAAATGGTCAAGAACCAAGATAGATTATGTAAATAGTGTACTGTATTATTACTGTGTATACCAAATTACCAAGACACCAAGTAGCATCTTATAAATAGCCAAAATAATCTTAATTAGACCTAGAAACAGAAGGCTTAAGAGCACAAAAGGTGCAATGGGCTTAATATTACACTAGCCAACAGGCCCAACAACACTCTAGTATTGGTCCAATTCCAACAACATCATAGTCATAGACTCATACTCTCTAGAGGTAAATAAAATTGGAAAGGCATGATGTGAATTGTGAATTGTGAATTGCTTGAATTCCTTCATTTATGTTGTCCAACTGACCGTTGTCAAAAAAAAAAAATATGTTGTCCAACTAAATCATTTAGCCCTGTTCTTAAACATAACATCGTTTTTCCTCAAGTCATCTTAATTTCGAAGTATTCTTATTATGTCTATAGAAACATTTTGATGAAAGCGTTTTACAAGTCACATTTCCGAACTACTATTTTTTGTTACACATCGCTTTATTACATACGAATAATCGAAATAGGAAGAAGGTTTATGTGATTGCATTAGCGTATAGGAAACATTACTTTTACATTCCTAAAAATCGAAGAAAAAGCAAAAGGAGAAGATTTATATAAAATGACACGCGATAAATTTATCAATCAAATGACAATATACTATGTGTTATACATCCTAATTTTATAATTTTTTCTATAGTTTAATCTATTAACTTATATCTTTACTAGAAATCACTTAAGAATTCAAGAGGAGATTACCCTCGTTTAAGGTGAGTTTGTTTGTGAAAAAATTTGTGGGGCTTTTTATTTTTAAATGGCTAAACGTGATTTTCTCAATCTCTCTCAAACAAATTTGTTACCTAGTATGATTTTTGACTATTTATGCTAAAAACAAAATTGTTTTCTGTATTTTATTTACATCTAATTATTTGGATTTTTGAGCTCTTGTGTCCTTGATGAATAAAAACGGCTATGTATAGGAAGTTGGAAAGCGAAGAGTTTGGCACATTATCTTAGCTTGTTTGCATTCAGTGCACATAAAGTGTTTATTTTATCATTTTTTTTTTTGTTCTAATTATACTTATGAGTTATGACTTTAACTATACATCATACATGTTTACACATGCATATCATATAGTCCTTCAAAAACTGTTATTACATACTGAAACTACTAATAAAAAGTCAAATTGTTATAAGTATTATGCAAAAGAACTAATAAAACGTCAAATTGACTTAACAAAATTCGACTTAATATTTGTCTGGAAAAAATAATATGTCAGAAAATTCTTATATTTATCTAAAATTCCAAACTAAACTTAACCGAAACATGGGTGCACAATACAAGACGGATTGAACAATTGGTTTGTTGCAACCATTCAAAAGGCTGAATTATGCATCAACATTACAATTGCGTCTATACTTACACATGTAAACAACGGCCCAACAAATGGTGATGTATTTTGTGAGTGATATCATCATTGGATGTGCAATGCACGTGAATGATCAACGGTGGTTTGGCGTTACTACAATCTTTCCGGATTCTGGTGCTTTCAGTCCATTTAAGGGTTGATTATTGGTGTCACAATTAATGTCTAAGGGTTGATATTCTTTTGCGGTCCGACTACTCATCACAAATAACTCGTGTATATAACAGACACATCAAGAATGTTGTCATTTACTAGTATTCTATCTAAACCATTTTGGTATACAACAAAAACGTAACTGGTGTTCAATAATAGTAAGCCTATACTATTAGTAGGTGTTTTTTCTTAATTACACTACTTATTAGGCTATTAGCAGACAAGTGAGAAGCTAATTTATTGGAATTAAAATGGACTATTGTGCATTATGTGCGAATTTAACTTATAGAATTATTGTAGGGGTTAAAATCTAAGCTAAGTCTAGAATTGCAAAAAAAAAAAATGTCTCATGTGACTAATTGTAACCAATATTAGAGAGTGTGGTAATTAAGAACAAAAGGCACATCACTAGATTGAAAGTGGGGTCGTGACTATGATTAGTACAAACCAAAATTATTAATTAGCTAGATGTTAATCAATTTAACAAGCTCTTCTATTTAGTTTGTAAAATTGTACAAAGCTTAGGTCACTAAATCGTGTGGATACTATATCAAAGAGTAAACTAGTATATTATCCTGTGGATACACATAATATCTTAGATTTGATGGGCTTGTTTCTAAGAATCCGAGCTAGGGAAGATGATAAAAGATAGTTAATCAAATTCAAATACACATTGTCTGTAATTTTTAAAACGAACGATTAACAAAAAGAAACAAAAGAGTATAAAAAAGATGACACGAGAACAAAAGTTATAAAGTAGCACATACTCGTACAGCTTTCTATCATGTAATTACATTGAGGTTAAACCAAAGTACCTTTCGCTAATTCGCTTCCTTTGGGTGACATTGCATCCAATAATTCAAGCAGAAGAATACACAGGATATAAATGTAGGCGTTGTACACTTATGCTTCCTAAAGGCTACAACGACCAATTCAAGCAAGTTACAATAACAATTGATCAAATAAGGAGGGGATACAGAAGGAATAAATAAAGAAACATAAGGCTGTTAATTAACAAGTGAAAATTACGCATCATACATAATTGTTACTTTTTTAGTTGTTAGTGTACTTAACATTCAGCACTCTTTAAACACTCTTCACTCTTCAGAAAGAAATTACAGAAATAATTGCACTAAAGGTTGTAGCTTAAGACAAAAGGGTTTAATTAGTTTGCAGGGTTGGTTATGATATTTCTTATGTAAATCATTAATTTTGTGTACTTTTACATCCTGCTGGTCCCAAGTTCATCTTTTTTCAACTTCCACGTGTGTGATATTTTTGACTTGGTAATTTTGTTGCTAGTGTATAAGTTTTAGGGTATTGATTCAATTCATATCATGCAATTTTTTGTTGACTAATTGTATTATAAGAGCACTTAGAGCGTGTTTGACAATAATTTTTGTGATATCTTCATGTATTTTAATTATAATGCTTTTATTGTAAGTATCGTTGTCTGAATCAATAATTGCTCATGTCTACAATGACAATAACAAAGTCCTATTGGTATTTTTAGATTTCATGTTGGTATAATTACTATACCAATATAAGGTCTAAATATACCAGCAGACACTTGTTATTTTTATTCATGACAATAGTAATTATGGGCATGGACTTCCTCTCCATGTTTGATACTATAATGGTGAACACTTACTAGCTACGAGTATTATTCTTGGGCTGGGGTACTGTTATAGAATAAATGATACATTGTGATTCCTTTACGTGTTAAGTTCATTTTATCAAACCTAATGTTAAAGATACACAGATCACTCTCATTGATGCAGGAAACAAGCAGTCAATCAACTCATTTACAATGGACACCTAACAAAACAAGATATAGATAAACGCCTCAAAAATAAGCTAAGAGAAAGTATTACTGTAAGATCATTTGCTACTCCAATGTTAGAATTGTCCAAGTCTGAAGGCCCCATGAAAAGCCTCTATGCCTGCAATTCCTTTCAAACTGAACTGCTTCAGTGCACGAAAATGACCTTGGAGAAAAAAAGCTCACTATGCTGGTAACAATGTACTCCGTAACAGCTAGTACGAGTTTCTCTTACTACGTATCTATTTACAAAGGACGGTTGCAAAAGATGTAATAAGTCAAATGGTACGGGGACTTGCATGTTTTTTTTTTAATTTTTTTTTTTTTTATTGTCTCATGTAGTCACGTTTCTAATATTTTTTGGGGTGTTACAGTGTTACTTACATGGTTACATCCACCTATCCGCTTCCAATCTTACAGAAATTTACGAAGAAGTGCTTTGCATTTAGCGTAGATTTAAATGAACTCTTTAATGCTCTCGAACAATTAGTATATGCATGTACATTAGTACTTCATTAAGTCACTTTGAACTCCGTATACCAGTCTAGTAAAAGAAGCTTTCTAGTCAGGTCAAATAGCAGGTTACTAATATGATATCTGAACTAACTATGTTGTTAGAGTTATTGGTGTTCCACAAAATTATAGAATTGAAATTTGGTTTAGTAAAACAAAGTACTCTGTCGTAAACAAACAAGCTCAACTTATGGTGCAGCAAATCCAAACTTCAAAACAGCAGGTTGTACAGAAATTTCAGCTTCAGATTAGTGAAAAAAACATAAAATAAACTTTCAATAGGCATATAAAAAAGCCCAATAAGTGATGTTGCCTAGCAACTACCCTAACGCAGATGGTCTAAAACAGTAAAACCCTAATCACAAGGCACTATTTTATCTATCAAAACTAAGTCGAAATGATAAAAGTCCAATCGGGGTCATCGGCTAGTTATTTGGCCAATTACCTAACATGGATGGCTCAAAAATGTAAACCACAAAATAACTTCTTCTTTTGCCTAAAAAGACGAAATAATTAAATCCTAATTGGCTAGCAATTACCCACTGTAAATACCCTAACATTGTACTTTATAACAACATACTTCTACATTTAGTCATTTATCAAAACAAAGACGAAATGACAAAAGCCCAAAAAATGACAATGGGTAACAAACTAACAATCGACCAAGATATCAAATTGGACCCAAAATCTTAATTACAAAAACTTCATACTCCCTATTGATAGAAAACAAAGACGAAATGATAAAAGTCCAATTGGTATCATTGGCTAGTACTTAGCCAGTTACTCAACAATGACCCAAACTTGTAACAAGATACTTTTCAATTTATTTGATTTGAAGCAAACACGAATTATATGGTGCTCACAAAGACACATAGTCGCACCATATAAACCCATACACGTTATGCGTTGCACCTATGAGACAATTGAACAAAAGCAATGCAAAAATGCTGTAGGATTACCCACATCTCAATCAGTTATATCAAACATATTTTTCTGTCAAAGGTAATTCACAAAGAACTAGGGCACAGAGAATTAAAGAAAGTAAGAGAATATAACACTTACAAAGACTTGAACACCTTCAACTTCTGCCTCCTGCATTATTTACTTACTACTGCATCGTCTGAATTAGGGTTTACAAAGCTGACTAGAATTCCAAGCAGCACAATTTAAATACATTCAACATATATATAGCTTTATCCTTCTCTCCATGACTATAGTATACATAAATCTGCTTTCATATACTCCATAGCTCGCGCTTTATTGCAAATTTGCAATACACTTCATAAATTTTCACTTTGTACAGGAGGGCTGCACTCAAATTAATAAGAACATAAGCCCCAACTAAGTGATGAAAACGTAAACAAGAGAGCATTATGGAACGGATGAAAACAGAAAGTATAAAGATTTTCAAGGAACAGAGGGAATAGATAAGCATATGAAATAGAGAATACTGGTAACACACTCACCCCAATGTAAGAAAAGTATTTGAAATCGAGTTGTTATCTTTTTTTGGCAGCCATTGAATTGGAGCTGATGAGGGAACGCTGATATCTGATTCCGCAGCCAAATGCAGCAGAGAAAAATGTTCTTTTGACACATCTTTCATCTGTAGTATTGACCAAGACAACTATTTTACTTCTTAATCGAGAAACTTTCTTTGGGAACAGAAGATGTAAAATAAATTTCGAGGTCACTTCCACCTGTTCTTTCAACATTTGATTTTCCTTTGCCGTTTCAATTTCCTACTTGTCCCAGTTGCGCCATCACATTTCAATGTACCAGCAACATCAAAGAAAATAAGTGCAAATACGTGAAAATCTATGTTGCTTAAACTCATAGACGAGTAAGTGACTATGAAAACATAGTTATGTGACACGAGTATTTGAGGTGAGATGATGTGTCCAGAATACATAACAGAAAATGCAATATGAGCCAAAAAGTGTACCTTTCCCTTGAGGGTGACAATCTCTTTCCGAAGTTTTTCACCCTGAACACGATCACCAAGTTCAAGCCATAAAAATTCCGTGATTTAATGTAATAATATAAACTGTACATGATTGATGTAAGTTTGTTTCAAGTAAAGAACACAACCTTGGCTCGGCGAATTTTGGTTTGACCCCTTTCAACTTGTCTTTCTAATTTCATTAGCTCATCAAGGCTCAATGCTTCAAGATCTTCTCCATTTATACGACTGTCCCAGGATCATAACTTACATGTAAACACGGATCCTAAAGCATAGCATACAAAGCTTACTAGAACGAGAAGAGTTACTAAGTAGTTTACCTTATGTCTCGAGTCTTGTCCTCGAGTTCTTTGCTTAGCATAGTACACAAACTATCCTCAGCCTACAAACACAAGAAAAGTTGCATCAAATCAATGTATCACCTAATGGATTTAAGTAATGAAAAGTGATTTTACTACCTTCTTTGAAAGATAAAGAGTTTCATTGTATGAGTTGGGTTTCTTTGTTTTTCTAGAAGTAATAATATTCAAGTTATGCATATGATCCTTTACCTTGATTCTGTTTTGTCTTAATGAATTACTAACGGGGACTTAATTTTCCTGAGTTTATATCAATTTGAACACATGAAAGTCTGCATAACCTAATTATGCTAGGAAAATCTTTCCAACTACTCCGTATATGCAATAGAAAAGTAAATTCTCCGCACAAAGGACTAAATCAACAACACACACTAATCTATGATTTCGAAGAATTGGAGAAGTCGATAACTCCAGAATTGTTGAAACAAGAGACTGTTAGAAGAAATCTTTCTACCAATAACCCTAGGCCGCTTGCATTTGGGACAAAGGAAATCAGACACTGTTAGTCTATTAGCTAGGGTAGGAATTGTTTTGAATAGATATTATGGAGTAATACACTAGTAATTTACAAAAAGGCTATATTAATGCCTCCAATTCACCTAGAATTCACTCCATCTTCACGACTTAGCAAATGAAAGTGATTCCAACAGCAAAGCTGCAAAGCCCATATGACTATATGAGAACAGTAGAACCCTAACTTCATTATGTCTCCTTGAAGAATCTAATGTAGCATTGACATCCATTTTATGTCCTATTTCCAAACCATGACTACAAATAAAGAAAGCACAAATTTTTTTCTTTCTAGTAAAAATCTTATGAACAAGGTGTTTGTGCATGCTTTTAGCAAATTTTCTAACAAAAATACCTCAAAATGTAGTTAACACAGTTGCTTTAGATATAGCTTACCTCTAGCTCTAGTGATGATTCCTCTAGCTTGTTGATGTTGTCTGCATGTAGCATATGCCGTTGAAGCACTTGTGTCATCCTTGATAGGGACCAATTAAAAACACATTCAAGTTAAGATACATTACAATATTATAGATTAGTATGGCAAGTGCCAGTTTACAAATACCATTGGGGAAAGCTTTGGCAATCATCATAGATCCAATGAAACACACATTTCCAAGGCAAAAGTTTTGATGATCTTAGGTACATAAAAGATTGTTGTGAGCATTTGTCCATCAGGAACATTGACAGTCAAAAGCAAGTCATTGTTCTTCAATATCACTTTTACTTAGAAAGGTGAAGCAATTTAAAAGTTGAAAATATGATCCTATTATCATAACTACATAAGGATCCTGTTTCATCAGTCATGTGTATTTGGTCAAACATAACACTACAAACAAGAGAGCAGAAAACAAGTGTAAGCAAAATCAAAATAATTAACAGCTTAATACTTAAGGAGGCGAGATATGGGTTGATGCAAAGCTTGTAAGAAATAGTGCCTTGAATCTAGAGCCTTGAATCGTGAGCTAGGAAACTCGTGCCGCAAAGATGGGAAGGTGTAGCGAGACACGCCCACGCCTTAGGGAGACATAGGCGTGCCTCAACGAAAAATATGAGCATTCGCACTGACACGCCCATATCAAAATCTGACATGCTCATGTCGTTTTGTTTCCAAGTTACTGCTTTGTTTTTGATCCAGGGCACGGCACGCCCATGCCCTTTGTGACACGCCCATGTCTAGGGGTTTTTTTGGCCGTTTTTGATTAGTTTGTTCATGGGCCTTATTTCCTTAATTAAGGCCTTTCTTTCCTAACCTAGGGATTATTATAAATACTCCTAGGTTATTTCCTAGCCGGGACAATCATTAGTTGAGTTGTCAGAAATCTGAGTTTTTTTTGTGTATTTCTCATTAGAAATCTGAGAGACAATCAATCTGTTTTATGTGATTGGTCTCAAATCTGTTCTGAATCTGTAATCTGTTTTCCCCAAGATCAATAAAACTATCACTCTTGTCTGCCTGCCCGTAGACGTAGCCAACACATTGTTTGTGATCCACGTAAATTGTGTGTTTTTCTTGTTAATTTTACATTTAATATTTGTTCTTTCTTGCATCCGTTATAACAAAGCTTCTAGGGATTGATATAATGAAGTTAGTGTATTTGGATAAGTTGATAAAACTAAGTGGTTTTGAAAATGTTTGCATGATTGCATGAATATGCTTTTTAAATGAAGCAAGAGGAAGGACATTATGTTTGTACTCCGTACAGTTGCACTCAATTTAAATTCAATTGAGACAAATCATAATCCAACAATTCCATTTCTAAGAAAGTAAAACTTCAAATAATCCACAAGAAACTGCCTCCTCTACCACATCATACAAACTTTAATCTCTACATCATTTCACGTGGAAAAAAAAAGGTAGTAAGAAACAACACCCTAAAAACTTTAGTCTTTACATCATTTCACATGGAAAAAAAAGGTAGTAGGCAACAACACCCACTTAATATAGAAAGAAAACAAACAAAAAAGAACCCTCATAAATCATCTAATTGGGGCACTGTACTAAGGTTAGCTTGTGTGGTATAAGGAATTTTCTGAGAACTGTTCTTTGTGAGGATATAATGTTATTGAAATCATCCATGAGAAGAACCCTAAACAGAACAATCTGTTCCTAGTTCTGCTAAGTCAGCTAACCATGATCCCACAATTGAGTTAGCAAAATGGTAGCCTATTAGGCCTAGGGCAAAACTTACTCTCCCCACTGATTATTTAATTAGGATTCATGGAAAATTGATATATACTTCCTCCGTTCTTTTTTTTACTTGACCCGCTTTGACTTTTACACTATTTACCACCCCTCCTTTGACCGTTTTTTGTGAAAAATATGTAAGGAAAAACATATTCACGTGGGATTTTTGTGAATTCGTCTCAACAAGTACTCTCATAATATATAACTTTTATAATTTTTACTTATGGAGAATTAAAGTTGATCGTTAAATTTGCACTGATAAGCGTGATAAAAAAACAAGTCAAGTGAAAAAAAAAACAGAGGAAGTATTAAAGTAACAATACTCTACCCTTCTTTTATTTTATTAGTTCACAAAACTAAGGTTCAAAGGTCAAATCGACCAAATTTCTGGAAAATAATGTCAATATGGTGAGACATGTTCAATTAGTTGAGTTTAGTATAATTAAAAATAAATAAATAAATAAAAAAAATAAAAAACAAAACATTGGTAAAGATTATTGCGGAATCAAAAAAAGGTTAATCTTTTGATTACATCGCATAAATTAGAATGAAATCATCTTCAAACAGCAACAAATTAATAGATTCATGGATGAAAATTATGCTAAATACAGAGATATGAAAGGTGGTATGAAATCATTTGATATGCAACAACGATCAAAGCTCTCCTCATAGCGTATAGTTAAAATTAATTGTGCAAAGTGAATTAAAAAAAAAAAAAAAAAAAAGTTAACCCTAAAACACATAAGTCATTTTACAAAGTGGACAATTAAATACTAAAGCACAATCCTTTTCACCTTATTTGTGTTGAATTAAAATTATATTTATTGAAACTAAATTAAATTATTTGTTTATGAAAAATTTTTTATAGAAAACTTAATATAATTTAATTTAATTAAAGTTTAACAAAATAATATGATTTCAACTTTCAAAAACAAAAAATAATATGGTTTCAATGAAAACAATGTAATTTCGACAAAAAATGAAGTGAAAAGAACATCAATTTAAAATCTTTAATTGTAAGATTTGAACAAAATTCTACACATTAAATTGTTGGCTTATCTATTAAAAATCCTAACCTTTCTCCTCTCTCCTAAACCCTAGTCTATATTGTTATTTAATTTTATTTTTTTAAGGGGATTCCTTCGCATACTCAATCTTAGTTTCTTTGCTTTTTGTTTGTCTTTAGCCTATAATATTGTTTCCTCCGATTGAGAGGAACTTGCCTCCCTCGAAAGAAAGGGTTTTTCTCTTTCGAAAGACAAGATTTTTTCAATCTCGAAAGACAAGGTGTTCTTTAAGCTTGGAATAGCCTCAATATGTGGGGCTACGATTGATGTTGATTGCTTGTATTCCGGTTACGAATTTATCACAAGAATATTCTTCCTCCAAAAATTACGAAGCGACAACGGATTTATTCAAAAAGTTGTATGAGAAAACGAATTGAGAATGTGTCGAATTGTTATTATCTATATGCATTTGAATTCTTAGTGCTTCCGTTGTTAATTCTTGTTAGATTTTCTTAAATCTATTTTCTTGTCGCCAATTATCAATTGTAGATGTCATATGACTTTAATTAAAGAAAATTAGTGTCTTTTGATTATAGAAGAATTGAATAAGTGAGAATGTAGGACCTAAACATTTTATACAGAGAAATAATATATTAGGGAGCATTTGGTTCACGTAACGGTATAGAATTAGGAATGAATCCAAATTCCAATGTGATATGAGATTGAAACTTGATTCTTAACACCTTTTATTTAGTTACTGTTCGCATTTGAGGATGAATTTTATCTTTTATTGATACATAGAGCCATAGAGGTTTGGTATGAGCCAAACCCACCTCCCCCTTTAAGTTTGGAAATCTTATACCTTATGGGTTAGAGGTATGAGTTTAAAATTTTCTTAAACAAACACAAAGTATAGGGTACACCCATTCTATACCCATACCTTATACTTGATATTGGTGTAAAAGAAATATGTAATATTCATCAATTGAACATGAGTAGTTTGGTATGAATTATTCTTTGTACTATATTCTTACTTAATCATATCTATTATTTGTATGAAAATTTGTCAATTACTACTTTCCAAAAAAAAAAAAAAAATTAATTATTACCTTTTAAACCACTTCATAATTACTATTACTACTTATACCTATTTTTCCAGCAACTTTTGCCTATGACACCATTTCTTAATCAAATGGCTATTTAATAAATAGAATTTATTTTAAAAAAAAAAAAACCCTAATCAACTCATTCTCTTTCTTCTTTGCTTGCATGTTCATCATCACTAAGCTCACAAAAAAATTATCCTCTTCCGAGGACCAAGAACTCTACTTCTTCAACTTTCTTCTATTTCAAAGCAAAATGTCCTTAGGGTAGAAAAAATAAATGAATCATTTACAATAAAGCATGAATTTTCTCTCGGGACAAAAAAAAATAAAAATTCAAAGCCCGCGACATTCCACCACAACCACCATTGCCGCCATTAGAAAATTGCGTCTTATCCTCCACCCAATTTGAAAATTTTTCAAGTGATTTTGAATGTTAACTTATGCTCAAATTTAGGAGTATAACCTAGTATTGAGATTTATTTTCCGCCAAATTAAACTTCTCTGATTTTTATCATATAAATCAAATTGGGGCAAAATTAGGGTTTTTATTTTTTTGTAAAATCTTTGAATTCACAAAGAAAGCCAACAATTAACTTCTTCCTTTTTCAATTCGAGCACCAAGCAAGCGAACTTCAAATAAATTAAACATAAAAATTGAATTATTCATTGCTTGTGAATTAAAGAAAATAAAATCCATTTTTTCATTAATTGATTTAATCAAGGGTATAATACAATTTTAGTAAAAATATACATGATGATAACGTTATATTCAAACAAAAATTGCCGGAAAAAAGGATAAAGTCAATACCAATCGTACGGTGGTTTAAAAGGTAGTAATTCAAGATATTTCTAATAAGAACTCGGAAATAAGAAGAATTGGTTTGGAGTATTGCGTATTTAGTAGCTCATTACCAAATTCTATTAAGAATTAGTACTTTTAAAAAGTTTTTAAAATAAGATGGAGAAAACATAGCCTACCTGCAAACATCAACAACTCAATAGTTTTTTTTCTTTCTCTTTTTATCAATTAAACTTAACAAACTTTGACCATAATTTTACTAATGGTTAAAATTTTTAATCCCTTTGTTTCATGATCAATTGCAATCATTTCACTTTTGCGTTTGCTAATACTCAAATTTAACCATTATAAACGTAATACTTAATAGTTAATTTGTAAAAAGGTTAAAAAAAAAAATTACTACGTATATAAATACAGTTTAACGATTACATATATATAATCACTTTTTTGTATATATGAAAAAGTAATTGTGGTTAAAGTTTGTATATAGATAGTGCAAAAGCCAACAAAGTACCATAGGTCTTGCCTCCTCTTCTCCCTTTTCTATCTTTTCTCTCCTCACTTCTCTTTTAGGGTTTCATTTTAATAGTTTAATTTCTTCGGAAATTAGACTATTTCTGACCCTTTTTCTTAATTTAAGGTGTTAGCTTTATTTTCTTTTTGCTTTACTTTGTTCTCTCCATTTGTGAAAGTTTGTCCCAATTTTCATCTAGTGATGAAAATGTTATTTTTAGAGTTTAATAATTAGATAGGTGATTTGGATTCATATTGATTTAGGTTTTTCATCGACTTTATTATCACAACATCAGCGCAGATTGCGAAGGTCTCTACTTGGAAATATGCGAAGAAATTTAAAATCACTGCGCACGTCAAGCTTGAAGCGATAAAAGTTTGAGCTATGCCAAATATGCAAACTAGTTATGATTTTAATTGTAAAAGTTATGTTATTTTCTCTAAATCCATTGTTAGAGATCAATGCTATTATTGTAGATACCGTATGACTATTCATTGATGAAATATTTTCTTCTCCGTCACAAAAAGATAGTACAAAAGCCAAAATATTGCAATTATTTTAAAATGAACAATTTTATGTTTTTTACCATTTGTAATCTACTTATATTTGTTTCAAAGTTTATTTATTTTGGTTATTATTTAACATTTCATAATAACCACTATATAGTAATACATAATTAATAAACATATAAATGTTGAAATATGTGTTTTGAGAATAATGAAACACAAATATTTCCTTAACTTTAATTTTTTAATTGCAACGTTAATCGCAACATTAGGGACTCCATGCTTGCAAATGCACATTTTATCAATTTAAATACTACCTCCGTTTTACGAAATACACTTTTATAATGTCAATTTTTTTTATATATTTTTCTTTATATAGTTTTACTATAGCTCAATTTATGATACAACCTCTGTTTCATATTAAAAAATATGAAACGGAAGTTGTATCATAAGTTGAGTTATAGTAAAATTATATATACATATAAATTGACATTATAAAAGTGTATTTTGGGACAAAGCTAACAAGATCTTAGATGACTATATTTTTTCCTAAATTATAAATCACAAAACACAATCAAAGGAGAGTATGTGAATTGTGTAAAATTTCAAATGTTGAGATTAAAAAAACAAGGGAAGTACTAATGTTATTGAATTATTTGTAAACAAATTAAATATATAGTCGTCAACTAAAATTACATAAAAGTCAACTATACAAATTAATTACTTTTATGTAATTTATTTGAGACAACTTTTCATGCAATTGCAATAACTAATTTTGACATTTTACCCGTTGTGAACCCGGTATACTAAATTTGCATAATGGTTCCTAATGGCAGCAACTTATTTAAATAATTTTTCTTAACCTCAATTGTCTACTACCCTCTATGAAACTTAAACCAAACCCCTTTCAAGCTTTCAAGATAGTTAAACTTGAGATTATATCTCCAAAGTACGCGGATGCTTGAAAACCTCCCAAGCAAGATTTCTCTTCTTAGAGTAGAAACCCTTATAAAAATTTCGGTGACGACCGTTCTAAAGTTAGCATTATAGCTTGCACTCATACATTATATACGCACCATATTCGTGATTGATTATGAAAAAAGTGAATAGTTAACTTATTGTATAAATACTTGCACTTTAATCACCTTTTTATTCCATCATCTTATCCCTATGTGTTATCCTTTGCATTAGTGATTCTTTCAAATTGCGAAGTTTTAAATTTGTCAAGAAGAGTCTTGTTTTTTTCAAATTTTGAAATACCTTGAGACAAATACAAACTTCAAGAAGACCAAACCCCCATCACAATGGCCAATACCATATGCTCCCTATGACCCATAAATCATTATTCAATTCAATGCTTAGAGGCGCTTTTTCAAAAACAAAAAAAACTCTAACTGAAAATCTCTAGTGTTTCAAATAAGATTTCTCTTAACAAGTCTTAGCTGCCTGCTTGAGCAAATCATTGGGGGACTTTTCGAAGCATTGATTTCAATCTAGAAATCATCATTTTCTAGTCAAGTTGACAATCCCAATTCCTTAGATAACATATAATCTACAAGAGATGTAGTCTAACAAGCCTAACATCAACCAAATAGCTAAAAAGGCAGCCAAAGTAAACTTACAAGAAAGCAAGGTAGGACAAAATTTACTAAGCACTTTGTTTTTCTTAACAAAAGGAAGAGTATGATTGATAGTATCAAAGTAAAGTATTAGAGACATTGCATTACTTTATTACTCTCAGTCTCTCACCACCCTCCAAGAGCATCTCTGACTCTAGTTGCTATTGACCTTTTTTAAGCTCTAGCATGCTCATTAGGCCATTAGCTATTTTACTCTTTCAGTGTGAGCTAATTAAAGGTTTTCTTCACAGTTTTAGAAAAGGGTCTTGCCACATTAGAACAATAAACAAGCATAGCTTATATTGATCATGTGTGTGAATTACTGAATTTGTCATGCAAGGAGATCCCAACCAAATAATTGGGAAATATGATGCGATTTCAGTAGCTAAGGTATGTTATTCCGAAGATTGGAGACAATGAGTAACTTGTTTCACAAATGTTCAAGTAGGGACTAAAATGGAAAGGGAATTGTCATCCAATTTTGCTCTATCAAATGTTCAAAAGAAGATAGGTGTGAGTATCAGAAGAATTCATATCAATAGTACAACTTATGAGACAACTCTTTGGTATAATTTTAGTAGTTTTAAAATAAACTAAGGCCTTGTTCACTTTACCTTATTTAAATAATATTTATTAAAATAATTAAAGTTTAGTATAATTTTATTTCAGCAAAAATAAGTCAGTTTTATTAAAATAAGTTAAAGAGCAAATATAACAAAAAATCAGTTTAAATATTTAGGTTTAACAAAAATAATTTCAGTTCAATAAAAGTAATTTAAGTTTAGCAAAATTAAGGTGAATAGAGCAAGGCCTAAAACTGCAATATTGATGTTTGCATAGAATTTAAGATTGAACTTTATAGCAATAGAGTAAAGAATAAATTCGAGGAGTTAGGAAACACAACAAGTTGGTCATTGAAAAAGAAAGAGGCAATTGAGCTCCATAATTGTTCAAAATTTATTCAGTTAAGGAAAACAAGAATATGTGAAACTAAAAAGGATTCTTCAAAGGGAGAAGTCAAAAGAGTGAAGAAGTTGAGATTTTCAAAGTAGTATAAGTGTGTTGTCAAAATCTTTCGAACATTCCTCAAATATTCATTCTACTTCAAAGAGGTAATTAGATTAGTACATAGGTTCTCCAAAATTAATTAAGTAGTCATATATATATTTCAAAGACCTCTTTCATAATTATTGGCTTAATTTGTTCCATTTGAAATATTAAGTTGAATCAGATCAAGTACTAGTTTCATTGTCAATAATGATAGGGACTTATCTTAAATTTGCTCCTTCATACAAGCCCTTCAAGGGAAGAATGTTGCATAACTTTCATGATTTCATAATTCCAGCCCGCTATCAGTATTTGAGTTAGAGCTTTGAGTTATTGATGAAGACAAATTAGAGAGAACTTAAAGAAGGCACATCTTGTTTTGTAAAAAAAGAGTTCCTCTATTTTTCTAAAAGTCAAGTATCATTTTTCTAAAAGTCAAGTATCCACATCAGAAATTTGAAGAATATAGTCCTCACTTCTTTATCTCCCAATTGTTTAGGGAGGCACAATTTTCCTCCTAGGGCAAATTTCTTGTCTCCATTTTGTTCTCGTTCATCGAGAATAGTAGTAAGATTTTTTTTTTCCTTAATAGGTAGAGCATGGATTCACCCTTGAGAACACCAGCTGGAATTTTATTTTCTACATGACAACCTGTGGGTCTTCGACCCCCCACTTCTTAGTCCTTCAAAGGGTATCCCAAGTAGCTTCAGTGAACAGGAGGGTTGTCTTCAGACAACAAGGCAGTGGACCAACGACGTGTGCTAGGAAGGTCAGTTTTACCACTTCGATTGAGATAAGAGTCGTACTCATTAGATTCACCGTACTCATTAGATTCACTATCTAGTGGCTGGTGCCTCGTGGTATGACATGCTATTATGCCATGGTCAGCAGATAAAAGCACTAATAATCTGCTTGTTTTAGAAAGATTCTAATCTATTATCTTAGTCCTTTTGATCTGACTTTTAGTACAGTTTTTTGTGGAAAAGAAACAAGCTCTCTCCTACTTTGTGGACAAAAAGGACGATTTAGATGTTATGTGGGCTTGTAAGGCGAAAAATTATATGCCAAGGGATTCGCTTTCAGTACATTCTTCAAAGCACCTTGTGAACTTTGTTCATCAGAATCTACTCTTTCTCACTTAACACTTCCAGGAAAAATCCCCTTTTTACATTTCTCAACTAGGAACAGTGTAAAAAAAATAAAAGAAATTATTTATCCTTTTCACAAATAAGCTCAAGATAGTACATTTAGAGCATGGAAATTCATAATCCCCCAGAGATCAGCAGCAGTAATCTTTCAGATCTACCTCGCTAACACCACCACAAACATATACTCTCTCATTTCTTCTTATAACTCTAAGTACATCCTAAAAATGATATTCTTTTATACTACAATCGTACCATAAACGCAGTCATTTGCTAGGCTGATGCTAACATAAAAGTAGCATTAGTAGCAAGTCTAGCAACTAGCAACAATAGGTTAAACACGATAACCAAATAATACTCCCATTACATACAAAATCTCTTACAAGGTGATAAAAAAAAGGCCTTATGACAACTCGGACAACTCACAAGTAGATAGACTACTCCAAATTACATTGTTGCAACTTTAGATGAAGAAAAAATCTCATATCATTCCAAAAAGATGATAATGAGATTTTTTTTTTTTTTTTTTCCCATTTCAAATTGATGACTCTTAGCTAGGTGACTAAACACTATTACTAATGTGAAAATTCCACTGCAACTATATCTTTCATGCTATATCTTATGCATGTAAAACTTAATATTTATAAAATTTGTTCATATCAGTAAACTTTTGATTCATAGGGAAATAAGTGTTTTAAAAACTTTTTGAGCAAGAGGAAAAATGATCTATTACTTCATATGTAATTTTGTTCTTTTTTAACCTTACTTTGCAATCAGAAACATGAATTTTTCAAAAATCCACACTTGAACCATTGGTGGAGGTTATACCAAAGAAATTTTGGGAGGCTGTTTCATAGAAATTAATGAATTCAAATGGACTGATTCTCTTAAATTGTGAGTGGAAGGCATTCTGAATAGAAAGGAAGATAGGATTTAATAGCTATTGTGTCATTCAAATATGACTTGAAGGGTCGGAGCTTTTGTATACTAATCCGCAATATAGATGATAGAATGTACTCCGTATATTGTATGATACAAAAATGGCATACACATTATTAGATACATTTGCCAGTGCCTATAAATTTGCTTCAGTTTTGTGATCATTTTGGTTTGGTAAATTTAAATATTGTCGCATAAATTACTCCCAAGTCTCATAAAACTAACCATGAAATCATATAATTATTAAATCCCCCGTTGTAGCATGTCTGAACATTTTGAAACAACTAATTTTCTGCAAATAGACCTCATAATGAGTATTTTCTTAAGAAAAATCTATCAAAATCAAACTAAAATCAAAAACCCTAGATAGCCCCCACCTATAAACTACATCCTATAAACTCGGATAATAAATCACAGTGCAAACACACACCTTAGTACCACAACTAATTTAAACCCTTCAATATCATATGACACACTTCATTAGCCTTTTCATTTCAGCTAAATCAGCAACAGCTACAACAGCATTCGATCGAAGATTAACAAACACGAACACGAATAAATACACTCATACATACATACATAAATACATACATACATACATACATACATACATACATACATACAAAAATTTACCAAGAATATGTAATGGTTGAGTGAGGAATAGAGAAGGACCTTGGGTTGGAGTATTCAAAGAGTTTGCCAGTAGAAGAGAAAATAATAAGGCCAATTTCAGCATCACAAAGAGTAGAAAGCTCCTCAGCTTTCTTAATTAATCCTCTTCGTCGCTTTGAAAATGTTACTTGCCTCGCAGTTACATTATCAATCTTCTTGATCTGGATTCTTTGTCTCACCATTTCCCTCTACTGCCACTGCTGCTTCCGAAATAATAAATTAAAAGAAATAAATTATCATCAGCCTTAAAACTTCATACTGTCAAAACAAAAATAATTTAAAACATTTTATTACATGATATTCAAGTCAAAATCAAGCAGATCTTCCAAATGTTGATGATATAGCTTAAAGCCAAGTTCATAAATAAATAAAAACTATATAGTACAGAGTACTCCGTAGTAGTAATAATTAACAGCTGTTTTTATGGAAATTGATTGTGAACAAAAATTCCAAATTACTAATTTAAGCATAAATAAGCTAATCAAATTAGTAAATTGATTACCAAAAAAAAGAAGAAAGAGACCGGAAAATAAAAAATAAAAAAGGACCAACCCTAGAAGGAAAGAAAGAGGTAATATCAAAATTAGTGAGAAAATATAAATGACGAATAAAAAATTAGGAGAGGGAAAAAAAGAGGTTTACCGATTGGAGACTTAGACTGAATGAGTAGGATCCCCACTATCCTAAGTGGGCGCCATAAGAGAAAAGCTCGGTTTTTTTTTTTTTTTTTTTTTTTTTTTTTTGAGGAGGAAAATAGGGGAAATGTGGAATAATGTGATGGTATTAGAAATCACGAACACCATAGACAAAGCCTCCAGTGGTAGGAAGAGAGAGAAACAATGAAATTTTACAATAAGGAAAAAGGGTGGGTGCCCACTTTGAGATAATGAGATTCCAAATATAGCCCAATCTAACCCAACTTGCTCCTTTAACTCTGGTTGTTATTTCGAGTTATTGTGCTAACCAAAGTGGAAAGTGTATTTTTTTAGTAACTTTATTATTTTGGTATTTGAAGTGTGTACTTGTACTTTATTTTGTATGATTTGATTTAATAATAGTTTAAAATGTACTTTGTTTGGTATGATTTGATTTTATGTGCAATTTTTTATCCCTAAATATCTTTAATTTCATGATGAAAAAAATTATGAAAATTACATATTAATAAAATACACATTATTACGAATCTAACAAGATCTCACTTGATATATATATTTTCCTTGCAGATTATCGTACACTTAAGGTCAAAATTTAGTCAAATCAGACAATAAGATCAGATAAGACCAGATCAGATGATTTCAGATAAAAAAAAAAATAAGGTGAACTATTACAGTTAGATTTGAAAGGAGAAGTAGTTTTTTTCCATCCTTTCCCTTGTAAATTGAGGAGAAGGTCTTACCTAATCAGTATCTTAAACAAGTTAACTTGTTAAAAGTAATTTGAATAGAGTTACATGACAATACTATTCATATGCACTACTTCAACATCCGTTAGTACTTAATACATAAGATGATAAGATTAAACATAGTCATATTTATATTTGTTGGAATTGTCTCAATACAAACTATCCAAATATCGATTTTTTTTAATTTATACTTGTTGACAACTTAAAATATTTAATAAATGTGTCGACTAATGACATTTATTTTGAAACAGAAAGATTACTCATATGGAGTTTTATATATATTAGAGTAAACAAGATACATACGCAAAACCCAAAATTGATCACCCAAATTTTGGCGCACGATAGGGTGCAGCCTCCCTAGAATTCAAGGAAAAAATAAATACGGAGTACTACAGTAAATACACAGAGTGAAGAGTCTCCACTAAAAGGAGTAATCGTATTAAAAAAGTAAAAAAAAGGGTACAAAATTGAGCAGACAAGTTATGGCGTGAGGGTCCTTGTATTAATGTAAAAGTGTACCCTCGTACCCGTCAATCGTCATGTCATTTCTTTCTCTGCCACTTCTCCCCACCACTTTACTACTACTACAAACTACAAAGCCTTTTCTTTCCATTTTTATACTGTAATTAGTCTGTTACTAATACAGTCTTAACCAGAAACTTAGGTATCATCATCTCCATCTCTTGACTCGTCTCTCTCTATTGTACTATATTCATTTCATACATATTTCTTGTTCCTTTTTGGTACCTTGTTAAACATATTTTACATAAAGGAGATTTGAATTCAGAATAATATTTTGCTAGTACATGAAATCTAAGTGGTAGTCATCTTAAATATGTATAGTAGTTTTATTAGTCGTTTACATAGGCTAAGGTTACTGCGTATTGTAAGGGTTTGGCTCTCTAGATAAGGATAACGTGGCATTTTTTCGCCCGTAAGTGCTTTGTTAGAATAAAACAAAGATGAATTATTGTATGTGGTCCTTGTTCTGTGTATTATGAGTGTTTTTTCTAATATTATTCATTGTGTCGTCCTTTCAAAGAGGTCACACTTTATAGAAATCAAATGGGTATATATTCTTGAATGATGTCAATGTACGAATTATATAACTTGGGTTAATCATAGCCAATTATGTCATCGTCTTAATAATAATCTTTAAAATTTAAGTGATCATGAAAACATATGTCAAGCCACACTTTTTTTTACATATAACTCGTATTTCTTAGCAAAGTTAGAGCTTACCATTAAGAGACAACTAAAAGTTGGGCATTAATTCCTAATATTACCAAATGACCAAATGTAAACCACAAGTATAATTTGCACGAGGAGAAAAAAGAATAGGTAATGGGAAAGTTTTGGTACAATAAAGTTGCCCTACTGATATAATTTCTCTACTGTATTTATTATGCACCTGATATTTTGAGGTTTATTTACATCTGTGCATTTATAATACCATTAAGAGATGAGTGGATCAAAAATGTTGTTTGCTAGTCAGACAAATCTTCTAAAAGACAATATGTTAAGCTTCTTCAATTTCACACAGACCATTTAAGGATCTATGACATTGAACCATGGGATGAGGAAAAGGAACATTTCGATGATGAATAAGGTAATCTCAAAAATAAAAAAAAAATAAAAAAAAAAAAGGCTAAAAGACTTTGGTCCACTTTGTAGTCAGAAGAATTCTCAAATTTGAATAAGTTTATCCAGCCATATCAATTTTAAGGTCAGGTTGTTTCATCTTATTTTAAATTATTTTGCTCGTATCTTATTATAATTCAACAAATATAACTTAGAGTTGACCAAAAGTAACACAACAAAAACTGAATACAAAATTAACAAGTAATGTTAAGGATTTATAATAGTATTGTTCAATTAAACGGGTTGATACAATATGACATGTAAATAAAACGTGTTGGATTAGGATTGAAAATATTACTCATAAATTAGAATCAATACATATTTTCAAAATACAAGAGTTATTTTCCTATATAATATATATATATATATATATATATATATATATATATATATATATATATATATATAGTTTATTATACTCCTTACTTTCACAACACTATAATGTTTGAAGTCCTCTATGGCTATATCTTGTCAATGGCACCACAACATTAAGGACTAGGACCCATTCCTAGCAGGCCAGCACAAGCTGCTAGCTCATGGGCCCTTTATTTGTTTTTTTTCTTTCTTTAGAAAACAACACTATGAGTGAAAAAAAAAGTCACGTTCTTAATAATGTACTAATTCTTTAAAATACGAATTAAGTTATGCCCTTATTGTACAATATGATACTTAGGAAGCTCTTACCTTTCATATTAAAACAATAGGTCAAATAGAAATTAAAAACCTATTGAGCATTACTCCGTCTATTCATATATTCTAGCTATTTATAATCGATAGAGAAATCAATGCAACCCCCATATACTACTCTACTTTATATAGGCTCTCTTATAATTTTAGAAAAACAAACATGTGTTATAGTCTCTCCTAGTAAGGATGGTAGACTAGTATCAATCTTGTGAAAAAGAAAGTATGGATAGATTATAGGATAAAATTATTTGAGGATAAATTTGGGGAAACAAATACGGTAGAATTGATGACAGTTTTACAAAGAAATATCATTTTTTTTTTTAAATATCTCTATAAGATAACTAGGAACATCAATTTGAAATAAATATAATACTCGAGTTACTTAGTACATGCTTATGTTGGTGATTAGAATTGGATCAAAATGACATTTTTGTCATTGGAAAACGCTAGGTAAGTACTATTGATAAGGATGCTTTTATAAACTCAAGAGCTGTTAACTTTTTACTAACAAAACTCTATCATAAACCAAGCAAGGTTGACATCAACGAATTCTCAATTTTGAGTAATACAGTTCTCAATTACTATTGCTAATCAATATATCAAATCCTCAAATTTTGATTTTACAATTAACAACGAATCCAATAGTCGTACAGAGCTACAAACTATTGGATTCATTTTTAGTTGTGAAATCAAAATTTTCTTGTCACCTTATAATTAACTTCTGGGTGAATTACAAATAAAATCGAAATAATTTTTTCTTTATTAATTGAAGTTACCACATAAAATAAGCTCAATTTCACAAAAATAAGTTAAGTTTAGTTTTTTTTTTTTTTTTTTTTTTTTTTTTTTTTTTTTTTTTTAAGTTTTTTAAGGGGGGTGACAACACAAATTCTCCAAAACGCGGGTGTACGTCAATTTATTGTAAGATGGGTTAAAGTTATCTTAAAATTTTTTAAAGTTACCCTTTATATTACAAAAGTTATTATTTTTCTAATAACAAATTTTATTTCACAAAAAATTTATAATGTACTCAATTAATCACATTAACCTTTATGAATCTATAAGAAATTACACATTAAAATAAAATTCAAACCAAGCAAATTTAAAATTACCTAGAGGTTAAAGTTGTCATAATATAGTTAAAGTTACCTTGAAATTAACTGTCTTACAAATAAAATTAACGTCCATCCACCCTATGCGAGACTTATTGAAGTTAACAAAGATATAATTTAGAACAAAGAACAGAGAAAAGTAAAAAAAGGAAATAAAAAAAAAAAAAAAAAGTGCAGGCAGCGGAAAGAAATGGGGAGCAAGAAGAGGAAACGCGGTGGCGGTGGCGGTGGCGGAAGTGGCGAGAGACGAAGCATACATCCTCGTAACAGATACGCTGATAATCCACCTGATTTCTCTCTCCTCGCTTCTCTCTACCCTTCTTTCTCTTCCTTCGTTTTTTACTCTCGCGACGGTCGACCCAGAATTGATTGGACTGATTTCAATGCAACTCGTGAACTCACCCGCGTCCTCCTCCTCCATGACCACTCCCTCAATTGGTACACTTTCTTTTAATTTACAGCTCCTTTATTCTTTATGATGTAGACGGGATTTGATTTTGTGTTTCGGGTGTCACCCTCGAACCTATAACCAATTAAAATGGTTGACATCCATATTTCTTTTTTGTTGGTGTGTTTTAACTTTCAAATTTGTATTTTGTTTCTGGGTTTTTCTTCAAATGCTTGAAAGGTTATTACTTTGGCTTGTGAATTTGGTTTCTGGGTTGTTCTGATTATTTTACAAATTGCTTAATTTTGTCATGTATTTAGTTGAATTAATGTGTGTCTGGTTTTAATTTGGGAAAATTGATGGTATTTTAGGTGGATTCCTGATGGGCAATTGTGCCCAACTGTGCCCAATAGGTCAAATTACATACATTGGATTGAAGATCTTTTAGCATCTGATATTATTGAGAAAAACAATGTTGATGGAGATAAAGTACGAGGCTTTGATATTGGAACTGGGGCAAATTGTATTTACCCTCTTCTTGGTGCTTCTCTTTTAGGTTGGAGTTTTGTTGGCTCAGGTAGTCTTTTTAGTATCCAGCAATTAACCTGTTTTAAGTCTTTCTTGGTGAAATATTAGTATGCATATGTCTAATTTGAACTTTACTGTATTTGAGTGTAGATGTAACTGGTGTAGCCTTAGAATGGGCGGAGAAAAATGTTAAAAGTAATCCACATATATTGGAATTGATTGAAATTAGAAGGGTTGAGGTTGCTGAACCTGCCAATGATTGTGAAACCTTACATTTAGATGGTAATATGACAAGGGATGATTTCCAAGAAGAGGAAGATGTTGATGATTTGACCAAACAAGAAATGAGAGAGTTTGATGAATCTGCAGTCATTCATCCTCAGGGTGAACTGGATATCGTGCACTCAGTAAATGGCGAAGAAGTGGAAGGTTTGGATGAAAGAAGGGATGGTGAAGCTCAGGCTCAGTCCTTGAATCCTCCTGATGAACCCAAAATAGATAAGGGTTATCATGGGCCACCTATCCTTCTTGGTGTAGTTAAAGAAGGAGAAAAGTTTGATTTCTGTATGTGCAACCCTCCATTCTTTGAAAGCATGGAGGAAGCAGGACTGAATCCAAAAACTTCATGTGGTGGGACGCCAAAAGAGATGGTCTGCCCTGGTGGAGAGGGGGCTTTTATCAGTCGCATAATTGAAGATAGTGTCGCGCTAAAGCAGTCATTTCGGTACAGAAATTTTTCCATGGGTTAGTTTCATCATGATTAATGTTTTCAGGTGGTGATTTTATGAAGGTTGTCTGACCCACATTTGCTTGCAGGTGGTACACTTCAATGCTTGGGAAAAAGTCAAACCTTAAGTTTCTGATGTCAAAGCTCCGGGAAGTGGGAGTCACCATTGTGAAGGCTACTGAATTTGTCCAGGGTCAAACTTCTCGATGGGGACTTGCTTGGTCTTTCATGCCTCCAGCCAAAAAATTGGTTTCCTCTCATGTGAGGGGTAATAGTAGTCCATCCTTCATGCTCGAGGTATGCCTCATGACTCTGTTGTTTGGTTTATGAAAGTTTTTGAGTAATAAGTATAGGAGCTGTACATTTTAACCCATTAAAATCATAAAATTTTTATTACATTGCTGGCAGATATTGGAAGGTAATTTTCTACATGACCTTACTCAAGGAAGCAGACAAATACCCCTTTTCATTATTCAAAGATTTTTATTAGCTTCGGTATCTAGATGTCTTGTTGCTTTGGGTGATTAGAATATCTAAGCTACTTATGAAACCCAAGGTTTATGGATTGTTTACATCTTTCTTAAGGGATTATTGTTTATTTATTTATTTACCGTAACCCACTCTGTTTAAATAGGAATATTATTAATGCAGTTCTTCCTATTCAATGGTTATGGTTTGTACATGTCTATTATCATCTTCAGAAGTTCAGATCAACTCTTTCACCATGTCTGAATCTTCTCTTCTTTAATTCCAATTTTCCAAACCCTCTATTTATTTTGCTTAAGTACTATGGTAAATGAACTTTTTCTTACTGGAACTCAAATGAGTATTAAACTTCAGATAAAAGGATTTTTAATCAGGAATGCATCTCAGTAGATTACAATTTACATTATATCTTCTTATGTTTTATGGTTGCCATATGGAAATACTCTATAATCTCAGAAGGTTTTTTTTTTTTTTTTTTTTTTTTTTTTTTTTTTTTTTTTTTTGCGTGGTGTGATGTTAGGCTATTCTATTATCTAATTTACTTTAAGCAGTGCTTTCTATATTCTTTAGACATTGGTAAGAAATTAGGGAGTAATTTTTTTGGTGTCACACCCATTTTTTTCCCCAGGAAGCTGGTTGTTCCCCTTTCTTAGGGTGTTTTGGTACTGCCAGTCTACACATCTGATTTAGAATCTTCTGGAATTTTCAGGGTCTCCAGCATCAAACCAGTGCCTTTGATGTTTTGCACTCTGTGGAATCCTTTTTCAGCTACTTTGGTGTATCCTGCAAATGCAATGATTCATCATTTACTGTTGAAGTGAGTTTATGCATTACTATTGTGTCTATTTACTTTTTTTCCATTTTGTCAAACTGCACTTTAATGTTGACACTTCTCTATGCTTAGGTAAGTGCAACAAATGATTATTGTGACACTATATTGAAGACTGATGTCAAAAAGCTTGATGAGGCTTCTACTTGCTTGCGTGTGGCTGAAATATCGAGGAGCGCAAATTGTTCAAATAGTCCAGTGAACTTATCTTTTCGCATCTTGGTATGACTTGAACTTCAGAAATGCTTACGGATTACTCAGAACTGACACTTATAATATACAAGTAAATTTTTTTTGTCACAAGGTCTTCCAGCAGATCCCTGGTACACTCCTGGTGAAAGCATCATTAAAGCCGGGAGATAATACACTCGCAGGTAGTAGCTTCCTTGTTGATCTTCTTTAGATCATTCCCGATTAAAATTCTTCCTTGAGAACTTGCTTTTCAATTTATTTTTGTAATTTTTTTGTTTTTCTTTGTTTTGCTTATTAAGCAACTTTCCTCATTTTAGGTCTTTCATTTTCAAAGATTTCTATCTTAATTTGAAACCGTACATGAGTTTTGTGATGTGATCAATAATTGATTATGGCTCTCTCACCACTTGTACATATGTTGTGACCCTTGACACTTTTCTTCTCATTCTACCTTGACAGTAAAATTTTCAAAATTCCATTTATTTATAAAGAATGGTGCATATTTTATCATTTTGTACAGAAACTATTGTTCCCTCTGAATTCCTCTAACGTATGTTGTCAAGTAACGGGGAGGTCAGGGACTGGATGATGTTACACGTGCGACTCATTTCATACAAAGTCATAAATCGAGGGAATAGTAATGATTTATGTATGCCTTTATATGAATGTACATTAACAAGTTCATGGCATAGCATCCCCGATCCCCACTAGCAACAAGAAAGCTTGAGCTTTTTGTGTATAACCTATTCCTGTGTCGGTAACAAGTTTTGAGGATTCATGAAGAAGTTACATACATACTTGTGAATATAAAGTTGTGGGAAGTAATGAAGTATGGATATTCACTTGGGTCATTCTTTGTGAGATTGCACTTGGATTTGCCTACTCATGCTTTTGCTTCATATGGTTTTTGTTGCAGGAATATTTACGTCTGTGTTTCAACAATTGGAAGAATTTTTGAAACACAAATTTTGCAGGAAGAAGGCTCGTGTCTAACCCTTTGCATTGAGGTGATACCAGTTATGGCCTATTATTAGTGTTAAAACATACCAGGACGTGCAAAGCCGTGCTCTTTTAACTTGTTGCCTATTAGGTAATGTGTTATTCTGCGTAAATGATTGACCATTGTGTAGTTATATATATTTTTTTTTTCTCCCTTTTCCAATATGTTGCAGTTGACAGGTTATAAATAACCTTTTACAGACCATCAGGGAGGTCTATTATGATATAGCCTGATTCCGTGTTTGAACATATGCTCAAACCTCGAGCCTAGATGTGCAGGTGTGGCTGGTGGCGACCTTCGGAAATTGGAACAGCTTATGAAGCTATGACCCTGATAACGTTACTTGGGCTATGAAGAGTTTCCTTTTCTCCGTGGTAATTGTTGTTTTTTGCTTGATGGAATATGGTTGTTATTTTTAGATTCATGGGAGAAATGAAAAAAGAGATTAGAAAGTTCTATACTACGTACATGATTCCTGTTTTATTTTCAATTTGGGTAAATTTTTTCCCCTTTGTTGTAAGCTTGTAACCTTGAATGTTACTGGAATTTAGTGGATTTTGGTCCATACCCTGAAAAAGACAGGAAGAGTATCTTCTTCTCAAATGTAGGGACTCTATGGTTTGCAAAAATGATTACAGTCGCTAACAGAAGATTAGACACTATACGACGTGGCCACAAGCAACTCGTTGTGTCCGGTACTTGGGCATGGCCAGCTCTGGGCATCCAACAATGCGTGCTCAACATATCAACTTTTAAAGTTAACAAGTTGATTGAAAAGTTTGCTAAACAGTATTTGAGAGAGAACATCAGCGCTTGAATTGGAAGCTAATTGCGAGTTTAAGTATACAATGCTTATTGATCGTGCTCAATTAAGAAATATCTCAAGAACGTAAGGGAAATGAATGATTCCTTCCGCATGAATTTGTCGGAGTGGTTGCTCAATCAACATCTACCACGTTCGATGGTCCTACTAATAATTTAAAATTCTTCAACTCCTTAAGGATTGGGAAAAAAAAAAATGATATCAAAATTGCAAATGCAGATTTTTAGAAGCTGTCCATAACTTTAAGCTAAAATTTAAAAATTATTTCTTTATCTTTAACCACGTATTTGATTAGTTTCCGATGTACGATCATATTTGATTGTTTAGGAATATGCTGTTTGATTTTCTTATTTTGACTTATTTTAGATAAAATAAATTTAAGCAAAAAAAAAAAGATGGACCAAACAGAGCCCAATGCATTTGTTTAGTTTTTTTGATGTGTGATCATATTTGATTGTTTACCCATATTTGTTTGACTCATCTTATTTTAACTCATTTTAGACAAAATTAATATAAAAACCGAACAGAGGTTAATACATATATTTATTGCTTGTGCATTGTCATTTGTGGGTTTAAATTATTACTAATTAATTGTCCGTTTTAAACAATGCGTAATTTATCACGGAGTAATTACTGGTTATAACATATTAACATTTACAAGATTGTTACAATTGACTGTTTTATTTTATGAAATGCGAGAAACAAAAAGTTCAAGGCTCCAAAAAGAGCCACATATGAAGATGTGGAACGATGAGGCTAACTGGAAATTCTAACTTCCAATAAATCAGGAATACCAGAAAATAAAAGCACCTGTACTACTACAATTAAGTTACATTGATGAAGAAAAAAACAACATCTCAGGGGAATATATACTCCAAAAGTCTCCCAAATAATTATTCTCACAGAATATGACAAATTCTATATCCAATAATCATATCAACCCACAGTTTACAGATAAATACATTTAAACACAAGACAGACATAGTATCTGACAAGAAAGCAATTGTATAAAATTGAATGTCTTTAAAATCTATGCTGTGCCTTCAATCCTTGCATGAGTAAGTGCAACACAAGCATCCACAAAATCAGCATCAATAAAATCAGTCGAGAAAACCTGCAACCGATCAGCAATATTTCTTTCAAAGCACTGCTTTATGAACAGCCTAGCATACCCATGAATCCTATCAGTTACAGGTTTCACACACAAAATCGGGTTATCGGCCTGAGGGGTTACAGTATTCTCCACCCTGTAGAAATACTTCCTAGATGACACTGGATGTTGATCAGCCAAATGCTTCAAGTTGCTCTCGAATTTCGTGGATGGTAAGTCGGTATCAATCCAATTATCCTTCAGATATCCTGAACTCCAAAGCGGATCACCTTTCTTTGGAGCAGGGGATTTCCTTGGTTTCCACACACAGATGACTCGTTTAGGTAGCACCTCAGAAACAGTCTTACCAAAGACATGATCATCCTGGTGGATTAGGTAATCTCCAAGTTTCTCCACGAGAAACTTGTCGAATTCAGGGGGGTCATCGTGTCCGAATTCTGTCCTGATCTCAAGGATAATAATCTCAGATTTCGTCTCTGATAAGAACTTCTTGACCTCATCTAAGACAACATCAACACTGTACGTCTTAAGGATGCCATGACAAACTCGACGATCTTCCTGAACTCGGATGTCAAGGAGACGAGTGCCTTTCACGAGCTGCTCGTAAACAGACAAGGATTGACATTGAGCAAAGGGGCGAGAGATGAAGGGTATACCTATCTTGTTGGTGGCAGAATCATGAGTACCAGGCCATACGATGTTGTTGATCGTAAGCTTCTCGAGATCAAGGCCTGCCATCCAGTTTTTCCTATCAGAAGGGCGGTAGTCACATCCTGGATAATCACACCCACAACTTTCATTCAATTCAACCAATGTTTTCTTCTCTGTTGATAATGATTTCCGCTTCTCAATCTGCCTTGAGATATGACCACCCATTTGTTAATGATCAGAGAAGGAGATCGGCGAACCTGTGAAAGGTGATCCTGACCTTCTTCCTCACCCTCTGTCTCCCTCTCTCCCTTTCTATAAATCTTAGAAAGTTCTTGTCCCTCTTCTTCTGTCTTTGTTTGTCAAAGACGAGTAAAGGTTAGATAACATATAAATATGTAAATTTGTTAGTTCGGAATTATTTTTTCCCAGTACAGCAAGGATAAAAGAAAGGAGTCTGAAAGTCAGTTAAATTGGGAATGAGTCTTATTCATTATTTTGATCAAGTGACTGGAACGTGTTAATTAATACTATTAAATGCTTGAAAAAGAGACTTATAAGCTGTAATTATGCATTATTGGTGGATTAATATGATCCAAGGATATTTCCTAGTGTTGATCCACCTGTCTTTTGTTGTGTTAGTTGGGTTTCTTCTTTGCTGTTTGTCGCTTTTATGGATTAGCCCTTCCTAAGTAATCAATAAACCAAATCAAAATCAAATGACCTTATATATTACTCCGTAGTTTTTTCAGAAATTATCGACATTTAACCATCAAATAATTCTGCACAGATTCAGAATATAGTCCATATAGAATGGCACTACATTGAATCAGTGATAAACTAACAATCCATATATCATCCCTATTAGTTTTCGACCTTTTCGTTACAATATGACCGAACAACCTAAATTTCAATCTACCCATACTCCCTCTCCTTCCCAGAATAAAATTTGATCCTATAACCGGGGATGTGGAAGGTTCATGCAGTGTTACTACCAACTGATTTGAGGCCACAGATAAGATTCATAAGAACCCTTATCCAAATGTGACACTAGGATATTTGGATACGTGAATAGCATTATGTATTTATGTCTATCACACCACGAATACCAGTATGCTACGTAGTCGTCAATCATAGACTTGATTGTTGAACAACCCCTCAAATGAAATAAAGCTAGTAACATGGCATCAATCACGGTATTATATATATGTGGCGACGGTTTCTCCTACCGACTTAACTCTTTGGCTAACTGTCTAATCCAAGCAATCTCTGTTTCTACTGTATTAATCTGTATTTCAGAATATCCATTATTCTTTAATGATACAGCAAGGTAATGAGTGTATCATGATCTTATCTAATCACTTGGACAGATTAAATGTGAATTACTAAAATTGAGTAATTACAGGCTTCTAGGTATTAACTCCATTTGATTCAAATATAGGCACAAGTTTATCATACTTTCATACCATTATTTATGACTTTCTTTGTCTTTCCCTGCTTTAGTTGGTGCACCAACTATGATTAGACCCAAAAGTTTTGACTAGCAGTTGGATGTGGTAGGACACTAGGACATAACTCATGTTCAATTAAATATCACAGATGATATCATTCAGCTCAAGAATTCAATGAAGAACAAATTTATCCATTAAACTGTAACAAATCGGGTTAAACCTGGATCATATGCAACCCTGATTACAGTGAAATACAAGTATTCAAGATGTACGCAAGCTGTATTCTTCGTCGTCAAAAATAAATAAAAAATTTAAAAACAAGCTGTATTCTAAAATACAAGTATAGTTCCACTATACCTTATCTTGCAACAGATGAAAATTATAGCTGAAGCCAAAATTGGTTCTAACATGGAACTATAAGCTATTGCGCATTAAGAGAATGAACCTTATTGTTAGTTTCAACCCAACTACTAGCTTTCTCTTTTCTGGCACCTCTTTGATCCATGAGCTGCCTTATTTTTTCCACACTCTCCCACTCCCCAGATGCAGCATGTATGGTTGAAAGCAATAAATATGGGGCATAAGAATGCAGGTCTTGTTTGATAAGGTGTTCTGCTGCTCGCTTTCCTAGCTCAACATTCTCCTGAATTTGACAGACACCAATCAGGGAATTCAATATCCTATCATCATCTTTACATGGCACCTTTTCCAATTGTTTCATCAGCTCATCAAAGCGTCCAGCTCTACCCAATAGGTCAACTAGGCATGCATAATGCTCCGCGTCAGGAGAAATGTCATGATCATCAGTCATGGACTCGAAGATAGCAAGCCCCTGATCTACAAGACCGGAATGACTACATGCACTGAGAATGACTACAAGAGTTACTCTATTTGGTCTTACGCCGTAAAGAAGCATCTCATCAAACATTTTGATTGCCTCCTCACCATAACCATGCTGTGCCAGGGCACCTATCGTGGGGTTCCATGACATAACATCTTCCTTAATACCCATCAAGCGAAAAACCTGCTGGCTAAGCTTTAAACTTCCACATTTAGAATACATATCAATGAGAGAGCTGACAACCACGTTATTAGGTCTAAAACAAGTTCGTATCATATAGGCATGGATTTGCTTACCGTGCTTCAATGTAGCTAGGCTAGCACAAGCATTAAGTGCGCTACTGAAAGTAAACTGATCAGGTCTAATGCGAAAGTTCATCATTTTGTGAAACAACTTCAGAGCAGCATATCCAGAATTATTCCGAGCATAGCCAGAAACCATAGCAGTCCACGAAACAGGATTCTTTGCAGGCATCGCGTTAAACAATTCTTGGGCTGATTTCATATCACCCCACTTACAATACCCTGAAATTAATACAGTCCAAGCTGGGATATCCCTAACCTGCATCTCATCAAACAATCTCCTTGCATCACTCAACTGTCCACATTTAGCATAAGCATCTGCAATCGAGCTCGAAATAACCAAATTCGGAAGAAACCCAACAGCCAAAACTTGACAATGTGCTTGCCTGGTTAACACTACATCCTTCAACTTGATCCCAATGGTCAAAACACCAGCAAAACTAAACTCATTATAACCAATAGACTCCCTTCTAAACTCCTTATAAAACCTCATAGCCTCACTATGTTTCCCTTGCTGCGCATACCCAATCACCATCGTATTCCACGACACGACATCCCTTTCGGTCATCTTATTAAAAATCCTCCTAGCAGCATCTAACATACCTAACTTAGCATACCCAGAAAGGACATTATTCCAACTGTAAACATTTCTCACAGACATTTTATCAAACACCTTGCGTGCTTCAATGTGATCACCACATTCAAAGTACATATGCATAAGATAATTCGATACTATAGTACTGGGGTGTTTCATACCAGTAGCCTTCATATAAAGATGCACCCATCTTCCTTCTTTGCGCGACCTAGTTTTTGCACACTGTCCCAAAATTAATGTTAGAGTTTCTGAGTCTAACCGTAAGCCTTTTCTGGCTAAAATGCTGAGTGAATTAATGGCTTCTTTGAGTTTCCCTTGGTAACAGAGATCAATCAATGGCTGAACAATACATGGAAGATTTCTGGGTTTCTGTTGAAATTGAGAAAAAGGGGGCATTGCAGATTCAACACCATGTCAAATTGGTGCTTCTATCGAAACAATGGTGATTTCAGATTTAATTTCAGATTCAAAAATTTACCGGAGAATTAACTCCGGTGAAGATGGTGGCGACTGGCTAGAATTTCCGTCGCCGGCGAAGAGATTCCGAGATCTGGGTCAAAGTGTTAAAGTGTTACTTTTGGAGGGATTTTTAATTTTGTGTCCATGTTTTAGAGCTTGGACTGTTTTGACTCAAAGTTATGGACTAATGTTTCATTATTTTGGACTCATATCTTAAGGCCCAGATTATGAATTTGAGTAATAATTTATAAGTACTAATAAAGCTGGCCCAACCCACATGAAAATGGTTTGATCTTAGGGTTTGTTCATCTTCGTTTTTTTTTTTTTCCTTTTCATTGTCAATTTTAAAAAATCAAAATCACGGATCGATTGAGGTAATAAATGTTCATTTTAATTTAATAGTTGTGTATGAGGGTATTTTTTTTGATGTTTAGAGAGCCATAAGAGCGAGTGATGAGAATCGATCCCACAATCACTTAAAACCGGGAGAGAATTTTTAACCACTTGAGCTAACCCTCATTCTCTAATACTAAGCGTTTCTCTTTGTATGATAATCAGCTACCTTACAAAATACAATATATATATATGCCATAGGAATACTTGGTGAATAAGCCCTAATATTCTCTATTACTATCAATCACCATATACATGTATCTTTTCACATGATATTCTATAATATTATCAAATAATATCAACTCTCTCTCTCTCTCTCTCTCTCTCTCTCTCTCTCTCTCTCTCTCTCTCTCTCTCTCTCTCTCTCTCTCTCTCTCTCTCTCTCTCTCTCTCTCTCTCTCTCTCTCTCTCTCTCATTGTTTCTCTTAAAAGTTAAAACTAGACTCTTAATAGTTAGTTATCCAAGTATAATATCATATATTCTCAAAATATCATATCAATATACATTTTTATTTTATTTTTTTGGACGGGAATATACATTCATTCTTCATAGTTAGTTATCCAAGTATCTAATGTTTAAAAATTAAATTATCCAATGTAAAAGCTTGTAACCGATATACTTCCTCCGTTTTAAGTTGCATCACTTCGCAAATTGCGGAGTCTTAGACAATTTTAGAGATAAAAGAGATAAATTAAATAATAAAAAAAAATATGGTGGACTCATGTGATGAGAGAGAAATAGATAAAGTTTATTAACTAAAAAGGAAAGTGATGCAACTAATTTAAAACTTCCGTTTTAGAAAGTGATACAACTAAAAAAACGGAAGAAGTATATCTTCACCACACACCACCCCACAAAATTTAGATAGAAGAATGGAATATACTTCTAATAAAGTATATAATCTCATGCTTCGAAATCAATCATGAAAAAAAAAATGTTTACTACTTAAGGCTCATAAATCATTCATTCTTCAATTTCTAGGTCACATGGCATGTACAAAGCTTCCCAAGTGGGTTAGGGAGGTCCATAGGAGAAACCAAGATCAAATTAATTAGTTGCCAAACGCAAGAAACAAGCAAAAGCTAGCCAACGCAAGGAAAATAATTCTTCTTCAATACTTTGTTTAAATTATTTCTAGCTAATGACCTCTAAATTGTGGTCCATGCAATTTTGTTTCTTACCCCTACCTAACTCACATATCTTGATTACATGATTACAATCACAAATGTACACGTGAGAGACCATATAAAACTTGAAATTTGAAGCTATGTTATATATGTCATTACGTAAATCAAGAAAATATAATCTTTTCCTTATGTCTCTAGAGTTTGTTTAAATTTTTTTTTTTTTTTTTTTTTTTTTTAAAGCAGTTGAAAAGGACACTAAATTTCATTAATTAAAGTATACGACATCTACAATGATAAATAACGATAATGAAAACGGATTTATCAAAATCAAACAAGAATTAATCGGAGAAGTGCTAAGAATCCAAATACATGATATAACAATTCGGCATATTCTCGATTCGTTGTCTCATACAACTTTTTGAATGGATCTGTCGACGCTTCAATATTTTGTGAGGAAGAAATTTCTTGTGATGAATTTGTAACCCGAATTCGAGCAATAATCAATCGTAACCCCGTAAAAATGGAGACACTATCAAACGCAAATAACACCTTGTCTTTCGAAGGAGTTCGAAAAGTCTTTTCTTTCGAAGGAGATCTAAAAAACTTATATTTCGAAGGAGATAAACCCTTTCTTTCGAGGGAGACATTATTATAACCTAAGAATAAAAAAAACTAATTAAAAGAAACAACGATTGGGGCTTTCCACCGGTAAAAATTCGATGAAAGCCCCTTCAAAAATTACAATAGAGGCTAAAGTTTAGGAGAGAGAAAGGAGGCTATGTCTCTAGAGTTTTTATTTTCACTTATATCAACATTTTTATTTTATTTTATTTTTTTTACAAGAAGAAAAAGGGATTTCACTTATATCAACATTATTAAGTCATCAACAAGCATCAAAATTCTTAATTAGCCAACTTGTTTCGTTAGTAAGATAAGATAGAATTGAATGTTTACAAGTACAAATTTACTCCAAGTTATAAAGTATATACTTTGGATGAACTCTTATGTCAATATACAATTACAACAACCACAACTAGTATATAGTATCACCCAAGACACATAATATGATAATAATGAAAATTTGTTGTGTGAGACGACAAATGTAAAATAAAACTTATTGTAGTTGGTTGGGGTTTATGAGTTTTTCCTTATTACCGTGTGATAAAGAATTTGGATGATGAGTCTAAACACAAAACTGAGATTTTGAGTTGGCTATCAATTTCATATAGTGGGTTTCAAATTTTGGGCAATGAGTTGCAAATCATGAATCCATCACAAAATAACACATGGTGACCTCTAATCACCCCTAATTCTTTCACTTACAAACAATCAACAAGTGTTTAATAGGGTCAAACTAGTTTTTTCCTTCTCAATCTTTTTACAATTGTGGTATGTACTACAATTTTATAAGAAATGCATGATCAAATTAATTTAAGCTTACATAGGTCTATCATGTTAACTAGTTAACTACTACCCTTAATCATATGATAAAGCTTTCCAAAAAAGAATGTATAAAGCATATGTCATTCACTACAATTAGATGAAGGATAAAATGAGTAGGTAGGTATGTTAATTATAGCGAGAAAAATGTAGAATTTTTAATTATAAGAAGGGAAAATGTTCTACCAACAAAGAATTATTTTTAACTTCAGAAAATCTAATATATTTAACACACAAAGTGAGGAGATTTTGGGGTGTACTCTTCATATTTATGTAGTTATGTACCGTGTACCACTGAAAACTTTCAAATACACCATGTACCTTTGAGTTTTGTAAAAAGATGCACCAAATATTCTTATCATCTAACAAAAACACATATCATTGACTTATCAAACTAATATCATGCCCCGCACATTGACTCTCTTTTGCTACTTTATATTTATGCAGTAAAACCGCATAAAAGCATGAATTACATTAAAATTTTAACTCCATCTAACATTCTAAATGTTTATTTGATAATTAAATGTTTTAGCATTACAGTAGCATTACACTATAATAATTTAATAGAATTTGATGTTTAGGGAGTCTCAATCTAACAAAATTTACATTTGTTACGAGTTTAGGGGTATTTGATGTATTTTCTTACAAACTTAAGGGGACACTGTGCATTTGAAAGTTTTCAGGGGTACACGGTACATTTTTTGAAATCTCAGGCATATTCGAAACAATTTCTCAAGAAAAAAAGATAAATTTTTATGTTTTAATAACAAAAGATAATTTTTTCTTTAAATAAAAATATTTTTATTTCATTTTATTTTATTGTATTGTATCTTTCTCACTGTGATAAAATTTAAGAAGGTGAATCACAAAAGTATAAGCCAATGAGGTGAAAGTCTTAACGTCATAAAAATTGGCATTTTTCACGAGTGCTCCCAATCCCCAATTCCTCATCCGTTGGATCTTTCTACCAAATCTCAAACCGTAGATTAGCTTTGTTTATCCTTCAATCTCATCAACTGGGTTTTTCTTTTTATTTTTTCACTAACAAAGACGCGAGTTTGCTTTAGCTTATCCCTCTTTCTTGCTCCTTCCTTCTTATACTGGGGAGGTGAGCCACATCCAACTCTTTTTTCCCTCTTTTTCTCTCTCCTCCTCTCCCTAACCCGTCTCTTTCTTCATCCTACGTTTATTCCCAGGTTAGCCTTTTATCATATCTCCTTAATTTCTGTTTAATTTTTGTTTATTGTTTCGTTTTTTGTATTGTCCCTGATTATATTCAAAATCATATATTTATAATGTGAATAATTTGTTTTAAGATCTGTTTTTTATGGTTTGTAATTGAATAATCTGGGTTTTTGTTGGATTCTTGTTTGTTTATTTGCCCATTCGTTTTTAAGGGTTTGTTGAATTTCTGGGATTTTCGTTTGGTGGGTGGGTATTAGATTTTTTTATTGTTTGAGCAAAAATTGATTGATTTTGTGTGATATACTGCTGATTTGATGTCTGGGTTTTTCTGGGTTTTTGGTAAATTTTAGGATTTCGTGCAAAAAGTAATCTTTGGGGATGGAAAATGGGGTGGGAGCTGTTCATGGGCCTAAGGATTCTGGAGGGTCAGAGATATTTGAGGAGGCAGTTGAGTCGGCTTTAGATAATGAGAATGATGGATTGATACCGGATTCAGATGATGTTGGTGTTCGTAGTATTGCTATTGGGGAGAGTGATGCAGATTTTGCTGCTGCCGAGGGGAGTCCGAGACCGCTAGACGAAGTGGAGAAGACTGAAATTGCAGTAGAGGGATCCAGTGAGGAGAGAGATGACAATGGCGCGAGTGTGGAGAAGACTGAAATTCCAGTTGAGGGGTCCAGTGAAGGTAGAGATGACAATGGCGTGAGTAGTGTGGAGAAGACTGAAATTGCAATGGAGGGGTCCAGTGAAAGGAGAGATGACAATGGCGAGAGTAGTGTGGAGAAGACTGAAATTGCATTGGAGGGATCCAGTGAAAGGAAAGATGACAATGGCGAGAGTAGTGTGGAGAAGACTGAAATTGCATTGGAGGGGTCCAGTGAGGGGAGAGATGTCAATGGTGAGAGTGTAGAGACGAGGGATGAATCATCGGTGGGAAATAGTGGTGAGGGCTCTGTGACAATTGAGAATAATGATGGTGGTGTAACGAATGAGGAGTTATCAAATGTTGATGAGAGGGTTCTTAGTCAAGATGTCGCTGTAACGAAAGAGTCTTCAAGCGAAGAATCTGAAGCTTCACCATTAAATATTAAGGAGATTGAAGCTATTGAAGGTGACGAGGACACTGTTGAGAAATCTGTTGTCTTGGAGATATCAGAGAGCAAAGATGTTGGGACAATTGGTCAAGATGGTGCTCATGCTAATCTAGCTGAGGATGTGAAAGATGTAATAACCAATGGGGATGTCGAACATGTGAATGAAGAAACGGTGAGGGAACTTAAGGATGCTTTGGCTGACAAATCTTCCGAGAGTCAAAAGGAGAAGCCTGAAGAAATCAAAGAAACTTTAAGTGAGAATTTAATACATGAAGACAGCGAAGCTGTTTTGTCAAGAGTTAGCCCTGACATTAAGGAGAGTGTTGAAGTTATGCATGAGAAGGTTTTGGGTGAGACCGATTCACAGATTCATGATTGTAATAAGGATTCTGATACTAGGGTTTTGGCCCCTGAACATCATAATGAAGGTCCAAAGGCCGAAGGCAGGTCCTCAGATGATAGTTCGATATCATCTTCTTTGCAGGATGCCAAAACTAAGAGTGTTGCTTCTGATTTGGGAGCATCGACTAATGGCACTATTCAGATGCAGTCTCCTGATACTGTTGCTCGTGATAGCCAGGCCTTGGCTGTGGGGGCTGCTTCTGAAAAAACAAAGACTGAGGACAGAAAAAACAGTCAAGCAAAGGAGACAACAGTTAAGCCTGTAGAAACATCTGCTGCTGCATCTGAAAAGTCAGCAAATTCCGTTCTTCCTGCTCATCCTGCTGGACTTGGACATGCTGCACCACTATTGGAGCCTGCGCCTAGAGCAGTCCATCAACCTCGGGCCAATGGGCAAGTTTCTCAGGCACAGACCCATATTGTTGATGACACCACAAATGGGGAGGTTGAGGAAGGCGATGAGATCCGGGAGAAACTCCAGATGATAAGAGTGAAGTTCTTGCGTCTCGCTCATAGGCTTGGGCAAACTCCACATAATGTTGTTGTTGCTCAAGTATTATACAGATTAGGGTTAGCAGAACAGCTTAGAGCAAGAACTGGGGGACGTGTTGGTGCCTTCAGCTTTGATCGTGCCAGTGCCATGGCGGAGCAACTGGAGGCTGCTGGGCAAGAGCCCCTTGATTTTACTTGTACTATTATGGTTCTTGGGAAGGCAGGAGTTGGCAAAAGTGCGACCATCAATTCCATATTTGACGAGGTGAAGTTTGGCACTGATGCTTTTCAAATGGGTACGACAAAGGTTCAGGACGTTGTGGGTACTGTGCAAGGGATCAAGGTGCGGGTCATCGATACACCTGGACTCTTATCATCCTGTTCTGATCAACATAAGAATGAGAAGATCCTTCACTCTGTGAAGCGTTTCATTAAAAAATCTCCTCCTGATATTGTCTTGTACCTTGATAGGCTGGATATGCCAAGCAGGGACTTTGGTGACATGCCACTTTTGAGGACAATTACTGACATATTTGGACCCTCAATCTGGTTTAATGCAATAGTTGTCTTGACTCATGCAGCATCAGCTCCTCCTGAAGGTCCCAATGGCACTCCTTCAACATATGATATGTTTGTCACTCAACGTTCACATGCTGTACAACAAGTTATTCGCCAAGCTGCTGGGGATATGCGGCTTATGAACCCTGTTGCATTGGTTGAGAACCATTCTGCTTGCAGAACAAATAGGGCTGGCCAGAGAGTTTTGCCAAATGGTCAGGTTTGGAAGCCTCATTTGTTGTTGCTGTCATTTGCCTCCAAGATATTGGCGGAAGCAAACATACTTTTGAAGTTGCAAGATACCCCACCAGGGAAACCATTCACTACCCGTTCACGAGCACCACCTTTGCCTTACCTTCTCTCTACACTTCTGCAATCAAGGCCTCAATTGAAACTTCCTGAGGAGCAGTTTGGTGATGATGATGCTATGGATGATGATTTGTGTGAATCGTCTGAGTCTGATGAAGAGTCAGAATATGATGAGCTGCCTCCATTTAAGCCTTTAACTAAGGCCCAGCTGGATAAGCTGCCTAAAGCCCAGAAGAAAGCTTACTATGATGAGCTAGAATATAGAGAGAAGCTTTTTATGAAAAAACAGTTGAAAGAAGATAGAAGGCGACGGAAGATGATGAAGAAAATGGCAGCCGCAGCCAAGGACATGCCTAGTGAGTACAGTGAAAATGTTGAAGAAGAATCTGGTGCTGCTGCATCACTACCTGTACCAATGCCTGATCTGGCATTACCTGCTTCCTTTGACTCAGATAATCCAACTCATAGATACCGTTATCTGGACACTTCTAATCAATGGCTTGTGAGGCCGGTTCTTGATAATCATGGTTGGGATCACGATGTAGGCTATGAAGGTATAAACTTAGAACGTATGTTTGTAGTCAAAGACAAGGTTCCCTTGTCCTTCTCTGGTCAGGTCTCAAAAGATAAGAAAGAAGCCAATCTTCAGATGGAAGTAGCCAGCTCCATAAAGCATGGGGAAGGAAAAGCTACAACTTTGGGTTTTGACATGCAGAGTGCTGGGAAAGATTTGGTCTACACATTACGCAGTGAAACGAGATTCTGCAACTATATGCGGAATAAGGCAACAGCAGGTCTCTCTGCTACTTTGATGGGTGATGTAGTGTCAGCTGGAGTGAAGCTGGAAGACAAGTTAATCATTAACAAGCAACTGAGGATGGTATTGAGTGGTGGTGCTATGGCAGGTCGTGGAGACGTTGCTTATGGAGGAAGTTTGGAGGCCACTTTTAGGGACAAAGACTATCCTGTGGGCCGTTTCCTTTCAACTCTTGGGCTGTCGGTGATGGATTGGCATGGGGAACTCGCTCTTGGTTGTAATATAAATACTCAGATCCCGCTGGGCCGGTCTACTAATTTAATTGCCCGGGCAAATTTGAACAACCGTGGATCTGGGCAAGTTAGTCTTCGCTTGAACAGCGCAGAACAGCTGCAGTTGGCTCTTATCGGTTTCCTTCCTCTCCTCAGAAAGCTTATGGGCCAGGGTCAAGACCATCCTCTTGGCTATTGATGAAAAAGTACATGATTCATTCAGCAGGATATTCATTAGGAAGTTCGTTCTATATAGTCTTGTCACCAGAATTTAGCAGAGTGAGTAACCTTTCCTGATCTTTTTCTTTTTGCTTTTCATAGCCTTTGTAATTTTCTTGTTAGATATTTGCATCACCTTTTGGCGTACCACATTAAAAACTCAAGTTCTTGATCCAAGAATTGGTTGTTAAATTTTGGTTCAGTTTGAAAATAGTATTTACTTTCCTCGAGCACGAAATATATGTGCATTGGGCAGTTTGCTTGCACGTGAAATATGAGGTCTTTCCAACTTCCCTTAATCTGTGATTTGCTTCTGTTTTTATTCTGGTTTATTTCAAATTTAGGGCATGAGCATAACCTTCTAGCTGTTTCAGACAATGCTCTAGATGCTTGTCAGCAGATAAATCGTATGTTAGTTTAAATTTAGTGTGGAAACACTAGCCCTGTTAACAGAAGGCAGACAAATTTGCTCAAACTTATCAAACTGAGAAGCTGGTTGAAATCCATCATTTGCAATGCATGTGATTTTTGGTGTATAGAAAATTTGAAAGTTTTGGATATGTAGTGGCATGTAATTCTGGGTACAGGCGTGTATTTCCATATTCTCTATTTTACTCCAGACTCATTTATAGGTGTTCGAGTGTTTTAACTCTTGCTATTTTTATTAGAATTTCCCTTTTTTGGTCTAAATTGAAGTGTCAAATATCCATACCCATCCAGTAAATGAAAAGTACGAGTGATGCCTGTATTTCAATCTGTTGAAGTGGTGATATAATCTCTTACTCGTCCAATCAAATTTGATGTACATACAGTAGGGAGATTTGTGCTGGTGCGGTAGCATACTAATGAGCCAGTGCGCCTGATGTCCAAAAACAGATGTACTGTATGGAAGAAAATTTATTTGAACGCTTTCAACCTTTAGTCAACAACAAAGTACTAATAACCTGTTACTTGTATGAGATTTTGGCTAAATGGTGTTGCCGACTAGATTCGATCTCAAAAATTATTGCCAAATGCTAATAGCCTTTAGTCATTTTTGACAGTGTAGATAAGTCATGCGATACACTACAATTATATGTGCATTATTGACCTGTACTGAAGCTTTGCAGTTGTAGTTATTTAACAGTCATTTCTACTAGATGTGTCCTGTTTGATTTCATGCAAAATTTATTGGGCTATACACTAATTGCACCCTTTGTCTCACTGTATAAACTTTCAAAATACTATTTCTCTAAAACAAGATCCGACTGCTCCCGTCTGGCTTAGTTTTTTGTGAAGCTTTGCATTTTTAGATTATTACTTCTTATGATCTTAGTTGCATCTTTCTGTTTTTTTTAGAATTATTTTATTTTATTTATAAAATATCGTGTGGATTTAGCTTTTAGCATTCCCTTGAGATGGGGTTCAATGCTCATTATTATGTTTCGTGTACCTTTCTTCTTCTTTTTATTTTATTTTATTTTATTTTATTTTTTAACAATAAAATTACGGGGAGCCCCTTTCTATCACAGGAGGGGGGATGAGGATCAAACCCCCGTCACCCCGGGGGGTTGGGGGGAGGGGGGGGGGGAGATGGAAGGACTAACCATCCTTCCACTCCTTGATCCTTGTTTCATGTACCTTTCTAATCCTTCCCTTTCTTGATGAGATTCGATCTTGGGACTCACCTCTATGATTAGACACAATTGAGCCGCAACTGAATAAAAGGTTTTTTTTTTATTTATATTTTTAGTTATTTATTTATTTATTGCGGTTGGCCTCAGACCCATAACGTTTTCACCTCTATGTCAAGTTCGATGCCTATAATACATGAAACGCACCAATTTTTGATATATTGTGATATAATATCGAAAACTTGGGGGTGACGGTGTTCATGGTGAGATGCATTCTAGAGGCATATAATGTTGTTTGTAAGTATACATTGTCACTAAGCTAGTCGATCACATAGTGTCTTGAACTAACCGTGAGTTAATAAAGGGACTCGTGTATGTAACCGAGTAAATTGACTGTTTAAAAGTAAAATGGACGATACAAACACCTAAATGGCCTCCTGGAATCTATTGAGGTCTGAGGAAAGCACCCTGACCTCCATTTTTTTTTTTTTTTTTTTATAATCTCTAAAAAGCTGAAAATTGTCTAAAACTGAATGACTATATCCACGCCTTCGGGTCATAATCGAGAATTTTTTCCAGAAATTGAAATAATAATTGAGGTGTCCCTCGGTGTCATAAGAGTTGATTGGAACCATAACAATCCCACCAATATGTTTTTAAAGTCCTGAAATTGAATTTGGTTCGATGATATGGCTATTTCGAAATTGTTGCATTGATAGTCAAAAGCTGCAAGAGATAATTCCAATCACAAACTTGATATCCCGTGATCCTATTTAGATGTCGAGAATCTCATTACTTGGATTATCAAACCCAAACTCACCCATTTATTACTTACCATATTAGCACGCATTACGGCAGCACGGGTTGTTTATATATATTACACCATGTCACCATATTGGTGTCTGTTACTCAACACCATTACCCTACTGATGATTTTGATGAGCCTAACACTTGTTAATTTTGATTTGGCAACGAGATTCCATGATTATGCCCATCTTATACTACTTCGTATAACTTAACAAAGTAATTCATGTACCGCAATAAACTTGCTAGGGTGTACATAATTTTTTTTGATTAAATAGGTTACAAAACTTATGGAAATTAAAACTACTTCTACGCTCTAAAGTATTACAATAATGAAGCTATAAATGATTATGTAAGAAATATGCCTTGAATCGGTAACCGAGTAGGTACATGATCATGTAGTCCATTGTACACGATCGTGTAGTCAGTGTTACTATGTACTCTTCAATATACACGGCCATGTGGTTCATGGTACATGGTCGTGTGGGTCAAGGTACACGGCCATGTGATTTTGGTCCGTGTGGTTATTAATTGGGTTTTGACCCAAATCAGTTTCTGTTTTGAAGAGTTCTATATATATTCCTTAGGGTTATACCTAGCCGAATCAGTTGAGTGGTTATTCAGAAATTTGAAATTCTTTTATTTCTCATATGAGAAAGATAACATTAGAAATCTGAGAGACAATCAATCTACTTTATGTGATTGGTCTCAAATCAGTTCTGAATCTGTATTCTGTTTTCCTCAAGATCAACAAAACTATTACTTTTTGCTTGCCCGTGGACGTAGCCAACGCATTGTTGGTGAACCATGTAAATTTCTGTGTTTGTTTTTCTTGTTAATTTTACATTTAAAATTTGTTCTTTTTTGCATCCGTATAACAGACTGCTTTCATATATTGGATCTCTTGTGAGATGTATGCCGGAATAGTTTACTCGAACTTTTCATCCCCAAGCATAATTTGGAATCACTCACTTTTTTGTAATTGGAATAGTGGTCATTGGATATCTGTATTACATTCGTTTTCTTGTCAATTGTCGTGCTAATTTGTTTAACTTTCTTTTGTGGCCAAAATGAAGTTATTGTAGCCGTCCTTTTTCCTAAAAGATCCGATAACCAAACAAATTTATTTGGCTGCTTACGCGCGAATCTCTCTTTCTAGATACTTGTATAAAAAGTATCCTAAGCTTTATTCGATCACGAGAATCACAACTTTCACTCTCATTTGTTGAATTTGTAAGGTGAAGAGAATAGTAATATGACTAATGATTGAAGTATGGTATAGAAGTAGTTTACAAAGGTGTTACTAAAATACTAACATAAAAGTATTAATGATTAAAATGGTGTGTTAAAAACGTAAAAGTCACTTATGACAACTTTAAGAAAACTGCGAATATGTAGATTGAATATGCCTGGGATGGAGGATTATGTAACACTTTCATAAATTCATACATTTCCCTACAACATATTTGTTTCAAACTAGTTTTAAAATGCAACATTAATGGGACAAGAGAAATAAAAATGAGATTACAAACATAAAGAAGATTAAGCTAAGGGGAGTAATAAATTAAGCTAACTATCAAGCATGAGTTTAGAGCATTATTTCAAGTATACCGTACTATTGTTTTGGTACAAAGAAAAATCGACAATAACACAATTAACTAGTAATTTAGTGAACAAGTGTAACATTATACCCAACAATGGCATCCCCGGTTTTAACATCAATCCAGTATGTATGAGCCAGGGCATACCCACGGGCCATCCGGAAAAACCCAGTTCCTCCGACAACCGGCATCTCTCTCACCGGCTCCATGGCCGAGTTCCGGCCCATTATGCTAATGGAGCTCCCATTGTACTTTCCATCATTGAAGGTGTAGCTAAGGGCCATCACTAGGCCCAATTCATCCTGGCAAGCTGATCCATAAAGTCCTTGGGCCCGGCCCACAAGCTTGGACTTTGGGTCAGGCCCTACCGTTAGTGGGTCGTCAGCCATCATGACGACCCCAAAACCCGTGAGGGTCTGGTTTTCTTGTTGTATGGGTTGAGCCACCTTAACCGCACTTGGAGACTTGCCACTAAGGGTGTCATGAAAATAAAACTGAAGAGTAGTTGTACGCTCCTTGCCTTCTTCAACTGTTTTAGCCCATTCATCGGCCTGAGACGCCATGCTAGCCCAGGTCGTACTTGGGCTAACCACGAAGATTGTGAAGAGTACAAACTCCATCACTTGAAACATTAGCCTTGCCATTTCCTTAACCTTTGTGGTGACTAAAGAGGTAGCGAGACTAATCACAATCGAAAATATATGTGTACGTATGTGCTAAGAGACTTAAGACACAATAAGTGAAAATAGAAGGAAGATTTACGAACATATATATAAGAAGAGATTGTGAGGTTTCTAGAATAAAATATGGCTAGGAAGTAAACTGATGTGGGGCTTAGTGATTAGTTTTCTAACTTGTTTGCTTGCTAATTAGGTGAGGTAGCAAATGAAGTAGTAATGTTTGTCAAATATTGGAGGATTTTCTTGTTGGTAACACGACTAATACCTTTCTTGTTTCCTTTATATTAGTATGTAGAATAATAGAACTAATGAATTCTAATGTCTAAGATATAAAAACATATATGGACCATACCTTTCAAAAAGTTATAAAAGGTGAAGTCATATGTACTATTCTTAGAAAATAATAACATATTATGTCACCTCTTTTAAGTTTGTCTATCATGCAATCATGCTAATCGTGGAGTATGCTCTCATAATTTTCGATGCTAACATAATTACATGAGTGACCATAATTAAGCTGAGTACGTAAGGATGAAGGATCATATTGTGTAAGAAACTCGAAAATATTCAATTGCAAAAATTATTAAAAGATAGGATAAATTAATCAATCAAATAACTAGCTTAGTTGGTAAAATGATATTCATGCTCAAATTTTGAGGTAAACTAATTGCCTAACATTTACTCTTTTGTGATCCTCTTTAGACATTATTAAAAAAAAAAAAAAAAAAAAAAAAAAAAAAAGTTATTTACGTAGAAGCTTCTATTCTACGAACGCAATATGCGCCAAAAGATATGGACGAGATCCAAAAAAATTGGTTCTTAGCTAACTGGTGAACTGGTGGGGTTACATATAGTATTTCTGTCTGTTCGTTTTATTGCTTTTTTTCTTGTTTAATTTCCATTTTTCACTTCTTTATATGATAGTGCTAATTTTTTTTGCTGTTGATAATTTTGTTTACTCCTTTCAACTTTTTGGAAAATTGAATATATCCACTTGCCAAACTAGTCTTTGAAGAGTGATTTTCAACATTTTAAACTGATATGTCTTCTTATATCTGTCATTTGAGTCTAAAACAAATTAATACAGAGTACAATTTGATTAAGGAATTATGATTCTAAGGAATATTGATACGTATAAAGGTATAAAAATTTAAAATACTTTATACATACACTATTTTTTACATAAGCAGATCGAAAAAAACGTACTCCGTGATTAAATAGCTTAAGCAAGTATAAGCTGGATTATCAATTTATCACATCGTGACTCTGATAACTCATGAGAATTGATGGTGGTGTAAAATTTTTTATAAGAATTTAAGTAGTTATCGTAAAATCAAATAAGATCTAAAATTAAAACAAATTATTTATTTATTTTTAATTTATACATACATGAGAGCTTATCAATCAAATATATTTTTGATAGCGATAAATTCGATCAAATTTGTATGTATCAATGTAAAATCAAGTTATAGACGATCTAAAATTAAACGTGATATTGGGTCTATTACGTTTATGATGTGTTGGCAAATGGTAATCACATACATAGTCATCATTTAGTTTGTTGTTATTCTTGCCCAACCAAAGGGGGCAAAGAATTTCATGAGGAAAACCATAGTAAAAGTCTTCCTTTGACTAATACACTTTTTCTATTTCATAAATCATCAAAGTTTTCCATTGAATAGTAAATAAGTTGATATTAAAAAATAATTGCCTAATAAAATTTGAGCATATATTTCATAATATATATTTTTTCTTACATAATCCGAAAACAAGTCAAAGTAATTTATAAGAATACTTAAAGTCATAATGTACTTGTATGAACTATTAAAATATTTCAGAGTAAGAAGTAACTTATTATGTGATGAATTTGATTAGTTTGATTACCTTAGTTGAAAAGTGAAGCCTTTCCCATTCCCTTTCTGACCGTTAAATGGCTGTGAATTTTCTCCAAACAACTTTGACTGATTTGCCATATCATATGCCTTTCCTACCGTGTAGTTTGGGCTGTGATTTGATTCATGTGAATTTTCTTCATACTTAGCCAGATATTAGGTCTTCCATTATTTAAAATTTAGTACATTATTATTTTTTTTTTTTTGGTGAAGTATTATTTTTTTATAAGATTATACATTGTGCAACAATCTTAACATCCTTAATTAATTTTGGTTGCAACACTTTAAATTTATATATGAATCTAAGAAATATGAAGTAGTTAATTATTTTGAGTAATTAATATTTTAATTCATGTATAAGAATGTTTCGTACGATTCATGACGATTCATGTTAGCCGATCCCAAATCATTTTGGCACTAAGGCTTTGTTGTTATATAAGAATTTTGATATAACCATTTTATATTAAGATGAATCTAAAAAAAAAATATTTTATAACTATATATTTTTTTTTTCCTTATATACTAATATGAATTAAATCAATAAATGGACATAATTTGTATGAAATTTACCATAAAACAATGGATTATTGCACTTATTTTGAAACAGATTGTATGTTTATATCAACTACTACTACTAGACTACCAGAGTACCAGTACAACCAAATTGTACTATTTGTCATTGTCATTTATGATACACATTGCACTATTTGTAATAATTTATGTTATTTTAGCTAGTAGCCAAAGTGCTTGTGTTGAAAATACCAAATTATAATTCGTGTTGTTGAGATCAATTCTGCCTTAACTTTTTAATATTCACCATAATTACAACTTATGTGGCGAAGTTAGGCTATGATGGGGCTGTTTGGCCTGAAAATTTAACTTGGGCCAAAACAGAACCATACAGCAACGAACACAAAATTGTCTTACAAATCTACTTCCATGATTGGGATCTCCTCAAACCTCAACCATTGACTGTCAAGTCCAACTCGTAGACAACAATAATAGCTCATTTGCTTTTGGCAACTTGTAAAATTGTATACATGGTTGATGGGCTATACACATGGGCTCAGACCCAGAATTTAAGCTCATCAAACTGACCCAAGCTTTATCAGGTTTAGCCTCCATTGTCATTTTGGGCCGGTATTCAATAATGATTCCGGATGGCCCGTGGATATCAACTGGCCCAACATTCACTCTTTAAAAAATCCCTGCCAGCCCTCTCATATAAAGCCAATAGTTCAAAATTCACAAATTATATTAAGCAGTTCTATTTTAATTATATCTTATCTCCAATTTATAAGTCACTCAAAATTGTACCCAAATAATTTTATAAACTCTTTTACATATTGCATCGCTTGTAGTTTGTCAAAAACATTAACAAGCTTTTGAACAAAGTCTTTATAACATATCATGAATTCAACGATGGATAAAATTATTTACCTATAACCTTATTAAGTTAATTGTAAATCATACTTGATTTAAAATTACACGTATTTGACAGAGTAATCTATACAATACTAACCAACATATTTTATTTAATTTTTAGAAGGGAGATCGATAAAACGTCACATTTGCTTACTTTACTAAAGAGCCGCCTTAATTGAGTTTTGACCAACTTTTCCTTCCCATTGCCCACCCCCTATCTGTCCTTCCCCATTGCCAACTAACTACCACATGTCCACATGAATTACACGATTCAAACATAAAATAAATCATACATCAATATGTAACCTAACCCTTCTAATTAATGTTCTAAGCATGAAAGACTGTAACATTATATCCAACAATAGCATTATGAAGTGTATTATTATGAAAATAAGTTCGAGCAATAGCATATCCACGAGCCATCCTAAAAACCCCCGTCCCACCAACGACGGGGAGCTCCCTCACCGGATTCGTAATCGGGTTTGAGCCAAAAATGACTAGGGAACTCCCATTATAGATGCCATCAACAAATCCATACGTCAAGCCCGTAACAAAGTTTACGACTTCTTGTGATGCCGAACCATAGAAACCTTGTGCACGTCCTACCAACTTGGAGTTACGGTCTGGGGTTAGAGTGAGCGGATCATCGACCATATATAGGTTGCCGAAGCCGGAGGTAAAGTTGTTGATGCCTTGTATGGGTTGCGCTATCAAGGAGGCGGTTGTGGGCTCATCGCCAACCGCGGTTCTGATGTCGTGGAAGTAGAATTGTAGGACTGTTTTGCGCTCGTGGCCTTGGCCTTGGCCGTATGACTTTGTTTCTGCCCATGTCGATGTTGTGGGATTTTGAGTCGTAGCATAACTCAAATTTACCATACAAGATGTGAATACTACAAATGTGAAAAAATTGATTGTTACCTTTGTCATGTTTCTCTAATTTTGATATTAGATTGCTGCTCGCACTCACAACCCTAACAAAAATTATTAATCCAGGTATATATACGCGGATTTAGTTTGATATAAATCGATAAAGGAAGAAATTAAAGAAGAAGGAGAACTTTATATAAAGGATTGGAATAATGATGTATATAGTTGACTTTTATTATAAGGGAAAAAAATTAAAAAAAATATAATATCATTATTAGTCATAGTTTAATTAGGAGATTTTAGCTTTTGAGAACCTTCTACATCTATTCTTTCACAAAAGTTAGATTGAAAGGTAAGGGAAATAAAGGCTAGGGAGGGAAAGCCGGAAAGCTTATGTTAACACGGTGTTTAATTTAAACGCAAGCCACCATATCACATGCATATAATAGTTTTAATTGTATGGTCAATGTTTAGGGTGTAGCCGCTGTTGGAGATATTGTTGAACAGTCTCCTTGGTTGCTTCAAAATAAAAGAACAAAGTCCCACATTGATGAGGTAAAGAGGTTTTACCTTCATGATATATTTCATCACTCATGTTTATACTTGAGTAACTTGTGTGGGCTAGATGTGGGTATCCCCTCATGCTCTGCTACCTGGCTTCTGATTCATGATGAGGGTGTGGGTCGGATTTTACACATCATTCTAATTTTTTAAGCAAACTTTCAATTTATATGGTTGATTATCTTCCCCAAAATTATCTCTTCGTTTTACCGTTTTCTTTGACTGATTACCGAGATTTTTTCCATTGCTTATGTTGCTCTTCTCGGTTTAAATATTTGGCTCTTTCGGTTTTTATACACATAGGAAAAATCCCTCTTCTTCACGGTTTTTCCCATTTTCTCACAACAATATTATTCAAAACACTATTTGAGCATTGCATTATTGAGTTCTCAATTCATCCTTACGAAGTACACAGTTCGGATGAAGTCGTGTAACCCTTAGGGGTCGATTGCCGTGAGTCCGTGTGTACGAGTGTGGGGAAAATTCGACTTTAGGGCAGTAATTTTTGTCACGCCACGACATTATTCTTCGGTTTTTGAAATAAGTTTTACTTCGTTATTAGCCTTTTTTTCTAACAGCTGCTATATTTGTTATTGGCTAACTAATGATCCTGAACCATGCAATAATAATTTAATGAAAGAAGGGAAGTTTAGTAGATAGGTAGAATTCTAAGAAAAAGTGAACCTATGGTTCTTTAATAAGAATTTTTTTTTTCAATTTTTTTAGGAGATTATGTTCAACTCATGCTGAATTTCTCTCCAACTTATGACAAAATAAAACTGAAAAAAAACTTAAGACAATGATAAATAATAACTCTTAATCTTAGTGTTTCTAAATTAGTTTTCAATTTTTTTTTCCATTTAATAAGTCAATGAATGGTTGTTAACTTGTTACATTCTTATTTATTCCACACTAACATTTAATATAACAATATAAATAGAAAGCACAAATTCAAGTTAATCATGGTCAACGAACTGATAAATTGAGCTCAACATGTCTAAAATTAATAACTTGTTGAATATATGTCATTCATGTTTTCATTTTAAATTTTTAAGTTGACTTTAATTTGTTTCCCACTAATTAGGTAGCTAGAATCGTGACCTTATCACGGCACTTTTATCTTTTGAGTGAAGTTAAATTGTTTCTCTTCACGGCTTATTAAGGGACAAACAAAATTCATGTCTCTAATTACTCAATAATCTTTATTGATATCGACTTCTTGCATTTGGATACCATTTGATTCATATAGAGTGGATATTTAATTTTACAAATAAGTTATATTCCGTATCCATGAAATGGTTTATGAAAAAGCTAGTCAGAGTTGTGTGGCTTAAAATAAAACATCGATCTTAATGTTTATTATTAGGTAAAATATAGTCTACATAGTTTAAGAAGGTCTACATAATATTCTAGCCATATTGTAAGACATTAAGTCTTAAACGTAGGCAATAAGTCTTAAACGTAATTCTTAGACTTTTTCTTTAAGGTTTTGGCCCTTTCTTCAACATCTTTTGACACTAACTCAACAAAGTTAACTGTGTAATAGGCCAAAAAAACAGAGTAAATAGTGGGAAACTTGTTACTGCTCCTTATTAAATACTTATATATTTTTATATTTTTATCTTTTCAATTCAATAAAAGATAAACTAAATTATTTTTATATTTTTATCTTTTCAATAAAAGATAAACCAAATCAGTAACATGGAATAATATCTCACCATATGTTGTATGTGGCAGAGCTAGCATTAATTATTAGTGGGTTCATATTAATAAAAATTAATGCCTATATCAAATTTAAATGAATTTATTTCGGTAAATTATCATTAAGAAAAAACATAACATGTGTATTAGTATATATAAAATAATTTATTAAGGTATGAAGTATTATACATCTACATGAAAATTATTTATAAATTAACAAATTACTTAAAACTATATATTTTATATTGCACATTTTGACACATATATACATATATCAAATTAATAGATTCTTATACTACTAGTATTATTTTTCCCACCATAATTATGTTAAATCATTATTTATTTATCTTGTTATAGAATTTGGAAGGCTGAGTCTTTTGCAAATATTTTTGAGTTTTGTAAAAACTTCATCGGTATCCTTGCTTATCAGCAAAAACAAAATTATAAACATTTATTTGCAATTGAAGAATCTTTATCACTAAATTTCAATTTTAGATTAAATTAATATGTATGGTTTGATTCATTCTCTTATCTCTCTATTGCTCTAACTGAATTTGGTGTTAATAATGATTATCTCTATTTTTTTCATTTCTCTATCGCTCCAACTGAATTTGGTGTTAAGAATAATCGTCTATTATTATTATTATTATTATTATTATTATTATTATTATTATTATTATTATCTAATTTTTTTTTTAATAAAAATTGATTCATAAATAAAAAGTCATACGACATCTACAAATACATTTAAATCTAATAAATAGATGACAATTGAATCGATGACAATTGAATCGATAAAAACATCCTTGCAGCAAAGCTACAATTGTTGTTGCAAATAGTACATTCTTAATTTTTTCATATCATTGTGATTTACAGCCTTGTTTGACGATGGGATCTATCGATCTGTCGTAGTTGAAAAGGAAATTTTCATTTGATTATCTGAATGTAATCGAAGGAATAACCTTTTTTTCGACCCTGCACAAATCTTTATACATGAAACAACTTGTACCATACTAAACTCAAAAAACAAAACTTGAACAAATTAAAACCCACCAATACCATAAGGGCAATTACTACACTCAAACCCATTATAGAGGTACTTACTAACTTCAAATAGTGTAGTTTTATTGCATGCAATAACAAAAACAAAGGGAATGGTCGAAAATAGCCAAATTTCTGGAGAAATTTGTCTATTTTCGACTTTGAAAAATACTTATTTTGAAGCACCCTAAGAAAAAAAAAGCTTTGTTTTTTTGCTTTCTCATAAGCCGTTTATGCTTATCTGAATCTGATTATTTTGTATTCGTTCCTTAACTACTCGTATTAAAGTTAATTGTGGTTAATTTTATTTAATTTACTTTTTTTGGATAATTTTATTTAGTTTACTTAATTTATATTAACTTATGATCATACAATTAGGCCCTGTTCACTTCATCTTAAAAAAATAATATTAAGTAAAAATAATTTTCGTTCAGTAAAAATAAGTTCAATTCTGTAAAAATCAGTAACTTTAAAGAAGTAATATAATAGAAATTCAGTAAAAATAATTTTAGTTTAGCAAAAATAATTTCAATTCAGTAAAAATAATTTAACTTCAACAAAAATAATTTAAATTCAATAAAAATAATTCCACTTCAACAAAAATAAGGTGAATTGAAGGAGGCCTTAGTAATGTTAGTATGCATTATCTAAAAAATTAAAAAACCAATCGTCATCTTTACGATATGCATGGCCGCTATTTGTCACAAGTTGACCTTAGCTTCCATTTAATTAACTAGCTAGAATAGCCAACTAACTTATCACGACATTACTTTGCTTAAAATAAATATGACCTCGTCCATAAATTAATACGAACGTTAATCATAATTAAGCTTCATCATCTTCTGCTTCTTCAATTATTGTTAATTATATAACATATTAATATTCATATAACGAACTTAAAATAATTTATATGTTAACATGTTGGCATGTTCAAGTCCTCTATCCTCTAGTCATTTCACTCATTTGCCATTATCATACTAGTATTGTACGTAATGCTGAAGACCTCATGACCTGATAATAAAAGGCCAACTACTTAAGTTCTAGTAATACTAGTTTGATTTATGCTAATAATAATTATTTATCAAGTTAGTTTTCGTCCAATCCGAAGCTTACTAAGCTACTTCCTTCGTTTTATCCTAACTAAGCTAGCACAAATAATTCAAACAAAATTTATGTAAAAAATTACGTAAGGATAAAAAAATGTAATAATTAATTTAAGATAACGTAATAAGAAAAATATGACAATTAATCTGGAACAATGTTTCGACGAAGGTATTATAAAATAAAATAAACAAACCTCCGCCATTTATTTTATTTAACACTACTTATACTTGATGTGCACTCCATTTCTTGCTTGTAAGTTGTAATGTCATCTTCTTGGGTAGAAAAGGTAATACAAGTTACAACTAGTAAATTTGTTGTGCATCTTTTAATGAATGTGCAAACATCATCTATTGGTGAACAACAGTAACATTATACCCTACAACAACAATCCCAGAAGTAACATTAAAATAGTAAGTTTGGGCTATTGCATATCCACGGGCCATCCTAAAAAGCCCAGTACCACCAACAACCGGTATTTCTCTAATCGGATTCAAGATCGAGTTCCGGCCCAAGATGTTGATGGAGCTCCCATTATAAATCCCATCAATAAAGCTATAACATAAGCCCATAAAAGAGTTCACACCTTGTTGGGAAGCTGAGCCAGAGAAGCCCTGGGCCCGCCCTATAAACTTGGACTTTGGGTCTGGGCCCACAGTGAGTAGCTCGTCGACCATATACAAGTTACCGAAGGCGAACGAGTTGTTCGGGTCTACGGGTTGGGCTTGGGCGATCAACGCAACGGTGGAGGAGTTGCCAATTGCAATTTCATGGAAGTAGAATTGTAGGACAGTTTTGTGTTCATGGTGGCTATATGGTTCTGTTTTGGCCCATGTTGATGTTTTGGGCCAATCAGCCCTACCAAGGCCCAACTTTTCCACATAAGATGTGAATATCAAATATTTCAAAATAACAAATATTAACTTCATGTATTTCTAAATTTGTTAGCTTAAAGTTGTTGATAAATTTGTGGGGTTTATATAGGGAATGTCTATCTACACAAGAATGGAGAAAGGGTTTCATTAATGCTAAAAATGATGGGTTCCAACTCTTCCAAGCAACCACACAAGACACAATTACTTAATTTGACTTCTATTTTATATTCTACGGTAAAACATTGCATGACTTTGCCTTAAATTTAAATTGTATATTGTAAGTCTCAAGTAATAAATCTAAAAGTATTATTTTAAAATGATTGCAATATGAAAAACAAAATTTGAACTAAAATTAGGTTAATCCATGTTGATATCATTACGTCGAAATGTTTATTTTTATAAACCTTTGAAAGGTGGTATTCAGATTTTAAGAATAATCATTACACAACAATCTATTAAAAAAAAAAATATATTTTTTTTCCCATTTTTTGCTGGCTATTATTATTAGTCAAAACTTCGTCTTGAAGACTTTGTAAATGGAAAGATGCACTATGCTATCTAACGAGGGAAGTAATACTAAATTATTCTAGTGATAAGGATGAAATTGACTTTTTCATTTCTTTTTGATGAGCACGGTTGGCATTGACTTTTATGTGTTACATAAATGAAGTAATACTATATAGTTATGTGTTACATAAATAACATAATGAAGTATAATGGGAGGTAAGAAACAAGTCATTGATGGTTTAGTCGTTTTGACAGGTAAGAAACATGCATGTTTTATTGTTTTATCAACAAGAGTAGACAAATATAAATAGAATACAATCAACACTAGATTATAATCAAACAAGGGGATGTAGCTCAGATGGTAGAGCGCTCGCTTAGCATGCGAGAGGTACGGGGATCGATACCCCGCATCTCCATAGTTACGACTCCATGGCCCAATGGATAAGGCGCTGGTCTACGAAACCAGAGATTCTGGGTTCGATCCCCAGTGGAGTCGGTTTTTTTTTTTTTTTTGTCTGAAAGTTGTAAGCTTCTTATATTAGCTATTGTTGATATTGCATTTCCTAACAATACGACTCCGTGGCCCAATGGATAAGGCGCTGGTCTACGAAACCAGAGATTCTGGGTTCGATCCCCAGCGGAGTCGTTTTTGTATATTTTTCATATTTTTTTTTTTTTCCTTTCCCTTCTGCTAAGAATTCGTTGGCATGAAGGAGTGTACTGCCTCTGGAAAACAACTGGTTTAATCACAGTTGACCATTGAGGAAGAAAGATCAGTTTATCAAGTGTTAACTGAAAGCCGCTGAGATTATAAGGTTTTGCACTTTGTTGAATATGGGATCTCATCAGTTGCAAACATGCTAAAGATCAGACCAATAGCGCGTGCTTTAGCCAAGTAAAGCAACACCGTAATGAATGTTGTTATGTACAAGACTAACTGAAAAGGGATAATATTACACGTGGCAACGGACCTATAATTTCATTCCGATGTACAATAATGGTCTATTACAAATCATTTTTTTCGTTACCCTGAACTTCTATACTTAAGTGGTAATTTGAAATTACCATCAAGAAGAAAAAGGTTAAAGCCCTTCAATCATTGGGTTGGGGCTGAGCAATCCAGACAGCAAATGTGAATCATATCAGACAGCATGGCCTTAGGTAGTTGGTACATAGGATGCTGATAAATTCTCTGTATCATGTGGAAGAATCTACTCACATCTGCACAGAAACACAACTTTTGGAATCAGAAACAATTTTAGTAATAATTGTCCAAGCAGTCATATCCCCTCTGTCAATATAAAGCACAACCATATACTGTATAATGATTAGTAAGACCTAACGGTTATCTACCGACTTCTTTGTATTAAGAGATTAACATTGATATTAAGATAAAGCATTTCTCTGTCAATATAAAGCACAACCATATATAGCTTCAAGTTACATTGATATTAAGATAAAGCATTAACATTGTATTGATTCTATAAAAATATGATACGATGCTATATTGATGATATAGGATTACGGAGTACATTTTTATAGAGTAGTGTTGGAGCTTTATTTTGGGTGTAGTAATAATAAGCTGAACTTTACTTAAATTTGGATTATAATTTTGCAAGGAAAGACAAGAAAAGAAATCCAAGCTCATGCCAGCATGCTGCATGCTGGCATATCTGAGATGACATGACAGTACGGCACACATTTAGTGGCAGATTTCACAACTTGTAATATGAAGATGCAAGAAAGCAGAAATACCTATCGTATTTGACCTAGCAGCATGATCACGTTTCAGTTTGAGTGAACCAAATAGGGTACTGCAAAAAATCAGACAGACAAAACATTTAGATATTCAACTCAAAGGTAAGATAAGAATATTACACGGAAAATGAAGCAACAGCATATTTCAAATTCAGACACGCAGGATATTACGGAGGAAAAAAAGTGATATGTTTCCATGTCCTTCAGCCAGATATGGAGGTTTATCATACAGGCTGCTATGAGACATGCATAACTAACAACATATGCCACATACCCATGCCATGGGTGATTAGCAACAGTTTATCTTCACCAAATGAATTAAATTTCTCTTGCAGCCAAAACCCTACCACATGTACTAGAAAATATTCTTTCCCAACAACTTTAATGCTCCCATTTCTCAATGCACATTAAGGTTAAACTTGAGCCAATCTTCAAATGAAAACAATTTGACAAACATTGAACATAAAACCTTATTCATACTTCAATTAAAGTGGAAGGATAATGAAGGCTCAGTGGAAGAATACATCAACATCATCCACTAGCAAATTTGCAATCTTGCATGCTTCGGAATAATGAAGCTAAGTCAAAAAGGACCTATTGACATTTCTTAACTTACAGGTGAAAGGAAGAAATTTCTATTCAAAACTAAGTTTTCAAATTAGTCAGCAATATAAATATATAAGGCACTCAAATCCCTACACATCTTCCAAGCATCAAGCATCCTTCAGAGGAAATGCATCTCATTCGTTTCATAAAGTTGAAATGCTTTCCAGCTTTACTCGAGAGGATAGTAAACCTTTCCAAAAGATGTATTTTTTTATTTTTTTTTAAACAACCAAAAGATGTATTTTTATTCAACTATAAGGTATAAACCACAAATCATTATCCATTTTCAATGAAGCCAAAGATTACAATAAACTGGACTTAGTGAAATTTCTGTGCTTAATTGTTGATTTTCTGTAAAAGCAGTCAGTGTGATGACAAATTGGATCAAAGGACGAATCAACTCTTCACTATATATAAGGTTGTGTACAATCAAATCCCTCAATGCTGTTCAGGAGCTTATTCGGAGGCATTTGGGTAATATAATAGTTTGACGTATAAACATACTATATCTCATAAGTCAAGGGAGGAACATATGCATACAAGAAGGTAGATCTATGTTAATCGGACAAGGTTAATATCGCGAAGTGTCCGTGTCAACACGACACTTCACGGACACGGACACGGGACACGTGTCCGATCCTTCACTGTGCACTCGGACACTTCCATTAAGAGAGGAGAGGAAAAAAGAGAAGAAACATGAAAGAAAAACATATCTTGTTCGATAACCACCATTAATATACAGAAGATGGAGAGAAGAAGATTGCCATTTATTAGGAGAATTTACCGAGGAAAGAATTATAACAAAAAAAATAAAATAGGGGTAGAGATAATGAAAAATTAAAGCTTTTGTAATATATAATTTATTTATAGAAATTTAAGTGACGTATTGACGTGTCTCCGTACCCGTGTCCAAATATCGGACAAAGTCCCCGTGTCCTAAAATTTTGGAACTTGCCGGATCGGACACTTGGACATGTGTCCGTGTTCGACACTCATTCCCGAGTCCATGTAACATAGAGGTAGATAATGAAATATAAAGGTATTAATGTCTGCAAACTTTGCAGTGGATTAATTTTTTGACTTCTTAAGGAATGTACTTACCCAACAGGAAAATTGATAGCATCAAAATGAGTATGAGTCGCATGGAAGGGCTCAACTGTAAGCGTCTTGAGCCTTGCATCCTATTATTTAAACCACCGGAGCATGTAAAAAGCTGCAAAAAGTAATTGTTAGTGGTAGTTTGTAGGTATCATGGTCAATGAAAAATTAATCAAAATAAACAAGAGATAGAGGGGTGATCCCCTAAATGACAAGGATTTTAATTCTAACATAGTGCAATAACTTCAATCAACAAGAGAGGCAGGGGGCAGGGGTAGAGCGGTATCATGTAATTCAATGCTTTCCAGAACTTCATTAGTAAATTAATAAATACACAGTTTTGGCTTGGAGATTGTAAAAGCTTTTAAATGATCAAACAAAACAGAGCAGAAAGATGAATAAATCAAGGAGGAGGAAAGGCCATCATTGGGAACTAAAAATTTATAAAATTCCTTTTCCAAGTGCAAGAGTTGAGGGGGAAAATGGGAAATTTGTAATGACTGAAATATTTAAATTACTATTCTGCAGGAATTGAGCATCAATTTGTGAAGATTAGTTCAACTAACCTTATTAATGCAACTAATTCCTCTGAATTGAAGTAAACTTGACGTTTTGAAGCCCTTCACCTTTGGTGTGGCCTCAATGGTTGACATAGTACTCATATTATCATCTCCGTTAGGAATCACAATCTTTAATGAACCAGAATTTGGTGATATATGAGTCCTCTTAGCACTGCGTGTTCTATCAGCATCACAGTTCATATCCCCCCGTGTCCCAAGTGCTTCCCTTGCACTTAGTTCTATGAGAGAAGTAGGTTGCTCCATGTTAATCACAACATCATCTTTTAAAGCAGGTGAACCTTTTCCCTGCATGTTGGATGCTGTACTGGTACTAGTGCTACAAGCAGCAAAGTCCAAATCTTTTTTCTTACATAAATTCTCTTCCGTTAAACTATTGGAAGATTTTGCAATTTTATTTCTTGCACTCTTAGTGAATGTTTCAGAACCAGATAGGAACATAGCCAGGTCATCTCGTTCATCTTCATCCAAATTCACCCATCGAAATGGTTGCTTTCCTTCTTCATTTAACGTATCCCTCAATGTATCTTCAACACGGGTTATCAAGCTTTCAATGGCAACAAGGAATTGCTGGTGCCTTGCCATTCTACTATGATCACGGCAATTTCCATAACTTAACCTCACAGCCTTCTCAAACTCTTCCAGCTAATAGCAGCATAAAACAAAGATTACTAAATAACTCAAAAGAACATTGAAATCAGACAACACACTACAGTTTGCACATACACTTAGAACAGCTAAACAGAATTAGTATTGGCAAGTACCTGCCATTTCGCGGTGCCAAGAGCCGTTTGAACCTCTCGACGAAGCTCATCTAAATCATTCGAAGATAACCCATCTTTCTTCTGTCTAATCCATAATCGATAAGCTGATTCCAAACTGAAGAAAACGCAATTAATTCAATTACAAAACACCCCTCATAAAATTCCAAATGTTACCTAAGATTCTGGACTCAAAGATACATTTCCAACCATAGATAAATTTCAATTTCACTCTTTTCCTCAATAAAGTAGCTCGTAATTTCATTCTAAAACTAACATAGTTTGAAAAAAATATAAAAACATCAATAGAATAATGTCAATAATCCAAAAACACTAATTAAAGAATACAGAAAAACATCTACAGACAAAATCCATTCACACTGACTAAAATTTGTACAGCATCGATCATACCCCAAAAAATATTATATGAACAGCAATAATTATGCAATATTAAACTAAAAACAACCCATAAAATACTGGCAACAAACCCTCTTCTATCAACCACCCAAAAAATATAAAATTAAAAAAAAAAATCAAAAAGCCATGAAAAAAATAGAAGAAACCCAGATCGGAAAAACCTAGAATAAGTAAACATACATGTCGGCAGATTCTTGAACTTCTTCAGCCGCAGAGAAAAATGCATCCCTTTGCCATAAATCAAAAGAATTAGAAACCAACATTCTTAAAATTCAAAAATATAGTTCAAAATCAATAATAAATTGACTGAAATAATCGAATTTAATCCGCCCAAAGCAAGAAATTAGGGGAAAAAATAAGTTTAAGGGGTAAAATTTCTGGAGGAATTATTACTATTACTGTTGGGGTAAGATGGATAAGGGTTTGGGGATTTTGCTTTCTTCTTCTTTATTCTCTTTTGATTGAAGAGAGAGAAGAAGAAACTGAAAGCAAAATAAAGAAAGAGGAGAGAGAAAGAAAGATGGTTTTGCAGGCAATAAATCCGAGGAGGAGGATGGTGGGAATCCTTTTTTGCTTTCTTTTTTTATTATTGTGTTGTGTTTTTGGTTGAATTATTAAATAATTTTCCATGTTATGTTTTGTATGCAGTAACCTTGTTAATTTCGTTTTTCTACATTACGCCCCAACATATATCACTTTCTACAGTGTAATTTCAACATAAATTTTGTTTTCATACATTAACCTTGCCGTTATTTCGCCGTTAAAAAATTCCGTCAATGGGGCCCACTCTCCATTTATTAATTTTTTTTTATCGATTTGTGTGTTGGAAAATATTTCGTTAAAGGTTTTGGGGGCTATATTGGCCCTTATGAATCCAAATTGAACTCTGATTTCACAAAAAAGTAACGTAAATGCCTCATTTTGCGTATTAAAACGTGAACACGTAAATCGAGACATTTCTTAATAAGCAAAACGAGGCATTTAAGTTACTTTTTGCCAAATCTGAGCTCAATTTGGACCCTTTAGCACTAAAATAACCCCCAAAACCTTTAACGGAAGGTTTTCCAACGGGCAAATCGATAAAAAAAATTTAATGAATGGAGAGTGAGCCCCACTCAAGTAATTTTTTACCGGCGGGATAACGACAAGGTTATCGTATGGAAACAAAATGTATATTGGGGTTACAGTGTGGAAAGTGATATATGTTGGGGTACAACGTAGAAAAGTGAAATTAACAGGCTTACTATATAGAAAAATTGTGTTGTGTTTTTGGTTGAATAATTAAATAAATTTCCATGTAAGGTTAACAATGTCATCCAAAATCATATACTTGTATCTGTCAAAAAAAAAAAAACATATACTTGTATAGTTTATGTATTGAAATACAAGTAGAATTTATTACAATAGTGTTATCAAATTATCCTACTACTAACTTTTTTTTAGATACTCTGTATATAAGTTTAGCAAATATAAGTTCATATAAATTTTGAATTCTGATTCATGTAAGTCATATACTTCATATATGTGTGTACAAGTGTATATAAATTGCGTTGTCACAAAAAAGTGTAAATTTTATTACATTAAATATCACATGCGAAATTAATCATATTATTAGCTTATTAATCGATGATTGGTTCGAACATTGAAAGTCAATTAGATGCATCCTTTATGATGACAAGATTGGGGAAAGAATACAATACTCACTATTTGCTTCAGAGAAATTGATTGTATTTTCTCATAACACCAAGGGTGCATCTTCTTTTTACTGTATGTCTATGACCAACGATAGTAATAGATCAAGTGATACATAAAAGAACTTGAAAGGTAATCTATAGGCAATCGTTGAGAAAGAATGACCTCAATTCACCCAATAGCCCTTGTTTGGCGATTAGTTATTAGTTTTTAGGGGGTAGTTGTTAATTATGGAGTAATTATACATGCTATAAAATACTAGTTGGTTGTATTTGCAAGTTAGATCAACCAATAATATTTAACGTAGTTTGTGTATAAAATATTTGATAGATAATTGTCAATTAATACATATAAAATATTTATTACGAAGTATATACCTTCAATGACCAATATATAAGAATATACGCTGTATATATTAACTTAACTCATCAAACAAATTGAGAGCTAATTGTACATGGTTTTATTACTTGTATATTTTCCTCAATTATTTACAAGCATCTTTTTACCAAAAATCCGAAAATCCACCACTCTTTATTGACCTTACCAAAAATAAAAAAGATTCATCAGATGAATCAGGTTCATGAACAATAAGACTATGAATGTAGGAAACAAAAATTATATTTTAAAAAAAGTTACAGTCCTCTAGCCTATATGTTGACAAATGTATAGATTGCAAAAACAGATTTCATTTGAAGCATTAAGTGACTAGTCTTTGGAGACTTGATACTGTTTACTTATTCCTCAGTACACACAAATTACAGATCATAAGTTGTTGTAGTATACTTGCTTCTATAGTTCTATATAAGTTTATTAGTTGTCTCCTCTAACGTTCCCCAATTGCAAGCTGGGATTATTATTATTATTATTATTATTATTTTTATTTTCTTCAAACACAATTTATTAAAAGCTCTTGTGACTTTATTTTTTTAACAATATGTTGCGCCGACACTTGTAAACAATTTGGTCAACAACAATACATGCAAAGAAAATGATTAATTAAGTTGTAATTAAGGAGAAAATATTACTCCATATCACCGAGTTGTTATTCTCTTTATTTAAAATCAATAATCACGTTAATAATGTAATTTAGGCAGTAAGTTCGTGAGTTGTTGAATATTTTATTTGATAACGTAATTAAGGTAAAACAAGGAAGGAAGGAAGAAGGAAAAAATAAAATAAGGAAGCAGTGGTGGTTGGTTCATATTGTCGTTGGCCCGCCAACTAATACCGATTTTATCAAAGCTGGCAAAATCCTGCACCGTATAACCCGTATTATACTACGGACACGGAGTACTAGTAGTGTACTACCATTTCTTTTTCCTTTTTTCTAGGGCGACTGAGCATATATTTCTCTAGGTACGTAGTATCTTAATATCTTTATACTAATGAGAATATTATGGATATAATCTTATGTCTAAATATATGATTACTATGAAATCTATTGATTATTTCTAATATTTGTCATTTGTTGAAGACAGTGGAGATCGAGGTTATAATGGCCAGGTGAAATTGCACTTATGAGATTATGGTTTATTAGCGGTGAATTTTGTTATCGTGGTATTGTGGATTGATGTCAATTAATTTTATTTGTATAAATTTTGAACATGTTACTTATATTTTGAGATCAAATTTTATGAGGTGTGAAAGCTGTGAAAATAAATAATTAAGTATGAGCGTTTGATAAACTAGTGGTTGACTAATTATTAGTAGTGAAATTCTAAAAAGAAAAATTCCAAAAGCTAATAATATTAACTTTTCACAAAAACTACTCCAATCACTAAACTCTACTCCCACCACTACATTGCCAACCACTAATATTTTTTTATTAAGTAATGGTTTGAATAAGTCAAACGACCACTAAAAGCTACTCAAAAGATAGTGCCGAATGCGCCCTAATACTTTGTACAAGCCGATATTTATGCTTATTCAGCTTTTATAAATCGATTAGCTTAAGACATAAATAAAACAAAGTACATTACATTTTTTTTTTAAGAAACTCTCTTTTACATAATGAAATGATTATTGCACGTACTTGCAAGTGTTTTTCCCATAAGACTATTTTCACATAACATAAGACCATTTTCCACGTTGAAAATGATGTTAGCATCAATTTTTAAAGAGGAAAATTCATTTTGATTATTATTAGGACCTTTATAAACAATACATGAAAAGTTAAAATAAGTTTAATTACTCTAAAACAAAGTAATAATCGACAAAAACATTATAACTTCAATAATACAAAGCACTATACCAAACAAATATTGGTAGCAACATACTTTTATTGTTTTCTAAATTATAAAATTTTAACAAGATTTATAGATTCGTATGGTAGTGACTGGAGACAGCTTGGCATAATAATGACGTCCAAGTTGTATGATGATATTAACATCATCAAATGAATACCTAACAAGTGTTGCCTGGCATAGTGCCTTGTCAACCTCATTCAAACAACCTTCGCAATGCTTGGAACTTGATTATGGAGCTACCGTAACCGTTTTGATGTATTCTTATTACTTATTGAATGTAATCTTATTGAACAGTTTGAATTTTATTTTTCAATTCAACAAACGGTTTTGTATAATACTATTATATATCTATTGTTATTACACTTCTATTATCATTAATTACAACCAAATGAAATCTGACTCACTTAGTAAGACTTTATACTTCAATTCGATCATCACGCGGTCTAGGGTTCAAATATTGTCCACTGAGGGTGTTTGGGGGTGAGGATTTCCTAACTCTTTTTTCCCTACTTTCAAGTGTCTATATATCTTGTAAATATTACACCGAAAAAAGTTATGAAGTTTAAAATCTAGTTAGGAGTTCCCCTTACTTCTCCGGCCCAACTATCAAAATGTTTATCCTGCTAACTAACCCAAACAGGATTGTGTGAGAAATTTCGACTAAAACACGATGAATCAATGTAGATAAGTCGAGATTTGATAAAAAGTTCTAAATTTCTCCGGCCTCCAAAGATTTAGTAACCTCTGTCGGTAATGACAAAATCAATTTACTGATAGCAACATTCTAACGGGCATGTGCAAAAAGCATACTATTAAGAGAACAACAATAAAGGAACATTTCCTTTCACCAAATTATTAATGTCTTAAATTTTCAACTCAAAGTGCATGATTGACCCCTTTGTGGCTGCGCTTCATAATAATTAGTCACTCAAAACACATGAAAAACCTTCTAGTCAAATTTGACATCCACCATACCACCTCACGTTTTATTGCATATTTGCACGCCCTTTAATTAGTAAATACGGAGTATGAGGGGATATATTTTTCCTTTACACGATCTTACAATTTTCATTACCCTCATTGTATGTATGCCATAAGCTTACACGTCATTATCTTTATTGTTCAGTGTAATTAAGTGTGAGCATTGTTCATTATTATCACTGCATGCATGCCTATATTAGTGGTCATTATCTTTGTTAAATATGAGTGTGAGTATTGTCCGTCCTACATTGAAAAGTAATCCAAAGAGCTTGACTTTAGTTTATAATCTAAGCAAGTTACTCCTATTACCAATTGATTTTAAGAAGGAACCTCACTTTAGACTTTTATAGTGGGCTTTTGCGCTTCTCTCTCCTGTCACTTTAGCTTTTTGGGTATTATTGGTATAACTCCGATTGAAAGTGTGTGTATACAACCAAAAAATATTTTATATGATTGATGTTTATTAATTTGTTAAGACTTAAGAGTGTACAGTGCCACAGTAATAAATTAAATATATGTGATCACAGTGAACAAACGCAATGCATGCTTACCTATATATGTTTGTTACTTTAATTAGCAGCCACCTATATTGTTTTCTTTTGGAGATATGATTTTCGTCTTTAGAAAGCACTATTGATGGTATTCAGATAGAGAGAGTCAGCAAGCATGATATAATAATATAATATTAATATAATTAGGTCCTATATTCCCTTCAACTCCTTTGGTGGGAAAATGATCCATCACCGATTAGTTGGAACGAACTTGGAATGGAAATCAGCAACTTTTATTTATTTTGGATATTTCTCACCTTACATTTAAATTATACACCTCTTTTATTACCATAACAGGATCTTCGTTGAGGCTCATAAGGACCAAACTCCTACTTCGTATAATTTTATTTGAAGTATATATATATAGAGATTTTACTGCTTAACAAATAGACATAATAAGTTGATTAATAATGGTTAACTTATAAGTAGAATTATATGAAGATTTTAACCTAATTACCTAAAGGTTGTATCTTGTCTAAAACATGTTTTGTTCTAAATCATCTTGGTTATTTACTTATTTCACCATTTGTGGTAACTTTATTTGGTACAGTACATGAAATCTTTATAGTAGGAGTATGTCAGCCCAATGCTTAGTTGGTAGGCCGCAGGCCTGTGTGTTATTTTATGCGGGCCTTCAGCCCTTCACCTATTAAAATAAGAGTTAGAGTTTAAAATAAAAGTTTGGGCTTTATTGTACATTTAAATCTTTGATGTTGGACCATTTGGTAATACGGAGTACTACATTATTGAAATATGACTATCTGGGACTCGATAATTTTCCAGTCACAATGACCTCCTAAAGGAACTAAGAAAGTATAACTGTATGAGACTCATAGGAAGCTCGACTGCTCGAGCCATTACAACAGAAATAACGCCATACATACGAAAATACGATAGGTAATATAGCCGGATGAATAGAAATTAGAAGAGCAATAATCAAGTGATCTCCAAGGTCAACCATATGGTTAAAGTATTGGCACATATTATCTACTCGTATATGATTCATAAACATATAGGATGACATTTTTGTCAATAATGGAAACATGAGAAAAAGTATTAGTGGAAAATGCGCCAGGCGGAAGGAATAGGTGACAGGTGGAAGGTAATTTGAGGAAAAAATATTCAACAACATAGTAAAATATCAAATGACAAGAAGTACCACTACATGTTGAATAGTATGAGTACTTTTGTAGTATTATTAAAACAACTTATACTTTGATGATACATTATACATGTATAATAGTACAAAAAAATGTACCATTAAAAGAGAGAAACGTCAAATGAAAAAAAAAAACCCAAATTCCCCTCCCATGTGCATGCGAAATACACAGCTGCCTAGATGCACTCGCTTCTTTACCCCTCTCATAGTGTGGCTTTGTTACTACTCCAATACTCCATAGTACTTACAGCCTGATTACAACATATTTCACCGCAAATATAGGCTTCCAACCTAAGCTTGTCGGATCTCCCCTTCCTTATATTCACTCTCAAGTCTCAATGGTGAATTTTATCCAAACCCTTCTCCTACTTCTCTCTATTTCTCTTTCTCTCTCCTTTGACCTTGAATTGACTTACATGGCAAATGACGGTCAAGATTTCCCAATCGAAGAAGCTACAATCACAGCCATCCATCAAGCCTTCTCCCAAAACAAACTAACATGTAGACAGCTCGTTGACTATTACCTTAATCGCATCGAAACATTAAACCCTATCCTACGCGCAGTTGTTGAGATTAACCCGGACGCGCAGGCTCTCGCCGACGTTGCCGACCAGGAAAGAGAAAATGGGCATCAGTTGGGCGCGTTGCACGGTATACCGGTGTTAGTGAAGGATACAATTGGGACAAAGGATAAAATGGGGACCACAGCCGGGTCGTACGCGCTGGTAGGGTCAGTGGTGGCGCGTGAGTCGACGGCTGTAGAAAGATTGAGGAAAGGTGGAGCAGTGATATTGGGAAAGGCTAGTTTGTCTGAGTGGTATAAACTTCGGTCTATTGATCATCTCCCTAATGGCTGGTCTGCTAGAGCTGGCCAAGGAGTGGTTAGTCCTCTTTAACTTTTGAATTTGAACAAATTTGAAATTTTGAACATTTTTGTATTATTAAAAGTTACTTTACCACTCCTTGATCTAATCCAACAAATTTATCTGGTACTCCATTTGAAGAAAGTTTGTACGTTTCTTGATCTTGATTAGTGACATGCTCGTTTTCTAGGGTCGAACTTAAAACACTAATTTCTTAATAATGATAAAATTTATTACTCTTACAAACTATGTTTTATTCGTACAAACTATTTTTCTAGATTTGTAGTTTTATACTCCGTAATTTATATTATGATGAATTTGATTAAGCATTGATGTATAAAAAACCAATATTTCTATGGTCATACTAGGATATAGTAGATCCATGCTTGATTTCAGTCGTTCATGAAAATGATTTGGACATTTGTGTAAAAAACACTAATTCAAGGTGTAAATTAATGAAAGTCTGCATTAGAAATTAAATATTTGTTGTTAACAGATCAATGAGACCCCTTATTTACGTCTTTAATGGGGTTATGTGCAGTTGTTCAGGAGAGAAACTTGTATTGTACTTGAAGCTTAAGTTACTATGACTACCAATTTAGTGCATTACTTAGCTGACTTTAAAGATTTTGATTTACCAATTTCATCTTATTGATCTTGATCGAACCATGTAGAATCCATATGTAAAATCTGCTGATCCATGTGGCTCAAGCAGTGGTTCAGCTATATCTGTAGCGGCGAATCTGGTGGCTGTATCTCTTGGTACTGATACTCACAGTTCCATCATCTGCCCTTCTGATCATAACTCTGCCGTGGGTCTTAGGCCTACTGTAGGACTTGTAAGCCGGGCTGGTGTAATTCCAATTTCATCCCGCCAAGACACCGTTGGGTATGCATAAATTTATCTAAACTAATCCATGTATTTTGTTATAGCATCAGAGTATACAGGGTATCAATTAAATCTTTGGTGAAAATGCGATCAACTTGCAGGCCTATATGTAGGACTGTTTCTGATTGTGTATATGTTCTAGACGAGATTGCTGGTTTCGACCCTAGGGATGAGGAAGCTACAAAAAGATCATCGAAATTTATACCTCAAGGCGGATATAAGCAATTCCTTAAAGAGGATGGACTTAAAGGAAAACGGTTAGGCATTGTCAGACATCCCTTTGTGAGCTCCCTACATGAATCTACTGTGGCTCAAGCTTTCGAACGCCATCTCAAAACATTAAGGTAAAGCTAAACACCCACATTTGGTGATATTAGTGTCCATGGATGAATTTGAATGTTCAAGCTGATAGAGTTACACGTTAATTATCTTTTGCTACCAAGATAATTATCTCTTCTCCATATTTGTAGGGATGTATTATTATCCTTTTCTTGCTTTATGTTTATCTTGTTGTTGTGTACGTATAGCTACTCTTGTATAAATATAGGCTGTATATTCATCTTTTATAATCAATCAAAGTAAATACAATTCCTTCATGGTATCTTGTAGTGAGTTGAATGATAAAAATGCAGGGAGAAAGGAGCAATATTAGTGGATGACCTTGAGATTTCGAACATTGGTGAGATCCTTAACCCTCATCATAGTGGTGAACTAACAGCAATGCTTGCTGATTTCAAGCACGCGATTCCTGAATACCTCGAGGGACTTGAGTCTTCACCCGTGAGGTCCCTAGCAGACATCATCGCCTTTAATGAGAACAATCCTGAACTGGTATGTAGCTAACCATTTACTTTCCTCTTATAAACCTCGATTCTTCAATTTCCTTAAACAATTACAATGAGCAGATTGGTCTAAAATCATATCTTTTACAGGAAAAGACTAATGAGTATGGGCAAGATGGATTTATCGAGGCAGAAAATATGCATGGAAACGAGGAGGAAATAGAGCAGATAGTCGAGCATCTTGACAAGCTGAACAAGGAAGGATTCGAGAAAATGATGGAAGAGAACAAATTGGACGCGATGGTGACTCCTGGAACAAAGGCTATCCCTGTGATGGCTATTGGAGGGTACCCTGGGATTACAGTTCCAGCTGGTTATGATGAACATGGTATTCCGTTTGGCATGTTGTTCTCGGGGTTGAAAGGAACGGAACCAAAGCTAATCGAGAGTGCTTATGGGTTCGAACAAGCTACTCTGGCTAGGAAGCCTCCCCTGTTTGATTCACCTAAATGGCTTCAAGGGTGAAAATCTGCCCATACTATGATTCTTAATGTGGTCGAATTATGACTTTTGACACAAAAATGATTTTTAATGAATTAATGTGGTTGTTAATTAAGTCTGCTAGCTACCACAAATTGCTTACTAATATGACATCTTCATGGATAATTGGATACTCAACTTCTTGACAACATCAAAGAGAGTAAAAATTTAACAAATTTATTATGTCATAGTGGGCTAATTTAGCTATAGAAATGTACCTTGTCACAAAATCAAATTACACATAGTTTGGCCCAAAATTTCTCATCTTGTTGTCCAATTGATTTCTACGTGCTACTTTAACCTGCCCGAAGTAGCTGCTAGAAATTACTGAGTAGTATGTCATTAACAAATTTACTTTGCTGAAAGGTTGGTGGCCTGGGATCGAAATTGCCTCAATAGCACAGTACAGCTTTTTTTTTGCTAGAAGCTTAGTTTGTCTAGCACCAGATACTAAAGTCTAATGCTCGATTTGACTTAAAAATGGCCGAGAGTCCTAATGTTCATTATACACTTGGTTGTATGTAAAAAATTGTAGTGACTCGACTGTCAAAGCTAGATGCAATGGTCATGACCCCTTTTTCTTTTTTTAGACATAGATTGAAAATCTTGCAAAACCATCTAATTTGCCTCCATTTCCAAATTGACCCCAAAGTATTACAATTAATTAAATAAAACCAATGTTTCACAAATGACATTAGAGTAAGAAACAAAATAATATTACAACTTAAGTTTGTTAAAAAAGAAAAATGTTACAGACATGTATTGAGTATGCCTTGCCCTAGCTAGCCATCTCGTTCGAGCAAATGAAAATGGTGATCACCTACAAAGTATACCTGTGATTTAGCTCTTGGTCTAATGGGCTCTATGGGAGCATTGCCTAAGAGCTTTCTTATGCCATAAAAAAAAAAAAAAAGAAAAAAAAAGGAAAAAAAAAAAAAAAAATGCCCTGCATCTCTTTTCTCTGGGCAACAAGTATATATGAACCCCACCAACCTGTGTGGATAACAAAAATAATCCACCTTTTTCTTTTTTTTGGGTTGTTTTTATGATTAGTAAAATTGAATTTTTAAGTTAGAGATAATCTTATGGGTATTATATCATATGATATACTAGTATGTAGTATAGTAGTAGTAAGTTTGAAGCTTAGCTTCTTTGATCAATCTTCTAGAGGCAGATTTATGGAAGTGCCTTGAGTTGAGCAAAGATCAAATATGTCTTCAAACATAATTGCTCCTTTCATATAATCCTTGAATTTGTCACACCCCAAGTTGCTCATTTCTTGATGATGGTCTATTGGCTTCAATGACATTGTCGTCTCTGATATATTCATTTGTGGGAAATCATCTATCGCCAATGGCGGTAAATTGAAGTAATTATTTGCCATTTGCATATCCTGTTACAAAAATATATTAGATTAGTATAAATCGCTAGAAATAGTGCATTTTAAGTTAACATATCACATCATATATTACAGGTCGAATGACCTTATTAGATAATAATTCTAATATTGTATGGAATAATTAAGTTGACACGTTACTAACTCAGAGCCTCAAATAATACTGACAAGATGAATACTTGAGTAAAAAAATCTAGAAGGGCGGGCCGGGGTATAATGAAGGGGACACAAACAAGCTTATTTGGCTACTGAAAATGATGATAGGAAGTGAGGGAAAAAGTAGAAAAAGATGTTTAGAGTCAGTCAAAAGAAGCCATAGAAGTTGGTGAAGAAAGCTAGCTAGCTAAGCTCACTAGATAGATTATTCTCCAGTCATAACGCAGTCAGTGAGTGAGTGAGTCAGTCCAAGCTAATTTGAAGAGAGATGAACTAGAAGCAAATCTAATAAGCTTTATGAAAAGGAGGTAAATATATCACTTGGGAATTAGCCCTTTCTTACTTTAATTTAAGGATCAAAAGAGATACTCAAAGGTCTTATCTTTGTTGGACCATTTCCAGACTATGAGAAAACTCTTCTATCTACTTTACTTTTCTTTCTTTGTGAACTAATCATTACTAGTTTTCTAACATCACAATCCTTTTTAATTTTTTTTAAAGAAATTTTATAATCTTTCTAAAATTATTTATGAGAGTTCTCTTAAAATTTTAAGCAAATAAACCCAACAATTATTTTTCAATGAAGTATCATCATTTTCTTATTACAGACAAAATGATATTTATTCTAAATAATGTACTCAAAAACCGAACAGTTAGCTAAGTAAAAAAAAAAAAAAGCCTTTCTCTTTATGAATCTAAGCACTGAAGAAGTGTTCCATACAATTACTACTCTGTACCATTTTATTTTATGTAAAGAAAGTTACAAAAGACAAATAATTAAATAGGATTCGATCTCAAGTTTTAGGTCGTGGATACCATCCCAATAATTTCACCAATTAAGCTAGATAGGACCCAAGACACACAAATTTTCGAATGTGTTTGTTCAATAATTTTCCTTAAAAAAATTTAAGTGTTTGAGTAAGTATCTTCTCATAAATTAAATCAACGGTAATGAGCTTGAAAGGCAATAAAATTATTTGATAAGAAAAAACTTTCTTCCTCAAAGAAGAACATTAAAGCAACAAGTATCACATAGGGCCGCAAAACAAAAGAAGATACATGCTTAAAGAGTTAAAGCTTGATCAAAGACTCTTGACTTAGCTTGAAATGTAATTTGACCTCATGATTAACTGATTATTAAAGCTAAACAGTAAAATTCATGATAACTCAAATTTGATACTTTATTATATAATCTTTATAACTTTTGTAATTCAAAAAAATAAAAGAAATTACCTGGTAAAGATTTGATGAGTAATCAAAGGCAAACGGGTAGAAATGTGCGGAACTATTAGCTTCATCTGCGGCAAATAAAGGGGCTTGTACATCTTGGTCCGTACTTAGGGCACTTCCTGTTGGTGTACCTTCTTGATTAGTGAGCTCTGAAGATGCCTCTGAAGGAAACTTATTAAATCCGTCATTGTTATTATGTCTTGACAAGTGATCTTGATTTTGATTTGCTTCCCTAATTCGTCGAGTAATCTCAATGCCTCTTGTATGATCATCCCCTTGTACATCTTCGTCTATGCATTCATTATCTGGGATAAAAACGTCTCCTACTTCTTTGGTCCTTGGATTGTTTTGAATTGTTTTCTTGAAAACACGGCATAATGCATATGATTCCTGTCATTTTAATTGAAAATAATTAGATAGAGCATTAACGTAATATGTAAATATATGATATAATATGTATAGACAAAAGTATTGGGCATCCAATCCAGGATCCAAAATCAATAGTGAAATTATCAATCTGAAATTGACACCAGTCAATAACTAATCTTATGTGAGACGATTGTTTAATTATGAAGACGGCATACATAAGCTTGTAAAATAAGGTTATTATTTAAGTATGTTTAATAATTAATACTCCCTCCATCCCTTATTTATATGCCTATTTTTCTTTATTATGGGAGTAATAAATGTCAAAAATATACATATAAATAAAGGACGGAGGGAGTACTATGATTTACCATCACTAGTCATATGAAATTGATATGATTTTTGAAATCATTGTTAATTATATACATTGTGATTAACGACATCATTTCATAAATTATGATGAAATTATTGAAACTCATCACTTCAAATCACAATTTACGAAACCCGACAATATTATCTACAATATCTAGAAGGGGTGAAATAAAAGGTGATAAACCAAATTATTATATATTGCAAGAATATATGTAATGATGATTTAGTGTTAAAATGTTTTTAATTATAGTCAAGAAATGAATATTTTAAAGGGGTTTGTTTTGAAATGATTCAAATTGATGAAATGTACGTAAGTTTGCTACATGAAAAGAAGGGTTAAGTTAGATAAAGTAAAGAAGAATAATTAATGAATGATAAAAATGAAGGTTGGATCTAGGTTATGACGCGGTAATAGTAGAAAAAGACGATCGAGATGATGATTGCATGATTACTGTCGTCTACGTTTGCTGGATCTCATGCACATAATCATCATTTTCTATAGAATCTTGTCATGCAACGTTCCTTTCTTTTCTTTTTCAATGTTTTATTCCTTTTTTTTTTAATTATATATTATTTTTAAAATCTTTCTAATTTTGCAAAATGCTCCTCGTGCTTTCAAATACTACAAACCCTAGATCACCACATTATTCTTAATACTTCTGTTTTTCACCCATACTTTTTATCTTTTTCAATTTGTAGCTATATATAAATTCATTAATTTCTCGAACTTTGAAAAAAATTATAATTTGTACTCAGTCTAATATAAATGAATTTCATATTTTCTCTCTCTTCCGATCCAGGCCCTAACCCTTTAATTATTTTTCAAACCTTTTTAATAGTTTTGCAAGATTTCATTGTAGGAAAATCATAACGGAATCTTACACGGTGTATTCGAGTATACCTAAAACAAATCTTCTAGTTGTATGTGTTATGTACACGCTATCAACTGGTGCACCGTCGTATAAGTGTTGGGGAAATTTATAGTTTTTATCCTGAGATTTTAGATGAAGTATAATTTTTCTAGATGATATGTTGCATAACTACTTAAAAAATAAAAATGAAACCTCTTCAATATATAGAGCTATCTCTAGTAGCCTAGTACTAATAGTAATAACTAAGAAACAAATGAGAGAGACGGGGAAAAAGAATAATATTAGCTGAAGGTATATGTACGAACCTTAAGGGAGGGAGTAGAGCCAGAAAGAGACTCAAGAAGGCGATATTCGTGCATAACCCAATTAGTCCTAAGCCCGTGGGGAGCTCTCCCTTTGTAATACACCAACGTCTTCTTCATCCCTACTGCCGTCTTCTGCGAGTGCACCGGTCTATCCTTCCCCGTTGCCTTCCAATAGCCTGCCCTCGTTGCTCGGTTTGTCCTTGATCCGTTTGGATACTTCCTGTCCCTTGGGCTGAAGAAGTACCACTCCAAGTCCTTTCCGGGCAAAAATGACTTATCTGCACATTATCATTCACAGTACCATTTTTAGTACACTAGTACTTAATCAAATACTTCATTATATCTAATGAATGGTATACGAAAAATCAAACCTAATTTTTTAAAACTTAATTTATTATGGAGTTTAATTCTTTTTTTTAACTTAATTTATTATGGATTCATATAATTGTACACTTATATGTTAGCTTGGTTAAGCTACGTACACTTAATATTCAAAGACTTAATAAAGAAAACTATGTTTAAGTACATGAATTTTTCAATAATATTGATACATATAGACTAATCTATTGTATTATCTTTGTCTAGATTTAGTTGTCACGTTATTAGTAATTCAAATTACAATATCAATATTGAATAAAGATCGAGAGTATATATGAAAAGGGTTTATTATTAGAGTAGAAAATTATATTACCAGGTAAATCCCAAGGCTCGCACTTGTAAAGATCGATTTCAGGAATAATCTCTAGGTCAATCTTACGACCAGTGATCTTCCTATCAAGATAATAAGCAACCAACTCTTCATCAGTAGGGTGAAATCGAAAACCCGGTGGTAGACTCACTGGCGCCATAGGAGAAGCGAGAGTGTATGAATTCGAAAGAGAGGATATTAAAAGAGCTGAGGTTGATGAAGAAGAAAAAAAGTAGTGACTAAGAAGCTAAGCTAATAGTATGTGATAAATCCGTTTTAGGGAAAGGAAAGTGGGGGGCCAAAGTAGAAGAGAATGAAGAAGAGAGAACAAAGAGAAGACAAGCTTGTACCTTATTGGAACTGAAATATATAGAACCTACTGTTGGGATCGTAAACTAAAGTTGATGTGCTATATTTTTGAGATTATAAATTACATACTTTGTTACTATAGTTTATATTTATAACGTTTTTTATATTTGCTTTTGCGGCCTTTGCCCTTTGCTTTATTTTTATTTATTTTTTTCCCTTTTCCCATCTAATGTAAATACCAAAATGTTTGGGTTCCAAAGTGAAAAGAATGCTATGACAACCACTTGATATGAATTAAGAAAGATGAGAGAGAGTGTGAGAAAGAGAGAGGTGTACAAGCCAAGACAAAACTCTAAGTGAGATATAATCTAAAAGGGGTGTGATCAATAAAGATAGTATGGATAAAACATGATCAATCCAACAAGATTGTAGGCTCCAATTTTGGTGTACTTTTTATATCATATGGCCCCCTTCTCTTAGTGAAAATATCAGAAGTAGATGCTTTAGTTTCTTAATTAGGATATACAATTGCATTACATAGTATTTGTGACATCGGTTATTGTAAAATGAAAATTATTATTACATACGTACGTAGTAAACGATCCATTAAAAGTAATTATTAATGTTATTCTTACTCCTTATTTAAGAAAGGAGAAGACCCAACTATACTCTTGTCACAAAAAAAAAAAGACCCAACTATACTGAGTCATTATCCCTCACTAGTTAATTTGGTTCGAGTAAATGGGCTAGAAGAGTGAGGAATTTAAACCCGGGTAAAGATACTAAGTACGTCCAAATTTTCTATTCGATCTCCATCCACCTGTATATTGACAAGCTAATTAGAGAGTGTCCAGCTGACTACTAATACAAAAGCTTGGATATATAATAAGCTAGACTCAAAACTAGGCTAGCATCTAACATGCTATGTAATGAGAGGGAATGGAGACTCGGCTCAATCAGTTAATGAATGAACTTCATCATTAATTGCACAACAAACACAGCACATAGAATGTCTATGAAATACAACAATGGATTGGAGAGGTTAATTATATATTAGTCCTTAGGATTCTTTGACAATTACCACCAATAATTATTGGTGTTTTAGTAATTGCCACCTACAATTTTTTTTTATTTTTTTTTTATTATTTTATTTTTATTTTATTTTGTTGGTATTTTACCACCTACTATTTTAAAAAAAAAATGAAAATTTCCCACCTGATTGCCTACATGATGTCATTGTGGGCCCCACCGACGGATTTTTTTCAATTTTATTCCTTTTTCTAACCTTCTTCTTCGATTTTTGAATTGCAAATCCAAATTATGCAAACAAACCACTAAATTAGGTACCTAATTTATAAAATTGGGGCTAACTATAAGATGATGTTCATCATTTAGGGTTTTGAAATGAAATTAGGAGTTTGTTATTTAGTGATTAATTTATGAATTGGGACTAGTTTGCATCGATTTAACGTATTATGTCTCCAATTAGTACCGAAATTGATATTATTGTTAAGAAATTATTACTAATTATTGATATGAAAAATAGGGTTCATATGTATTTTAGGGATATTTTAAAATCAAATTTTTTTCTAAATTATGATTTACAATCCTAAATTGAGCATATATATTAGTTCTATACAGAGTTAATCAATGTAAATAATGCTTAATTTGAAAAACTATCTCAATTTGAAAAATTTCCCAAATTTGGGATAAATCCTAAATGAAGAACAACAAATTATAAGTGACACATATTAGTGACTTAATTATGTTCGTGTGAGCTTGAATTATGTTAAATCAACTACTAAATGCTTTTTCCTAATCTAATTTTAATTTATATTGAAAAAAAAAATCATTGAACATGAGAATCGAGGAAGCGGAAGGCATGATGACGTCATGTATGAGGGCTTGGGAAATCTGGTGGGAAATTTTCATGTTTTTAAAAATAGTAGGTGGTAAATTAAAAAAAATAAATAAATAAATTATAGGTGGTAATTACTAAAACGACAACAATAGTAGATGGTCATTTCTAAAAATCCTAGCCTTTATATTATAATTATTTCGCAGAAACTACTACTTCACAACAAGTATAGACTTTTTTTTTATGGCACGTTACGTGTAGCTTATACATATACATGAATTTAGATGGATAAGGTGCATGCATTGTATACTATCACACGTAGTTGCATTGCACGTATCATACATATAATTAAATTAGGAATTATAACTCGTTATAGTGAGCTAAGTGTGATATCTGACCTTGTATTTATTAGGTTCAATTATGATCTCAACATGCAAAACCCTAGCTAGCTCAAACACAATGGGTACAACCTTTACAAATAAATCCAATTCAATTTGACAAGGTTGCAATTTTTGCCTACGAATCCAATTTGCATTATCTCGTAAAATTTTGTCATTACTAATTTATCTAAATTCTTTACCAAGCTATTGTCTAAGGTCAATCTGTTCATTATGTTACTTTCATTGTTTTTGGATTATCAACTACTCGTAGTATGAAAAACATTCTAATATGGACTAACGCGTACTTTTTGCCACATATATATATAGTCCATATCAACAATTCAACATATATTTGCACTTTGGGAAAGTACAAGTCGTGCTTTTGTCAAGTACTATACTCTATAGATATATGATGTGGGGCAATTCAATTCTTGTATTAGGTAACTTATAATTATACTTTGGAATAATAAAGCAATCAACGACTATTACGTGTAAATTCAAAATGATTAGTGTTTCGGATGAAAACAATCGAATCTCGGAAGATCCTTTTATCTTGAGGGAACTTGGTCTCGGTCCGAACGACGCAGGAGCCGAGGGTTTCCTGCACAACAAATACACGTAAACTAGCCTCGGGGGGGACGCCGAGGAAGGCCCCTCCGATGCTTAAGTCAGTATATTAGAGAGAGAAAGCTGTGCAAGAGTTTAGTTGCTTGAGGCTTTATTGTCTTACCAAGGATTGACCAAATTGTTGGCTTTTATACCTTGGCTAATGAAGGAGGCGGATTGGGCCCGGAAGTCAGTTGGGCTGGGCCAAGCTGATTGGGCCGTTGACTGACCTTGACATGGCTTTGAGGATGTTGATTTTTGACTTTAGCATATTTGGAGAGTTGAACCTTAACCTTGGGCTTTTAATTGGATCATTCAGTGACCAGGCCCAATTGGACTAAATTGGACCCAAACAACTTGCCCCCCAGACCCGATTTGGAAGGATGACGGGTCGGGTTTGATTTAATCAGAAAAGGAGGGAAGTGAATGATTTGTTGATCCAAAAATGTGAATTTAAACCGTAATTAACCCATGATTAATGAGATAACAACAGTTAATGTGGATAATTGCGGAAGTTGGACGGGTAGTGGGCGATTTAACTGCAAGGTCGTGTGTTTAACGGCTACTTAGTGGGGTGCTTGAGAGAAATTGAAACGCAGACTCCTTGAATTCCCATTTCTGGAGATATAAATAGAGGCGCGTCTTCTCTCCCCACTCACTCATCAACACAAACCCAGAATTCTCAAGAACGCTCAAGAGCCCGCATCAAAACTTCGCAAATTCCCCGAGCATTAAGCTTAGAAGCTGAGACCTGTCACTACCAATTCGTAAATCGGCGGCTTTTGCTTCAGATCAAGGTAAATTCCTTTGATTTTATTTCATTTTTCCTCGACTTTGCACTCTTTCCCCTTTTTCGACTTTTTCCTTCGAAATTCGTCGATGGTGAGGGGAGTTAGAGGTGGAGCCCGTGCTCCAAGAAGAGCAAGGCTAATCCCCGATCCCAGGGACAGGATTGGGACCTGGAATGGACGAAGGACAGAGTCTGACCCTGCTGAAGGGGTTAGGGCGACTCCCATTTCTTCGGCTCCTCCTCAGAGGGCTGAGGGGGTGAGAGCTTCAGGACGGGATGATGAAGTTCCCGCTGTCCTTTGGGATATCCTCCCAGGGTTTTCAGAGTGGGAGGATGCCGAAGTAGCTTCGGCCATGATAAAGAACCGTCCCTACTCATGGTGGGTAGAGAACGCCGATCAATATCGATTTGCTGAGCAAATTGAGTTGCACTACGGCATTTTTGAAGCTGATGGATATTGGTGCCGAATGCCCTCAGCATCCGATAGAATCCATCGTCCACCCCCGGGGTATGTGGGGGTGTACACGAGACAGCTTCAGTATGGGCTGAGGTTCCCTTTGGACGTATTCGTCCGAGACTTGCTGATCCATTACAACATTTCCCTGTGCCAGCTGACCCCCACCAGCATCCGAAGGGTAATGACGTACTTATGGGTCTGCAAATTCTTCAGATACGTGCCGAACCTGCACTGCTTCAGAAAGCTCCATCGGCTAGTGCCAAATATTCAGAGTGGGCACGGAAGCCATGGTTCTGGGTGGTATCGGATTGAGTCTCGGCCCCCGTTCCTAACCATGTGGCCGAACGACTCTTCAGACAAGGACTGGAGAGGTCAATGGATTTGGGTTAGGGCGCCCACGGAGCCGAGCCATCCTTATGTTTTCAGCGCTCCCCGGTATCTTGCCGAGCCGGATCCTGATATGGGAAGTTTAGGTCCTCCCGAAGATAGCGGGCCAGACCCGAACCTTAATCAGCAGAACATCTTCGGCAAGCTGCCGAACCGGGGAGGCAGCGGCCGAATGCAGCATATCCCGGAGACTTGGCTCCCCGATACGCACTATGTTTTCCAAGAGAATATGCTGGCAGCTGTCGGCCTCAGCCGAAAGTTTAGGGATGGTAATCTTCTTCGGCTGGGGCCGAGGCCTTTTAATTATCTCTTTTCTTCTTTCATTTTGCTTTCTTGTGATGTGCCGAACTAACTGAATTGACTTCTCCCCTTTTCTTTTTCAGAACGGGACGAGACCAACGTCGGCATTGATTACGCTCGCCTTGGCGTCAGCCGAGAACGAGTCGTAACTGATCGGGCTCCCCCTATCACTGAACCAAGGCGCCGAGAGGTTCACCTAGACTCTTCCCACTTCCAAATTGAGGCTGTTGCTCTGTATCAGAGGCAGAAGCCTTGGTGGAAGAAGAGGGATCCCTTGTTTCAGCTGCTGGAAGAAGAAGCTGAAGCTGCCCGCACAGCCGAAGAGGTTGCACGGGTACTTGAGGCTTGTGAAGGAGGAGAAGGGTCCTCCAGAGCTGCTGAAGCCGAAGCTGCAGCTAGAGCAGCTGAAGAAGACGAGGCTTTGCTGAAGACCTCGGTGAGTTTTTAGACAACTTTTTTCTTTTCTTTTTTTTTTTTTTTTTTTTTACTCACACTCTTCTTCCCCCCTGTCTGTTACAGTCTGAAGAGAGTAACAGACACAGAGAAGGCAAAGCTCCTGTTCGTCCCGAAGATCAAATACAAGAGTCTTCAGATTCAGATATGGACGAGCAGCCCCTTCTGAAAAGGCGCCGAAGGATGGCCATCATCGGCCCTCATGATTTTCAGCAGAGGCCGATGACCATCGGCGTCGCAATAAGGGAACCTGAGGAAGGCAATGGATCGCCGAGGGTTCCCCAGCCAACACCCCAATCTCCTCAAAAGACCCCTCCGCCACCTCCTGAGATGGAGGTGGATCAGAGAACTCCCGGACCTAAGGGAGGGGTCCAAGAAGAAATCAAGGAGAGTGCTGCTGAGCACGAAAATAAAGATGCCGTGATGTCAAGTGCTGAAGGCTTCACGGCAGATATCGCAAGAGAGGTTGAGGCTTTCGTCCTCACCCCTGAAGAAGAGGAGGTCATAGTACTTGACTCCTCTGAGAAGGACGATGCTGAGACAACCAAAGCTAATCAAGCTCCATCGTCGTCCTTCCCTTCTTTCCAGACTCTGCATTCTGGAGAAATGGGTTTCTCGGCCCCCCGAATTCCAATCCCAGATCACATCTGGGACCTCATATGGGGTCAAAACCGAGAAGGAGCTGCAGCCTACTTCGGCAATTTTGCTGGCATGTCCGAAGTAGACAGGGCAAGGATCTGGTCGCTGAAGGCCACTGCTGGGATGGGCGAATCCAGTAGATCAGTTCCTGACCCAGCCAGGTCTAACCAACTGCTGATGATGCAGGTAATTTTCCTTGCCTTGATTTCTTTCTGAACTCAACCTTTCAGCTATTATTTTTTACTTTTTTAACTTGTGCCCCTGTTTTCAGTTCGTGCACAATCAGACTCTCACTGTAGAGCTGATAGATTCCCTACAAGATAGGGTGGACGCTGCTGTGCACGAAAGGAAGGTGGCTGAAGAGGAAGTTAAGCTTGCTAAGCTGAAGCAAGCAGCAGCTGAAGAGAAGCAGCAGGAGGTTGAGGAGTACGGTAAAAAAGCTGCCGAAGCTCTGAAAACCTTCTGCGATGCTATGGAGATGGAGGTTTTTCCCCCACTGATGGAAGGGGAAAAATTCCTCCAAGAGCACCTGGGGGTGGACATCTCCAAGTTCAAGGCTGCTATCGAGAGCCGAATCCAAGAAGGAGCTGCTGCACAAGCTGAAGTGCAGCATCAGCTTGAATCTCTTGAAGCCAGCAGAATGGCTGCTGAAGAGATGCTCCAAGCTAGGGATGTCCAACTCTCAAGGGCTGCTGCTGCTGCTGAAGCTCAAAGAGCTAAGCTACAAGAGGCTGAGGATCAGCTCACTGCCAAGAAGGAAGAAATGGTCCAAGTTCAGGCCGAGGCTTCCCGGGTTCAGCAAGAGTTTACCGAGCTGAAAGGCTCCTCCTCCAAGCTCGTCGATGAGCTGAAGAGATCCGAGGAAGACTTGGAGGAGACGAAGAAGAAGTTGGCCGATGCTGAGGCTCTACTCAAAGTCCGTATCTATACCCAAGAAGAGTATGAAATGGGTTTTAGGAACGGGTTCAGAGTGTGCCGAAGGGTCTGCCTTCATGCTGAGCCGAGGCTGGACTGGTCCAAATGTGCTGAATGGGTCCAAGATCCCGAAGACCCTCACATGAAGTATGCCACTCCCATCGAAGCTGAAATCCTTAAGGCTGAGGAAGCCGAGGAAGAAGCTGAGAGGATGGAGTTGGAGGCTGAGCAGAGGGAAAGGGAGGCTCGGCAGAGTGCAAAGCCTGCTTCTTCTGCTGCTGGAGCTGAGACCACCATTGGGCCCAATGAAGCTGATCAGTCTGATCCTCAGGCTGAAGCATAGGAACTCGGGCAGTCGTCTTCAGAATCTTGCGGTTCATCATGCGCTCAACTTTAGACTTGCCGCTTTCTGAATTTTTGCCTTTTGTTGTTTTTTGCTTCAGCTTGCCTTATCGTACAACAGCTTATTATATTTTTATTTTGCCTGTACGTATTTCGGCAGCTGTTACTTTCCGCTTGTGGGCGGCTGCCGACTATTTTTGTAATTCAACATTTTTATTTCAAAGAAGTTCACTTTCTCAGCTTTCTTGTGTATTTTTTTTTTTCTCTTCGCTTTACCAGTCTTCGCACTTTACTGCTTTCTTTGAATGATCTTTCAAATATTTGCTAAGTGCAGAACTTCGGCTAGCGAGAATCATTTCTGCTGAGACTTCTTTTTGCCGTTTGTACTCGGATGTTTTCAACTTGTGAAAAAACTGACATAAGTATCAAACTTCGGCTGAACTGAATGGCTGATAATTTTTCTCGGCTAAGCCGAGGATCTTTGAACACTTTGCTTTATTTTCTACATCTGTTTTTAAAGTACTGATTTCCCACCTGAGAGTTTTCACTCTAGAGATGGTACTCTTGTGACACTTTCTTCAATTCATCCAAGGGAACAACTATCCGAAACACCATGCCGGGGCAGCAGTTTATCTGAAGTACGAGGCATCATCATGCAATACTTCAGAGTTGCAACTACCACCCGGAACTGATTCATCCGAAGTACAAGGCATCACTATGCAATACTTCGGGGCTTTATCAGTTCCTATTTTTTAGGCTATGTTTCGGATAAGTCTATGGCCTTTTTGCCCAAAGGAACAGATTCTCCGAAGTACAAGGCATCACTATGCAATACTTCGGGCTTGTATCCTTTTTTGGCAGGTTTTACGGCTTGCCGAGGTACAAGGCATCATTATGCAATACCCCGGACAGCGCCGAATGAAACCTTGAATTTTTGAAAAACCGTAGAAAGCATAAAGACTTAAAGAATACACGCAATCTGAATGAATACTGGCTTGATGGCCTTTTTGTAAACAAAATCAGTGTACTTACATAGATTGTACTATCCGAAGGATTTACACATAGTATTTTTTGAGCACATCGGCATTCCAATGGTTTTTCAGCTCGGTGCCATCCATTTGTTTGAGTCTGAAGGTACCGGGCTGAAGCTCTTGATAAATTTCATAAGGTCCCTCCCAAGATGCTGAGAGTTTGCCATGAATGCGACTTTTTTGAACAGCTGCAGCATTCCTCAGAACTAAATCCCCAACTCTGAGAGGTCGTTGATAGACTCTTCGGTTGTAGGACTTGCTCATTCTGAGCTTGTGTGCAGCCATCCTTTCTCGGGCTAGATCTCTAATCTCGTCAAGGAAGTCGAGGGACTCTTTCATGAGCTGCTCATTTTCCTCGGCTGAGAAGAGATTCACTCGTAGGCTTTCTGAGCCCACTTCCACTGGAAGCACTGCTTCGGATCCATACACCAGCTGAAAAGGTGAATGCCCCGTTGCCTCCTTCTCGGTTGTCCGGAGTGACCAGAGGGTTCCCGGAAGTTCCTCTACCCACTTGGACTTTTGATCCTCTACTCTTTTTCTGAGAGCGTTAAGGATCTGTTTATTTGCGGCTTCGGCTTGGCCATTACTCTGAGGGTGGCAAACCGCGGAGTAAGCCAATTTTATCCCGAATTGGTCAGTGTATCGGCGCAAGGGCAGGTTGTCAAACTGTCTGCCGTGGTCGAACACAAAAACTTTTGGGATGCCGAACCGAGTTATTATGTTCTGCCAGATGAACTGTCTGACAGTTTGCTCAGATATGCTTGAAGCAGCTTCCGCTTCAATCCATTTGCTGAAATAGTCGATTCCGACTATCAGCCACTTTCTTTTGTATGGGGCCTCGGGAAAGGGTCCCAGAATATCCAACCCCCATTGTGCAAATGGAAGAGGATTAAGAATTGGCTGGAGATCTAGGCATGGCCGATGGATTACCGGTGCAAATTTTTGGCATTTCTCGCATTTTCTGACCATGTTCTTTGCATCCGAGATCATTGTAGGCCAAAAATACCCTGCCCTGAGAGCTTTGTGGGCTAAGGTTCTCCCTCCTATGTGGTTTCCGCAGATGCCGAGGTGAATCTCTCGGAGAATATAGTCGGCATCCGTTGGACCCACGCATTTCAATAATGGAGCGGAGAAGGATTTTCTGAGGAGTTGGCCGCCGAAGACGAGGAATCGTGAACTGATCCGCTTTATCTTGGAGGCCGAATTCCTATCCTCGGGGAGCTCGTCCCTGAGTTTATAAGCCAGGATGTCATCCATCCAGCTCGGCTCGAGTGCAGCGCAGCAGATTGATATTGCTTCGGCTACACTCTTTTCTCGGCGCACCTCCACATAGACAGAACGGCTTAACTCAGTCAGAGTTGAGCTTGCAAGTTTGGAGAGTGCGTCCGCTTGAGCATTTTGACCCCTTGGGACCAGCTCTACTTCGAAAGATCTCAGCTTCGCAATTGTCGATTTGATCCTTGTGAGGTAAGCTGCCATTGAAGGCTCTTTAGCCTCATACTCCCCCCGGATCTGATTGGCGACCAGCTGAGAATCTGTCTTGAGGTAGACATGCTCGGCTTCCAACGATACGCACAGGTCTAAGCCAGCAATGGCTGCTTCATATTCGGCCTCGTTGTTAGAGGCTTTGAATGAAAATTTTAGTGCATACTCGAAGGTTTTGCCTTCGGGAGAGGTAATGACGACCCCTGCCCCCGAACCGTTCACGGTGGAGGACCCATCCGTGAAGACGGTCCAGATTTTCCTCCTTGCATCCAGAGTCTCCTGATAGGAGCACTCGGCCAAGAAGTCTGCCAAGGCTTGCGCCTTGATGGCTGTTCTCGGCTGATAACCGATACTGAACTCGGTGAGCTCGAAAGCCCACTTTGCTAGTCTACCGGATTTTTCAACCTTGCCGAGGACTTTCTCTAACGGCTGATCAGTTAGAACCGCTATTTGATGAGAATCAAAATAGGGTCGCAACTTCCGAGCAGCCACCACCACTGCATAAGCCACTTTTTCTAACAATGGGTAGCGCGTCTCGGCATCCGTCAGGGTGTGGCTGACGAAATAGATCGGCTGTTGAACTTTTTCTTCTTCCCTTAGCAGCACCGCGCTTACCGTGGCTGGACTGACCGCCACGTATAAGTATAGGATGTCTCCTACGACTGGCCTTGCCAGTGTTGGGAGTTGAGCCAGGTGTTCACGGAGCTGCTGAAAGGCTGACTTTTGTTCGTCTCCCCATTCAATGCCTTTTGAATTTTGGAGCTTCAGCGCCTTGAAGAAAGGGAGCCCTTTGTCTGAGGCTCGTGAGATGAACCTGGACAAGGCAGCCATTCTCCCGGCTAGACGCTGAATATCCCTTTTTGTCTTCGGCTCGGGGAGGTCTAAAGCAGCTTGTACTTTGGCGGGGTTTGCATCAATCCCCCTCTTGCTGACCATGAAGCCGAGGAACTTGCCTGACTTCACGCCGAAGACACATTTCTTCGGATTCAGCTTCATTTTGTATTTTCTGAGGGTGGCGAAGGTTTCGGCTAGGTCCGTGACATGATCTTTTTCTTTTATGCTTTTGACGATTGAGTCGTCAACATAAACCTCCATGTTTCGGCCTTTTTGCTCGGCGAAAACCTGATCAACCAACCTCTGATATGTTGCCCCCGCATTTTTCAATCCGAAGGGCATCATTCTGTAATTGTACAACCCGGAACTTGTTATGAACGCTGTTTTAGCTCGGTCCTCGGGGTGCATGAAGATCTGATGGTATCCCGAGAATGCGTCCATGAAACTGAGCAGAGCATGCCCGCTTGTCGAGTCGACCAGTTGGTCGATCCTCGGCAGCGGATAGGAGTCCTTGGGACATGCCCTATTCAGGTCCGTGAAGTCAACGCACATCCTCCAGTTACCATTTGCCTTCTGAACCATTACAACATTGGCCAGCCACTCCGGATACTGACAGGGTTCAATGAACCCAGCATCTAGGAGCTTATCGACCTCAGCTGCGATGTTCTGGTTCTTTTCGGCGGAGTAGTTCCGCTTTTTCTGCTTAATGGGTCGACTGGAGGGGTCGACATTAAGCCTATGGGAGACGAAGTCCGGATCAATCCCGGGCATTTCTGCGGCTGAGAAGGCGAACACGTCTCCACTGGCCCGTAGGAGTTGGACGAGTGCCGCACGGGTGTTTGGCTCCAGTGACGACCCGATGCTAACACATCTGTTCGGATCTCCTACGGTCAGTTCTATTGACTCGGTCAGGTCATCCGTCTCCATGCTCTTAGAGTTGGATTCCTCGAATTCCGGCCTGCTATCAATATTAGCAGACTTTCCTGACCGCGGCTGGCCATCAGAGTCGTTCGGCTCTGAGGCGGAGTCAGCCTTTTGGCCCCCATCAGATTTCTCGTTGTCTGGGGCTTCATTAGCCGAAACGTCTGAGCCTCTCGGCTTTTTGGCGTTTCGGTCCCGGTGCTTTTCCTCCCCATCGCCACGGTCGCCTCGGCGAGACGTGGATGGCTTGAGGTGATTGCATCGGCGGGCTTCTTTTTGACTGCCCTTTATTTTCTCGGAGCGTCCCTCGTCTGAAACGTATATCATGATTTGATGATACGTGGAGACGACTCCTTGAATGCCGTGAATGAGGGGTCTCCCCATGATCACGTTGTATGCAGATGGAGCATCTACGACCAAAAATTCGGCCATGATATTCCTAGCTGCTCGGCCTTCGCCGATGGTGACAGGAAGTGTAATCTTCCCGTCAGGATACGATGAAGAGCCGTTGAATCCAGACACCGGGTAGGGTGCGGGGGCCAGGTGCTCGGCTCCCATCCTCAGCTGGTCGAACGCTCCTCGGAAGAGGATGTTCGCCCCGCTACCGCCGTCGACGAGGGTCCGCCAGACGTTGCGGTTGGCGATGCCCAGAATGATTACTAGTGGGTCATCGTGGGGGTATACCACCCCCTCACAGTCTTCGGCTGTGAACAGGATGTTCGGCGCCGGTGACTGGGACTGCCGAAGCTCAGCCTGATGAATCTGATGGGTTAGACCCCTCAGTTGGCGTTTGGCTGTGCCTTGCGAGATTCCCCCGGAAATAACCAGGATGTCGAGGGACTCCTTGCCCTGAGGTCCCTTATCCTTCTTCCGAGCGAAGTTGAGGTCCTGCCGAGAATCTTTTTCAGCTTTTTTCTCCTCGCGCCTGTCCGCGAGGTATTGGCTCAGGTACCCCTTGCGGACCAGATCCTCAATCTGGTCCTTCAGCTGGACGCAGTCCTCGGTGCGATGTCCGGGTGAGTCATGGAACTCGCACCACTGGTCCTTTCCCCTCGTCTGATGCCAGGGAGGCAATGGACGAGGTTTTTTGAATCTCCCCTCGTCCTTCGTCGTGCTGAAAATCTTAGCACGGGGAAGGGAGAGTGGAGTGTATGAATCGTACCTTCCCGTGTAGGGAAAGTGTCTTTCCTTCTTCGGCTCGGCAGCAGAGGACGGTTCTGAGGCCTTAGCCTTCCCTTTCCTCTGCGCCGAGACTTCGGGCTGCTGCCCTTTCGGCTTCTCAATTCTCGGACGAGACTGAGACCTGGATCTGTTCCATTCCTCGGCTCGGATGAACCTATCCGATGCTTCCAAGGCTTCCTCCAGGGTCTGCGGGGGATGCATGACCATGAAGTCCAGGAACTTTCCAGCTTGGAGGCCGTTCCGTAGCGCGAACACGGCCAGGCCTTGATCCAGGCTTGTGATTCCGGATGACTCGTTGCTGAAGCGAGTCAGATAGTCGCGGAGGCTCTCGTCCTCCGCCTGCTGCAGACTCATTAGCTCTGCAGTGGTCTTCTCTCGGCGGTTGGCCGTAGAGAATTTGCTCTTGAACTTGTTGGAGAGGTCGTTCCAACCGGTTATGGAGCCTTCCTTGAGCCCTTTGGTGATCCAGGATTGGGCAACACCTTTGAGGGTCGTAGGAAAGTATTTACACCAGGTAGCCTCAGACCTCGGGTTCAGATACATGTGCCCCTCGTAAGAGGCAATGTGATCCTTAGGATCTGAGGTACCATCGTAAGTAATATGTGCCGGGATTTTGACCGTTGGCACATGCTCTTCCAGAATCCACTTCTGGAAGGGCGAGTTCGATGGAACCATGACCGCCTTCCCCTTGTACCCGGCCTCAGGGACCTCGCTCCCTCCTCTCTCAGAGGTGGAAGTGGTTTTCGTCCCCGGCTGAGACAAGGTTGGGTGGGGTCCGGTATCCTCTGGGAAGGTGAGGCGGCTATGCACACTCACCTCCCTCGAACCCAAGCGTTCATGAACGCTTTGGCGGGCGAATTCCGGGTCCTTGGAGGGCCCCATGGAATTCTGAGCTTCGGAGTGGTCAGAGGGTTGAGGGTTCCTCCTCCTCTCCTTACTGGAGTTTCGGGTGTCCCCTCGCCACCTCTGGCCGAGCTGTCTATGTGGTGGAACTTGTCCACCATCATCCTGACCGATCCTCCTTTTCAGGTTTCTCGGCTGGTGATCATCAGGCATCTGGATTGGAGCCCCTTGAGCTTTAAGGAACTCCATGCAGATGGCCACTGCTCTGGCCACTTCCTCGGTGGAGGGTCCGGAGGGAGGAGTCTCCCGCGGATGTGACCTGGACTGCACGCTATGGCGCGGCGGGGAGTTCCTCGCACCTGAGCCACTCGGTCTCGGGGATGGCCCCGGCTGCCGAGTGTGGTGCGAGGTGTTCTCCTCCTGGAGGCTAGGACCTCTTGAGGCTTCCCTTTCCGGAGAAATGGGGGCCTCCGATTCGGAAGAGGCTTGCTCCGGGGAGGGATAAACCGGCTGGCGTTCCCTCACCGTAATCCGGCCTCCTCCCTTCTTAGCCTTCTTGGAACTCTTTCCACTCTTAGTCATGGCGACTGCCGGAGTGTTTGATGACTGACGCGAAATTTAGTAGCGATCCCCACAGACGGCGCCAAATTGTTTCGGATGAAAACAATCGAATCTCGGAAGATCCTTTTATCTTGAGGGAACTTGGTCTCGGTCCGAACGACGCAGGAGCCGAGGGTTTCCTGCACAACAAATACACGTAAACTAGCCTCGGGGGGGACGCCGAGGAAGGCCCCTCCGATGCTTAAGTCAGTATATTAGAGAGAGAAAGCTGTGCAAGAGTTTAGTTGCTTGAGGCTTTATTGTCTTACCAAGGATTGACCAAATTGTTGGCTTTTATACCTTGGCTAATGAAGGAGGCGGATTGGGCCCGGAAGTCAGTTGGGCTGGGCCAAGCTGATTGGGCCGTTGACTGACCTTGACATGGCTTTGAGGATGTTGATTTTTGACTTTAGCATATTTGGAGAGTTGAACCTTAACCTTGGGCTTTTAATTGGATCATTCAGTGACCAGGCCCAATTGGACTAAATTGGACCCAAACAATTAGTAAGCTCTATGTCCCACAAGCAGTCAATCTCCCGTTCAAGCACCGCATTTGGAAAACTACCTTTTGAACGAATAGTTTTACTTTCATGATACTCGTTGTAAAATTCATTAAAATATTATTTCATTGATGAGTTCATTAAATAAGAAAATACTTCGTACAATTTATTAGACTTATACACTAATTGTAACCTAATAATTACATTGCCTAATTAAAATATAAAGATAAGTATGCTACAAACTATTATGTGAAATATTATTGGATTAGTGTTGATTTATATTCTAATTTTGAAACATAAAAGTTTCATGACCTTTATTAACAGAATATTAATTTAAGAAATTAATGACATTGTACATTGACAAACATAACTCATTCTTGAATTGTTTACAAATCTTTAAGAGATAAAATAAGAATAAATATGTATAATGTAAAATCTGACCGATAAAAATATACTCGTTTAATTCATTCCCATACCCTCATCATGTTAATAACTAATTTTTCATTCCCACAACATCATGTTAATAACTAATTTGTGATGATGATGACAACTATTATTGGGAATGTTAAAAACACTATATTAAGATAAGTAATACGTCTACTACGTACAAATAATAAAGATTTTTTTTTAAAAAAAAGAGTAATATAGGCCTTAATAGATCTCTTAAACAATTTAATAATCTTCATTAAAGGATAAAGTTGTTTCTTTCATGTTGTGGGGTTAGGGGAGCAAGTGTATGGCACAATTAATAATATTACCTAATGACAAATGTGAATATAATTGTGTAAGCATTAAGATTAACAAGCTAAGACTGATAATATTTAATTCAGTAAATAATACATACTTTTAAGACCAAAATTAGAGTTAAGCTAAGCTAAATAACTAGCATGACATGCCAGCCCAAGGTTATTACTTTGGCTTTTTTAGATTCTAATTTTAGAGAGAGAAAGAAGAGAGAGAAAGAAAGAAAGAGAGAGGGGTAGTATTGGGTGTGAAAACCCACAGGAATGAAAAAAGAAGGTTCCCTGCTTTTGTCTGCTCTCATACTAACATCAATCAGGTGGGCCCCTTTAAAAGTCATTTTGTGTGCCCCACTCAACCGTCCTATTCTCTCAGTGTTTCACGCAATTCTAGGATAATCTTTATTAATTAATTTAATTAACTATATTCTAATATGATCATCAGATTGATCAGATTATAGTAAATCACAAACATATGGTACTTACATTTTTTAATAATCTCAAAGTTTGATGAACTATTTTATGTTATGATAGAGTGGCAATGAAGTTGATAACAAATGTTTAATTTATTTGGTGATCACATTATCTTTGATGTTAATTATACATTAATTAAACTATTTGTTGATAAATCTAGGGTTGTGGTATGTTGTCTTGTTTGGGAAGTGCAGCTTTCTTTAGAGAAGATTTGATCTCAATCTCTCTGCCCTAGATATGTTGTTCTTAGCTAAAGTGTTCTCTTTATATATTTTTTTCATGGTAGAAATTAAAGTGGTTGATTTGTTAGTTGTTGCTATGGCGGTTGTGGTGGCATCTATAAGTTTAGTAGCTTAGGTTATAGACTTGTAGAGTTTTAATTATAAGTTGGTTTGATCTTAAAAATTACTTCATATTATATTTGAATTGGTGGCAATTGGCCATGGCATGCAACATGACATGAACCTAATTGGTAGAGGCACAACATGGCAAGCAAGAGGCTTACCTAATATGGAGTAACGAGTTGTCGTAGAATTTTATTCTGTTACCAAACGACAATAAGATCATATTTAAAGGTCGTCACCTGACCTATGAGTTAATATATAGAGACAATAAAAAGGGAAAAAAAAAAACTATATTACAGGACTTATACACACAGAGTATTCGTAATCTAAGAGAGATCAATAACTTTTGATTGAGGGTGTAAATAATATGCTTATATGCAAGTTTTAATAAATACGCAAAATCATTGTTTTTTTTTTCTTAAAAAATAAAAAATTTATAGAAAAACAAATTGATTTTTGAAGAGATGAGCTCATCAGGTAAAGACTAGAAGAGTGCTAATGACTTTTACATACCTTGAAATAAGCAAAGGAGTCACTCATATCAACAAAAGATTGTTTTGAAATATACCAAATCATTGAATCAATCAGACTTTTAGTAAGTTTTACCATCCCGTTGAGATTATTGGTTGACCAGCTTAGTAAAGATTAAAGATTTATTTACAACATATTTTCTGTCAATAAAAAGAAGAGTAACTAGCTAACAACATCATTTGCCTCGAGCTTAATGGTAACTTTCTCGGTCTTTCTCTATCAAAAAAAAATAAAGAGTTTGAATGAAAGTTATTTAAATTTGAAACTTGTAATAAGGCTGCATTGATGCTAGCACAGTACGGAGTAATAAGCATGATCATTCTCCCTATCATATTAGAAAATTAATTGTATAATACGAAACTAATTAATTAAGCATTTAATAAATTGGAAGAGGTTGATTTGCGATACATTATGTTTCAATAGATGCAAGCTAAAAGAATAATAATGATAACCAACACATAGTGTACAATAATTTACATGGTTCACTAACAAGTGTTTAATTAATGATAGTATGTAGCACTGTTAAATGTCAAACCGAAATCATTTAACTGCCCAAAATCAACCGACCCAAATGAGAACCGAACCGATTAAAAACCGATTTTTTAAAACCTAAAACCGATCTGAACCGTATTTTAGTAAATCCGAAACCGAACCGATCTGAATAATGTTAAATCGTATAAGAACCGAACCTGTTAAGGAACCGAACCAGTTCTAAACCGAACTCAATTAAAACCGAACCGAAAAAGAACCGAACCGTTTCTAACCCGAAACCGTTTGGACCGCGATAAAAACCGTTTACACCGAATCGTTAACAAACTGCAACGTGTTTGCACTGAACCGTGTACAAACCGAACCATTTATGAACTGAACCGTTTATGAATCAAATCGTTTACAAACCGCTTACGATAAAGGGAAGATTATAAAATCACGTTAAAATGAATTTTATATAAAATCTAATTATGCACATACGGAGTACATACATTATTGTGTTTCACTGACTTTTTTTATGTAATTATGAATTAAGCAAAAATAATCTTTGTCTTCTCATTAAACAACATCATCAAAGTGCTACATATATATTGTACTCAGAATTATATTAGACCAAAGCTGGCCTAATCAAATTCTTATAATGTACTCCTATTATTGTAATTCTCAAAATTTTTAGAATAGATGATTGCATCCTTTGATCTTTCAAAAACAAATTAAAGTCAATACAAAAATTATAATAAACAATATGATTAATTAATTTATCAATTGAAAAAAAAAACTCGAATAGCTTGAAACAACCACCCCAAATGAGAACCGAATCAATTAAAAATCGATTTTTTGAAATCGAAATCTGACTCGAACCATATTTTAGTAAACCGGAAACCGAACTGATCCGAATAATGTTAAACCGTATAAGAACCGAACCCGTTAACGAACCGAATTGAAAAAGACTGAACCGAAAAAGAATCAAACCGTTTCTAACCCAAAACCGTTTGAACCGGGATAAAAACCGTCCACACCGAACCGTTAACAAACCGCAACCCGTCTGCACCAAACCGTTTACTACCCGAATTGAATTAAAACCGCCTAAGATTAAACCGAAACCGAACCGAACTGATAATAATTTGAACCAAACCGAAACCGACCCTTAAGACACTTGAACCGATTTCAAACCGAACTGATTTCGAAGCGAATCGAAACCGAACTGTCAAACTATTTTGACAATGCTAATAGTGTACATATATATATATATATATATATATATATATATATATATATATATATATATATATATATATATATATATATATATATATATATATAGGGGAGGGATCCGGTAAGAACCCCTCCTTATATAAGAACCCTAGTTATATAAGAACCAATCTCAGCCGTAGGATTAAGGTAATTTAGACGGTTAAGATTAAAACACGTATTTTTCCTTATACCCTCTACCAACCGATCAAAATTTTCTCTCTCCTCTAACTTTCTCTCTCTTCGTGTTCATCACATTCTCTCTCTGCAAACCCCCAAAAATCTCCAAAGAAATTGCAATTTGAAGGATTTTCGACTCAGGTATGTTTTTTTTTTCGATTTTGTTCAAATTTCCATGAACTTAGCATGATGTTCATAGATTTTGCGATTTTTTGATTTGATTTTTGCGATTTTATGTTTCCGATTTTTTGATTTGATTTTGCGATTTTGTGATTTGATATTTGCGTTTTTCTGTTTTGATTTTAATGAATTTCGCATGGAGTTTGATTTTTTTGAGTTCGATTTTTTCAAATTTCGCGTTCGAATTTAGGGTTCTTTTTTTGCGGATATAGGATTCTAATTTAGGGTATTCGAATTTAGGATTTAGGATTCAACACACAACAAACCGCTTGTTTTCTCTCTTTTTTGTGCAATAGTGTGTATAGCACAATGATTATATTAGTGGCTTTGCAGCCATTTTTCCCTGCTTATATTCATTGCTGTAATGTTCTGTATCAATTTTGATTCATTGATTAAATATATCAGGTTTTGGGTAATTAAACTCGTGTTATTAAAATTGAAAAGCATTTATTTTTTTCCTTTTTTTGTTGGTCATTAGTTCAGTTCATAGCAGTAGTCATCCAAATTATGGTGTAACAACTACTTGTGTATAATGCCTACCCCGATACACTCAAGAATAAGAATAAGTTCTGTTAAAAATTGTTTGTTAAGTAAACAATTCAGGCTAAACAAAACTTTTAAACTCGATTAATGAGCAAGCATAGCTTGAACAACTTGGCATTACTTGTTCTGCTTGCATCAATTCGTCATGTCTAAAAACAAATCTGGCTTATTCTCTATGTTCTATTTTTTCTTATTTTTGCGGATCTATAGTTCGAATTTAGGGTTCAATTTTTGCTGATTTTTTCGAATTTTGATTTCGAAATTGGTGATGTTGGTGCGATTGCCCCTGCTTGTAGGGGTTGTGGTGTGGTGGTTGATTTATGCAACAGCAGCTAATTGGTTAGGGGTTGTTGGTTGTGAACTTGTGATTGCAGGGCTGAAAATAAACTTTAGAACATAGGTAGAAAAAATTTGGAACATAGAAAAAAATTAGAACATAGGTTGAAATAATTTAGAACATGGTGTTGATCTTTCCACGTTGTTCCTGTCGATATGTTTATAGAATGTCAATGTTATGATCTAAAATACACTTTTAAGATATGCAAGCAACTGACATAGCTTAGCATGTTCTAAACACTTTTTAAGCATGTTCTAAACTCTTTTAGAACATGGTGTTGATCATAGTGGAAATATATGAAGTAACCAGCATTATTCGTTCAACACTTCTGGTTATTCTCCATTTTGTTTTATGGGAAGTTTTGAAGCTACATGTGGTGCTCTTCCATTCTGGTCTAGACTGGTCCTCTTCTCTTTTGTGAACTATAATGATTTGGTGTTGACTGTTGTTGCCTAGCTGGGTTTGCTCTTTTCTGTTTCTTGCTCCTATCTGTGTCCTGCTCCAGCTTTCCTGCTTTGTGCTGTTATGTGCAGCTGTTGCTTGGTGTGCAGGCTGGCTTTCTCTGTTTCAGGCTGCTGTTTGTGGTGCTGGTTCAGGCTGTGATGCCTGCCTTGCTGTGTGTTGCTAGCTGTTTCCTGGTGCTGCTGGTGCTGTTCTTGGTGTTAGCAGCCTAGTCTCCTGCTAGCTGCTGTTTCTTTGTGCTGTGTTGCTGTCTGGTGCTGCAGCTGGCCTTCTGGGCTCGGGTTGTTGCTGTTGTCCATTTGGTGGTGCAGCTGGTCTGCTGAGGTCTGTTTCTGGTTGCTGCTGCTGTTTTAGGTTGGTGCTGCTGGTTCCACTTGCTGCTGCTGTTTCTGCTTGCTGTTATTGCTGTTTCCTGTTTTTGTTCGGGTTTTTTTTGGCAGTTTCTAGGCGTTGGTGTTTTGGTTTCTATTTGTTATTTTATCTTTGGCCTTTTCTTTTGTTCCCCATTTCTGGCAATAATAAAGAGTATAGTTCATTCTATATTATGGGACTGCTTTAGCCTTCATTTTTGTGTTGTCGATATTCTTCGCATTCAACTGTCTTGTTTTGGTAGGACAATAAGCTGGTGCATTCGAAAGTCTGAGCCTCTTATTGGAATTCCAATGGTTAAGGTGATGACTTCCCGTCTTGGGTCAGTAAACACAATGAACTGTCAATTAAACTTTCAGTTGTGTGTTGCAGGGATTATGCTCATTCAGGAGCGGCATGTTTAATTATGCTTAACTAAACCTAGATTATGTAACGGTAATGACACGATTGGAGCATTGTCTCATATTAGGGAAAGGTTAATTCACGGCTAACCTTTGATTCAAATACACCTAATTCCTACATTGAGTGCCGTTACTTACTCGTTACATTCTACTATCCCAAATTTTGCACAAATTATTGACATTGTTACTAATAAAACTTTAGAACATAGCTAGTAAAAATTTAGAACATAGAAAAGAAAAACAACTTTAGAACATAAGTAGACTAAATTTAGAATATAGGCAAAAGAATTTAGAACATAGGTAAAAGAATATTTAGAACATAGGGAAAAAAAAAACTTTAGAACATAGGTAGACTAAACTTTAGAACATAGGTGTAGAATATACGAACAACTTTAGAACATAGGAAAAATTTGGAACATAAGAAAATGATTTGCAACATAGTAAAAATTTAGAACATAGGAATATAGAACATTGGGAAAAAAAAGAGATCATAGGAAAAAAAATTGGAAATTTAGAATATTGGGAAAAAAAATAAGAGCATAGAAAATAAATTTAGAACATATACTAAAAATTTAGAACATACGGTGAAAAAATTTAGAACATAAGGTAAAAATTTAGAACATATGATAAAGTTTAGAACATAGATAGAAAAAATTTAGAACGTACGAAAAAAAAATAGAAAATAGGTAGAAAAATTTTTGAACATAGGATAAAATTTAGAGCATACAGAAAAAATTTAGAGCATATGGAAAAAATTTAGAACATACGAAATAAATTTAGAACATAGACAAAAAAATTTGAATATAAGATATATATTTAGAACATGGACAGAAAACTTTAGAACATAAACAATAAAATGTAGAACATAGGAAAATAGTTTAGAACATACATATATTTAGAGCTTAGATTGAAAAATTTAGAGCTTAAGCAATAAATTTTAGAACATATGCAAATAATATTTAGAACATAAGTAGACTAAATTTAGAACATAGAAAAAAAAAATTTTGAACATAGATAAAAGAATATTTAGAATATAGGTAAAAGAATATTTAGAACGTAAACAAAAAAAAAAGAAAAAAAAAAAAAGAAACTTTAGAACATAGGTAGTAAAAATTTAGAACTTAGGAAAAAAAAACTTTAGAACATAAGTAGACTGAATTTAGATCATAGGCAAAAGAATTTAGAACATAGGTAAAAGAATATTTAGAACATAAGAAGAAGAAAAAAAACTTTAGAACATAGGTTGGAAAAATTTAGAACATAAAAAAAAAAAAAAAAAAAAAAAAAAAAAAAAAAAAAAAAAAAAAAAAAACTTTAGTATATAAGTAGACTAAATTTGGAACATAGAAAAAAAAAATTAGAAAATAGGTAGACTAGATTTAGAACATAAGAGTAGGCAAAAAAATTTAAAACATAAAAAAAGAATTACAGAAATGCCATTACTAAAGGATGGTTTTAGATGGTTGGATCAAAACTAATAAATGGTTGAGATTGGTTCTTATATAAGATTGAGTTCTTATATAGAGGAGAGTTCTTACATGAGCCTTCCTCTATATATATATATATATATAAATATATATATATATATATATATATGCTTGGCCACGTATAATAAAACCAATTAAATTAAAATTCTTGATTATGTTAGTAATATAGTAAAGGACCATTATAACTTATTATTCTGAGACAGAGACAATATGATATATATAATGACATGCCGCTAGAGCTCACGATGTGTATGACTCATTCTTCAGTCCATGATATTAATTATCTAAGCTTCATCTTCAGTGCTTGTGAAGATGGAAATGAGAAGCGTGTAAATAACAAATGCGTGGGAATAAAGAGGGTGTACATATTAATAAGGGTATTTTATAATTTATATAATAGATTATATTCTTGGGATGATACGAGTCATAAGATTCATACATACGATATTGAGTATGTACAACCGACAATAATTATACCAGCTACGTAAGCCTTCTTAAAGTACAAGTACAACCTTCCTATTCAAACACGTAGGGTATGTATCTTCTTCCTTTTTCTTTCCTCTGTAATCTGTAATCATGTCTCAACTATGCTACGCTCTATCTAAAGACGTACTCCATTTATTTATTTGTTATTTTATGATACTTGTATATTTGATTTTATACCTCGTGTTCAAATTGCCAAATTGGCTTCGTTATTTTCATTTTTTTCTAAAAAAGTAATTCTCATTATCTGAAATTGGCCCACATTAACTTGTTAGTTTATTGCTAAATTGGGTCCATATACCTTATTAATTATCCATATTTATTAATCTCTAGCTATATTCTGGATTTCAGGTTCTAATTTAAAATTTTTTTAGGGACAAAAAGATGTTCCAATATTGATCTATACTACACTTTGGAATGCACATATTTACTCTATAATTATCCACCTTTAGGGTATAAGAGTACACACATTACACTAGTAGAAAAAATGAAAACCGCACCCCCCCTTTTCGCAGCGGTTATTTAAAACCGGTGGGAAAAGAAATGGGCGGGATTCTGAAAATTACTTTTCCCACCGGTTCCTTATAAACCGGTGCCAAATATTTGTTTTCCCACCGGTTTGAACCGGTGCCAAAATATTTTGTAAAAAAAAAAAAGGGGGGGAAGGAAGAGATTTCGCAGTGGTTCACCATAAACCGGTGGGAAAAGGTTATTTAGGACCGGTTCGAACCGGTGCGGAATTTAACCCAGCAACACGCCTAATTTTAATTACTTCAATTCGCGAAACCTTTCTTCTTCCTTCAATTCATTCCCCTGCTTTTCCACATTGAGTTCTTCGTTCCTTCTCTCGTTCTCGCCTAGCTCACCATTGTTGTCCTTTATTGAAGCGCACTCTGAGCTTTCTCACCTCCAATGCCGCCAAGGTCAATTTGTTTTTTCTCTCCATAGCCCTCCTATATTGAAACGCATGCAGAGCTTTCTCATCCCGATCTATTGAAGCGAATTCAAGGGTTTTCTCACCTCCATTGTAGCACCTTCGAGGTAAGATGTATTTTGGGTCTTCTTATTCTATTGAATTCTTTCGCAATATAGGGTTAGTCGTTGATTTTCTTTGCAATTACATAATTCTAGGGTTAATTTGCCTGCTGTTGTGAGTTCGAGAACATGGGGTTTGAACCAGAATGAGGCTGAAGGGCGGTTGGTCTTAGTCTGTTGTTCTTGTGAATTTCGAGCTTGCTGTTGTGACTTTTGATTTTGCTGTTGTATTCAGGTAAAGCTGTTGTCTTTGATATGTGTTCAGTTGTAAAATGTCGCTTACTGCAGTCCTTAGGAAATGCAGGTCTTTGATATGTGTTCCGTTGTGGTGGTTCCATGTAGAGTAGTTTGGTTTCTAAGACTGGTGTTAGGAAGGTTGGTTATAGGGAAACTGTGAGAGTTTTAAAAAGAATTCTTGCTATTATTTGTGAGTGAAAGTGGGGGTTCTAAAAGGATTCTAACTTTCTAAGGGTCACACAACATTTTTATTTCTATCAATAAGACTCTAAACTAATTTGCATATTCAATTGTCAGTGTATGTGCATCAATTACTAACATGTTTTCATTTTGAATCTTAGAGCAATGATATATCTTTCTTTTAAATTAAGTGTGATTTTAGTTGAGAAAATCCTTTAGATAGTAGTTCATATATAGATTCTGTCACATATGTCATTGTTTGAGTAGCTTCTTGTATACATCAACATGCTTACATTTCTCTTATTTCAAGTTTATATTATTGTACATTTGTTTTACTTTACTGGTTGTAGTGTCATGGTCCAGGCTTATTGCATTATAGGGTAAATTATGACTCATCTTAGTAGTCAGGCCTTAGTAATTTAAGCTTATTCCTTCTTTCTCATCCTTGACCATTCCACCATTCCTTTGTATTTTTTTTAATGTTATATATGTATATATATATATATATATATATCTATATATATATATATATATATATATATATATATATATATATATATATATATATTTTCTGTGCCATCCTCAAGTTATATAAGCTCTTGAATGCCTACTTAGAGTCAGTATGATTTGCTATAATGGTAGCCAACTTCACACAGTAATCTCATACTTCATATTAGTTCAAGTTATATAAACAATGATTAATTAGCAATTTTTATTTTGATTAATTAACAATTATTAGTTCTAAGGCTTGAAATCACATTAAAAGAGCATTTGAATGGTTTTTGGACGCAATTTCATTCAAAATGGCCGAAATAAGGCCTATATCACTACTTGTATGCCTATTTTCTATATTTTTAATCAAATTACCTCATTCTTCCTCTTAACATGTCATTCTTACCTAGTTAGAGGCATATAAGGCTTGAAATCACATTAAAAGAGCATTTGAATGGTTTTTGGACGCAATTTCATTCAAAATGGCCCGAATAAGGCCTATATCACTACTTGTATGCCTATTTTCTATATTTTTAATCAAATTACCTCATTCTTCCTCTTAAAATTCCATTCTTACCTAGTTAGAGGCATCTAAGGCTTGAAATCACATTAAAAGAGCATTTGAATGATTTTTGGACGCAATTTCATTCAAAACGGCCCGAATAAGGCCTATATCACTACTTGTATGCCTATTTTCTATATTTTTAATCAAATTACCTCATTCTTCCTCTTAACATGTCGTTCTTACCTAGTTAGAGGTAGCTAAGGCCTGAAATCACATTAAAAGAGCATTTGAATGGTTATTGGACGCAATTTCATTCAAAATGGCCGAAATAAGGCCTATATCACTACTTGTATGCCTATTTTCTATATTTTTAATCAAATTACCTCATTCTTCCTCTTAACATGTCATTCTTACCTAGTTAGAGGCATATAAGGCTTGAAATCACATTAAGAGAGCATTTGAATGGTTTTTGGACGCAATTTCATTCAAAATGGCCCGAATAAGGCCTATATCACTACTTGTATGCCTATTTTCTATATTTTTAATCAAATTACCTCATTCTTCCTCTTAACATTCCATTCTTACCTAGTTAGAGGCATCTAAGGCTTGAAATCACATTAAAAGAGCATTTGAATGATTTTTGGACGCAATTTCATTCAAAATGGCCCGAATAAGGCCTATATCACTACTTGTATGCCTATTTTCTATATTTTTAATCAAATTACCTCATTCTTCCTCTTAAAATTCCATTCTTACCTAGTTAGAGGCATCTAAGGCTTGAAATCACATTAAAAGAGCATTTGAATGATTTTTGGACGCAATTTCATTCAAAACGGCCCGAATAAGGCCTATATCACTACTTGTATGCCTATTTTCTATATTTTTAATCAAATTACCTCATTCTTCCTCTTAACATGTCGTTCTTACCTAGTTAGAGGTAGCTAAGGCCTGAAATCACATTAAAAGAGCATTTGAATGGTTATTGGACGCAATTTCATTCAAAATGGCCGAAATAAGGCCTATATCACTACTTGTATGCCTATTTTCTATATTTTTAATCAAATTACCTCATTCTTCCTCTTAACATGTCATTCTTACCTAGTTAGAGGCATATAAGGCTTGAAATCACATTAAGAGAGCATTTGAATGGTTTTTGGACGCAATTTCATTCAAAATGGCCCGAATAAGGCCTATATCACTACTTGTATGCCTATTTTCTATATTTTTAATCAAATTACCTCATTCTTCCTCTTAACATTCCATTCTTACCTAGTTAGAGGCATCTAAGGCTTGAAATCACATTAAAAGAGCATTTGAATGATTTTTGGACGCAATTTCATTCAAAATGGCCCGAATAAGGCCTATATCACTACTTGTATGCCTATTTTCTATATTTTTAATCAAATTACCTCATTCTTCCTCTTAACATTCCATTCTTACCTAGTTAGAGGCATCTAAGGCTTGAAATCACATTAAAAGAGCATTATTTTTGGACGCAATTTCATTCAAAACGGCCCGAATAAGGCCTATATCACTACTTGTATGCCTATTTTCTATATTTTTAATCAAATTACCTCATTCTTCCTCTTAACATGTCGTTCTTACCTAGTTAGAGGTAGCTAAGGCCTGAAATCACATTAAAAGAGCATTTGAATGGTTATTGGACGCAATTTCATTCAAAATGGCCGAAATAAGGCCTATATCACTACTTGTATGCCTATTTTCTATATTTTTAATCAAATTACCTCATTCTTCCTCTTAACATGTCATTATTACCTAGTTAGAGGCATATAAGGCTTGAAATCACATTAAAAGAGCATTTGAATGGTTTTTGGACGCAATTTCATTCAAAATGGCCCGAATAAGGCCTATATCACTACTTGTATGCCTATTTTCTATATTTTTAATCAAATTACCTCATTCTTCCTCTTAACATTCCATTCTTACCTAGTTAGAGGCATCTAAGGCTTGAAATCACATTAAAAGAGCATTTGAATGATTTTTGGACGCAATTTCATTCAAAATGGCCCGAATAAGGCCTATATCACTACTTGTATGCCTATTTTCTATATTTTTAATCAAATTACCTCATTATTCCTCTTAACATGTCATTCTTACCTATTTAGAGGCAGCTAAGGCTTGAAATCACATTAAAAAAGCATTTGAAGGGTTTTTGGACGCAATTTCATTCAAAATGGCCCGAATAAGGCCTATATCACTACTTGTATGCCTATTTTCTATATTTTTAATCAAATTACCTCATTCTTCCTCTTAACATGTCATTTTTACCTAGTTAGAGGCAGCTAAGGCTTGACATCACATTAAAAGAGCAGTTGAAGGGTTTTTGGACGCAATTTCATTCAAAATGGCCGAAATAAGGCCTATATCACTACTTGTATGCCTATTTTCTACATTTTTAATCAAATTAGCTCATTATTCCTTTAAACATGTCATTATTACCTATTTATAGGCAGATAAGGCTTGAAATTACATTAAAAGAGCATTTGAAGTGTTTTAAGACGCATTTTCAACCTAAATGGCCCGAATAAGGCCTATATCACTACTTGTATGCCTATTTTCTACATTTTTAATAAAATTACCTCATTCTTACTTTAAACATGTCATTATTACCTAGTTAGAGGCAGCTAAGGCTTGAAATTACATTAAAAGAGCATTTGAAGTGTTTTAAGACGCATTTTCAACCTAAATGGCCCGAATAAGGCCTATATCACTACTTGTATGCCTATTTTCTACATTTTTAATCAAATTAGCTCATTCTTCCTTTAAACATGTCATTATTACCTAGTGAGAGGAAGCTAAGGTTTGAAATTACATTAACAGAGCATTTGAAGTGTTTTAAGACGCATTTTTAACCTAAATGGCCTGAATAAGGCCTATATCACTACTTGTATGCCTATTTTCTACACTTCTTATCAAATCAACTCATTCATTCTTTTAACATGTCATTATTACATAGTGAGAGGCAGCTAAGGCTATAAATCACATTAAAAGAGCAACTAAAGGGTTTTTGGACGCAATTTCATTCAAATTAGAGCAATTACTATCATCAATGTTAGTTTGATTAATGATGCGTTATTCTTTAGCAATGTATGTATGTATTAATTACTTACTAACTTTTGTTTTTTATGTTTAATTTTTTTATAGATTCATATGTGAATTGAAGCACAAGTTTAGCTTGAAGACTACAAATTTAGCTCAATTGTGGTATGAATTATAAACTTAGTCTATGTTTCTTTTTCTTGATTCATGATGAATGTTTTCTCATGCTATTACAACTTGTGTATTGTTTAATGACAAATTAATGCAACAATATATAAATGCTTGCATCATCATATGCCTAGATACCCGTTCAAGGCTTTCTCATTAGGAGAAAGTCTTGAATAGTCCCCGGTTGGGACTGTTCTTGAACGTTTACACTCACTTAGGTGGTGAATGTATGTCAGTTTTTTCGATTTTAAGGAACATCTTGGCTTAGCATTTCCTCGATCACCATGTTCTCTAGGTACATATGTGGGTAAGTAATTACCTACGTCGTGTACTTGGAGAACTGGGGGGAAATGCTGCCGGATTTTCCTTAAAATTGGAAATCTGATATACATTCACTAGTGAGAGTAAACGTTCAAGGATGGGTTAGGTTGGAGTGATAAGGACCCTTTGGAAGCATATATGCATTTTTGTATCTATATGAATGTTATATGCATGTTGTGTGTTTGAATTTGATTTATATATATAATAGATGTAGCAATTATACATTATTCGTAATATGTTGCCATGTTTAGAGACAATTTACTTAATGGAGAAGGATCGTGGCTGGATGTATGGTAGACGTGATACTTTGGAATTCTTTGATGGGGTTCAAGAGTTTTGTGAGAGGGCTTCATCTTATCAGCGCAAAATGGGTTTCGATTGCCTCTATTGTCCTTGTGTTGATTGTAAAAATGTGAAGGTGGTTAATAGTGTTGATATCATTAGAGATCATGCAGTTTGTCGTGGGTTTAGGCTTAAATACCATGTGTGGATTTGGCACGGTGAATAAGGAGAGTACAATGGGGATGTTATTGGGAATGATGTGCATGATGATAGAAGCAATGATATTCGTGTGGACGAGGAATACATGAATGATGAATTTATTGCTGATAATGGTGATGAGGATGGATTTGATGATGATCAGGTGGATGAGGTGGAGGATGAAGGGGTGAATGAAATGATGCGTGGTGTTGAAGGTGACGTGTTTGAGTCGTTATCGGAGGCTTCTAAAAAGCTTTTGTATCCTGGGTGCAAAAAATACTCCAAACTATCAGATGTGCTAACACCGTTTAATATTAAGTCGAAGCATGGGTGGACGGACAACAGTTTTACGTCTTTGTTGACCGTGTTAAGTGAGATGTTGCCTGACGGGAATGAAATTCCTAAGTCATACTATTATGCAAAGAAGCTCATGTTGCCTGACCCTTGAATTGTTCTTTTAATATGATTTCAAGCCATAGCCGCTTGTAACTAGGTAAGAATGACATGTTAAGAGGAAGAATGAGGTAATTTGATTAAAAATATAGAAAATAGGCATACAAGTAGTGATATAGGCCTTATTCGGGCCATTTTGAATGAAATTGCGTCCAAAAACCACTCAAATGCTCTTTTAATGTGATTTCAATCCTTAGCTGCCTCTAACTAGGTAATAATGACATGTTAAGAGGAAGAATAAGGTAATTTGATTAAAAATATAGAAATAGGCATACAAGTAGTGATATAGGCCTTATTTGGGACATTTAGGTTGAAAATGCGTCGTAAAACACTTCAAATGCACTTTTAATGTAATTTCAAGCCTTAGATGCCTCTAACTAGGTAATAATGACATGTTTAAAGGAAGAATGAGGTAATTTGATTAAAAATATAGAAAATAGGCATACAAGTAGTGATATAGGCCTTATTTCGGCCATTTTGAATGAAATTGCGTCCAAAAACCATTCAAATGCTCTTTTAATGTGATTTCAGGCCTTAGCTGCCTCTAACTAGGTAAGAATGACATGTTAAGAGGAAGAATGAGGTAATTTGATTCAAAATATAGAAAATGGGCATACAAGGAGTGATATAGGCCTTATTCGATCCATTTTGAATGAAATTGCGTCCAAAAAGTACTCAAATGCTCTTTTAATGTGATTTCAAGCCTTAGCTGCCTCTAACTAGGTAAGAATGACATGTTAAGAGGAAGAATGAGGTAATTTGATTCAAAATATAGAAAATAGGCATACAAGAAGTGATATAGGCCTTATTCGATCCATTTTGAATGAAATTGCGTCCAAAAACCACTCAAATGCTCTTTTAATGTGATTTCAAGCCTTAGCTGCCTCTAACTAGGTAAGAATGACATTTTAAGAGGAAGAATGAGGTATTTTGATTAAAAATATAGAAAATAGGCATACAAGTAGTGATATAGGCCTTATTCAGGCCATTTTGAATGAAAATGCGTCTTAAAACATTTCAAATGCTCTTTTAATGTAATTTCAAGACTTAGGTGTCTCTAACTAGGTAATAATGACATGTTTAAAGGAACAATGAGATAATTTGATTAAAAATATAGAAAATAGGCATACAAGGAGTGATATAGGCCTTATTCGATCCATTTTGAATGAAATTGCGTCCAAAAACCATTCAAATGCTCTTTTAATGTGATTTCAAGCCTTAGCTGCCTCTAACTAGGTAAGAATGACATGTTAAGAGGAAGAATGAGGTAATTTGATTAAAAATATAGAAAATAGGCATACAAGTAGTGATATAGGCCTTATTTCGGCCATTTTGAATGAAATTGCGTCCAATAACCATTCAAATGCTCTTTTAATGTGATTTTAGGCCTTAGCTACCTCTAACTAGGTAAGAACGACATGTTAAGAGGAAGAATGAGGTAATTTGATTAAAAATATAGAAAATAGGCATACAAGTAGTGATATAGGCCTTATTCGGGCCGTTTTGAATGAAATTGCGTCCAAAAATAATGCTCTTTTAATGTGATTTCAAGCCTTAGCTGCCTCTAACTAGGTAAGAATGACATGTTAAGAGGAAGAATGAGGTAATTTGATTAAAAATATAGAAAATAGGCATACAAGTAGTGATATAGGCCTTATTCGGGCCATTTTGAATGAAATTGCGTCCAAAAACCAGTCAAATGCTCTTTTAATGTGATTTCAAGCCTTAGCTGCCTCTAACTAGGTAAGAATGACATGTTAAGAGGAAGAATGAGCTAATTTGATTAAAAATATAGAAAATAGGCATACAAGTAGTGATCATATAGTACTATGTATTAAATTTTTGCCTAACTTAAATTGTAAATGTATTTTTACATACATAACTTAAGTAATTAATTCTAGCTAACATCATTTTTGTTTAACCAAGTTTTGCAAGGTACAAAAAGGAGGTCCATTGACAAGCAAAGAGCTTAATGAAGTTCGAGATATGTTAGCGTCTTTCATCACATATAATTTAATTTGAACTTGTTAAAGTATACATTAATTATTAGTATAGTTTGTAAATATAACACCTTTTAATGAATGAGTTGTAAAAGCTATATGACATTTCATTGTATCGCATTTACGGTTATTAATTAATATTTATGTATTGTTGTTATTATTCCAATTCAATGTAAAATTATTATATTATTAGTATTTTTAATAGTAATATAATAATAATAATAATAATAATAATAATAATACGGGTAATAATAATTATTATTATAATTATTATTATTACTGTTATCATAATATATATTAATGGCAGAATTAATACAGGATGTGCAGGTATTTAGTTATTTTTAATTATTAAATTTTTTTTTTTAAAAAAAAACAGGTTTTTCCACCGGTTTACACAATGAACCGGTGGCCAAAACAATTTTCAAAATTGGCGGGCTAACTTTTCCCACCGGTTCAATGCGTAAACCGCTGCGAAAAGTCACGGTTTTGCCACCGGTTCACCCCAAAACCGGTGGGAAAAGTGCTCAACTATAACATAATTCAGAAGCTTTTGCCACCAGTTCACTCCAAAACCGGTGGGAAAAATTGTTTTTGCCACCGGTTTTGAACCGGTGGGAAATCTTTTGGGATTTCGCACCCCCCAAATCAAAACCGGTGGGAAATGTATGGTTTGAACCGGTGGGGATTGGTGTTTTTCGCCTAGTGTTAGTAGAATTATTCAAGGTCACAACAATTTAAAGTTTTAAACAATACTACTGTATTAAACTATGTATGTAAATTATCTATTAGATTATAATGTAAAATTTCCGCATACTCTGTATTGTTCTTTTAAGTGAGGTTGAGGTGATGGAGTAGTAGCATCGCTCCCCACCTAAGGTGTAAGGATCAAATAATATATGGTACATTGGTATCTTATCTTCCACTTCAAGTGAGCCCCTTCTTCTTACCTTGAAATGTATTACACCTCTATGTATAATACTTGATTTTGATATAACAATGTAAAGTTGATTTTTTTTTTTTTTTTTTTTTTTTTTTTTTTTTTTTTTTTGAGGAGGGGGGTGATGGCTAAACCTACTATTGTAGGCAATTCATCATCATTTGAAAATAACGACTAACACGTGTTATACTTTGATGGGCTCGTAGCCAATCAATGTGTTATATACTTATACTGTATATCTTGAAAGAAATTTGCTTTTTAGGGAGTAACAATATGATACACAACATTGTTGAAATCAAGTATACCAATAACTTACGTCAAAATAAAGCATACTATATATCTTAAATTAGTAATAGATAATCAGACACATACAACCAACAACTGATTGCTTGTACCTTCCAAAATAAATCTCTACATGATATATAATCTATTAGATAAATTCGTAACATATAAAACTTAAGGACTATATATAGCTATATCAAATACATGTAGCAGCATACATAAATATGGATTAATAGCTAGCCAAGTAAATAAGCTTCTAAATTATTTGCAAGCTTGAAATTTGCAAGGAACACGACCATAACCAGAATTAGCCCTCTTGAACCTCAAGGCAGTGAGAAGAACACTACGAGTAGAACCTGTCATCGCGGTGTTGAAGTTATGGAGCACTTGAATCGCGTTGTAAGGGAAATGGAAGCTGTTGTAGGAGTTAAGAAGTGCAGTTACAGTTTCCCTTAAGAGGGTCTTGTAAGGGTCACCTTTGCCTTTGAGTCCTGACCACAATGTTAAGTCATTGCCATATTTTTGCGCTGCTAAGGGTCCGAATACAAGAGCTACTGGCATTTCTGGGTTCACTAATTTCCAGTAGCATTTGTATTCTGGCTTCATCCAATATCTGCTCCATTCATCACATTTCATTAGTTTTTATTTCACGTACGAATTAAAACTGAATACTAATTCTAAATTCTACACACAAAAAATACTGTCAACTTTCTCTTTTTGCAAGTAATTGCTACGTTGTTTTTAGTTGTCAAATACGAAGTAACATTTTTTTAACATTTTTTTTCTCTTTCTTATAGTCATATCCCCTGTACTTGATTTTGCTCACGCTAAATTGTAATTAATACTCGTATAGTTTATATGCTACTCATACTACAAAAAATGCTACAGGTACGTTGTTTTTTTGGTGCATGAACGAAGTAGTTTAAACGAAAGTACGAAAAGGGTTTAAATTTTTATGGTACTAAGTAGTAGCAAAATAAGTAATGGTATTTTTTTTTTTCCATTATTACTTTGTAAGTTGTTATATGTACTCCCGTATTTAGTCGGCCTTAATAATCTATTTAGTGGGTTGCCAATAAAAGGCCAATTTCCTTTTTAAAAACAAGTCGTGGTCCAACGGCTAGTATTTCCTAAATAGTAAAAAGCTTTTACGGGAGTTAATGTCAAAGGAAACTATCAAAATAATTACTACTCCTTAGAAAATGTGACAATGAATTCAACATGCTACAAAATTATCATAATAGTCGCATAAATTTAGTAAAAAAAATAAAAATAAATCTCATAGTCATTCTAACTTTTACATTCCCTTAAGATAAAGTTACCTTTTAACTTTTACATCACCTATTGTCCCAAAATAGTTGACATTTTCATACACTAGACTGTAACAATTTAAGATATGAAAGTGAAATTTCATTGAAAGAGTGACACAAGTAGTACTTCAAAAGAACACGTGATTAGATAAACCTTTAAAAGGAAATGGTGAAGTTAGATGACCTATAAGTGAGGTGATTTAATGAGTCAATCTACCTTAAAATAATTTAATACCAAAAAAATACAACCGTACTTACTCATTGGAGCATGCCGAATTTTGTGAGAAAGGCGATGGTGGCATGTGAAACATAGGAGGGAGCTTAAAACCGGGAGTCGTGGGAGCTTTAGGAGGGGCCGGGGGGGTGACCGGAGAGACGGGTGGAGGATTTGAAGTCGTAGGTGGTGGTAAAGAGACAGGAGTAGTATTAGGAGGTGATGATGATGGTGAAGAAGTAGAACAATAAGACATAGGTTGAGCTGGTTGAGAAATCAAGGGATCAACAGAATACATCTCCATATCAAACATGCTAAACATTAGCCTTAATGATTTGGGTGGGCCTGTTGCAGCCCCACATTTGTTATTTGGGTCAGGCCCATTTTTAGGTGTGATCTGAACAAAACAGCTGCTTAAATCAGGTGAACCCCCAAAACTTATGGTATAGCTGCCCATCATATTTGTAGTCTCTTGTCCAACTACTGTCTGCCCAGTACTCCCTGGACATACCATTGCCACATTCATATCTGCATATACATTCAAAAATTCATTAAATCAGATCACTCAAAATAAATGAAGTATTATAATTGTATATGTAAAATGAATTGTGATAGTGACTATACTTAATAATTTTTTTTTTTTTTTATTTATGTTTTTTAAATGTAAATATAATAGGATCATACTTTAATATTTTACTGAGTTGAACTTTATTTTCTTAATACAATTGCTTTTAAGTTTTGTTCTTGTATTCTAGATTGTGCTTATACTGAGTAACATTTTCTTTTTTGGTGGCTCAAAATGGTCATACAAAGTTCTATTTTTGTTAGTTACCAATTTTTACTGATTAAGACTAGATTTATTGTCATATAAACTTTACGCCAGGTTTAATTTTTTGATGAACTTTTTACTTAACAAATTTTGATTATCAAGAGTGATTTATTATTAGAATAAAGCAAGGCCTAATTGATCAAAATAATGACTACATGAATAAGAACAATAAATCTTGAGGATGAAAATGGCTTTCTTTTTTAACAATAAGAAAAAGTCATTTATTATATTTCCATTGGAATGGGAATACAGAAAATATCTACTTTAGGGCTTTGAAACTGCATAACTTCAAATTTTTTTGAAAGAAATGCCATTTTTGGTAAGCAAATAATGAAATTATTTATTTATGGGGTCCAAATGATCAACAATGCCTTTTTTGGTTAGCAAACCCTTCAACAATGTAGCACCTAATGAAACAAATTATGAATATTTACATGCTAGTAAAATTTTGTTGGCCCTATTAAGAACCACAATATAAATCTATTAAACATTTAAACTCAGATCATTAGCATATACATAATACAATGTTAAAATAACACTCCTAGCTACTTTTGTGAATTTGTTCCTTCGTTCAGATTCAGTTGTCACGTTATGATAATTAGATAGTTCAAATTACACTATCAACATCTATCTTAATCTCGGAAAAATAAACATATTGAAGAGTTGAAGAAACATACCAGAAAGAGGATAATCAAAGATGGACACATGGCCATCTTTACATTGGTCACAGAAAACAGTACCAGTTATTATTGCTCCACCTTGAACTCCATGAATATCTAATACAGCAACAAAGACAGAAAAAACCAACAAAAAGTATAACTTGTTCATTGGTAGATAATTCAATATACAACCTGAAAATCGAAGATACTTTGATGGGACCTTAAAATTTAAAAGGGAAAAAAAGTTAGGAGGAAATTTAGTGTGAAGTTGGAATAAGATCAAGTGATGTTTTTATATGAGTAAAATCACATGAAGTAATAAATAACACTAGTAAGTTGCATCACCAACTTTCAACTGTCTACATTTATGATCTGTTTGAAATTAATGGTTACTACAAACGTTTATATTTTACAGTTTAGTCTATGCTAACATTTATACAACGGTGCTAGCTGCTTTCACATTTGTATTTAGCTAGCTTATAGGATAAGTCTACATTTGTATGTTGTTTTTATAGTTAATGTTTCTTTTACTGTCAATTAGATCAGTCACAGCTAATTTTGGGTATTATGAGTACCTTTGGTCATATAGTACGCACATACGAAGTACTTGGTATAAATTTTTCAGAGCCAACTAATATGGTGGCCGGATTTGTAAGAGCATAAAACTTGGATATATAGTGTCAAAAATCATTGGTACACTTGCATAAAGTTGTACAAACTACTGAGTACGTAGTTATCTCTAGCAACCGTATCCAATTTCATGATTTTTGTTTGTAACTCTTAACATTACGTTTAGGATTTTCCTAGTTTTACTGATAATATCATATACAAAGTACTCCATATCAAGTCGAGGACACCCATCAAATGAAGAATAAGAAATCTATTAATTAATTTACTGTACATGATTTTCTAAGTCGTACTCATGCTTCAAAGTATAGCGACAATATCCATCTTTGTGGTTGAAAAAAACATATCAAATATGCATTAAATTTTAATGGGGATCATACCACTTGTCATCACCGATGTTAATATAACGCTTATCAAATATCAATGCAATATAAAAAAATTCTGAAACTCAAATTTCTTGCTCGTTTACTTAATAAAGTTGCATGTAGCACCAACTTTTCTAGGAATCAAAGTTTTTTTTTTAAGACAATGGAATAATATGAGTAGTATATAAAACAAAAGATGATCATAGAATAATTTTGTTAGGGAAATATAAATTACTTGTAATATTTAAAGAAATAAATGTTTGATACTTATACCTTAGTCATTAATATAAATAGGAAAACGACGTATAGCAAATTCTATCGTCGCTAATAAATAGAGTACTTCGTAAATAAAATAAAAAGAGCGGATATAGCTGAACGACAGTTTAGAGAATTGTGGACAGTTGAGAGCTGCATAAATGGGCGACTAGGAAAGCAGGAAGGAGTCTGATTAAATGTGTTCCACAAAAAAAAGGGAACTTTATGGGTACAGAGTAACAGTACTCATATGCTGATAATCTGTACACAACCATCTGGACTAATCTATTTTGGAGCGCGTATTGGTTAGCCGTTACAGGTTGTTGGAAGCATTCATGACCTTCATTTTTTTTAATCAGATCATACTTTATACCAATATGAATGGAAGACAAACCAGAACAAAGGATTGGAGCTTTTACATTGGTATAAAATTCTAAAATCAATAATATCTCGTGATTTCATGAATAGGCCAACTCAGAGTAATGGAAAGTTGCTTGGCCCTTTGTGACTTGGGAGAGTACTAAGGAGCATGCGGAGTTTTCATCCCTAGAGTGTTTAGGTTTGTTCCGACTACGAACTTTCAAATTGTGTGAGATCCGAAGGCTAATCACTAGGCCAAGTACCTTGATTACCATCAAAAGTGAAAAGACTTGGAGTAATACATGAGTTTTTAAGTTTTTTCGTAGCGTCAAGTTCATTAATTACAGATAATTAAGGATTCATGATGTTGAAGGGTGTTTTCCCTTTTTTAGAATGCAATATTCTTGAACAATAAGAAGAGACTACCTCTATAATAAGTAAGAAATTTTTGAAAAATTCATTTACAGTTTTGAAGGGGTCTCTAAACATGACTAATGATGCTTATATAAGGCAACGTTTTAAGTTAATCTGGCTGCAAAAATAAAGTCCTAATTATGGTGTTGTATTTTCAGAAGCAAACCCATTAAGGAGCCCAGTAAAACGTCCAGCACAAAAGCCCACTAAACTCTTCAAGTTTTATTTTGGCCCTATTTGGTAATTAGCGGTTAGCTGATCAATATAGCTGATTGTACTAACTGATTTGACTATCCGGTTATTAGCTCATTTGACTAAGTAGCTTACTAAATTCGTTTTCAATCATGCAATGCTTAAGCACAAACTAGGAACCAAAAACTCCAGATTTGAAGTATCAAAATGAGAAAAACTATAGCTAAATAATCGTAAATTGGATACAGAATTCCAAAGCATCTGCAGAATTTTTATACCGGACTCCAAGTTAATAATGCCACAACAGAAAAAAATATTTCAACAGTCGCAAAATGTCAACAGAGTTACTAAGATTAACACAGCAACAGCAGCCTCAGCTGCTGTTATTGGATCCTTTTTATATCAATAGCTCACTATTACACAAAAATCTTTTTGCAAAGCCAGATACTCCAAGCATAAGCAACGAAAGTGTAGTTATAAGTTAAAACAAACATTAACACTTAACGTTCAGGTGACCACCCTGCTACCCAAAAAACAGCACAAACACTATGACCTTTCAGGTTTTCCAGGTCCTAAAGAATATACCTATCTAAGACGACTATCAAAAAATTGATTCTCAATCGAGCAAAAACCCACGCTCCACTCTGCTATTCCATCATTGACAGTCTTCAGTTCTCTTCTGAAACTTTCTCAACACTCTCAGAAGCACTATCAGTAGTACTCTCGGCTGTGGCGGTGTTATTCTCTGTTGTATCAACACTATATCATATCCAACAAGGAAGAAGAAAAACAAGAGCAATTAGAACTGTTATAAGAGAAATAGCTTACACTTTCTATAAAAATTACGCATATACATATTCTGATTAACATAAATAAACTGCATTAACTCTTCAAAATTCCAAGTTCAGGGAGTTAAAATACAATGCCAACACACAGACAGACTTTCCAGATGGAGACAGACCGATCACCTAAGAGAAAACAGATCACTTTCTGTGGATTCAAACTACAGAGAAAAGCCACCACATAGTTTCAAAGATAGATCTTAAAATCTAATGCACTATCACGTTTGTTGCAAACTGCCAAACAGTATAAAATACTTGCAATCCCCACCTCTTCTAAACAAAAAGATACCAAAAACAAGCACTAGACTTTTTTTGATGCAAAAAACATGTAGTTCTAAACCACTATTGAATAATATGTGTATGCAGTTATGCACTTATATTTTGTAATGAGAAGCTATGATATTAAGACTCGTAATTTGCAGCCCAAGTATTCATGTCAAGTACTCAACAGTCAATACTTTAGATAGTAAGTATCTAGCGCACTTCAGTTTTGTCCATGAAAAGAAATACTCGTATTAAATTATTAATACGGAGTACTTCCCTACTCACAGATATAACAATGGAAAGCATCAACATCCTCATCCTCATGTCCACATAATAACTTTTGATAATTTATAATCATGAAACTTTCATGTCATGCTCATGAAATTCTGACCCCTAACATTATCCAACACCAAGAATCAAAGTTATGAGGACCATGTCAAATTATCAAATCAACACTTATTAGCTAGAGCCACTCTGGTGGGCAGGAATGTCCTTGAGTGAGTGCAGGCTCTTTCCCTGCCTTAAACTCCAGTCTTTTTAGTTATTAATGTTTGTGTGGTTACAGCTCATTTTTAAAGATCAAATCTTTTCTCTCTGAAATTCTCAAAAACAGTGTTTATTGGAGAGGCTGCAAACTCTGTGGCAATGTCAATCATGTCAAATTATCAAATCAAAAACTAAAGTGGCTTATACAATGTCAATCTAGGGATTTTGCAAACCCAATAAACTCATTGATTCTCCATTGCCCTAACAAATATCTCATCAGCTTAATCTCAATCCCCCTAATGATCATATTGGTTGCAATTTGCAAGCATTATGCAACAATGTACTACCATAATGCAATCTTCCAAAGAAAAATATTCATAAATAAATACTGCAAACATTAACAACACAGCCAAGAAAAAAAATCAAAACAATGAGCTTTTAAATATTCACAATTAAAGAAGAACAGGATCAAACCTTGATCCCGGAGGAGAAGTAACAGCATCAGCCGATTCCGGCTTCCTCCAACTCTTAACATCATCCCCAGAATCAGACCTCCCAAGCCCAAAACCCCTTCTCCCAAACCCTTCACTCTTATCACCATTAATCTTCACAGCCTCCAATTTCTCATCAATTTCCTTCCAATCCTTCCCTTTCTCTGCCAACACCTCCTCCCTAGGCCTCGCCTCCCCGAACGGATTCGTCCCTTTCGCCTTCACCTCGGTAGGAGTAAAACTCAGCCCGGAATTCACTCCTTTTGCCGCCTCGGCCGGAGTCACATTGTCATTACTCACAACAGGCAATGTCCTAGGCTGCAAATTCAATCTAGGCCTTCCACTCCCACCACCTCCAGACCCAATACTCTCCCTCCTCTCCCAAGTATCCGCCTCAACACCACCACCAACACTCCCACCTCTCTCCTCCTTCGATTTCGACCAATTACCCGAATCCGGACCCGACCCATTTGAATACGACTCGAACCCCATCCGTCTCTCTCTCCTCGGCCCATCAACAGGGGCAGCAACAAAACTCTTATTAGAGGCCCAATTATCAACCTCATCAGCCCGACTCGAATTAAAGAACCCAACTTTCTCTCTCCTATCAGACCTCTCCGGCGCACCACCACCGAAAGAACTAAACTTCTTCGTCTTGGACCAATCATCCGCTTCGTCGGCCCGAGAAGGGCCCATATCCCTATCTCTACTAGAACTCCTGTCAGAAACCCTAACCCTAGAATTATCATTCGCGCCGCCGCCGCCATAATTTCGGAACCCACCACCAAGGCGAGGTCTTTCGAGCTCCTCGGCGGTTCGCTCACGTGGTCCGGTGGGAAGAACGAGCATCTCATCTTGGGTTAGCCGCTGGGGGACGGCGAAGGCTTTGGGCTTGGGCTTTGGGGCTGCGGACCCATAAGTGGAAAACTCAGCCAAAGAAAGGGTTTGGGCCTTGTTCTTCTTCTTGGGCTTGGCGGCGGCTGCGGCGGCTAAAGATGGGAAATCGGCGGCGGGTGGTTCGGGCTTGGTGGGCTGAGGCATGATCTGTTCAGCGAGTTCATCTTCGTGTTCTTCAGAGTCTAAGGCCCAAGCTCCGGGCTTGGCCCAAACTGATGAAACAGTTGCCGCCATTGTTTCTCTCTCTACAAGGGTGTCTGTTAATCTTTTTCTCTCTTCGAAGTTTGAGTGTGTGTTTGTTTGGAGATGTGAAGTGAGAAGAAGGATGAGGATATGTTAAAGAGGGGTATAAAAGGGAATCGAGTTGCGTGAGTTGGCAGCTAATTAAGGAAATTTTGGGAATAGTAGAATTGTGAAAAGTATGAATACAATTAGATTTTATTTTGGTTTTGTTTCCTAGTTTTGAGTTGATTAGTGTTATTTTGATTGTGGTAATACAAAGTTTGATTTGGATTAAATGTTTTTTTTTTAACGAAATTTCAATTCTAATCTCATCGGACTTCAACTTTGTATTACAAAGGGAAAATTATTCAATAAAATACGTAAATCTATTGAATATTATGGAATATTTTGTAAAAATTAGTACAGTAGTAGTTTTTTTTTCCCTTAAATTGAAGGGTGGCCCAATATATATTTATCACATTACTTTTGATTAATTTTAAATCTATTAAATTATTCATTGCTTAGACGAGAGTAAGGAATAATTCAAGGGGTTAGAATTTTCCTCCCGTTCTAAGAGATTTTGGAATTGATTTTCACTCTCGTCCTTATGACTCTTTAAACACCAACAAAAATTTTACATTGCTTAGACAACCTATCAAGCCATCAGGTTCCACCATCCTTAGCTAGGTTGTAGGCGTCCTGGATGATCTGCCTAGAAACATAACATATATTGCAAAAAAGGAACAGAAAATTTAGAATATTCATACCCATCTAAAAAGGTTTTATTTTCTTGAACATTTTCTTCCACAACCTTCCAATTTTATCTCCCGAAGATTTAAGAGACAAGTGAAGATAAATTCCACACTTAATTTAGTTTACTTGTATATATTATTCTAACAATATGAGGTTCATCATGTAATGACCCTAGAGCAAGTGGTCCAACCTGGATATTTCTCAGTAATTTGGAGTATTGCACGTTCAACTTCATCATGTACTGTATTTGTCTAGACTGCATTCTCAAAATTCCAACATGTGTTTTTCCCAAAAATGTGTAAGCTTCATACAATTGACACTTACATAACAGCACACCACAAATTCTACAATGTATACCACTAAGTATTTTTTTGGAATTATATACAAAATACAAGTAATAAATAGATTGCAGTATGCAAATTGCGAAACTCAGGTTTCCTGGCAAAAAATACCATACAGTATTTTTTTTATCAATTCAGAAGAATGTGACTGTCAACAAAAGGATTTTACATAAAAGATACAAACATTGGCTAATCACAAATGATTTTAAAAATGAATTTATCAATTCAATCACAGAATAAACTCATATCTTCATATGCCAGAAAAACAATGGGGTTATGTACATGTATAGACTATGAGGCAAGCAACACACAAAAAAATTAGATACAAACATTGCTGCTGGCCATCGCTGTATCTAGCAATGTGCTATCAGACGACATGCAATCTACAAAGGCAAGTAATTTAAAACCTTAATTCTTCAGACAGTGTAGCTCACTTCAGTGCCCCAGGATTACCAGCAGGCGATATTCATCACAACAGCGCACTTCCTACACAAGGCCATTTTCTATAACAAAAAGGTCTTTCGAGCTTTAGCTGAAGGCACTGTCAGCGACTGTTTTCCTGAGTGGAAAAAATATCTCACCATACTTTTGAAATCGAGTTTATCTCAACCTTGTCATTCAAAAAAGTCTGTATTGTGCAATGTAATTAGGTGCTCCTCATCACCAATTTTTTGACTCTCTCCAGTTGAGTACCAATTGGCAGGTCCTGCATTGCCTCGTGAATCTGTAGTCATAAACAGGAAATTGAATGAATGTGATGAAACAGAGCATATTTTGTTAGCAACTGGATAGATCCTTGGAAAAAATTGCTGTTGGTTATTCTATGGCATACTTTGGTGATCATACATATCGCAAATCACAAATTCTTGATTTTAAAAGCTGTTGTTTGAAGTCAGCATAGTATAAGGAAGATAAAAAGTGTCACGTCAAGACAGATCATTTTCTGTTAATTGAAAGGGCAAAATAAATTGATAGATAAAAATAAATCTAGGGAGTTAACATCATGCTGGATAACCTACCTAAGGTGTTGGTTTGCTCTTGGTCTCTGGTAGCATGTAATATGATTGTTCCAGTGAGAACCGTAATAAAGCCGCAAATTTCAGAAGCTATGCTGCTTGCATCTTGGCCAGACCAATCCTGAAATGATACATACATTTTAAAGCTTATTCTCCCTACTTGGAGCAAAATATTGATAAACAGAAAAACTCGATGATTAGTCTAAGAATCTACCTTGAACATGATTGCACTTGCAGCAATAGTCAGGGTCGTGAACATCACATAATATATTGGAGATACTAATGCTGCATTAAATGTATCAAGTGCCTGCAAAGAGGATATCACATAATATAGAGCTTAATAACAATGACATTTGTCATAAATTAGAAGATGGACACCCGTCAGGCATCAGCCAATCCTAGCAATGGTATAGGTAAACATTGAGAGGTCTTGATAACCCTTCCAATGTTTACTAAAACTAAACCTTTCCTTAAATCCTGGACACAAGAGGTTTCGTAATATTCTATCTTTCTGTACTGGAATTCATGCTCCTACTTAATAACCCATCTCCAAAGAACTCTTAAAAAGTCAATTAACCATGCTTATTAACATCTCAGCACTTAGGAGCAAGTGGCAAAGGCATACATCTAAAAGCAACACCTTTGGAACAAAATGAGTCATAAGTCACAGATTAAAATTGAAAATACTAGAGTGATTAGAAAGTGAGGTTCTGCTAGACTGTCTTGTCATCACTCAAATGTAATATCCCAGGAAGAGAATGTTATAGCCAGGAATTGAGTAGAGAAATTATATTCACTAAGGTAATATTACTTTGATGACTCGTATTTCCACCTCTCTTGCCAAGAATTTTCTAACAACGTACTGACAAATACACACAAAGACCAGAAGACCCCCAACATCAAACTTTACAAAAAAATGAAAGGAGACAAATTGTAAGATAGAAGGAAGAAAAAGCATACAATAAAAGAATATGCAAACCTTGTTCAGGTAGTTTAACTGTGTAATGACACAGACTGCTCCCACAGTCATGAAAAACCAAGTTTGTGGATAGATAAGCTGGTTTGTTCCCTCCAGAGTAAGTTTTATAGCTATTCCAATAGCCTTGATGCTCACTACCTGCAGAGTGGCTATTAAGACCCAAAGATTGTGGGGGAAGCAAACATCAAATAGACAAGTGAAAATTTCAAATTATCAACAGAACATTTTACCGTCAGTGAACCTATTAAAGAACATATCCCTAAGTAAACCAACAAATTTGTCTGCCCATAGCGTGGCTCCAAGTGCAAAATCAAAACTGCCACAATGGATAATGAAGCCGCCACATAAATCAAGAAATCTGGTCATAGAAGAATATGAAAAAATCAGTTAGGATGACTATAGGCCAGGGCAGGTATAACTATTTAAATATATTGCTAGACGTCATTTGAAATGACCTGTTTGACTTGCCAGATCCCAAATTTGTTGAACAGAAGTTGGTGCTGCCTCCTGTGGGGCATGAAGAACAATTACCACCGACCCCACTATACAAGACACACATCCCAGGACACCAAGCTTTGACAGTCTTTCCTTGAGCATGAAGTGTGCTAACACCGCACTGAACAAATCAGGCAAGTGAAATCAGACAAACAGCATTTGTCATTAACAATATTTCAAGAAATTCAATCCAGTTTACCTGATTATAATACTTAACGCTCCAAGCGGTGTTACCAAAACAGCCGGAGCATAAGCATATGCCACAAAGTTTGCAGCCTCTCCAATAAACACTGTTTTTAAGAATTTTAAAGAGAAAAGATTTGATCTATAAAAATGAGCAGTAACTCACACAATCATTAATAACTAAAAAGACTGGAGTTTAAGGCAGGGAAAGAGCCTGAACTCACTTAAGGACATTCCTGCCCACCAGAGTGGCTCTAGCAAATAAGTGTAGCCTCCATATCCTACATTGTCAGACAAAAATGATTTCAAATGCAGGATAAGTAGGCTGATGGGAGTAAAGTCATAATAACCATTTGGTGCCAGTGAATTATTGAAAACAGTTAAATAATAACTTTCTATTACCAAAACAAAATACCAGCACACTGTATATGGAGGATCATGGGAAACCTTTTTTGCACTATAAAATGACATGGCTTCATCACAGAACTATGAAAATATGCAGAGATCCTTAAGTGGTAGGTCGTTAACTGTTAGACAGATAGCATAGAAGGAAAAGAAATTTATACCGTAAATACATTTGATTTGTCAAACAGTACCTGACTATGGGTGAATTATTTCGTTTCTTTAGTGAATTTAATCATCATTTTTTAGAAATGACATCTAGCATACCTGCAATAGAAATCAGATAACACTTGTAGATGCCCTCAATCTGATCAAATTGATATTAATCTGGAGGAACTCTTTTTTTTTTTTTGGGAAGCATTAACAAAGGGGAGGGGCACTTCTCACTGAAATTATTCTAACAAAAGGAAGGCAGATTCACTAAAGATAAGAAGGATAACATTGGTCATATGTTAAATTTACGCAAGCACGTACTTATTGCATAAAAAGAGAGCAACTTCTAACCTAATGGAAAATAAATTTCTTAAGTGCACGGCTCCAATATCTTTAATGCCTTTCGTACAGCGCCTACTGGTTTAACAATCAATCCATGGCCATCAGACAGAATTCTGGATTAAAAAGCTAAGCAGTCCAACAAGCTCCCAACTTTCAAAACCAGCTCACGTCACATACACTGCAGAACTGCATACTGAATCAGTATAGCCTTAATTGTGCTGTTTTACTGACACTAATTTTGTTTTACTACTCCATAAAGACACTCTAGTTTCAACCGGTTGGGGTAAGACAAATTAGACCAAGATAACCATATCCAACCAATGGTGTCTACTGTAAATGCTATGTTAATATGTTGTTGCAGCACAGTATTGCTATACAAAGAGGCAATTCGACAACATTTGCAACATAATAAGTGAGCCAAATGACCTGGTGTAGAACCCCCCTTCTCCTTACACTCACCATCCACCCCCACCCCCCTCCCCTCCCTCACCCTCCTTACAACCAACAAAGAAATCCTTAACACAGCCCAAAAAGGAGGTCACCCACCACAAACTTATCATATAAGCAGCCTAAAGTTTCATACTCCACGACGATGTCCACGTAAATAATTCACTATTCCTTTTTGCATTCTCATGATTCAAGTTAATATCCAAGCCACCAAATATCATCCTTTTCATTAAAAGGAGGGAACTTCACACAGTAACTGACTAGAATTTCAAGTTCATATACCAGACAACTCTACTTCTAATTCAATCCAACAAGTATTAACTTGAAACTAACATACCAAACACTACAAATCTATGAAGATCAACCCATAGACAAATATAAACAAACTAAAGATGAGAACAACAGCAACAATAACCATTTCAGAGCCAAAAAATATTGAACTTTGTCAAATTAACAACATTCACAGGTCAATTGCTTAATCTATATTCAAAGTTTAATAACTACTACAATCATCAAAAGATTAAATACCTAGAATCATACAACTCAAAAATAAGTCAATTAACCCTTTTTTCAAGCAAAAGTTGGACAAACCTGCACGGGTGCCATTAGCAGCAGCACGAAGAAGACCCTTCTTCTTCAAGATAAAGCTGGTTCCAATAAACACACTTGAACCCACTGCTAGTACCAACCCTCTTACATTATCCTCCGCCATTAACAAAACCCACTAACTTCCCGCCAAATCACCGATCCCCAATTACAAAAATCAAATACCCAGAAAATATTTATCTCTAAATTCCAAAATTTATCAATCAAAAACAAAATCCCAGATTTTAATTTTTAAAATTCTGGGTTCAGATTCCAATGGCCGGAAGTCACTCAATAATGATAAAGAAGACGAGTTAAATTTGACTGATTACTTAGGATTGCTTTTTGTAATCATTCTACTGCAACGACCAAATTTGTAATTTTTGTGTGTACTTTAATCTGATTTGTATATCTTCTATGAACTGTCAATAATTCCGTAGGGTAGGATGTCAAAGTGATGAACTGGCATAATTACGCAGATTTCAATTGAAACAGAGGAGTGATCAATAGAGAATTAAAGACGTGGTAAAGTTGATCATTTTGTTTGTCAAGACCATAATTATTGTGATTACAAATATTGGGCTAATACAGTATTATTCTTTGGACTCTTTGGTATAAAAATGTACAAATGGCCTTTAAATGAGTTTGGTGTTGATGGTTGCTTTTGCTTCTTTGGATTGGATTGTACAATTTGTGTGGTTAGTGTTCGATCCACATCGTGATTAGACTATGTAACAATGTTAATTTTATGGACTTTATTTTCAAAATCATACTTCATACACTATAATAGCGAGCTTGAAGAAATCGATAATAGCATTATAGATTTTACTTAAAATATACCAATGATAATTTTTTAAATAAGACATATACACATCTATGCATGTTAACGATCAAACTGAGCTCCAATCAATTTTACATGAACATTGAATTGTTTTTGAATATTAGTTTTCATTTCAATGTACATAATTACATAAGGACGTAATTTCAACTTAATATTTTTCGTGGAAATGGCTCATAAGATTACTGGACTACGGAGTACAATACTCCTTACTCCTTACTCCTTACCTTATTTACAAAAATAAAGCCGAGTAATTAAAACAACAATACATATCTACTTTTTTTAATTTATCTATACAAGATGCTAAAGGCATTTATGTAATTAAGATTGAATCTTCTTCCTAAATACTTACTCTAAAATTTTATTAAAACACGGATTATTAATGTTTCAAAAAATTAAAAAATTTACATGAGTTACTAAATATAGTGTGAATGTGTGATACCTTAATTATCATACGTGTACTTAAGGGTCCACTTGAACTACAAGTAGTCAAACTCTCAGTGCTTGTGCATATAATATGCCTCAAAGTTTCCACTCTAATCTTACGTCGGCGTGTCTCTTTATGCAAAGTTGGTTCACAACTTTACTCCCCCCCTAAAAATTCTACATCACCTATCACCGCATTTCATCATCATCCTCTTTGTGTATTTGCTCCCCTTCTTCTCACTCACTTCACCCCCTCTAAATCCTACTTCCCCCTCACATCACCTCGGCCGCACCCATCACCAAGAGTGAGAGTCCACTTAACCCTCTACGAACCAAACATGGGACTAAGCAACAACATAACAGCAATACTAAACTTCATAGCACTCCTATGTTCAATCCCAATCATTGCCTCGGGCCTATGGCTCGCTTCCAAGCCCGACAACGAGTGTGTCCACCTCTTCCGGTGGCCCGTTGTCGTGCTCGGCTTCCTTATCTTAGTCATCTCACTAATAGGCTTTGTAGGGGCTTATTGGTACAAAGAAAGCCTCTTAGCTCTTTATCTTTGTTGTATGGCTATCCTTATCACTCTCCTCCTTGTCCTCCTCATTTTCGCCTTCGTCGTAACCCGGCCCGATGGCTCGTCTCAGGTCCCGGGCCGGGGGTACAAGGAGTACCGCCTAGAAGGGTTCTCTAATTGGTTTAAGGACCATGTTACTAATAATGAGAATTGGTTTAAGATTAGAAACTGCTTGATTGATACCAATTTTTGTGCTAAGCTCAATTCTCAATTTGTGGGTGCTCCTGATTTTTTTGTTGCTCATATCTCACCTCTTCAGGTACACACACTTTTCCTACCTTATGATCCTATTCTTTTTGTGTCCAATGACTAATTTAACGCGTAATTTTGTTATACAATCTCAATTTTATGCAAAGAAAAATGTTTTTTAAAGACTATAATTAGCATAATGTTTTATAATGTAAGACATTAACTCGGGTTAGAATAATAATAATAATATAGCAACATATAAGGATAACATAAGTTGTTAGGGAGTTACTTTAGAAATGCTAGCTATCCGGCCGTGACTTGTTATTAAATTAAGTTTATAGAAATACGGATTCGCATTTATGAAATTATGACTCTAAAATTAATTTGGTTAGATGTTGAAACTTGAAAGAAAATATTGAAAAATTGTCACACTAAAGGTTGACTTGAAGTCTTGATAAGTACATACAGTAAATCTGATCAGCAATGAAAGGCTAAGAAGGTTGCTGTGAAAGTAGCTTGGCGTTTTCATACGCTGCTTCTCTGACACACTCCTCTGCTTTGTATTCAACTTTTGAGGCCCATAATTAAGAAAATACGGAATTTATTAAGTCAATTTTTTTTTTTTTTTTTAAGTCTACTTAATTATACTCGAAGTATTACTCCGTACATAAACATGGTTTTCCAACATTGGGGTATTTTTTGTAGAATTGATTCTTTCTTAGTGTTTAAGTTTATTTCCTCAATTGCTCGTTCTCTTTTTGGGTAATGAAGTACTCTTACAAAACAAATTTCACTTATAAATTACTCATTAGCATTTTGGGACTAATAATCTAATTTACCTTAACTACTCATAATATGTACTTAAAGAGTTAAAGGAACTAGTAGTACTAGATATCTAGTTGAACATTGTCAAAAAAAAAAAAAAAAAAAAAAATAGGTAGTTGAAATTTGATGAATATGTGAAAGTCTTAAAATTAATCATAGCTTACAAATTGTGTATTTCTATAATGATCTAGATCTGGAATATCATAAAGTGGGTCCAAATTATTGAGTGAAACCCATATGAATTATCTTTGCTGATAATTAGTGGGTATGGTCCACCGGTGGTTGCACTATTTAATCAGTCATATGCTAACCAAAGTCAATTAAAATTATCCTTTGCCTTTTTCCTTACTAATTGTTGTTTAGTTCAATTCTAATCAATCACTAAAACTCCCACTACAAAAATTTAAAAACTTTATTCAAAAATTTACGAGAAACTTCTATATTTAATCAGGTACTACGTGTGGAATCAATTTTATTTTGAAATTCAGAGAATCAATCTTTTTATCACACTCATAGAAAGTGCTCTGTTCTAACCGAAAAAAGTAGAATAGTTTAGAAAATATGGAATTGTCTTCATTGTAGCAGGTAGAAAAGCATTTTATTGTTTGCAAACTGATGCATGTCATCTTGTGAACCACTGGAATTATAAAACTAATTAAAGTAGTAATTAGTGCTTTCTTTGCCTTTAGTTTCGGCTGTTAATTACCAGAATTTATTTGATGTCTTGGGGCATGCATATTTACACTAAAACTTGTCACTATGTGTGGATGTTGTCTTGTTGGTGGTACATAAAACACGAGATTCAATTCCATCTATATCATTTTCTGTTGTAATTCTTTCATCATCTATAACTCTAAAAGAAGATGGTAATTGTTAATATTGTCAAAACGGAACAAGTAATCACTTATCATTGTACCAAGACATCAAGCTAGTCATCTAGTAGTCAATAATTTAGTCAGGGTATCATAGTGTTAATATTTCCCTATATAGCATTTGGTGGGTCACATTAGCATGGTGTAACATTCATAAAACTCAATTATTGATAATCTTTTATCATTGAAAATATGAAATGACCTTATTGCCACTTTATATTGCCCTTCATTAGCAAAACTAAAATGTTACAGTAGTTGTTGAACCCAACAATATGTGGCTACCACCAGACATCTGTTGACCTTATTTGTGGACTTAAAATTCTGAAGTACTTTCATTCCTCTTATTACAGTCAGGGTGCTGTAAACCACCAGACATCTGTGGCTACCAATATGTGAACCCAACAATATGGACTAACCCTACAAACCCGGCAGCTGACCCGGATTGCACATTATGGAGCTCCGACCAAAGCCAACTATGCTACAATTGTAACTCTTGTAAGGCAGGGCTTCTTGGAAACCTAAGGGATGAATGGAGGAAAGCCAATATCATTCTCATAATCACTGTCATCGTGCTCATCTTTGTTTACGTGATCGCTTGTAGTGCATTCAGGAATGCTCAAACTGAGGATCTTTTTCGCAAGTATAAGCAAGGTTGGGCTTAACCAGACTTGAATCCAACAAAATTTAATTTCATCTTTAAGCTAGGTAGTTTAATTTGTTTCATAGAAATTAGTTTCAATTTTGTATATGGAATGCCACAAGTGTATGTTCAAGTTTATAAGTAATTGATAGAATAGAGAACAAGTTGTAGTAAGCATTATTTTCAAAGAGATTCTCAATTTCTCATAGTAAACTTAGCCTTTTCTTTTCTTTGTAAGGATCAGATTCCAATCAATTAAAAAAAAATGGAATTAAATGTAATTGTTTGATTCCCATATCTTTAGTGGATAGCTTTGTATTATTTGCTATTTTACTCCTATATGATTCCAGCTTGACTAATGAGTATATCATATTATGGTGGGTATATCACGACATTCTTGCGTGCACATGGTAGTGAGTGTGACATACCCTACAATCCTACACATAACGAACGTATCAACCATCGCACGTAATAAAAGTAATTTATTATCATGTAACGTTAATCTAGTCTTCTAAGGGTTCAATTAGTCATCATGTGTGTGAGTTACATAGAAATAAACTTAAGAAAAATTGATGGTTAATCTATGAGCTAAAAACTAACTTATTAACAAGGCCAAACAACATAATCTAGTGCACGATATCATAATTTTCTCTATCTTCATGCACTCTCATATAATTAATTGTCTGATCTTTTATAATCGATCTATTTCAAATCTAAAAGAATTGTTACAACTCAGTTGTATATATAATTAAATAGTTATGATTCGTTTGTATGTAGGAATTGCACCTCTTGGCTTTCATTGGTTTATTTTGAAATATAATGTATCTATATTATTGATCTCAAAAATTATCAAGAAACTATAGACAACATACTAACATAGAGAGACACTCTAACCCTTTATGTTGACGTGAGTGGACCACCGACTTTTATTCTTTCAACAACTCGATACTAATGTTGTCCTACTTCGAAGAATCAATTATACTTCCAAGTAATTAATTTCTGTCAAAAATATTGTGGACAAATAATAATAATAATAATAATAATAATAATAATAATAAATTAAAAACATCAACCTCAATAACAATAATGTAGATTTATCACATGGGATGTGCCCTAATTGTAGCTTTGACGATGGTTCTTGGCAGCATACAGTTGGAATAATTCTTAAAAGGCCACACTTTCTAGCCTTTTGAACATTAATCTAGTAACTTGAAATTTCTAGATTATTTCCTTTACTAATTGATGCCATCAAAACCAATTGTGTGATTGTGTCCGTGTGTCTCCATGCATAATTCCTTAAAGTTATCATCAAACCATATTACAAGTATATAAATTATCTCATGTATATTGGATTTGATAGTTATTGGAGATTGGAGTATGGTACATCATAAAAAGAGAAAAAATAAATTTAATACTTAACAAATAGAAAGAAAAAAAATGAAGTAAATTAAGTTGAATGATACCTCTAAAATTACAAATTAAAGTCACACGAATTTGGAGATTCGACCCACATATATTGTGAAAAATGGCTAGGTTTTGAAGGACCATCATAAAATTTGCCAAGCATGCCATTTGTTAAGTTGTAAACACAAGCATCACTGCAATCTTGTCCGACACCAAGCCACCTCCCCGTCATACGATCATCGGTAAAGTAAATGCAATTAGGCTTAAATCTGGTGCTATTTGAAACAACCTCGACGGAGAAAGAAGAGTTTGTACCAATAAAAATAGCTCTATTTCCCAAGCTTTCAACTTTGGTGAGAATTCCAGTCATAACATTCAACTTAAAAACCTTAAATCCTTTGGTGCAACGCCAATGGTTAATAGTCTTAAATTTGCTATAAAAACCATACCTTTTGACGAATAATGAGCAAGTCACCTAGTGATTCAACCAAGTTATAATGCCATTACTCATTGTTATGTCTACTATCTCCAATTTCCTTAGTCACTACATGAAAATAAGGATAGCCTATCGCTGTCTGAAATCGTACAACCGTACCATAAAAGTTAACTGCATAAAATTCTCCATGATAAAACGCTATATCATGACAAAGACTATAGAAAAAATCATCAAACTTGTATGATACCCCCGTGTTTATGTTTTCAGGATCCAACACCGGAGTCCACATTTTATCACCATTCCTCCAGAAAACCAACATTGGTGGGATCTTACGACCAATCTTACCCTCCAAAGAAAGGAAGACGACGAAATCAGATGTAGTCGAGGGGTTGGCAGATAAAACAAACTTATCATGATAATATTCAATTCTTTGGTGTCTATAATACCATAAATGGATGGTTGGGGTGTTTATAATGGCACCGGAGAAGGGGTTGAAAAGAGAGGAAGTTTTACGATCTGGTGCCACAAGAAGCCAGCCATACGACGAAAACAATCTCTTCTCAATTTGATCATGGCCTCTGTTGAGTAAGGATTCAGGAATATTAACATGAATAAACATGTGCTTAGAAAGGCCGTACAAACGACGAGTCTTCAAGGAATTGTTGCTCTCTGGTAGCATCAACAATGGAAGTGTATGTTCGCGATTCAATGATGATTTGTTGGCCGATGCTTGGAATTTTGCATCCCCACCTAAAATTTTCATCCCAATCCCCGCGGCGGGTCTAAAATTCATCCCCATCCCCGCCCCGGCGGGTACAATTCCAAAACCATCCCCACCCCAACCCTTACTTGGATATTCACCTCCACCTAATCCCTACCTAAGACCCGCTTAATCCCCGCCTCCCAAATACACAATCCTTCATAATTAATAAAGATTGCAAAAAGAAAAAAATTATTGTTAATATTACACATTTTTTTGTTTATAATATAAGTGTATTACAAAGTATTATATTTACTATTTTATTTTACATAATTTTTTTTTTATAAATGATATAAAAGTATATAATTTTGTTTTTAAAAATATATGGATGTGGGGATGGGGCGGGTACGAAGTGGGGCGGGTACAACCTAAAATCCACCCCCGCCCGATCACCCATGGCGTGTGTGGTTTTTATCCCCATCCCCGCCCCATCACCCGCCAAACCAAGACCCATCCCCGCGTTGAATCCTCATTGAATCAAATAAATTATTAAAGATAATAATAATAATAATAATAATAATAATAATAATAATAATAATAATAATAATAATAATAATAATAATAATAACAGTAGTAATAATAATAGTAGTAATAATAATGATAGTAATAATAATAATAATAGTAATAATAATAATAATAGTAATAATAATAATAATAATAATAATAGTAATAATAATAATAATAATAATAATTATAACAATAATAATAATAATAATAGTAATTATAACAATAATAATAATAATAATAAGGAAATTTTGTTAATTACTACCTCAAAAACAGAGGCTTTGTGAATTACTACCCCTAAAAAAAAGTTTTTAATTACTACCCCTAAAACCGATTAATTCAAGTGATTGCTACCCTTTTCCCTAATCAGGCGATTTAAGCTCTTAAAGATATCATTATCCGGCTAATTTATAATTAGTTACTTTTAAACCTTAATTAACTAATTAAACCCTAGAACCACCTCCACACCACCATTGCACCACCACCCTAAACCTGGCCCTCACCCGAAACCACCGTCTCCCTCCCCTCACCAAAAACCGACCGCCTCCCCTAGCCCCACCAAGAACCCAACCTTAGCCACTTGAACCCTAATTTCTCTTCGCAATGCCCTCAATTTCATCTCCCACCTTGTAAAAGCACGACATATTCTGTGAATAATGAGGCTGCTAGGCTTCAGATTCCGGTTATTGGGTTGGTGGATTTGAGTGTTTCGAGGGAAATGGGTTTTGGCGAAGGGGGTTGGAGTTTCAATGGTTTCGAGAGAAGTTAGGGGTAAAAATGGTGGCTTGATGGTGGTTTCAAGAGAAGAAGGTGGGGGTTGTGAGTGGTTTTGGGGGAAGAGAGTAAGGCTGCGGGTGGTTTCGGGGGAAAGGAGTGAAGCTGCAGGTGGTTTTGGGGGAATTTGGTGGTTTTCGGTGGGATTGGGGAGGGAGATGGTGGTTAACGGTGGGGGCTCTGGAGGAGGCGGTGGGGCTGCGGTGGGATGGAGGTGGTTGGGTTCTCCGGCGGAGGGGAGGGGGTCAGGGCCGCCGGCGGGTAGGGAGGGGAGATTTTTTGAGGGTAGGAGGGATGGTTGGGGGTTTAGAGGTGGTGCAGTGGGTGGTTTAGAGGTGAATTGGATGCTTGGGTAGGGGTAGGCTGCTTATTAGCTCGCCGGCAAGGGGATGATGGGGTAAGGGGCTGCCGGAGATGGTGGGGATAGGGTAAGGGGGCTGTTATAGGTGGTGCAGTGGTGGTTTAGAGGTGGTGTTAGGGTTTATTTAATTAATCATGGCTTAAAAACAACTAATTATAACTTTGCTAGACAATGATGTAATTAAGAGCTTAAATCACCTAATTAGGGGCTGATTAGGGAAAAGGGCGGCAATCACTTGAATTAATCGGTTTAAGGGGTAGTCATTAAAAACTTTTTTTTAGGGGTAGTAATTCACAAAGCCTCTGTTTTTGAGGTAGTAATTAACAAAATTTCCTAGTAATAATAATAATGAATGGTAAGACTTATCGTTGTGTTCTTTGCTACCGGTTGGGTGTTCCATTGTTCTCTGTTTCGGCACCGTGTTAAACATTGGCACAAGCTTGCTCAAGGGTTTTTGATGGGGATATTTATGGGAATCATGTAGTGTCCTGTGCTGGGTTATTGGGTATTAAACATCGGCACAACGTTGTTCATGATACCCTTGTTGATATTTGTTTTCGCTCTGGGATTTTTGCAAGAAAGGAGGTTAACGTTGGGTTGACTAGAGGGAACGACGGGGCTCTTCGACCAGCAGATGTGTTGCTTTATTCCTGCGATAGAGGCCTTGATGTATGTGTTGACTTGACGGGGTCTTCCCCTTTGACGCAATCTGGGTTGTCTGACTTCGTTCCTGGTCGTGTTGTGTCGGTTGCGGCTCAGCAGAAGCGAGACAAGTATGGGGCGCGTTGCAGGGCTATTGGCTATGTTTTTCCTTCCTTTCTCCTTTTCTTATTTGGGGGAATTAGAGAAGGATGTTGTTGCATTGTTGAAGCGGGTTCAGGCGTTCGCAAGGACTCAAGATATAGATGCTCGTGATGCTGCTCACATCTTCAGCAGGATCGGTTTCGCTATACCTAGAGGAGTGGGAGCCCAGATTGTATCTCGACTCCCCACTAATTTCTTGTAAATTGTCTGGGCTCCCCAATAATAATAATAATAATAATAATAATAGACGATTATTCACACCAAATTCAGTTAGAGCAATAGAGATATAAGGGAACGAATCAAAGTATCAAACCATACATATTAATTTAATCTAAAATTGAAATTTGGTGATAAAGATTCTTCAATTGCAAATAAATGTTCATAATTTTGTTTTTGCTAAAGCAAGGATACTGATGAAGTTCTTATCGAACTCAAAAATATTTTCAAAAGATTCGGCCTTCCGAATTCTATAACAAGATAAATAAATAATGATTTAACAAAAATATGGGAAAATTAATACTAGCAGTATAAAAAAAATTCATAATAATCTATTAATTTGACATATGTATATATGTGTCAAACATGTGCAATATAAAATATATAGTTTTATGTAATTTATTAATTATGTAATTTGTTAATTGATAAATAATTTTAATGTAAATGTATAATACTTCATACCTTAATAAATTATTTTATATATACTAATACACATGCTATGTTTTTTCTTAATAATGATAATTTACCGGAATAAATTCATTTACATTTGAAATAGGCATTAATTTTTAATTCGGTGAGATCGGATACAAGTACTAAAATGCTCTAATATTAAATAAAGTATGCATTTCCCAATTTTTACTCTTTGTATTTGTTGGATAGATAAATTTGCAAAGTTAACTCTCACATCTGGAGAATTGGAAAGAATTTCGGAAGAAGTTGAGGAAAGGGCCAAATCTATGAAGAGACTAGCAAAAAAGATGAGAATAAAGTCAAGGGTGTTAGATTCCAAATTTAGAGAATTTTCAAGAGAGTTGGATTTATATTGTAAGATGTCCGTTAATGTGAAAAAAAAATCCAGATTTTGAAAGAACATGCAAATAAGGTACAAGACTTACAGCCTTGTAGAATTTGGTAGAACAAGGCCTTAATGAGAAGATATTATGGGACTTGGATTGGGCCACTGAGCTTGAGGCACATTAAGCTTTAATGATGATGGCTAATTTAAGGCTTAGTGATGAAGCCTCTTCCATTACTAATCAACATAAGTTGCTTCTTAAAGAGCCAGAGCACTCTCAACTATGCAAAGAAATACCTTTGAAGACCATGAGTAAGGTTTACAAAAAAGCCAGGGATTATATTTGCAAAAGACTCAGCTTCCGAATTCTATAACAAGATAAACAAATAATGATTTAACAAAAATATGGGAAAAATAATACTAGTAGCATAAAAAAATTCATAATAATCTATTAATTTGACATATGTATATATGTGTCAAACATGTACAATATAAAATATATAGTTTTATGTAATTTGTTAATTATGTAATTTGTTAATTGATAAATAATTTTCATGTAAATGTATAATACTTCATACCTTAATAAATTATTTTATATATACTAATACACATGCTATGTTTTTTTTTAATAAAGATAATTTACTGGAATAAATTCATTTACATTTGAAATAGACATTAATTTTTAATCCGGTGAGATCGGATACAAGTATTAAAATGCTCTAATATTTAATAAAGTATGAATTTCCCAATTTTTACTCTTTGTTTTTGTTGGATAGATAAATTTGCAGAGTTAACTTTCACATCTGGAGAATTGGAAAGAATTTCGAAAGAGGCTGAGGAAAGGGTCAAATCTATGAAGAGACTAGCAAAAAAGATGAGAATAAAGTCAAGGGTGTTAGATTCCAAATTTAGAGAATTTTCAAGAGAGTTGGATTTATATCGTAAGATGTCCGTTGATGTGAAAAAGAAATCCAGATTTTTGAAAGAACAGACAAATAAGGTACAAGGCTTACTGCCTTGCAGAATTTGGTAGAACAAGGCCTTAATGAGAAATTATGGGACTTGGATTGGGCCACTGAGCTTGAGGCACATCAAGCTTTAATGATGATGGCTAATTTAAGGCTTAGTGATGAAGCATCTTCCATTGCTAATCAACATAAGTTGCTTCTTGAAGAGCCAGAGCACTCTCAACTATGCAAAGACCATGAGTAAGGCTTACAAAAAAGCCAGGGATTATATTGTACGAAAGTCGGCCACACCTAACAAGTACTTACTAGAGACCCAACCTTATATATCATACAGAAGAAGCTTGGAAAAAGGGCTAGAAGTTCTTCAAGAAAATGCATCAAAATTCGCTGCTGAAGCCAGAAAACATTTTGAAATAGTGATGGTGAGGGATCATTCAGAGCTTGAAAGGATAAATGCTGAAGAAATGGAAACAAGACCAGGACTCGTAATCCCCGCTGTTCCAGAGAGTAGAGAAATCTTACAAGAAGCAATTACACAAGGTTTCACTGTTTTGAAATTAGAGTATTGAAATTCAACTTGTAGTTGGCATAAACTTAGAGAATGATGTGTTTTTTGTGCTATAACTTGCTGGGAACTGGGGCATTTGATATTCTGTTCTCGTTAAAGCATTCAAGGAAATTCTGTTGGATTGAATCTCCTAAAGCTCATGAGGCAAATATTGTCAGAAATAGGAGAACTGACAGAAATTTCGAAGTGCCTGAATGCATTATCAACTTAGTTGTTTTAGGGTTAAACACTTGGGGAAAAGACCACCTTTGGGATTTTCTATAATGCAAGAGGATTTATAGTATCTGGTAATGCCACACTTGCCATAAAGCATAGGTCATGCTTTTCTTTGAAGCTTTAAATGCTGTTTGTTCAGAGGTATATCTTTTGACTGATTATTTTATACTAATACAGGCTTTCCTTATTTATGTGCCCTCTAGCTCAGATCATTATCAAAGTGTAAAAATTGAAGGGCTAACAAAACAAAGGTTTGCTATACTAGTATGACTCATCATATTGCTACCCGTGCAGAAGCCAAAAATCCAAAATCAGCTTAGACCCTTGCCGTTGATTTCTTGGAATATACAACGTACATAGGATCTGACCGACCAAGGTTAGGAGATATGTCTACAACCTGCAAATAATAGTGTAGAAACATAATTAAAGACGACAAACTCGCAAAACTTGTAAAGACAAAAGACGGAAATCAAGAAAATATAGAATTTTCATTCAACAAGTACCTAAAGATGGTTAAAATGCAAGCCTATTTGTCACAATTTGTCTATTCAGGATGCCTGAAGTTATTACACAACAATATAATGAAATAAAATTTCATTTTTATACATGATATGCATCTTACACAATATAGTGGAATGTTGACAAGTTTATGCAAGGAAAAGTTGCAAAACTAGCTTAGTAGCTTTACTACATACTGATTAAACAAGTCTATTACATCTGATCATCAGATTTACGGCATGCATCCCAATGGATACTTTTTTTGCTCTCCATAAGCGGCAGAGGTGGGATGCTCTGCTCATGCCTGAAGAAATTCTCAGGGTCATATTTCGTCTTAATCTTCACTAGCCTGTTGAAATTATCCTTATAGTACATGCTACCCCATGCACTTGCTTTTATAAAGTTAGCATTACCATCTTCATTCATACCCAAGTCAAGATCCTTATAGTTCACATATGATTCCCTAGGGAGCATTGATACATAAGGTGTCATATAGTTATATAGCTTCCTAATCCATTCCATATGCCTACTTTTACTACTTTCCCCATCTTGCCATGTTACCACATACTGGATCATACATATGGTCCCATTTCTGTGAGGAAACGGGATCTGAGACTCTGGTATCTTACTCATCATCCCACCATAAGGATTCCAGATCATTAGGGAGCCCTCATCTTCCATAAGCTGTTTCCACAAACCTTCAAGTCCACTTGCTGGGATTGGTTCCCTAACAAAGTCCGACTTTGCCTTGAAATAATTAGTGAACGTTGGCTTACCTTCAAGTAGGATTTCAGGCTTTGTGCCAGAGGGGTAGTTAGCAATATATAGAACTGATTCTATCCAGTTAATTTCAGAGGTATCTTTCTTTTGCAAGCCTAACTCGGGGAAGTCACGTTGCATAACCTTGAGCAGCTGATCAGCTTGTCCAAGAAACAAGGCCTGGAACAAACCCATCACAGTTTTGTCACCCTTTGGGGTTTTGGAGTTCTGTATTATGACTCTGATGAAGAGATTTTCATCTATCTTATCAGCAATTTGTTGCCATTTAGATAAGATCTTTGTAAATCCCTGCTCCAAGGTTTTTGCAACAGTGAAAACTGTCACCTTTTCCGGTACTGGGACTAACTGAACCTTCCAAGCTAAGATGATCCCAAAATTCCCACCCCCACCTCCTCTAATGGCCCAAAACAAATCCTCCCCCATGGACTTACGATCGTGAATCTGACCATTGGCATCGACCATCCGAACATCAATGGCATTGTCGGCTCCAAGGCCATACTTTCTCATCATTGGACCATAGGCACCTCCTGTGATGTGGCCTCCCACACCCAAGCTGGAGCACAGCCCAGCAGGAAATCCATGGACCTTGCTCTCCACCGATATCCTGTAGTAGAGCTCACCTATGGTTAGGGGTGAAAGTAGTTTGGATAAAAACCGAAAACCGAACCAAACCGAACCGAATTAGCAATTCGGTTCGGTTTGGTTTGGTTCGGTTTTCGGTTTGGATCGGTTTGAGAAAATGAAAACCGAATTATATCGGTTTGGATTCGGTTTTGGGATTTTAAAAACCGAAAACCGAACACCGAACCGAAATTTATAAGCCCAATTATCTCAGCCCATTTTCCTACATATATATACCCAAACCCTAAATAATTTCCTCTTTTCCCTTTTCCCTTTCAGAGTTTCAGTCAGCCGTTTCTCTTTCCCTCACTAAAACCCTAGATTTTCCCTCATCTCTCCCTCTCACCACCTCACTCCGTTCGTCCACCACCACCAATCCACCACCTCACTACTTCCTGCTTTCCTGCTTTCCTACTTACCACCTGTGTTCCGTTCGAGTGTTCCAACGCCGGCCGCCGCTGACCACCTGTTCGAGTGTTCCGGTATGCTTTAATTTCAATATTTCATATTTCACTTCTCTTTTCCTGCTCGAATTGCATGTTTTCTTTGTTATTTTGAATTTCAGATTTCACTTGCACTTCTCTTTTCCTGCTCGAATTGCATGTTTTCTTTGTTATTTTCGAATTGGTGATAGATTGTTTTCTTTGAATAGTTATTATGCTCGAATTGTATTATGCTCGAATTGCTGATATTCCTTCAGAGTTCAGAATATATGTTGTTCTATTATAGTATTATGCTCGAATTGCATGTTTTCTTTTTGATAGATTGATTGTTTTTCATAGATTTGCATAAAAATTGTTGGTTATTGAGTGAGTTCTTTTTTCTGTTTTAAATCAGATTATCAGAATGTCCACAAATATGGATAATGTTGAAGGGAATGTCCCTATTGAGGAGCATGAATCTGACAATGAAAAATCCAAACCCAAGAGGAAGAGAATGAAGGATCGTTCCGAGGTTTGGGAGCACTTTATCAAGGAAGAAACACACACTGGAATGGAAGCACGTTGCAAGTACTGTGGTATGAGATACAAGTGTGGTACAAAGAGAAATGGCACTAGTCCATTGTGGGCTCATATAAATAGATGTCGTAAGTACCCCTATAATACTCCTAAAGAATCAAAACAAAGTTTGTTGTCTTTCAAAAGCAATAAAATTGAAAGTGGTTGTACTAGTGGATTGTCTTATGTGAAATATGATCCAACTGTAATTAGAAAAGCTTTATCTGAGATGGTTATAGTTGATGAATTGCCTTTTAAGTTTGTTGAGGGAGTAGGCTTTAAACAATTTTGTAATGTAATGGAGCCTAGATTTCATGTCCCTTCCAGAATTACTGTGGCTAAAGATTGTTATGAAACTTTTTTAACTCAAAAAAGAAAGCTGAAATTGGTATTAAAAAAGTGTAACTCAAGGGTTTCATTAACAACCGATACATGGACATCTATTCAGCAAATTAATTACATGTGCTTGACTGTTCACTTTGTTGATAATGACTGGTATTTGCAAAAACGTATTCTGAATTTTTGTCCTATATCAAGTCATAAGGGGGAGGAAATTGGGAAAGAAATTGAGAAATGTTTGCTTGATTGGGAACTTGAGAAAGTATTTTGCATAACTGTTGATAATGCTAGCTCAAATGATACCGCAATAGGATATATGAGAAGGAAAATAAATGGTTGGAAAGCTGGGGTTCTTAAGGATCGGTTCCTTCATATGCGTTGTGTTGCTCATATTGTGAATTTGGTTGTGTCTGATGGCTTGAAAATTGTTAATGAGTCTATTACTCGTGTGAGACAAGCTGTAAGATTCATCAAACAATCCCCTTCTAGGTTGGAAAGGTTCAAAAAATGTGTTGTGGAAGAAAAAATCAACTCTAAAAAGTTGTTGTGCCTACTAGGTGGAATTCCACCTTTTTAATGTTGGATGCTGCTTTGGTGTTTGAGTATGCTTTTGAGAGGTACTCTGAGGAGGACCCTCATTATGTGATTGAGTTAAATGAGAGGGAGGGGAAGGGCTGCCTACTTCTGAGGATTGGGAAACAGTCAGAAGGTTTTCTGAATTTTTACAAGTCTTTTATGATCTTACGTTGCGTGTCTCTGGGTCTTTGCATGTGACTTCCAATTTATTTTTCCATGAATTGGTGAGTGTTGCTGTCCTTTTGAAAGATTTGATGACAAATGATGATGTGGAGATGTGTCTTATGGCTACTAAAATGAAGGAGAAATATGACAAATATTGGGGTGATCCGGAGAAAATGAACATGCTGATTTTTATTGCTGTTGTGCTTGATCCTCGTTATAAGTTAGATTATGTTGAGTGGATGTTAATTGAAATTTATGATTCTAAGCATGCATTTGTTTTGGTGAATAATTTGAAAGAGTCTTTGAATGCATTGTATGAGAAGTATCGTGGTTCTTCTGGTGATGTGATTAGGGAGGAAGTGTCCTCAAGTATGGACAGTTCCCAATTTTCTCCCAAACAAAAGAAGCTTCAGGTATTGAAGAGTAAGTATAAGAAACATAAGTGTGAGAAAGATGGAGAAGCAAAAATTGAGTTAGACAAATATTTAGAAGAGGAAACGGAGGAGGAATGTGAAAATTTTGATATTTTGGGGTGGTGGAAGTTTAATAGTGCTAGGTTTCCAACAATTGGAAGAATGGCCCGTGATATACTTGTTGTCTCTATCTCAACAGTAGCCTCTGAGAGTGCATTCAGCACTGGTGGTAGGGTTCTAGACCCATTTAGGAGCTCCTTAACTCCAAGGGTCGTTGAAGGACTTGTTTGTGCTCAAAATTGGCTACGTTCTTCTCCCTTTCCTAATATAGAAGAGTGTTTATAAGAAGTTGAAGATCTTGAAGAAGGTAACATAAAACAACAATTATCATGTTATTTTTTTTCATTATTTCATATATATTATGTAACTTGTTTATTTTTTTTTAATGTTATTAGACTTGAGGAATATGACAATTGGTGGTCAAAACCCGGACTTGGTTGAGCTTGATTGAGAGTTAGCTGCCAAGAATGAAGCTGCCCTATTGATTGAAGACTTGAAGTTTCTGCCAAGAGCCTAAGAATGAAGCTGCCCTGTTGGTTGAACTAGTTCATTTGTGGACTGTTTGTCTGTTTTATTATCAATTCATCATGTGGACTGTTTTGATAGTTTTAAGACTTGTTAAGTTCTTATGTCTCAATGTGGACAATGTGTAAGTGTATTTAATTACTATGGCAGTATGGCTGGACAATTTAGTTACTATGGCAGTATGGCATATGGTTGTGACTTGTGAAAGTTGTATGTTAAAATTTATGCTTTAATTTTGTTCAGGAACAGGTACAAAATTTAGGCCTTAAAAGGCCCAAAATTATATGCCCAATAAAAAGCCCAAATTTTAAGGCCCAATACAGCAGCCCATAAAAATTCGGTTTGGATTGGATTTAATTCTCAAAACCGAATTATTTCGGTTTGGATTGGATTGGATTGAATCCAAATTCGGTTTGGATTCGGTTTCAAAAATCCGAAACCGAAATAATTCGGTTTGGATTCGGTTTGGGGTGTAATCCAAACCGAATACCGAACTTTCACCCCTACCTATGGTGGCACCAACCTGCACCCATGCACTATTCTCTTCGATCTCAACCGTTACTATTCGAAGTTTGGCCATGTCAAGGATAACAAATGGCTCTTCCATCTCAGATGCATATGAGCCCCCTTCGTAGTCATGGCCCCCACTACGAACTCTTAGCTGAATACCAAGCTTTTTAGCACATATAACAGCAGCTTGGACATGGGATTCATCAGTTGGCATAATAATTAGTTCAGGCTTTTTTACAGAAGGCAGGAGATACCTTAGATTTTGAGCTGTGGATTGGAGGACAATAGAGAATGATGTGTTTGTTGGGCTATAACTTGCTGGGGGAACTGGGGCATTGGATATTCTGTTCTCGTTAAAGCATTCAAGGAAATTCTGTTGGATCGAATCTCCTGAAGCCCATGAGGCATATATTGTCAAAAATAGGAGAACTGACAGAAATTTCAAAGTGCCTGAAGGCATTGTCAACTTAGTTGTTTTTGGGTTAAACACTTGGGGAAAAGATCGCCTTTGGGATTTTCTATAATGCAAGAGGATTTATAGAATCTGGTAATGCCACACTTGACATAAAGCATAGGACATGCTTTTCTTTGAAGCTTTGAATGCTGTTTGTTCAGAGGTATATCTTTTGACTGATTATTTTATACTGATCCTAATTACTGGCTTTCCTTATTTATATGTGCCTCCTCTAAACTAGTTGCTCACCACAATATATTGGAGACTTTGGTTCAATTAACTGTAAAGTTGGATATTTCTGCAGAATCTGGATTAAGTGCTGACTACTCGAAGAAGAAATTATGAGCAAAGAAAGTTGGCATTGTGTCACATCAGCATGATAAACTTAGAATTTTGTTTCTTTAAGGCTGATTTAGCTGTAAATATGTACTTTTTCAAGTATAATCTAGCTTATAGCTTCAAATTCTGACAAATGTTACTTTGAAGGTAAATTTAGAACTGAAACTTGCACATTCTTGAATGTGACCTAAGCTTGCAGTCCCAGTAAGGTTTGTCCAATTAGAAACTTAACTTCTCACTTTCAGGCATTCTATGAGGCCACAAAATATACATACATGTATGTATAGATTCTCTGTAATGTTCGAGATCTTTTTCTTTTAAACCAATTTAAGCACTATTAAACTATCCCATCATCTTTAAAAATAAAAAATAAAAAATAAAAAAAAACACTATCCCATCAAAAATAGCAGAAATTTGGGATAAAGGACCAAACAGTATGTGCATGAGAATTGAAACATACAAGAAATGACAGACACTAGGAAGAGAAAAATATACGGTAAAATCAGAATTTACCTTTGGAGGTTCAAACCCTCCAGCATAATGGAAATACGCTCCAACAATCATAACATGATCAGCATCACTCGTCGATGTCCATATTGAGATTGCTTTTGTCCAAAAGCATCGATTAGAAAAGCTGTGTTCCACACAACTTATGATTACAGACAAGTACACAAAATAAAACTAGGGTGGGGTAGAGAGACAGCAGAAGTAAGAATTGACAGTTCAGATTTGGAAGGGAAATATAAAACTGTGGCAGAGATTTGCACTGCTCATCTTCAACAAAAAAAAAAGTCACAAAAGTCAGAATATAATGTAAATCTTTCATTGGTTCAGATACAAATATATCTACATAATAAGATCATGACAACAGAGAAAAGAGCATCATCCTTTTCTAACATATCATGACAACAAGAAACAATTTCTTTGGTTGTAAGAAATGCTATAATCTAAATTGAAGAAGAAAAAGACTGTAGTTATTAAATACGTTTGAAGCTTCTTAAATGAATCTAGTGTTTGATGAGGGGTTAGAGAGAAGCCTTTTTTTTTTTTTTTTTTTTTTTTTTGGCTGCTGTTAGCAGGTAGTTTCTCATAGCATGCACATAATCAGGCAAATTCAACGTCTATAACATGGAAGGGGCATTGACATATCACCTCATTATAGCCAAACCACCAGGCTTAAGAATTCGTTGCATTTCCTTGAATACCTCAAGTGGTTTTGTCAGATAGTCTACGCTTACCTGCACATTATTATTAAGAGATAACTTACATCTAATATCATACTTAGTGTTACGTAAGCCATAAAACTTGCATCTAGTTTACACTTTTTTAAGGATCAAAATGGGCCATTATGTTCAGTAACGATGTTTTAATTATAAGCAAACATATTATCGCCGTTCCTGAAAAGTTCAACTCACTTTCCATATAATGGTTTTACTTTTTACATACGATCTGCTAGTAGGGGTAAGGATTATGAACTTTAAGGTCATGGCTCATGGCATCAAAGTGACAGATGTGCATACCACATTAGTGATAACGTCAAAAGAGTTATCTTCGAATGGAAGCTTTGGATTAACATTCAAGTCTTGCACAATATATTCTGTCAGGACCTGAAAAAAGCAACTTGTTACACTTGCTGGGGATCAAACTAATATTCATCTTGAAGAAAACCAGAGGATCAGAGAAAGCATGAATATCAGAATTTGTCTTAGAGATTTTTCAGTAAATAAATTGAAATTTATCATATAGCTGGCACTTGCTATAATTTGCTATTAAAAATGTAAGAAAATAGTAAAAGCAAGGATCAGCTGCCATCACCCATTTCAAGTAAAATACTAAAATCACTAAGAGAAATACTTGTAAGAAGTATCTGTTAGCTATAAATTAGTAATACAATAATGATACTAGTTTGCGAAGTTTCAGATAATTAAGAAGTGCTACTGTACGGTAAATGCTATAGTTGATTCATGCTACAGAAAAATGCTCAGGCACTTGCATTTTAGGTCAGAGTTGATTGAAATAATGATAATTCCTTTGCAAAAGCAGAGAATCTACAAGTTCGATTTGTTTCTCTTTGCTTCCCAACCCCTTGTCAATCTAACTTTGTTATTTGCAACAACTTATTGGACCTCGGTATATAACTCTGTATCATGGTTATCAACCTTTGAAGCTTGAAAGCCCTTTGTAGGATAGAAAGTCTAAATTGGTACTTAGCAAGGGAGGGGGAGACAATAGAGTTAGAACTAGGATGATAAAAAAGAAAAGACAGAACAGGACTAGAGCAAAAAGAGAAGACCTAATTTACTTTCAAGTTTCAACATCCTAAAATGCATCCTAACTTGACCTAGTGATATAAATTAATTCAGCAATATCTCCTACTTTATTTTAATTGTAACTTTTTTGGAAAAAAAAGGAAACAAATTGGCAATTAAGCTTCCCAAAATCCTAACATTGCCTAAGATAAAAAGTACAGAGTACCCTTGTATATTTCTGAAGATTGTTTGATATGAATCATAAGAGAAATACAGTTGCTACACATTAGAAAAGTAGGAAACAGATCTTACTGGATTCCGCTTGAGCTCTTCTTCATTCAAGCCCATTCCCACTATCCTCTCTTGCTTGTACCCTTTTGGAAAATGGCTAACCTAGAGAAAAATTGAAATGCATGAAAATACATATATGCTCATTAAACATTCGTTGAGGTAACAAAATGATTTGAATTGGATTACTCACCCAGCTACTACACATATCCAGCATACTGACCCCTGGAGTATTACTGGGAGGGAAAACCTTTGAGTAATATTTAGTGAGTGCAGCAATAGCATAATCATCGATGTGAGTTACAAAACGTGGTGTATCATAGAACAATGTATCATTTGACCTGCAAAATACATATACTGTAATCCAATGAGGAAGCAAAATTTGGTAAGAAAAATTATGAGACCATAGGTTCTAGAGGCTCATGTGATACTACACAGCTGGTGCAAAAATCATCAAAGTCACATTTAGGTTTACACACAATCTCAAGCTTGATGCCACTAGTTAATACAGGTTATACAGCAGCAGATTTATACATGGAATGCTAATGCTGATAGGATTATAAGGTCTAATGGCAAGTGGTGGTTATTCATCGAAAACATGAAACATATGGCCAGACATAACACTATTGAATCAAGTATTTTTTACAAATCAGAATATCATAATGTGAGAGATAACATAACAAACACAAGTACTCCGTAATAATATTAATCGCGTCAAAACAAATGTATCTAAAATTCTACTCGTAAATAATATATCTAAAATGTTATAAAATTTGTCATAAGCAGCAAAGATAAGTTGAAGAAAGGTTGGTGCTGCTGCAATATCAAATTGCTGCATTTATCACACACCACATTCAGATTCATAAGTAGTCAGATAAAAACCTTTATCGCTTTTTTTTCAATATTTTCAGTGATTAAAAATAAAACTTAATAAACAGCACTCCATTGTACATGCAACATGCTCACTTAATTAAAAAAAAACAAGATAACAAGCTCCATTGGTACAAATATAATACGCCAAAACTCACTTCTTAGCATTGGAAATTTTAATATAAAAGTGACGTTTAGATGCAAAAAACTATGCATCAATGTGAATACATCAATTCTGCAGATTATAACACCGTTACTATATCCGGCTATGTGACAAGATTATAAACACAGTTACCATGCAATTAGAGTATGAGAAAGTTACTGAAGATTGCATCAAGTCAATAAAGCACTTCTTCCAGGGGTTTAGACATCAAACGCACAATGTCCCAAACCCTTAGCCACAAGTGTTTGACATGATTTGCAGAAGAGACCCAAAAAAATTTTGGACAATTTTTATCATCTTCCCAAAACCTACATGATTTGGACTAAATTTAAGCAGTTGCGGAGATCTAATCATAAACACACTAAATAGAGCTCCTTAAATGTTAAATAATTACTAGAATTTTCAAATAAAGGAAGTAACTAATAATACAAAGTACAATTTCAGATAACTACTTGAAGCAGAGAAATTCTTTAGAACCTTACTCATCATAGCGTTGGAAATCTTCCTCCTTAAATGGAAACTGCTCCGGCCATTCAACATTCTTCAAAACCTACATGATTTAAAGAGAACAAATTCACTAAACCAACAAACAAGAGTTCCTTATAAAATGTTTCTGCCCAAAAATTTAATCTGAATATCACCATTATTCATAAGCTTAAATGTATAAGGCATTAGGTTCTTCGACATCAAAACATAATGTTTATTGATAAAACGACATTGTCTGGAGTAATCATATTAATTGCCTAATAAGTTGGTAGCATTAACAAATTTCCACAAAGGACCATATATAACAAGGTTTAGGGAGGTTAAGCCAGACTTTTTCTGACTTCTCCCATATCATTTTACAAAGAAGGGACTAGAGTTCTGCTAACTCCAATATATGTGATCCAACAATTACAACTACATTATTGGACAATGATGCTAAATAATCATCAACACTATACACGAGTGGATGTCAACTAACTTAATTCGTTAAATTTTTAGAAATGAAATGATTGAAATCGAATCCGGTCAATATCACTAGCTAATTACCCATTCAGGGTCCCTTTACACCATAATCAAAATCAACACAAAGCCAAATTATGAATTAGGTCCAATATTAGCATGAATTATCGAAATTAGCATAAACCCATGAACATAAATGACATAAATACTAAAACCCAGAAGCAGAATTACAGAATTTTGTACCTCCTCAACAGCACTCTTCTCCCTAGCAGAAGCCAAGAAAGAATTCCCCTTTTGAAGGCCAAACATGCTCATAAACTGAGACCAAGATGAACAAACAACCCCAAATCCCAGAATTAAGCGACGATTTGTTCTGTTCTTGTTGTTGTTCTTCAAAAGTCCAGCATTTAATTTGGAGGGGAGAATTCTGGAATTGGAGAGAGAAAATGTGGCTACTAAATTAGATACTGATGAAATTGAAGGACCCGCGCAAATTGGTTTTAGACGGTTAGCCATTTAGATGGGATTTGAGGTGAACGTTTAGCTTCTGAAGATTGATTGAATTATCATATTCATGTTTCTGCCCTTCTTTAAAAAATATTTATTGGTTCATATTTGTGATTTTAAATTAGGACACGATTATGATTATGGTTTATGGGTGAGATTTATTACATATTTACAAGGGAACCCCACTTGATCTCAGATATTAACATTTCATTTATCTCCTCTCACAACTTTATGCATTAAAATCTGTAACACTTTATTATTTTACTTTTATCATTTAAAAATTAAAGGAAATGATTAGATTGTGAGAGGAAATATATTCACAAATTTGTCTCAGAGAGAGAAACTTGAATTTACCTCATATTTACATGTGAATGTTGATGTGTTTTTTTTTTAACTCTCCAAAGTCTAAAATGAAGAGTTACAGCCTTGTAGATGGTGCTAACTAGCTAGTGCACCACTCGAGCCAATAGCCCAATACGACAAACACGAGCAATGAAGTTCGGTTTGATTGTGGGTTTGCCCGAGTAGGTAAGTTGTGGGAAAAAACTTAGGGTTTGTTTAGTTCAGCTTAATTTCAGTTTAGTTCAACTTCAATCAGTTCAATTCAGCTCCTAATTTTCTTCTCTCATAAACAATTCATTTCAGCTCTATTCAGTTCAGTTCAGTTTAGTTCAGTTCAACTCCAATAAGTTCAGTTCTACTCAGTTCATTTGTTTTCAGTAAATCGGAATAGGTGTTTTTTTTTTTTTTTAAGAAAGCGATTAGTGCATTAATTCATAGCAAAAGCGTCCAAAAGTACATACGGGGAAATCTCACAAGGAACGTGATTTTCCCATCGTTGATCATTATTTAACGGCACTAACCTAGCTAAATGATGGGCAACAAAGTACCCATCACGTTTAACATGAGACTAGATAATGGAAGAAAAACAAGAGCTAACCAAGGCAATATCCTCAAGAATATTATCAGCCGCAGAGAAAGAGAAAGAACGTTTCCTAAGCTTTGAGACCAAGAGTAGCGAATCGGACTCAACAATGACATCACTGAAGCCATATTCTCCTGCCAATTTAATACCAAAAAGTGCAGCTTTACATTCGGCAATGAGAGGATCCCACCTCGCTTTAACTCTACGAGCAGCAGCAAGACGAACCTGGCCCCTACAATCACGCGTTACCATCCCTAGGCCAACCCACCCATCTTCACTAATTGAGGCATCAACATTAATCTTCAATGCACTAGATGGAGGGAGGGACCAAGTCATTCTGCCAGGAGATTCAGGTTGGGTTGTTCCCCCATAAATCTTCTCCATATATTCAACAAAATCAGCAACCAACCTACTGTGCCTTTGAAGAAGCATGTCATCAAATTCCCAAGTATTCTCAAAAACCCACCTATTTCGCCTATACCAGAAAAACCAAGTGAGAAAGAGACATTTCTAGAACATCCCATCAGCTAGCTCTTTCTTCCATAGCATTAAAATTTCCCCAAAAGAAGCATTGGCTCCATACTTGTGAACGTTCTCACATCCACTTCTAATCCAGCACTGTTGTGCACATGGGCAATTTATGACAGCATGAGCAATGGTTTCAGCCTCAACACCACAACAAGGACAAATAGGGTCTTCAATTAGATGTCTATACTCAAGAATTCCACGAGTGGGCAGCGAATTAGAGCAGCATCTCCAAAGGAAGTGGCGAACCTTTGGAGTTACTATAGCCTTCCAGAGTTCAACCCAGTATTGCTCAAAATTATCTAGGCAGCAAGATTTACCAAGGAGATAAGCAGACCTCACCTTGTAGCATCCATTCCTTGACCAAGCCTAGGTGAGAGTGACACTCGGAAGGCGATCACTAATAGGGATTGCATGAATTGCTTTCTTGTCACAATCATTAAAAATATTTTCAATCATCTCCAAATTCCAGCATTTGCCACTGACATCAATAAGCTCAGTAACAAGCGAAATGCATCTTCGCTAATTTCAGTCGTTGCAAACCTGCTCGTGTCATCAATTAGCCAAGGATCCATCCAAACGTTGATGTTGTGCCCATTACCAACTCTCTAAAGCATCCCCTCCTTCACTAGGGCCTTCGAACTCCATAAGCTTCGCCAAGAGAAGCTAGAAACAAGACCAAGGGTAGCCTCAAAAATTGTAGACCGAGGGATACTTGGCCTTAAGGACTCTACTAGCAAGTGAGTCCTCATTTGTTGCAAGCCGCCAAAATTGCTTCCCCAACAAAGCATTATTAAACACCCCCAAATCTCGAAAGCCCATGCCCCCTAGAAACTTAGGTTGGCATAAAGAATCCCAACTCCTTCAATGTATCTTCCCCCTTTTCTCATTTGAGCCCCACCAAAACCGAGCCATCATTCCATGAAGATCTTGAATTAGCCCCACAGGAAATTTGTAAACACCCATGAGATAATTTGGAATCACTTGGATGACGGACTTTAGGAGAACCTCTTTCCCGGCCCTTGACAAAAGCTTTTCTTTCCATCCTTGAATATTCTTCATATCCGATCCTTTACACAAGCAAAAACCGCTTTCTTCGATCTCCCCACAAAAGTTGGCAGCCCAAGATATTTAACATGGTTATCAACCATTTCCATACCAATAATAGAGCTAAAAGTGATTCTTGATGGCAAAGGAACACCTTTACTAAAAGAAACCTCCAACTTCTCTAAATTAATTTTTTTCCTAGAAGTTGCTTCATATTTGTTGAGAATATCAACAATGATCGAACATTCTTGTCCGGTAACTCTAGTAAACAAAAGACTATCATCTGCAAAAAACAAATGAGTAATCTCCGGGCCGTTCCTACTAGCCCGCACACCATGAATCAATTTTTTCTCCGATGCCACCTGAAGCATTCTAGATAGCACATCATCAACTAGAATAAAGAGATAAGGGGAGATAGGATCACCTTGACGAAGTCCCCTCGAAGGATTCAAAACATCCGACTAAACTCCATTGATGATGAAAGAATACTACACTGTCGATACAAATGTCATGATAGTATCCTGCAACACCCTAGAAATTCCTTTCCCAAAAATACCTGTTTTGCCCTTTTTAAAATACGAAAAAGAAAAATCTAAGACATTACCGCCACCGTGAACACGATTAAGGCAAATATCAAAGATACACAGCGGAAGACTATCCTTTAAAAGCTCAAATGAAATAAAGTTTAATAAAATCAACCCTTAAAACCAAAGTAAATATAAACATTAACTAATGTTATTGTCAACAATTACATAGATAATTCAATACAAGAAATAATAAACAAAGAAACATGTAACCCTCTTCGCTCAACCCTATCATGCTTGATATGCTTCATCACCTGAAAGCTTCTCTTTACTTGTCCCCACTACTCGCCATTAGAAATGGTTCATCGTAGGGCCAAGGTAAAGGCAAGGTCGAACAAACATGCAAACACACAATCAACAATGCTCAGTAAATAAGCGTAGTAAAACACACTAACATGCTTTCATCTTATCAACGCACAACTTACCGTGTTACACCTGTAAACAAGCATTCAAGACACTCAACACTTAACTAGACAAATACCAATATCCATTTAATTTGATTACGCATCGAACGGGTTTTCAACCAACTACCTGCCTCAATAAATTGAGGTAAACTACACCAGGAGCTAACCGGGTAGGCAAATGTCACATGAAGTGACTGGACGTCCTGCGCATAAAATAAATAAAAAGGAAAATACGGCGTCCTGTACTCCCAGTAGAAGTTATGATTAGATATAAAACCTCATAACTTCCCCCATATGTTCATACTCAAGGTATATACGTTCCAAGAGTTTTGGTACGTAATCTCTTTCACTTTACGTTCTTTACAAATTATTAGACTTGGTGATGACTCTCAAACACAACACAACCAAACATTACAATTCATTCAAGCAATCGAACAAACCAATTTAATTTCTGAATATTTAGTGGCCACATAAGTTAAGTGTGGAATCCTTTTTAAACTATCTCGGTGTTAAATAACACCTTAAGTGCATAAAGCACTGCAAATCCTATCCCTCGGTGTTAGAAACACCTTAAGTGCACATAGGCACCGCAATATAATTTATTCCTGTGTACTAAGACACTTAAATAGCTCCTTCCTCATGCTTATAGCATCAATAAAAATTATATGAACCATCATAAAATTCTCTTTTCATATTCCAAACCAAATTAAACATTTAGTTCAATTAAACATGCTCTTTAACATGCCAATAATAAAAGTGTGGTTCATATCCAACATGTCAATATAATTCATTCCAATTACCAATTCACCGTAGATATTTCACACATCACAAATCATTCACCAACATCAATCTAATCAACAAATTCCATCCAACACCTATCATGATACTACTTGGAATTAATTAAACAAAGCCTAGCATGCTTCTATACACTTAAACCATTACCAAGTATGCGAACATACCTTAAATCATCTTTTCAACTAGCCACCATGCTAGAAATTACTCAACTTATAGTCTCCTACAATACCAAATACATAAACTCAATTACTTCCTTGATTACACTAATTTCCAGCAACTTTTAAACACTTTAAAACCTCTCCAATAAGCTGAAATTTTGGTTTAAAACCTTTAAAACTCTTTCTTTAGATGGGTAATTAAAATCACAAAGTAAAAACTCATTCATGGTACTTATATAAAAATTCAAGCATACTTTTTAAGATTTAAACCTCTCAAATAAATCTGCAAAATTATATATTAAACCTTCGTTAAAAATAAAAAATTGTCCGAAAACTATATTTAGAGGCTGAATTTGGCCACGAGAGGGTGGTACTCACTACCAAAGGTAATGAATTTTGATTAAAACGTCGTTTACACACGAAAAACACTATTTTATTGTAAAAATCGGACAAGTTAGAATCTAAACTTGATTAAAACATGATTAAAAATTAAGAAAGGAGATCAGAAGTTGATTACGGAAAACTGAAAATTTATATACAAAATACTTATTATTAAACACCCTAAAATCATCACAAAACCCAAAAACTATATTTAGATTAGGGTAGATTTAATTAAAATTAAAACAATAATATACAATTTTTTTTTACACCACCGGCGCACACAACCACCATGGCTGGCTGCTGCCGCGCCGCCTGGTGGCTGCTGCTTCCGAAGAGGGGTGCTGGTGGTGGGCGCCGGCCGGTGGTGGTGGCCGGCCAGTGTGTGGTGCGTGTGGTGATTAAAAACATTAAAATTAAAAATAAAGGGGAAGGGGAAAAATTAAGGAGAAAAGAAAATAATTAAGAGAGTTTACCTTTGGGTGCACTTCACCTTAGGCTTATGATGGGTATTTATACCCCCTCTCAATATCCCTCCTACTTAAAATTCCTTACTACCCTTAATGATCTATTTCCTAATCAAACTTGTAATTTGACTTTCCTTAAATACGTTGACTTTAAAAATTATCTTTTTATAAAATAATATGCCCCAATATTTCCAAATCATGAAATAAAATATTTTCAAGATTATTAAATAATTAAAAATATACTTTTAATTAAAATCATTCATTTTAAATTAATGAAAAACCCTAAATAATTCATTTCGAATTATTTAAATATTTTAAGAAATACTTATTTAAATTAAAAATACGTATAAAAATACAGGGTATTATATATTTACCCAAGCTTCGGCAAATCTCGGTTTAATCAGCAATCTCCTCAAAAAATCCCATTCGACCCGATCATAAGCTTTGCTCATATCTAGCTTCATAGCAATTGAACCCTGACGACCTTTGGATCTCTTTTTCATGGTATAAAAGAGCTCCAGGGCAATAAGAACATTATCAGTGATTAGTCTTTTAGGAACAAAAGCACTCTGATTTTCGGTCACCATCCCTTGGAGAAGGGTTTAAGTCTATTAGCAACAGACTTCGAGGCTAGCTTGTATAATACATTGCAAAGAGAAATCGGGCAAAATTGTGAAATACAAGTGGAATCTTTAACTTTGGTTATAAGGGCCACATTAGTACGGTTAACCTCACAACGTGAAATTCTACCAGATATAGCATTATTGACAAAAGTAGTAACATCATCACCTACAATATGCCAATATTTTTAATAAAAAATTGCATGTAAACCATCCGGACAGGACTGTGAAAATTTCAGCTTTTAGGAAGGGACCATTTGAGAAAGGGCTGTGAAAATTTCAGCTTTTCGGAAAGGGCAGCATAAGGACAAGTTCATACCTTCGGTCACCATAGTAGGAATGCTTTCGAGAACATCATCCATCACTGACTCACCCATCTCGCCTCTGGAGAAAAGAGAACCATAAAAGGAGAGAATAATTTTATCAATTTCCTTCTCCCCGGATTTCCACACTCCATCAACATCAGTCAAACCTTTAATGTAGTTCTTGATTTTTCTCTGGGCCGCCTTATGATGAAAATATTTGGTGTTTTGGTCCCCATCCTTAATTTCCAACACTCTCGAACAAAGGTACCCGTAGGCTTCATTTTTCTCATGGAGTTCATCTAAAAGAGCTTCCAGTCTATTGCATTCTGAGAAATTTGGCAAGGAACCTTCAAAATTCTGAGCAACCCTTAAGGCCTCCTCCGTGTCTGCGATTTTCTACCGCAAATTATCAAAACTATCTTTACTCCATGCTGTCAAATCCTTAGCCACTGACATGAGTTTTTCTGCCATATTTAAGTGATTAGAATCCGTCCATGCTTTTTTAATCACTTCTTCTAACCCCTTCGCAAGCATCCAACAGGTCTCAAACCTGAATTTCGCTTCCGTATCAAGCATGATTGCGACGTGGTCAGATTTGTGTTTGTTCAAATGAGAGACATGGGCATCCTTGAACCAAGACGACTACCGAGTGCAACAAGAAAACCTGTCCAATCTTTCACGCACAATAGAATCCGAAGTGTTGCCACGTTCCCAAGTAACCCAAGAGCCATCATGACCAAGGTCCCACAAGCTACATTCATCAAGAACAACCCGAAAAGCATCCATGGCCCTTTGTTCCCTTATAGCTCCATCCGACTTCTCATCCAAGCTAAGGATTTCATTGAAATCCCCTCCAAACACTAAAGGAAAAGAAGAGTCAAGATAAAGCTCGTGCATAAGAGCCCAAGTATTAGCTTTTAAAGACTTGTCTGCCCACCCATACACACCTATAAACCTCCACACTCTTCCACCCATCTCCTTAATATCGCCACAGATATGGTGGTCTGGTACGTAGAAAAATCTCCTTTAGCACCAAAAGTTTCCCATCGAAGAACCACGGGGATCCCTCGATAACCTTTTCTTTCTCAGTCTCGCTAAAAGTTTGGAAGACAAACAGATTCATCTCCACCATCTTAATTACGACATTGTCCTGCAATTTACATTGAAAGGCTTCGTAGTTAACAATTTCCCTACCAATGATAGGGCAATTTGGGTTTTCGTACCTTCATCCTCTGTTTCCTCCGAATCCTCACCAATAACTTTCGATTCCTCCTCTGTAAGTCTTATTTTCTCAAAATCGTTTAATAAGTCATCAGCCATAATTTCTTGAACAAGCAATCGGACAGAATGAGGGAAATAATGAAATGAAATCGTGAATAATGGAAAGAGAATTGAGATTTTGAACCTGTGAAAAAACAAACCCTAGTCGAGGGACAACTAAACCCTAGTTGAGGGACATGAATAGAACAGGCCCTTAGTTAGGCTATGTTATTGTGGGAGAGGGCGATTGAAGTGAGAAACGATTACATATTTATGAAACCTGGAGTTATTTTTTCGTTTTTGAGCATCCATGGGTCAAATTAGATGTAAGTATTGGACTGATTGTTGACATCAGACCTTGTATAGGCTAAGTTTTTTTAGAATATCATGGGGAGCGACTAAATTCACTAATTAGCCTTTACTTACAATTTTTGTCTATATATAATCTAATATTTTGGAAAAAAAAAAAAAACATATTAGAGCAAGTTCAAAGCTAACCACACCGTAACACACAGTGTTCATCAAATAAATTGTATAATGCATATTTGAAAATTAAAGTATTAAATTGTATTGTAAAAATTAAACAAAATGATTTTGTTTTTGAAGTTCAGACTACAAAGGGACGATGGCATAATAGAATATAATACCAGTAACTCATAATTATGAGGTAGATAACCTTTATTTAATAATTGATCATTTTTTATATATAAATTAAAACATTAAGTAATTGATACTTTTTCCGTTTTCATTTACTTACAACACCCTTTTTACAACTATAATATAAGAAATGTTTTCAGAATGGCACTTAACCGTGGTTTTACCCGTACGCAAATTCACACTGACTGTATGGCCATTCTTTATGCTCTTGAGGACAGTTGTACTAGGGACATTTCGTCTGTGTGGCTCCATCATCAACTCAGAGATATTCTTCCTGCCTTTACTGTCTGTCTTCTAAAGAAAGTTTCTCGCGATGCAGTGTTCTCTACCCACCAATTAGCGACTTCAGCCAGGAAGTGTCAGTTTATTTATTATCTCTTTTAGTCTGTTTTCTTTGAAGTGAAACTTAGTCAAAAAAAAAATTGTCAAATAACCACAAAGCTCCAAAAGCCTGTCAATCCTCACGTTCGTTGTCAAAATAAAATTTAAAATAAGACGCATTTCATTCACTTTTCTAATAAATTATTTTTCATCACAAAGAATATTGTGTATATCATGTGCATAAGCGCGGGTATGTTTTACTCTGTAGTATGAAGTAAATGTCAAAAAATACGCAATGATTGAAAATAACTATGTACGAAGTAGTATTTATAATCCATTTTAAGAAAAACAATCATTAACTTCCTCTTTTATTAATAATATCAAACAACATAATAACCTAGTGATATTAATTAATTAATCACACGTATATATCAAACTGTAAAAATACTTTAGGCTCTCCTTGGGTACTATCATAACCGAGAACATACTTGACATAGTCGGTCATATACTCGATCATTTGTTTTCTATAAAATAAATGTTGAGTTTCACTTATTCAGACAATTCTAATTTTGACAAGTAATTACTGAACATGGGTCGTCAAAGAAAATCAGAGATACTAACCCCAAAAACCCTAAAAAAAGTGTTCAAGCAAAGGAAAGATGGGATCTTGAAGAAGGCATTCGAGCTTTCAACACTATGTGAAGTCGATGTTGGTGTAATTATTTTTGGCCCCGATGATGCCCCGCCTTCGATTTGGCCTAAGGAAACCGAAGTCTTACACAACGTTGTTACAAGGTACCAAAAGACAAGTAACGAGGAACGTCAAAAAAGGGCTACGTATACGTCGTGTTTTCGTAACATTGGTAGTAATGGTAACAATAAAAAAGAAGATAATTTGGTCACGGCTGAAGTTCCTATGTACAATCTTGACAATTTCTCGGCAGAAGAATTAATGGGTTTGTATTCTTCAATTGAAGCAAAAATTGAAGCTGTTAATGCTAGAATTAGTATGATGAAAAATAACGGTCAAATTTTTCCTACGAATTATAGTATGTTTGAAGAGGTGCAATCTTATGGTGAGGGTTTAGGGTTAGACCAAAATATGATGATGAACCAATTAATGGTTATGCCTAATTACTATGAATGTGGGTATCCTATTAATGATGATTATGCTAAGTATCTTGATGATCAGAGGCTAAAATTAGAGTTGATGATGATGTACGATGGCGATTATCGCCACGTTGACGTGGGTGATTGCACTGGATTAATGCTTGGAGATGATTCTGATGGAGTAATGTTGAGTGATGATACAACTTCTTTGGAATGGAGTTTTGAGGATCTTCTTAATCAGATACCAGAACAAGTTCAGTATGGTGGTGATCACGGTCAAGGTCAAGGTCAAGATCAAGTACCCTTTGAGTTTGATTTTGATTTTGATGATATTAATTTTGATTTAATTGATTGCTGATTTATTCTTGAATCGTTAGTTTAAAGGGCTTAATTTCTTGAGTTAGATAATTAGTTGTAGTAGCTATTTGATCCGTATATGTAACTTAGCGGTAATCGGGAGATGATGCGTTTTATTATTAAGTTTCGTATTTAGTGTTGATTAATTTTTTTGGCATCATCCCAATTTTGTAACGTCACTCTTGTAATGAGTAGACTTGGAATTGTATTTGAGGTATTTTCTTTTGTAGTCCCTTGTTAATCAAGAATGAGAGATTCTTAAATATGTAAGAGAAGATGTTATGAAATTGTTTTGTGTTTTATTCTTTAAACTTTAAATTTCCAATGGTAGTTTCTCAAATATGACATCAAAATTACAAAAATTCATTATGTCATTTATTTTGTAATTTTCTTTCCGGCAAATTTTCATTAAAGTGATTAGGTGTAGGTTGGTGTTGTTGCGCCACATTTTGCTTGTTGATGTCTAATAGTCTCTATCCTTACGGCTCACACAAACACAAACACAAAAAAAAAAAAAAAAAAAAAAAAAAAAAAAAAAAACAAGTTAGATATTACTATAAATAAGAAACAAATTTTATGATTTGTTGATTAAAATATAAATATAGGAAGTAAATAAAATCCAATTGTTAATTGAGAATGTATTTCCAAGTGTATACAGGATGGAATTTAATTTCCTAAAGTTAAATGTTGGTTAGATATTTTAAAGATTCTTTCACATTTATTTTGATATCTTAAGATTTTTTTTCTTATTTATAAGATATGAAAAGATTCTATTCTAATATGTTGCAATAATTACACAATTGAGAATTGTTTCGGGGTTTTTTGATGTGTCCTGCGGGAGAGTTACAATTCCAAGAATGCCCTTCGACGCCTGTGCCTGCAAAATCACGAAGACTCCTGGGGGTAGGAGCTCCGCCTCCGACGATCAAGTTAGTAAAGATACGGGAGGTAGAATGCACGTAATGTAGAAGTTACTTCTCGCGTAATGGGAGAATTCTGCAATTAATATTGCTCGGGGTAAGTGTTTTTCTTTTTGAGGAGTATTCAATGTGAACAACAAATGTTCCAGCCCCCCATTAATGAGGGTCCTTCCACTATTTATAGTGGGGAAGGGATGGTTTCCCTTTTAGGGTTTAGAGGACACGTGTCAGCAGAGGATTGGAGCCCTCCTGACCAACGGCTGGATGCCACGTGTCACTAGTTTTTTTTTTTTTTTTTTTTTTTTTTTTTTTTTTTTTACAACTCTTCAGATTCTTTTTGAAGGATGGAAAAGCAGAAGGCGAAGAGTCACGACTTTTCACCTTCTGGGACAAATTCTATAAATAGGAGAAGATGTCCCCCGAGCTCTCATTTACAAACTTTGCCAAATTTCTGAAAATTTGAGAGCAGCCGGCAATTTGAGAGTTGAGAGCATTCGGAGTTGAGATTCGTTGAGAGCAACCGGTCTACAGACCGTCTGGGTCGTTGCAAGCTAGCCAAAGGTTTTCGAGAGGGTAATCAGAGAAACCCAGCCGGATTTTGAACCGCCTGCGTCTTCGCAAGCATCCCAAAGAATTTCCAGATTTTCTTCTAGGTACCGTCTCTATTATTTCTAGCTTTTTCATGTATTTCCGTTTGAGTCTTTTACTCGCATTTTTGTTCATTGGTCCCATAAGTAGATGGACCCCTTATACCCATACCCGGAACCTAGCTGTGAACTCAGCCGGTTTATTAGTACGGCTGAGTCTAGAACTGGGTCTGCCGCCTCTGTCCTTTGGGACAACCCTTTTTCAACACCCATATCGACCGACTCTGTGTCTGTGCAGGACACAATGGCCAGAATCTGGTCTACTGCCAGAGATCCCAACTACAGAAGTGGGAGCTCAGATGAGCAGCCGCCTGAGGTCCCAGCTTCAGGCGGTGAAGTAGAGCAAGGAGAGGTAGAGCAGAGAGGCTCACCCGGGGGCGCTCCTAGCACCCCGGGTGATAGCATTTTAAACGAAGAGACTGCTCCCCTCCAGGAGACTAGAGAGCAGGTAGGCTCTGATAAGGAGGTCTCCAACTCCCCAGCCGGCTCTGATGCCGGTCACGTTCAAAGTAGCAGTAGCAGCTACTGAACCGAATCTGAGGATAGCGAGGAGGCGGAGAGGCCTTCTTGGGATAATAGGAACGATCCTCTCATGATCGTCGTCTCCTCTAAGGACCGCGAGCTCATGCGGGCTGCGCTGCCAGATTTTATCAAACGGCGGCCGCTGGGGGGTGACTATACAATAAAAATCCCGGCTGCTCTGGGAACAATATGGTGGGAGGATGGACAACCAAACGCGAACGCTTGGTTCGGGTGCTACGAGGCGGCCTTCGTGGCCGGAGTCCGCTTCCCTCTCCACGACACAATAAAAGTCATACTTAGGGGGTATGGCCTAGGTCTCTGGCAATTAACCCCCAACTCATGGGTAAATATTTTAGGGTATATCGCCGCCTGCGAGATGCAGGGCCTCAACCCCGGCTGGGAGGCGTTTGCCCACATGCATTACTTGAGTAGGAGCCCAGGCGGCTGGAGAGCCTGGTATACCTTGACCACCCAGCCCAAATACCTTATGACCTTGGACAAGCCATCCAAATGGTCGGACTGGAAGCACCGGTTCTACTTGGTTAAGGCCCCAACTACGGCAGAGAACAGAGAATTCCGGATCTACAACCGGAAACCAGAACTCTTGGGGACCAAGTGCTGCCTGCCCCCTGTCCCGGAGGATGATAGAGAGACCATCCTTGACTCCGGGTTTTTTGAGTTAGTTCCTGACACCCTCTCATCCGGAGAGATAGTAAGGGTACCTAGAAACTGGGTGCCCAAACATGAATTTTTTAGGGACGAATGCTTCTTGTCCGCTTGTGGTCTAAGCAGCATGTTTAAAAAACGTATGTATTCGGAACTCAACCGGTTCCTTTCGAACCGGATGCTTTTATTTCCTTGCTTATTTATTATTCTAACCGTGTGCCTTCCTCTGCAGAAGAAGCCAAGAAAATGCTGCCCACCGAGAAGACACCGGCTAGGTCGGCTGCCGACATCCGGAAAGCCAATCTCGAGGAAAAACTTGCTGCCCAGGCGGCGAGGAAGGTATAACCGTCTGATCCTTCTCGTTTATTTCAATCCTTTTATCCCATAACTTATATTTTTCTCGTTTACAGGACGGGAAGCAGATGCCCCGGTCCCTTCAAAAACAGGTCAGGCCTCCGCCGACCCAACAAGAGTCTGCATCCAAGGTGCAGAAGACAGCCAACCGGCAAACTACCGGCGGCAAATCAATAAAGGTCCCAGGCGGGCCTGGATCTGCGGATGTGCTTTCTGCCATCCCATTGAGGACCGCAACCGGTCCCTCTGAAGGCCGTTCGGGCCGCCAAGGTAACTTCGACCTTACATTGCTTGACCTGCCCATGCGGGTCAAGTCTTATTCACAGTCTCGATCGCAGCCGGGGGATTCTCCAATCAGCCGGCAATCTATAGGCAGAGCATATGCGAGTTTCTCACCGTCTGTTTCTGGTGCAGATAATTCTCCCCGCTGGCCGGACGGGGCACAATATGCCCGGGCCATGCTGAAAGCCGTCCCCAGGGACGAGAAGGAGGCGATCCCTGGGATCAACTCCTTTAATGCCGACCGGGTGCTGGTCGACCTGGCCGACGTATGCTCCAACAACCATGCGGTAATTTTCTTGACGTGCATTTTTAAATATGCAGTATTAACCGGCTGTATTTTTACAGGCTATGCTGCGCGTAGAGGGGCTCAAACGAGCTTATACCCGCAAGTCTGAAGAGGTAAGGAGAAGCAAACGGGCTGTTGATGACGCCCATAATGTTGCTGACTACTCTTTGTACATGCATGGCTTAGAATCTAAATCTATACGCATGGAACAGGCGGAGAAGACCAAGGCCCTCCAACAGCAGATTGATCAGCTGAAAAACCAAGTTGACCAACTGCAGGCGTCCCTGGATGATGCCAATAAAAAGTTGGAGGAACAGAAAGAGCCCCTCCAACGGCTGAGCAAGGAGGAGACTGAAAATGGCCGCCTTGCCAAAGAGAAAGCGCCTGCGCAAAGAGGCGGCTGCTGCCAATGAGAACTTCAAGGCCACCTTGGAGTCGGAGCAGGAGAGGCTCATTAATGAGAATGAGCATGACTGTGCAAACCGGATGCAACGGGCGTTTTCCCTCATCCACCCGGAGGCGGACTTCACCGTCTGGGAACTCGCCTTCAAATATTCTGATCTTGCCATTCTGGCCGAGGAGGCGAATGAGCCGGGGCCCGGACCCTATGACGCTTGGGTTAGGGAGGAGATTGCGCGACGGCAGGCGGAGGCTGCTGAAGAGGAAGAAGTTGTTCCTGAAGCCGACGCAGGCGCTCACCCTGATCCAACCCAGAACCAACCGGAAGAGGACCGGTTCACTGTTCGCCTGGAGTAGCAACTACTTCCCGGCCTGCGCGCCTTGCATTATCTTGTAATAGCACCGGATGAGATGGGCTAAGCTGTAATAATTTTTATTTTGAATATTAACATTTTCACCGGCTGAGCCGGCTTTTGAATGCTTTTTATGTTTCTGCACTTCAATACTAGAATTCTTGTTATTTTTTTATACATATTTCTGCGAGGATAACCAAAAGAACCCCGCCGGTAACACTACCGCTTGGGCCTTCGCAAACAGCAAAGAAATTTGCTAGGGTTGCCAAGAAGACCCCACCGGTAACACTGCCGTCTGGGTCTTCGCAAACTAGGCGAAGAAATTTCGACTCAAAACCAAACCGGATGGCGTTTGGGTAATTGCCCCTGGATAGCGGTCTGGGTCTTTGCAAGCCAGGCGACTATCCATATGATATAGCTCGAATATACACTAAGTGCCAACATTAGATTCGGGAGCCAGTCGGTTTATACTGAATTACCGGTCGGGACTTCGCAAAAGAATCACGCCAGATTAGGATGTCCATTCACCGGTTGGGCTTTTGCAAGCATACCCCTGAATGAATTATGGCCTAGACCAAATGTTTTTAGGCCTGCTCTTAGAGAGTCAGGCGGCGGTATTGAGTACCGGCTATCCTTCCAAAAAGTGAGCCGGCTGCAAGTTTGGGGTTGCTAGCCTGCCCTTTTTTGGTGCGAAGGATCGTCAGGCGGATTTGTCCGCCTGTGTGATCGCTTAGAACAATTTACCACCCAAATGGGAGATGTTCTCTTCGATGAATTCACCCGTATGGGTGTCACCGGATGAAAAAATTAGTTACTGGTGCCGCTTGTGGTAGGCACAAGACATGGCGGTTGTATACAAAATTGAATGTAATTCTCATTAATCATTTGAAAATTTTCAAAAGATGTACAATACTTAGAAGTAGTATTTTTTGAGGTTATCTACATTCCAAGTTCTAGGCAACTTTCTTCCGTCTGCAGTTTCCAGGCGGTAAGTGCCGTCTCGTACTCCTTCAAAGATCCGGTAGGGTCCCTCCCAATTTGGGGTTAATTTGCCTTGTTCATTGGCCCTACCGGTTGCCTCCATTTTGCGAAGCACAAAATCTCCTTCTTTCAAAGGTCTTTTACGAACCCGCTTGTTGTAGGCTCTAGTCATACGCAGACGGTAGATCTCATGACGCAAGGCAGCATTCCCCCTTCGCTCTGGAAGAGCGTCTAATGCCAACCGCATGGCTTCCCAGTTAGCCTCCTCATCATATAACATAATGCGTAGAGTAGGCTCATAATGTTCAATGGGAAGAACTGCTTCAGTGCCGTATGTCATGAGAAATGGGGTCTCACCGGTTGCCCCCTATCCGGTTGTCCGGATAGCCCAAAGGACATGAGGTAATTCCTCTGCCCATAGTCCACCGGCTCTTTCTACTTTCTTCTTTATCCCGTCTGAGATCAACTTGTTAAAAGCCTCAACTTGACCGTTTGCCTGAGGGACGGCCAACGGATGCAAAACAATGGGAAATTCCTTGGTCTCCCAACCAGGTCTTCAGGACAGGCGTTTCGAACTGCGGTCCGTTGTCGAAAACCATGGACATTGGAACCCCGAACCGGGTGATGACGTTTCTCCAGATGAAAGAAATCACGTCTTTCGTTTTAATCCCTTTTACCGCCTCTGCCTCAACCCATTTGGTGAAGTAGTCTACTGCTACAAGAATGTAGCGGCGGACGCCTGATGCAGGCGTATAAGGTCCCAAAATGTCCATGCCCCATTTAGCAAACAGAACCGGACTATGGATTGCCGTGAGTTCTGTTGCCGGTTGATGTATCAACTTAGCGAATTTTTGGCACTTGTCGCATCTCTTTACTAGATCCATGGCATCCGCTTCAAGAGTGGGCCAGAAGTACCCTTGCCGTCTGGTTCTTCTGGCCAGGGACCTGCCGCCAATATGCGAGGCACAAAACCCCGCGTGCAGATCTTCCAAAACTTCTCTCCCCCTATCCGGGGTTACACATTTCAAAAACGGCTGCAGGTATCCCTTCCGGAGGAGTTCCCCTTGATGCATAACAAAACTTGAAGCACGCTTCTTGAGCGCTGATGCTTCTGAAGGGTCATCCGGCAAGGTACCATCCGTCAAAAAGGACCGGATGGGATCCATCCAGGTAGCAGTTCTGTCCAAGACTCCAATGGGATCATTCTGAATACTTCGTTTTTCAATGACTTCCCAAAAGACCGTCCTAGGAGCATCACCGGAGGCTGATGATGCCAACTTTGAGAGGGCATCCGCCTGATTGTTTTCAGACCGGGGCACCTGTCGCAGATGAAATTCATCGAAGGACCCAGCCTCCTCTTTGACCGCCTGCAAATATTTGATCATAGCCGGATGGGTGGCTTCGTAGTCACCAAGGTATTGGCTAACGATCAGCTGTGAATCTGAGCAGGCGTCGACCTTTCTTGCACCGGCTGCCTTACACATGCGCAATCCGGCTAGCAGGGCTTCATACTCTGCCTCATTGTTGGAGGCTTGGAACTTAAACCGTAGTGCATATTCAAACTTATCCCCTTCCGGGGAATGACAGATAACACCTGCACCACAGCCGTTCACCGTAGAGCTGCCGTCTACAAATAACTTCCAGACCTGATCAGGGTTTTCCGGGTGCACCGGCCTAGTCATCTCGACAATAAAGTCGGCAAACGCCTGACCTTTCACCGCCCGCCTGAGTTCAAAAGTTATCTCAAGGCCTTGTATTTCAACAGCCCACTTGATCATTCTACCGGATGACTCTATAGCAGTCATCGTACGCTTGAGCGGCTGATCTGTGTATACCACAACCGGATGTGCCAAAAAATAAGGCTTCAACCGCTTGACTGCTACGAATAAGGCCAACCCAAATTTTTCGATCATGGGGTACCGGAGCTCAGCATTTTTAAAGACATGGCTGATGAAGTACACCGGCAGCTGAATGCCGTCTCTCTCAGCGAGGAGAACGGCACTAAGGGTGTGATCAGAGACGGCTAGGTACATGTACAGAACCTCCCGGGGTAGGGGGCTCACTAGCCTTGGCAAAGAATGCAAGTGCTGCTTAAGCCTCTGGAATGCCGCCTCTGCTTCTTCACCCCATTCAAACCTTGACCTCTTCCTGATTGCCTGGAAGAAATAGAGGCACTTGTCACCTGACCGGCTGAGGAACCTCCCCAATGCCGCCAGACAACCGGTCAACTTCTGGACCTCTTTTACAGTGCGGGGAGACTTCATGCCAATTACCGCCTGTATTTTTTCCGGATTAGCTTCGATGCCTCTTTGGTCAATCAAGAATCCGAGAAACTTCCCAGACTCAACACCAAATACGCATTTCTTTGGGTTAAGCATGACCTGGTGCCGCCTGAGTGTGGTGAAGGTTTCTCGCAGGTCTGCTAGGTGATCCGTCTGTAGCTTGGATTTGACTATCATGTCATCGATATACGCCTCTACATTCCTGCCAATCTGGTTGATAAAAACGGTGTTTATCATGCGCTGGAATGTAGCCGGTGCATTCTTCAACCCAAACAGCATCACCGTATAGCAGAATAACCCCTGATCAGTGACAAAAGTCGTCTTATCCTGATCTTTCTTCCAGAGAGGTATTTGATGGAAGCCGGAATAAGCATCCATAAAGCTCATTAACGCATGGCCGGCTGTTGAGTCGACTAGGCTGTCAATCTTTGGAAGCGGGTAGCTATCTTTTGGGCATGCTTTGTTCAGATCTGTGTAATCCACACACATCCGCCAAGTACCGTTCGGCTTCTTTACTAGAACAACATTTGCCACCCAATCCGGGTAGTAGCATTGCCTAATGAACCCAGCATCCAACAGCTTTTTGACCTCAGCCGCTGCCGCTTAAGATCTTTCTCCACCATGATCCCTCTTTTTCTGCCTAGCCGGCTGCTTTTTGGGATCTACGGCTAGCTTGTGGACAGCAAGATCTGGGCTGACGCCTGGCATCTCTTCCACTTCAAAGGCAAAGATGTCTTTGAATTCCTTCAGCAGTTGGAGCAAGCCTTCTCCCAACCGTTCGAAGGCTACCGTCCCGACCTTGACTGTTCTTTCAGGACGGCTGTCATCTAGGATGACATCAAGGCAGTCACCAGCCGGCTGAGGTCGTTGGTCATCTGACCTTTCCCCGGCTAGTGATTGCTATTTCTCCTTTTTGACGGGTGCCAGTTGGTCCGCCTTTCTTTTCATACCGGCTGCCCTTGGAGCCGGGACTGCTGGGTCGCAGTTATCAATATCTATGGGCTCGCCCTGGCCGGCTGCACCCATAGTTGTCTTGACGTCAGAGAGATATCACTCTCTTGTCGTCTTCTGGTCCCCGCTTAGGGCACCGACTGTACCATCATCCTTTTGAAATTTGACCAACATGAGGGACGGGATGATGACAGCCTTAGATGCGTTGAGGGTAGGACGGCCAAATATCATGTTGTAGGCGGACAGCTCCTCCACAACTAAAAACCTGACTATCATGTGGCGTCCTTGCCCCTTTTCACCCAGCCGGATCGGAAGATCTATGCTTCCGACCGGATGCACTACTCCACCCCCAAAACCGACTAGTGGGTGAGGAGCCTGGTGCATGTTACCGGATGTGTACTTGAGCTTGGTCAAGCACTGATAACTGATTAGGTCAGACGAGCTCCCGGTGTCTATTAGGATTCGGCCAACCTTCTGGTTGGCAACCTTGCATTCGATGACGATGGGGTCATCATGAGGCCGCCTGACCTTGCCCCGGTCCTTTTCAGAAATAAGGACCTCAGGAAAGATGTCTTTCGACGCCTGGCCCTCATCCACTGAGTTGACCAGCTTCCTGATGTTGTCTTTGGTGCCCCGGATGGTAGGACCCCCTCCGGCAAAACCGCCTGCTATTGTGAAGATGGTCTCTTCATCCGTCTCGGAGTTTGCTGGGCCGGTTTTTTTCCGCCTGCCCTTTCTTGGCCTGGATATTACCCTTAGCCTTGGGTAGGTAGGATTTTAGGGCCCCCTCATCTGCCAGACGGTCCAATAGCCGCCTGAGGCTATAGCAGCCATCGGTGTCGTGGCCGACATCCTCGTGGTATTGGCAATACTTGCTCTTGTCCCGTTTATTCACGGGGCTTTTCATTTCAGCCGGTTTGTCGAGAGACATCCGGTCTTTGATTTCCAGGAGGATGGTGGAGCAATCTTTTGCGAACTCGTATTTGGGAGCATACGATTCTGACTTCCGCCTGATCTTCTGGGCCGGCTGTCCTGATCGGTCAGCTGCCCAGACCCCTTTTCTCTTTTCTTCCTTTCTTGCCGGCTGATGTTGTTGCCGGCTCTCTTTTTTGTCAGACTTTTTATAATCTGACGGCTGCTTGACAGCACAAAGCTCCGTCGCCTGTATATAGGCTTCAGCTTCAATTAACGCCTCTTGGAAGGTAGCAACCCTCTTCCGGACGAGGTCAAACTTAAAGGTCGACCCATCCTTCAGACCTCGAAAGAAGTCTGTATAGGCCACTTCGTCTGATAGTCCTGGAATCTGAATTCTCATCAGATTGAACCGTCTGACGTATGACCGGAGGCCCTCCCGGTCGCCCTGCTGTATTGCCCCTAGGTCGAGGCTAGTCTTTTTGGCAGGAATATTCATTGAGAAATTTGACGTAAACAAGTACGCCAAAGTTCGAAAGCTGTTGATGCAACCGGCTGGTAGGTTACCAAACAACCGCTGGGCTATGCCCTTGAGGGTAGCCGGGAAGCATCGACACCAGACGGCATCATCTAACCCCTGGAGGTACATGAGGTTAGAGTAGGCCATTAGATGGTCTTCTGGGTTGGTGGTGCCGTCATAGGCCCCCACCAAAACATTCTTGATCTTAGGCGGCTGTGCCGCCTGGGTTATCTCTGGTGAGAACGCCGTTGGCTGTTCCCCCAAATTTAGCAGGCGCAGCTGCCAGTCCGTGGGTTGGAACGGCTGCTGCGCTTGCCCACCGAAAAGACCCGGTGACATAAAAGGGGATCCACCCAACCCATTCGGTGTGCCGAATAGGCCAGGCTGGATCACTTTGGGTCCAGACCGGGCAGAAGCTTCGCCCGTCTGGCTCCCAAGGTTCGTTCCCGTACGCCTGTGTGAGACGTCATGGAAACTGTCCGGGAAGGTCGACGTTGAGGCCGACGCAGACGCCTGACCTCGCTTCTCTTGGAGAAATGTGCGGGCGTCTGAGAATGTTTTCTTGGAGCCATCCGGCTGTACGTGCCGGATGGCCTTTCGCAGCTCCCCTTGAGGAAAACGGAGTCTGCTTGGATCAAACCTTAAGCCCTCCCCCTCCTTTGGCTTGGGATGAGGGGTAGGAACTCGTTCTTTGACCGCCTTCTTTCCAGAAGGCTTCTTGGCCGGCTGACCCTTCTTTGGAGTAGCTGACCGGATGAGGCTCTTGATCTCACCCTTGAAACTATTCATGAAAGACATGAGTTCGTTTCTTGTAACGGGGGCTGAGCCCTCCACCGTTTGGGCAATTCCAGCCGGTTGCCCGGCTGGGTTGCTGGGAGCAGCTTGGCTGATTTCCCGTTCTCTTCTATCTTTAGCACGAGGGTGCTTCGTTCTGAAAGACCCATCCGGGGCCACATATGTTTCAATTTCGTCTCCACTTTCATGGTCCGTCTGGACCTCAGGCTCGACCACAGGCCGTTTGCCCTGATTCGGTGACACAGTATCAGAAGTCATCTTAGAAGTACTCTCCCCACAGACGGCGCCAAATGTTTCGGGGTTTTTTGATGTGTCCTGCGGGAGAGTTACAATTCCAAGAATGCCCTTCGACGCCTGTGCCTGCAAAATCACGAAGACTCCTGGGGGTAGGAGCTCCGCCTCCGACGATCAAGTTAGTAAAGATACGGGAGGTAGAATGCACGTAATGTAGAAGTTACTTCTCGCGTAATGGGAGAATTCTGCAATTAATATTGCTCGGGGTAAGTGTTTTTCTTTTTGAGGAGTATTCAATGTGAACAACAAATGTTCCAGCCCCCCATTAATGAGGGTCCTTCCACTATTTATAGTGGGGAAGGGATGGTTTCCCTTTTAGGGTTTAGAGGACACGTGTCAGCAGAGGATTGGAGCCCTGCTGACCAACGGCTGGATGCCACGTGTCACTAGGCCATTGGGCCACGTGTTTAGGGTATTTTTACCCCAAACAAGATTTTTTTTTTTTTTTTTTTTGGGTGTGTGTGACCCGTTTACATAAAATCACTTCTAGAAGCGGCTTTGTCAAATTATCATACGGAGTAGTTTTTATTTAATTGCTTGGGGTCTAAGTAGTGTAAGTACCTCCTTTGAAAAAAAAAATCAAATTGAAATACTCCACTATCTTCAATATTTTAAGCTTATAATAGCTGTTTTCAAAAAAAAAAAAAAAAAAAAAAAAAAAAAAAAAAAAAAAAAAAAAGCTTTTAATAGCTTAAAACCTACTCCGTAGTAGAGTAGAAAACTATAGTCAATGCCTCAATTTCAGCATAAATGGAGAATGCTTTACAATATTTCTAATTTTCCATGCATATGTCATTGCCCAAATACTCAAGCCCAAAACTTTAAAAAATACACTTCTTAGTACACTCCTAAGTTAGCTATGTCACTAAGGTTTTCAATTATTAAATATAATTTTCTATACGATTTTGTTTAGACAGTTTAAGTAATAGTTTGCTTTAACAATAAATTATAGTTTGGGACGATATTAATAATTAAACTTTATAATTTTCGTCCTTTAGAAATTGAATAGCCTACTTTGGAATGAGTATATTCAACAATATTTTATAATATTGGATCAAGCTAAAACCAATGAAGAAAATGTTCGTTTTTTTTCTTTAAATCAAGCTAAATCCACTTTAGCATCTTATATGTTGAAGAAAACCACTTCTTTTTTTGTTAGCAGTGTTTAGTACTCAGTACTCTCTCCTAGATGCCAATTATGAGTTATCAGGTGGGATTTTTATTTTTATTATTATTTTTTTTATTTTTTTTTATTGAGGAAAATAATCAATATGAACTTAGGTAGTGGGTGAAGGGAATTTTGCTACCAGTGCTTTATTTATTTATTTATTTCATTTTGATTTTTTTAACAAAAGGGAAAGAATCAAAGCTTTTTTAAAAAAATCTTTTTGACTAAAAGTTTCCACCAATAGATATGCCAAATGCTAAAGCTGTGGTTGTCAATTTTAATTTGCCACTACTATCCGTGTTTCATGAATCAAGTATCAACATTTCTTAAAAGAATGAGTTCCTCTTTTTACCCCCCCCCCCTTTTTTTTACCCTCAATCTTATCTATTGTATACATAGTTTTCACTTGACTAGACAAGTACGTAGTAGTTAAAATTAGATAAACTTTAGGTGAAATGACTAAGATTAGATATGGAGGAACAAGTGAGGGATTGAGCTTGGATGATCTAGTGAATTTTTCACGTCCTTGTAAATATCATACACATAATATAACTAATTTAGGGTGTTCGATGGTACCTTTTAATACGTACAATATTAACGCAATCTAAAATACTAATATAATCTAACATGTATTTAACCAATACCTTCGTAAATTTGGAAACTGCTACCGTGGTTTATATATTGAATCTAGTGTAGAATTTATCAAGCGAAAAAGCAAAAAAATTGCAATTGGAAACAATATCTAGCAATTTTCATTCATCACTTTGTACTTGTTAATTACGAGTATACACTCTTCAATTTATTACTTATGGCGTTTTGTGTAACAAGTTCCTACTAAGAATTGTAAAAGCGAGTTAATTTCAAAAACTAAATTCAATTCTTCATAAATTAACTTTATTCCATTAAGGTCTCGCTAATCCCATATGAGTAGTAAAGAAAAAACTCCAGAAAAAGATCCCATTTTGTGAATGCCATAGGACACCTTTAGTCCAAAGTACCCACAATTAATCTTAAATAGTTCAAGCTCAAAATTTATGACAAAATTATGCATCAATTGTAATTAGTAAATTCTCCATAACCTCCTTGAACAATTGGACATCAGTCTAAATACACTGTAATTGCTCGGATTTTGGACTATTATACTTTAGACTGTTCAAGTGATGCAAACAGCCCAACTACCAAGCCCAAGAAATAGATCATTCCAGAAACAGCCAAATAGTACCGCGTTTCACAGATATTATATTTTATTCATTTTAAATAATACGTGTCAAATCATAAGAAAGTCACGTGACCCACCCATAAAAATCCTCATCCAAATTTCCTACACCACACCCACTCTGCTACTCTTTCATTACTTGTCATATTTTCCGTACTTTCTCTCTCCTCCCATTTTTTGTCTTCTTCCTTCATTTCCAACCGTTAGATCCACTTTCACTCCCATCTGACACTTGATTTTTTTTATGCCACCATTTTGCTCATTTTTGCATTTTCATTAAGAATTGATCACAATTAAAAATCCAAATGCAAAGATAAACGAGATTCAATTTCAGGTCTTACAATAAGATAAGCGAGAATTGATTGCAAGTCATTAATGTAACAAATAATGATATGAAAACAAGTGAAGATTAAACTAGAGAATTTCCATTATTAACCCAAATGCCCTATGAAGAGAAACATGATCATCATCAAACAACACCATAATACAAACGAAAAACACAGGAAAAAAAAAACTGAATAAAAATCACAATATCTCTCTTCTCTCAAACTTTCCTTCTCCTAAAACCCTAAAAAACAACCATATTATTTCACTAATTGATTAGATAGGTAGATAGACGAAGATCAGATCTAAGATCTAAGATCAGACCAAACGATAGTCGAAGATGAGAGATGATGATGATACGATCAAATCTCCTCAAAGTTGACCACAATCAGCAATAACAACAGGCTTAGCACACTTTCCACTTCCAGATCCAACCTTCTCGATGGTCCTAACAACATCCATACCTTCAATGACCTTGCCGAACACACAGTGCTTGCCATCGAGCCACTCGGTCTTCTCAGTGCAGATGAAGAACTGCGACCCGTTGGTGTTGGGACCAGCGTTTGCCATGGAAAGGATTCCGGGACCAGTGTGCTTCAACTTGAAGTTTTCATCGGCGAATTTCTCACCGTAGATTGACTCGCCGCCGGTTCCATTTCCGGCGGTGAAATCACCACCTTGACACATGAATTTCGGGATCACACGGTGGAATCCGGAGCCCTTGTAGTGGAGTGGCTTGCCTTTGCGGCCGACGCCCTTCTCGCCGGTGCAAAGAGCACGGAAATTCTCGGCGGTTTTGGGAACGACGTCGGCGAAAAGCTCCATCACGATTCTTCCGACGGGATCGCCGCCGACTGTCATGTCGAAGAAGACCTTTGGGTTCGACATTTTCTAGGGTTTTGAGAAATCGAATTTGGGGGTTTTTCTGGATTATTTTGATTGACTTAGGGTTTGTTGTGATTGAAGATGGTGGGGTGGAGGGGAGAGAAGGGGTTTATATAGAGGGGTTTTAGAAGGGTAAGTTTGGGATTTTGATCATGGGTTCATCTTAACCGTTGATATTGGACACGTGGTTGGAATTTGTGGAGCATTGATTAACTAGAGTTAAGTTGGAACTGAGCCAGGGTTAGGATAATTTGAAGGATATCCGGTAAACAGTGCTTTTGTGGAAGGGGGGGTATGTGTGAGATCCGGTTTTCCGCTTTTTTTTTTTGAATGAAAAAAAAAAAAAAAAAAGCACTGTTAATGCCGTAACGGATGTAATTCCCAGTCTCAAACCCAAAATACTCCGTGTTTTTCTTCAAAAAAAAACCCCTAAAAATATTTTATTTAAAAAAATGAGAAAAAATAAATTTGACTGATTCTCTGAAATATATTTTTTTTCAGGTCATTGTTATATTAATATCGTCTTAATTCAATGGTTACAAAATCATTTTGAAAAGTACAGAAAATTTGTAATTTTGGTAATTCTTTATATTATGAAGTAATAGATTTGATATTAAAAAAAAAAAAAAAAATACTCCCTCGTTTCACTTTGTTAGTCCCATATAATATTTTGAGCGTTTCAAAATGATATACCCATATAAAATTTATTCCTGCCATTATTATAGGGTGATTAATTTTCATAACTATGAATCTAATTTAATGTTTAAAGAGGCAAATAATTCTGATTGGTTAATATACGTACTAATGGATTGCTGACATGGCAAATTCTTTCAATCAAGATTTATTATAGGTGAATTAATTACAAATTTACAGCTAATCTATAACTATAACTAAAATAAAAACCGCTTTACATCTTATATATGTCAATTTGTCATGAAAAAATTTCCCTCCAAAATTTCTTATGGCGTCATTTTTTCCATATTTTTTCCTTCCAAATTCAACATTGGGAAAATAATAAATAAATAAAAGTGAGAAAATTAATTAATAAAAAACGTAGTAGTGATATTTCTCTTTATAAAAACCTTCATTATTCCATATTTTATATTCTTTATTGATTTTTCTTTTTTAATTCAAAATTGTGCGTCGCATGAGTACTAATCTAGTTTCCTTGAATAAAACAAATACAACAGGAAAAGCCAAAACATTAAATACAAAGTTGCAATCAAATTCCAAATTATTAGGATTCCTCTTTTTCTTATTTTAAGTGATTGATTCCAAATGCGGACTAACAAAATGAAACGGAGTGAGTAATAGATTATAATTTAAAAAAATTCATGTGTTAGAATTTAAGAACGGAAAATTAATAATACGAAGGAACAATCGGTGATTAAAAAAGAGCGAGGGCAAGCTCAAGTTGTTAGATCTTCCCTCCCGATCCCAAGAGATCTTAAAATCGATTCTCATCACCCGCCTTAGTGGCACTAATGCTCTATAAACACCAAATAAAAAATAGTCAATGATTTAAAAAAAAAATGGACTCAGATTGTTATAACTATAACTAAAATTAAAACCGCTTACATCAATCATGGTACACATGTCAATTTGTCATCAAAAAATTTCCCTCCAAAATTTCTTACGACATCATTTTTTTCCATATTTTTTTCCTTCAAATTCAATATTGGGAAAATAATTCTTACAACTAATCTATAACTATAACTAAAATAATTCTTAATAATAATAAATAAATAAAAGTGAGAAAATCAATTAACCAAAAACATATTAGTGATATTTCTCTTTATAAAAACCTTCATTACTCCGTACTTTATATTCTTTATTGATCACTTTTTATTCTAAATCGTGTGTCATACGAGTACTAATCTAGTCTATAACTATAACTAAAATAAAAATCGCTTACATCATCATGGTACACATGTTAATTTGTCATGAAAAAATTTCCCTCCAAAATTTCTTATGACATCATTTTTTCCATATTTTTTCCCTTCCAAATTCAATAATGGGAAAATAATTCTTAATATAAATAAATAAAAGTGAGAACATCAATTAACCAAAAATGTATTAGTGATATTTCTCTTTATAAATACCTTCATTACTCCGTATTTTATATTCTTTATTGATTTTTTTAAATTCAAAATCGTGCATCACAATTACTAATCTAGTTTCCATAAATAAAATAAATACAACAGGAAAAGACAAAACATTAATTATAAAGCTGCAATCAAATTCCAAATTATTAGGATTCCTCCTTTTCTTATTTTAAGTGATTGATTCCAAATGAGGAGTAACAAAGTGAAACGGAGTAAGTAATAGATTATGATTTAAGAAATTTCATGTGTTAGAATTTAAGAACGGAAAATTAATAATATGAAGTAATAATCAATGATTAAAAGAGAGAGGGGGCAAGCTCAAGTTGTTAGAGCTTCCCTCCCAATCCCAAGAGATTTTAAAATCGATTCTCATCACCCGCCTTAGTGACTCTAATGCTCTATAAACACCAAATAAAAAATAGTCAACGATTAAAAATAAATAAATAATTGGACTTAGATTGTTATTTTTGCTTCCCATCCTTCCATGTTCTATCCACACAATAATTCCAATGTAAGGAGGGGGGGGGGGGGTTTAAATCATTCTCATGTTTTTCCTTTCGATGATGATAGTCTCATGTATTGCTGCCTTAAACATGTTAAGATGTCTACACTAATTAATACCATAAATGTCATAGACATAGACCTACATTTGCACATTATTATAAGGATCTTGCTAACAAGCGTCCTGGGGTGTTACATAAGGAATTGATATATTACTTAAATTAGTATTAAGTTTGGAATGCATGACAAAATTACGCGTCGATCGGTGTAATTAATGTTAATTTTGCTATAATATTTCCACATTTAGTTATCTTATCTAACGCCCTGGGGGCACTCGTTAGCTTTTGCCTTATTATAATTAGCCTCACGTTTAAGCTGAACATTCCATGTTAAATTACAAATTCTTAGGTGACCCTAACATATTGGACAAGGGTGTTGAATTGGAAAAGATTTTATTGAGGATAACCTTTCAACACCACCTACATACCCATCATTGTTCTCTTTCTTTTTGTTGATTAAAATTCCCATCATTATTATCATTCTTATTTTTGGCAACGCCCATCATTTTCTAGATAAATATTGTCATGTTTTCTTTTGAGGCATGTTAAATATAAACGTGAAATAGAAGATTTTTTGTTTCGTTTTATTGATTAAAGAGCCGGGCTAGGCCAAATCTCAGGCTCAACTCCGGGATGGACCATGACGGCCATCATTGCCGGGCTTTTTCGATCACCTCTACTATCTTTACAGCTGAAAAGGTAAACAATATAAGAGCCCAGAGATGTGAATGATCAAGCTCAAACTTGAATAGTTTTTGCCTCATCAAATTGAATGGAAAAAGTATCTCTCGTAGTGGGTATATGGAATTTTTCTTACTTGCACTTCTCTCCAACTCTCTATCTAACCCCCCTAGGAATCGCGCTGGTGACCAGATGCAACCAAGGTCAGAAGATTCTATAGAAACATAAAGGGAACTACTTTTACAATATTCTGTACAAGTTTTGGACAAAACACTTATCTTGCTATGTAGCGGAATTTACAAAATTCCTTCGTTTTGTAACAAACCTGGATACACAAATGATACAATTTGCTTCAAATGCTTCATTGACGAATTCATGAACGCTTGTCCCTCGGTAGCTGCAACCAAAATATTTAGATTAACACTATAAAAATTGATAAACTAAGGTTTATAAACAGTCTTCTGCAGAAATGACTTGTAAGTGACTTACCTCGGACCAAAAATCTCATTTGTTTAGAGAAATCTTCGACACGCCCCATCACAGGTCTAATTCCGCAGATTTGAGAGACACAATGTTCCAAATACAGAGCCATTTCCACAATCTTAAGCAACAAAAGGCAGACCGCTTGGGTGTCAGGTTGTATTTGTTTAGATCTATTGCTTTCGCAAACTTCAGTAACAATTGCAATGGTCTGGTCCTGGATTTCAATAAAGCCATAAAACGATCAGAAGTCAGAATCCAAGGTTCAAATGTAATGAAAAGGCATTATGGCATGAAGACAAATGGACCTTCTAATCAAAGTGGTTGTTAACTGATGTAAAATCTATACAACAGGAGGAACATATTACCTGCAAACAATGTAATATTTCTGGATCTGGAAGCTCTGGGAAATGGGAAAGATCAATGAAACCCAGTTCTTCTGCTCGTCCAGCAGCATCTTTAGCTTGTAGGAGTAAGAATTTCAAGATGAGAAATGTGATATTATATATCTGTACAGCAACAGTATCTGAGAAGAATGTAGATCTCCCTGACTCCGCATTTCCATTTACTTGGTCCTTCACCACAATAGCAGTCGGTGAATATTCATCAGGGAGACTGGCAGCTGGAACACACCCAAGAGCAGCAGCAGCAAACCATCCATTTCTGCTATTTACAAATGATGGTTTTTTGTAATAATCATTTTCCTCTTTGGAAATAGGAGCACATAAAAGGGGCGCAGGCCGGCCAGATGACTCTCCAAGACGGTGACTTCTCCTACTAATGAAAGCTAAAAGATGGATAATCCTACCCCGAAGCTCAGAACCCATTTCTTTGGTGGCCTTAACCCATGAGTTTCTATGCTTGGCAAGGATGCAAAGCAGCATAAGAGTATGCTCCATCTCTCTAAAAGCAGATAAAGAGGTCTTCCCCTTCTGAGCTCTTGCCCGTTTCTTGTCATGGTCAACAGATGGGATGTCAGGTGCACTAAGATGATAAGCTATCAGATACGCTTTTTCAGAGAAGAAGTATGATATCATGTTATCTACCACTTCGTTGCGAAGTGAAGTTTCTCCTAAAGAACAAATTGTTTCTGTAAGAACAGCCAAGCCTAATCCCCAAATAAACTGTGGCTTTTCCATCTCAGCTCCCACCATTGTGGATTTCTCAGGCTTAACCCAGTTAGCCACACAGCCATTTGATATTTCGGCAAACAAAACTCTCAGAGATGACAAGAAACCAGAAGCAACAATCATCTCGGCACCTCCTCTCACACTTGCAAGGGTCAAAAGAAACTTCATTATAACTGGAAGAGATTCAAAGCAGCTCTGATCATGAAGCTTGAGAATGAGTTGCTGCAACTGAAGATGTTGTTGGATGATGGGAAGCCACGTGCTGGGTGCCAATAATTTCTTAATTATTAGGTCAATGGTTGCAAGGGTGATAGATTGATCAGGAATTTCAGTGCAGCTGCAAAGTATTGGCAATATGGCCAAACAATTATTAACCACTTCACTAGAGACTTCAGATTCACTGCCATTTGTGCTTGAAGAAGAGATACTGTGAGAACTGAGATCCACCACCAAATGAAGCAGCATTAATAAGGACCTAATTATTTGTTTAACCTTGTTACCAAATAGTCTAGACTCAAGCAGTTTTTTCACACCAAAACCGCAAGTTTTCAGTATGACCAAACAAGTAGGTGAAGGCATGCCACTGTCAATATGCCTAACAAGACAAAGAAGCAATTCCGTCTGAGCAGCTACATAGTTAAGAACTTCCTGAGGTGAAGCATCGGATGCAGCTGTCAGTATTCCCAAAGTTGTTTGTAACTCATTGCATTCATGATCTACACAGGAAAGAAGTCTGTCCCTGGATATTTTCTTCAACATACTCTTCTGTTTGTTCACCGACTGAATTAAATAAGACAAAGATCATAGATCAGAGAAATGAAAAAAGATTATCATCCAATGCACCCTTCAAGCAGCATAGCAACAATCCAAAACGACAATTTAGAATAGTCAACATGAATGAACCATCTCTGGAAACTATAAATCAGCAAGTAATGGATAGATATAAGTCATATAACTAAGAATTTCAAAGACATAATTTAGACATTGACATATTTGAAGAATATCTGGACAGGGATGCAACATCGGTTCTCATGCAGTCATGCACCAAAGTAGCCTAAACACCTGTTAAATTTTTCTATGATACACAGCTTATAATACCGAAAGGAAACATCTTGAGTGAAGAGTGAACATGTGCTGCTTAAGAAAGGATCTTACTTGCAATATCCTACTGAATCAAGAAGATTTATAGAAGTTCAGAAAGGTCTTGAAGACATCTCATATTTGAAGATATCACCTAGTTTAAATTCAATATGTGATAAACCACATAATGTAGAGTAGGCAATCAAAAAGACCAATTGGAAATAGAAAAGACAACCTTTAGGAAAAAGGATTGAGGATTGTTCAATGCATGTTTGTAAAATAGACACTATAAAAGCAAACATGTAATTGCAGAATGCAACCAAATTGATAAACTGAAATCATAGAAGATAAAATGCTCCGGTAGATCCAGCCTACTGAGTACTGACAGAGAAGTGGGCACATGCACATTCCAGATGGCTATCCTTGAGAACCACACTAAAGAACTAATCAAGTCTTTTATGACTATGCAGATCTTACCCAAAACTCAGATAATGATAACATAAGCAAACTAAGGAAAGTTAAAACTTACATCCCCCATATTGAGGGTTAAAATTGTTACAAGAGCTCGCAACGCTGGGAGTCTTGAACCAAGGATCAACAGCATAGAGTTGGCACGCTGCACATAAAGCAATGTAGTCTCCGCTATCTTTTTTGACGCTTTCCATTCCGAGCAATCCCAAATATGAAGGCCAATGTCACGTTGAAGGCGCCAAAGATCAAATAGGTAAGCATTGTTGGCTCCTGCCGAGTAGTCATTTACACACTTCTTCTGATAAGCTTGCAGAAGATTTGAGCTAGATAAGAACTGGGAAAGCTCCTTGAATGCACCATGCTCAATGTCACGCCCCTCCAACTCTCCTTGCAGATGATAATAGAGATCATTGAGTATCAAGTTCTTTATGTGGATTCCTTCACTGAATGAAAAGAATAATATCCCATTACACCAGAGTACAAGTGCACTAAGGATCTTAAAGACAGAAACAAATAGCAGGGATGGAGCATGCAAGAATTTAATTTTAGAAATAAATGCAAAAAAGGCATTCAGAAAAAGACATAAAAAGAATAGGATATGCATCACATAGCCAAAAGATCCAGTCAGAATGCAAATTTTTTAAAACACAGATGTAGCTCCAGGCCTCCAGTTACACAAGCAGCCATCACATCTTTTTGGCAGAAACACACATTATATGACACTGGCGTACAAGCATTTTTTAAAAATAAAAAATAAAATTGTAAAAGTAGGTATCTAATTCATCCCACAAACTGAAAAACTTATATTCCTCATAAACAATAATAACCTTAAGTTACCATAATAAACTTATATTTTATAAAAAAATCAATCTTATTATTTCTCAACTTAACTAATTTTCACAAACAATTTTCATCTTTCATTTGACTGGATATTCACACCAGTAACCACGCTGAGCATATTGGGTGCACAACCTTCAGAAATGATGTTTTATATAAACCATCTTATTATTTCTCAACTGAACTAATTCTTACAATCTCACAAATAGTTTTCATCCTTCATTTGACTGGATACTCATACCTGTAACCATGCTGAGCATATTGGGTGCACAATTCAGAAAACGCAGGTAGCTTGAATAACTGCAGAAAGTTACCATAATAAATAATCAGACTACGGCATCAGAAGAGGAAAGAAGGCGAATAATATGTTAATATGAGCATACACACAAAAAGGGAACGCATCAAATTCTATAGTATATTATTCCATCACAATCTGCTTGCAACTTACTTTTCACAGTTTTCAAGATTTAAATATTAACAATACTTGTTCATGGCTATAAATTTGTTTGCTTATTATTCAAAAACATAGAAGTATATAATCATACAGGTTCTTTTTTAATTATTTTTTAAAATTTTTTGTATTTGTTGGAGACAATTCAAATGGCATGGCATACGGAGTATTATAGAATTAGATTAAATTTTACAAGTTACAAAAGTAGCCCAACACCAAAAGTGATTTTATCCCAAACAACCCCATTTACATTTATTAATTTTTTTTATACAACAACATTCATCACCAACCAAAAATGGTCGATTGTCTTTATCAAAACCTAATGATACTAATTTCATACTAATAGTAGTAGTAGATCTTAAGCATGAAAATATAATCCTAATACTAACTGAAACTGTCACTCTTTTTCACAACATACTAGACAAATAAGCACAATTTCATAATTCACGAAAAAACCATGAGAGCTTAATAGGTACACATCATATAATTGAAGAGCTCGAAAAATGAGATGAAAACAATCACATCTCATACATTCCAAAAAAACAAGTTAACATTTCAATCTATACGTAGTTCTCTTGTTCTGACAGGTTAAAAGCCACATATTTTTGGAACAGAACATCATCACGGGTTTTTTTTTTTTGGGACAAAGTTAACACATAAATTCTTTCCCTAAACAAGATATCCTCTGTCCACAGATATATTCAAGACAACATATGCATACATCTTTGGGATGTAGGGACATGTGGCAAGGAGTACTGAGTACAAGTTTTATGAACAGTAAACTTAATAAGGTTAGTAAACAAATTCATGATGTAATACACAATTATGAAGGAGATGTATATGTAAAGAGGTCCACATAACCCACTGGAACCTTCAGCATGAAAGAGAAAGGAACTGACCTTTGTAGACAATGCAGTAACTTCTGCTATGAAAGATAAAGACATGCTACCAGAATCACCTGTGGCCAACTTCCCAATTATGTGTGAAACAAGCAAACCAAAAGCAATCTGCAGGGAGGACATATAATAAACTGTAAAATATAGAGAGAAATCAAGAATATAGCATGCATCCCAGAAACCACTATCATTCTGGAACCTGGGGTTAGGGAAAAGAATACAGCTATCCTTGGTACACAGTACATCATTTAGAAAACAATTAGGTGAAGCATAAAAAAAATTGCTCGAGGATAGTCCAGTTTCTACACGGAAAAATCAATTTTGGTTCATGTAGTTGACCCCACTTATGCGATTAAGGCTTTGATTGATAGATTGATTGATTGATAGTCCAGTTTATAAATAGCAATATTTAAACTAAATGGACAGAGAACGGACAGCACCTATAAAAAGCTAGTATATTCGATGATATCACTATGGTATCTTTTATATAAACCTGAGATGAACTAAATACGCCCAATAGAAAGATACTCTCTCAGTCTCTCCGTTCCTTTAGTTTGTCCCATTTGCCTTTTGGCACAATGCTTAATGCACATATTTCAGCATCAAAATCTCTAACCAGGAATTCAAAAAAAAAAAAAAATACTTCCTCCTTTTCACTAAATTGCAACACTTTAACTTAGCACTATTCACATACTCTACTTCTACTAACTTTTATGATTTATGGTTAAGGAAAAATAAAGTCACATGGATCTTGTTAGATTCGCCTCAATTTATACTTTCACAACATCAAATGAGAGGTGTTGCAATCTTGGTGAAACTGCATATATTGAAACTAAACATCGAGATGAATCTACCATTCCAATGAATATGTTTTTTTTCTCATATTTATCAATGACCTTTCATTGTTTAAGTTGATCTATCCTGAAAATTGGAGATACCAAATAGGCCAAATAAAAAGAAACAGATAATAATAGTGCATATGCACTTGCAGATTATGATGAATAGCAACAAAGATTTAATATTTTAAACTATCTTATGAGTAAAAAGGAAGACTAGGTAAATATGAAGCCTCTATAATGTAACAAGCTAATACAATAAACTAACCTTTGCTTGAAGATAAACATCAGTATCATACATGCAAGCTGCAGAAGATTTTAGAAGATTACTCAAACAAGGGGTATCAGACCAAGATAACAGGATATCTTCTAGCTGCTCAGATTCTGCGGAACCTTGTGCACTATTCCCAACACAACCAATTCCTTCTTTCAAGGATTGATCAGTTTGTCTCATCAGTGACTTGACATGCATTAATTTCTTTTGCAGGAATATTTCTAAAGCCATAATGTCCAATGCAGCAGACTGACATTGATACTCATAAGATAATTTCTGGGCCTCACTTTCAGAAAGATTTATCGGCAAGGGAGCTTCTTTACGGCTGATGAGAATTACAGATTCAGACAACTGTTTCCAAAACATCTTAGATTTTCTAATGGCCTTCAAAATATCAAAATACTGAGCAGCTCCTTGCCACAGTGCTTTCATAAGATTCAGTAAACTCAAAAGAACTCTGGCATTCCTGGATGTAAGATACAGAAGAGGAAAAAATTTAACTTAGAATAACTTTTTTTTTTTTTTTTTTTTTTTTTTTTGGGGGGGGGGGGGGGGGGGTGGGGGGGGTATAATTATATTGACTGACAAGATAGATATACAATGCATCAATCTTATTACCTCTCAATAAGTGTAACAGATCTATCAACATAAAGCACAAGCATATCCACTAGATGAGTTGCATTGTCAGATTTCAAAGCCTGGGAAGTTGAATAACATCCCTTTTCATTTAGATCACCATTAGTCCCTGAATGGTCAGCTCTTATCTCTTCACCAGCAAATAAAGCAGCGAGAAAAGCAGGCTGCACAAGCAGAATAGTAAACAACGTGAACAGACACCACAGCAGGAAGAAAGTAAGATGTGGTACCAGATAAGTGGTAACATAAAACTCAACATGAGTAGAGACTTACATGCTTGCTTTTCATTCTCATTGGAAGAGCATTAAAACCATGATAAGGGGGAATATAATTGCACAGACCAACAAACTCAGATGAAAATTGGAACTACAGTTAAGCAGGGTACTGCACTACATAGAAACAGCTGTCATGGCAGCCTAAATTCAATGCTGAATATAATTATAAAATATTTAACATAACAAAAATAATCATTTACATTATCAAAAAGAGTTTTTTAGCTTAGCGCCTTAGCATTGTCTAAAGCTGAGTATCTCATATGGTGGACCAAGCTTCGATTAAACCCAAGACGATATGACTCTAACCATGTTTACAAAAAGCACAAGTTCTCTCCAATCAAATATCTGATAATAACGAAATACGGAAGCCCAAGTTCTCTAAAGTTTGGCTCCGTTTGACCTGCAAAGGTTTTCAAGTCCTAAGTAGCATGTGCCTCAAGTAGTCCATGGAACACTAATTTCTCCATAATACGGGCATCTTTATTCCAACTCCAAAACTTCCATATCCATGGGTTCCATCTTGATAGTTGGATTGTATTTGCATACTTGGTAACCATTACTACAGCATAGCTCTTGTTTTACCTACTTAAACTATAGTCCAAGAAACTTCCCAAACACATCTATAGGTATGAAAGAAAAAAGAGAGTGGCAGCCGATGTAGACATAGCTAGACCATTCATATAGAGTCAGCAACAGTTTACTCCGGCATAAAATTAAAAAACATTTAAGCACAACTCAGTTCATTCATATAGAGTCAACAACAGTATACTCTGGGATCATTACAGTTTCTCATTGAAAATTACTGAAATGCAACAAACCTGGTGAGTTGCCGCAGAAGTAAGTAGCTCAATAGCTGCTACAAAGAGGGGTTCATTTCTTTCAGGCTGTTCACGAATAAAACTTTCAATGGCAGATCTTAGTTGCATAACCTGAGGCAAAACAGTTTAAGAAAGCTCAAAACATGGAATCTCCTCATTTAGTTCTTTAGGCAAACCATGCAATTAAATAAAAATTTATCTAGACCAACATATCAAGCTTTTACAGACAATGACTTGTATACAGCCACAAAGTCTGCGTTCAGGTTAAAGGTAGACAATAAGATTCCCATTGATTTAAAATTTCAATCACACAGCACATAGAGTTTGATTGAACAGTAATGTTCCGGATATAAAATTCAACCTGTTTAGCACCGAGACCGAAGTTTGCATTTCCAGATAGATAAGGTTGCAAACGATCAGCAGTCCGGCACAGCAGTGAAAGTGCTGTAGTAGCTCCCACTTGTATAGCCTGCATAGTCCTCCAATCAGCATACTCTATACATTTATCTAATTAAAACAGAAATACATACAAATTTTCCGATCCTAATTATCTCATACTACCTCTGTTCTTGAAAGTTCTTTATGCTTTCCGTTTCAGTCCATCCCTAAAAGTTCTTCACACTTTTGCTTAATTCTATTTTTTAAAAATTCATTTTATTACCTTAACCCCTTCTCCCCACAATGTTTACTTTTTCTCCAACCCACTAAACACATCAACATTCTTACCCAATTGCCTTAATATGTGTGCAAACACTAATCGTAAAAAACTTCTGGCAATGGAGGTAGTATATGACAATAGAAATTAATAGTTAATATTCCTTTCAATTTCAATAGCCCTAATTAGATTTAATAAAGAAGAAAATCTTATGATAAAAAAGACTTGAAGCATACAGGATTTCGGAAATACGAGATTAAGGATGCCAGGGCCTCAACAACAGGAATCGGCTTAGTAGAGTTTGACAGCAATGCTTGGTAGAAGACTGGCAAGCCAGAGTAGTCATCCTGTAAAATAGCAGGGGAATATGGCAGGTAAATACAATATTGTCCATGAATAGTTGCAAATAAATCAAGATGTACCTTGAAATGAATTACAGCCATATGTGAAGCATTAATTAAAGTAATACCATGACCTATGGCTTCTTACGTACTCCCTTGAGTCCCTCCTATGCATATAGTTGTTTCACTTCATTTTACATGCTTTTTATGGCTGAAGTTCAAGGGTGGTTTAAGGGTATAAATGTAGAGTAAAGTTCAAGGGTAGATAGTTTATCAAGGGTATAAATGCCAATTTGAGGGGGAGGCAAAAGGTACTTTGGAGAAAAAAGTATTATTAAAAAATAAAAAATAAAAATAAAATAAAAACAGCATAACAAATACTTAAAAACACAACGAAAAGAATGTACAACAAATAGTTAAAAATGGCAGGAGTAGCTTTGGAAGGAACTTACAAAAAGGCTAATAACAGATCTATTTAGTACTTACACAGATAAAATAACATACTTAAACAAAAGCTAAAAGCAACCATATTGTACCCAGATATAATAACAAACTTAAACAAAGGCTAATAGCAGATCTACTTAGTACTTACACAGCCTACTTCAGAATACCTTCCCCTTACCCTGTCCCCTCTTTGTAGTTAGGCAGTCAGGGTGGGCTGTGAACAGGGAGGATTTTGTTCAACATTCATAATGCAAACGAGATCTATATTGCAAAGAGAGAAGTAGTACCTCTGGGAACTTGGAGAGAATGTTCACTAGAATATCCAACATGGAGCATATTGCATGCTGCAACCCATCAATTTCTCTCCAATCATAAAGTCTGCTGACGTTGAGTTTCTGAGCATAAAAAAAACATCTAACTCTACAATAGAAAAGTAAAAAACCTAGAAACAAGGATGAATGTAAAATTAAAATGAGTCACAGTTACCTCTAATGCTGGTGATGTTGTACAAATAATTCGAAGTATCATACTATGCATGGAAGAATCAGAAAGTACGATATCTTTGATATACCCACCAAGCTTTGTAAGGTAAGGGATAGATATAATGCTCATTTTCAGCACTTCAAGCACCTGTGCAGAAAGGAGAAATAAGATGACACAGGAAAGAATCAGGAAATAGTTTCGTTTTTTTTTTACTAAAACAGCAATGAATATTCTAGGAAAAAAAAAAGCCATTAATTGGCCTACTGTCCAATTCTGCAGAAGAAACATCCACAGATGTGGCCCTAGAGCAATCATATCTATCCAATGTGCTCAGGCATTTGAAGTTTGAACCCATCCCCTCTCTCTCAGATGCATGACAAATACATGATTATGATGTGAGGGGAGCTCTAAACAGAAAATTTACCAACAAGACAGTTATCATCAGATACATTTTAGAAAGAAACACCATAATCTGTTTCTATACAGACTAAAGTCTCTCAACATAATCCATTTGTTTGCAAATAATCTCTAAACACAATCCGCTATTCGGAAATTAATGTCTATCAACATAATCACAATGAATGTAGCATGCGAGTAAATGTACGGTACCAGGCTTTTGACAGAGTCATTTACTGATATAATAGCCTCCTGACTTACAACTACATTCATGGACTCCTATAGTCCTATTTCAAGACTTTTGATACTACAAATATTGACTTGATACTAGGATTGTTACAGGATATTTGATTTTATCGCAAAACTCCATAACTAATAGTTATTGAGACATTTGTTTAAAAAGAAGGTGCTGATATGCATGTCCCATAATAGGGCAAACCAAAACACATCATAAAGTTGAAGATGAGAGCAAAGGATGATGTATTGGAAATTCTAAAAGACCACATCTTATTTATCATGCAGTATATCCAAATAACTATAAAAGTCAATTGATTATGCAACTTTTTTTTTTTTTTTTGACAGTGATTATGCAACTTCTTAGCCATACAAAATAAGGCAAAAGGAAACTAGCAGGTATCAGAGAGAAAAATATTACATACTTTTAGAGTCACATTCCATCGATCTTGCTTCACCTTATATTTCCAGTACTCATGATTAACAAAGACATACTGAAGACAGAACATGACGAGAGCATGGGAAAATTCATTTTCTACCCCAGCTCCAAGAAGTTGCTTGGTGAATTCTAAAACTGCAATATCAAACAGAGTAGTGTGAAACCTCTGCAATATATTATAGTAGTATAACAAATACAAAGTAATAGAACTGGCAAAGGTTAGATAATAAACGAGAGCAAACAAAGATTAGGTACAAGAATGTGTGATAGATGACAGATGTAGGAAGCCAGTGATGAACAATAGGATAGCTAGAAAATTCCAGGATGGTTCCAGAACTCTAGTCCTTAATGGCGGTTATTTATAAATTTTTCACACACCACTTTCAAACTCAGAAGCAAAACAGGGTAGGATGAGAGGCAGGGAAAAGAAATTACTCATACCTATTCTCCTTCCAACCAGCCCTTGAATTTTTAACTAGTTTCTTGAGAAGTCATTTGTAACAATACAGATAGTAAAAAATGACAATACAGAAAATTAAGTATACACTGACAAAATAAGGATATCTTGATGATGCAGCAAGAATTTCAATAAACCTTGCACCAAAACATCTACCAAAGTTCCACTTTTGGAACATCAGGAGGAAATCAGAATAAACAATGTCTTTTTTAGACCCTTAACCCCATTCAAGACACCTTATTCTATTGTCAGACAGAGCTCGATAATTTGACATAGGACCTCAAGATGTAACAACTAAATCAACAGCATCTTATATATTATGACAAAATTAAAAAACTATAGCTTGGCAGAAAAGAACAAAGGGTTTCCAGATTTGTAGGCAAAGTTTAAAAATGTTAATAGGTATGATTGTAGCTAAGTTGATTGACTAATCAAATGCAAACCACTTTTACACTTTATTTGAATTGCATTATACAATCACTAGATGTTAGCACTTTAGACAATTTATATGAATGATTGAACTATTTTGTTGCATGAGCACTTAATGCATATTGAAAAGAATGACAACCCTTCCTTTTTGAGTACTGTTTCATCTTCTATATAATTATTGCCTGTACGACTGTACCTTTAACTGACATACACAATAATTTGAGAAATATATTTTTTCCGTGGAACATAAAAGCAATACAAATTAACACTCTCTTCATTAATTGATAACATACAGCTTCTTACACATTTGAATGCACATAAAAGTCAGTGGCTAAGAGAAAGTAAGAAAAGGAAAACTTAGCTAAAATAATGTTTCGTATTTAATCCAATTTCATTATGTAAGTGGTACATGTTTACTTAGGTTACACCACAATCAAACTCACAAATGAAGAGTGATGATAAAGTAAGAAGCAGCATAGAAGAGAAAGAAGTGAAATGATAAATTTAGATTATAATGAGGATTATTTTCGCAGGACCAGGAAATATCTACAATAACTTCAAACAGCATAACTAAAGAGGCAAGTGTACACTAACAAGTTAACAAAATCGATTCTGTGACTTTAGTGTGGAGAAAATAGGCAAATAGGTAACAATAATTTCCCAGCAATATTCAACTCTTTCTGAACAACAAAACAAGACACCATAAGCTCAGAACAGTACGAAAATGTATCATTTGGAAAATCTAAGGAAATTAAAAAGGTGACCATCAAGGGAAGTTAACTAAGAGTAGGGATAACAAGAAAATGCTATGACTTGGGCATTGGTTAACCCCAATATCTAGCAAACGGAAGCTAGAAATGGAAGAATGCAAGCTAAAACCCCAACCATAATTACATACAAAGTTTAGATACATTTATTCAAAGGAGAAGGATGAACCAGTGCAAGGGACATCTGAAAGAAAACTATGGAAACTTTCTTTTCCCTTTCCTAGGAAGAGATACATGTAGAGAAACTAAGAGATAGTAAATAGTTACATAGTGCAGCCACCTGCAAAGCTGATTAAATACCCCACATGATCAAGGGCCAAAACTCTATAGTGAAATTCAATTTAAACAATGGAAAATATAGTACGATTCTGTATGTATGTGAATGAGTGACTGCAAAAGAGAAAGAGCAAAAGTAATAAGCATGATCAAAATCAATGTAGATACCTGAAATAGTCAGGGGACAACCACCATTGTGCTCACAATCAATCAAAAGCATTTTTGCAAGTCTTCCAGAAAGTAACCATGAACCACTGGTATAGAAACAGAAAACATCGAATGTCAAGTTCGATATCTTGATATGTCCATTTGTCAATCACCACTTGTTTGATATCTTGATATGTCAAGTTCGATATCTTGATTTATCATTGAAGCGATTTACTGGAAATTATAATGCTCAAACACTAGGTCTTAGTTTTAATTTGCTACACCCAGAAATCTTGCCAGTTTTATGATAGGAGTTGTTGGAGTTTACCATAAAATTGACATATTAGGATGAAAATGACGATACCAACAGTCCATTGTTAAAACTACGATAGACGAGATTTTATAGTAATCACAAGCAAATTGTGTAAGAGACAGAAGTTTCAATTACAAGATAGAATTAGGTACTACAACCTGGTCAATCCAACAAAACCATAAGCAATTTGAGGAGTTGGAATAGATGCAAACACAAAACAAATAAATGATATCCTCAAAAGCAAGTAACAACAATACTACATATGCGTTTCACTTGAAAGTTAGACAGTATAATGAGCAAATGATAAGCACTAACCTTGATAAACTACTGTTTTGATCATCGAATATGCTAGACTTTAGGGACAGATCAAATATATTCATCTTCAAAACCACAGCACTAACATGTGATGGTGAGCTGAATTAGAAGGACAACAAAAGGAAAGGAATTAATTCTCAAAAAAAAAAAAAAAAAAAAAAAAAGAACTCTTTTTTAATCTACAAACTTTGTTTGCTCAAAGCATGCTTCCAGAAAAATAGACAATCAGCCAAAACATAAAACAATTGAGAAAATTACCCTTTCATCATCTTTGCAAGAATATTAACAGTCATGGACATGGCTACAACACTGCCACTGTATGGTGACAGATTCCTGACAAGGTTGCACAAGACTTCAACCATGTCAATCCTGCAATAAAAAGGAGATTTGATATTAAAATATTAAAAACCAGACAAGGAGAAATAAACAAAAGCAAAATGAAACTCGGACTGAAAGGTACCAGATACCACCCTCCATACGCTCACCACCATAGCTTGTTTGAAGATAAAGTGACTTGCCAATATTCATCATAGAAAAACAAACATCCTGCATATGATTAAGCACAGGATAGTGTGAGAGGATGTTGCAGGGAAATGGTATGTAGTGTAAAGATGTATGCGATGTTTTATTCATGCCGCTAAATACAAAGTCTATCTATTTCAGGTGAGTAAATATTGTTCCTACTGCACATGGCTTAATTATTTTTCAAATATGTGGCCTAAGGGACCAGCAAGCAGCTTAGAGCCTTAGACATAACCACTATCAGACACGCACAAGATAAACAGCCTACCATATTCGGAAGTCCAAACTCTCTGTTTCCTCTTGTATACAAGATACTAATAAATTGTGATACCTCATCATACCATATTGATTTCACTATTACAGCACGATCTTTTCACCTAGTATCATTATTCTGTAAATGTTAACAGTGCAGACTATTGATGTATACTGTGAAAGCATTCATTAGCAACAGATAGTCATGTGGAATAATTGCCTGTATTGGGATGATTTCATTCCAGAGGCCACAAGTAGAAGGGTATTAACACCTCAGCTTGACTACTCGAAACTCCTTAAGGTAGTGCATACCCTAAGTCCTGGCTATATGATGTAGGGCTCTGAGCAACAGCACTATCTCAGTAGCTCTGCAATAGCACTACGTAGTAAAGGATAACATCCTGCTACTTACACACAAGGGGGAGTGCATATCAGTACATTATACTCTCAATCTCAAACCGACCTTTACTGGTCTTCAAGGTTGTTCTTTGATTGATCGCATCTTTTTAATCTAATACCCAAAAAAAATTTAAAAAATATGTCCATAATATAATTTTAAAGGCTGGTCCAAAAAGTATAGCTGCACATTTAAGATCAGCATAAGTTTAAGATTCTTATTGTTAACCAAGTATACAAGCTTTGATTTAACCTTTCTTAGGTCTGCATTTATTTGACCCTCACACCCTAGGCAAGGGCCTTGGTAGAAAATCAAGGATGTAGAAAAACAAGAGTTTGACATCCAGATCCTAGAGGTTACTAAATCCAAAGCCAAGCACTGTAATTAACTGGACAAGAGGGCAAGTTAGACCAACAAAACTTTGGAGGAATAGATATGCTTTCGAGTAAAATTGTGTTATAGGGTGTTGTATAGCAACATTCACCTATGAGGCTATGACCAATTTAAAATTCTATCAATAATGAAGGATTAAAATCTTATTATATAATTTCATTTGAAACAGCCAACTCCAAAAATAAGAGGCTAATTAATTCACTTAGCAATCAGCATGCCAACAAGAGTATCAAATAGCTTCTTACCATGTTGCAGGATACAATTCGACTAAAAAGGTCAAGGATCACAAGAACCTCTTCATTACCATCCAGCTCCAGCATCTGGGCTAAACGCAGAAGCAAGACAACCATCCCAGACTGCTTGTACTGCAAGTTTATGAAGCATATGTTAATGCCACAGAAAAACACTCCAGTTCAAACCAAAATTTAAGCAAGTAAACAAGCACTCAATCAACCGCCTTACAAAATAAAAAATAAAAAACACATGAAGTAATAAAAGATAAAAAAAAAAAAAAAAACGTCCCACAATATTATACAATAACAAAACTCATCATAATAATTGTCTACCATCCAACAAGTTCCCAAATATCAACCAATCAACGTTCTAGTAATGGTAAGGGAAAATGATTTAATTTACAGGGAAAATGAATTCGAAACAAGGCACCTTTGTACCTTATTATTTATAATTTGTTATAGGCTAATTGTAATGATCCAGAATAAAGAAATTTAAGATGCAAGGGGCACTGAGGTGGAACTTTCTTTCATTCTATGTCATGAGAGCAAATGGAGCAAACAAGAGGCAAATCGAAGATACTTTAATTACCTCCCAGCGCACAAGAGCAGTTTTGGAATCAATCATTCTCAGAATACGACCACGGGTTTTACTTGGAATAAGTAAACCTTCAACAGTAGGAACATGCAATGGGATTTGAGTCTCAATTAACTGAGATGCTCCACCAACCCATAAATCACTATCTATCTCAACCACAGACGAGATTCCAACAGATTTCTCCATGAAATTGTACCTGCAAACATATATAAGATGAGAAATCCAGAGTTATGACTTATGAGACAGTGATGTCCCAACTTTGATTGTCAAATCATTTATGCCTAAGAGTATAATTGGACAATAAAAACTGAATCCACAAATTTTCAATGTGTCCACTCTCATTATAAGACAAGGTTCCAGAACAAGTCAAAGCTTTTGTGTGCAATTATGGATTCTTATGCTGGAAATTCCCAATGCCTAAGATAATCTATGACTCTATGAGCATGATGACCCCATAATGCAATATATGCATCATTGCACAATGTGCATGTTGCATCAAACTAGAGGCAAAACTAGGTGACACTAGTTTCTGCATTGTAAGCTAGTTTCCTCTTATGAGAACGATATCATAAGTGTGCTAAGGGTGCATTGACCATCATTCTAAGAATTATATAAATAATATGTGAATTTGTTGATTGGTTATGGGAAAAATGAGAGGAGGGGAGGGGAGGAAAGAGAGTGGGGAGGGAAGGGGGGGAGGGCAGCGGCAATCAACTTCCGTTACTACCAAGTGGGTAAATTGGTAAGAGAGGAACGTCAAAATCTAAATAAATACTTAATTATGTTCCTAATATCATCTGTATGACTGTATGCGGGAGATTAGTATAATTAGCATCCTTTTGGACACATGATCATCAGAAAAAAGATTTCAGTTACATTTTGGTACTTAATTTAGTTTCTAGAGGACAGTGTATCCTCAACCTTTGAAGTTAATGCTTCTCTCACTCATAATCAATCAATCAAAGCCTTAATCCCATAAGTGGGTCAGCTACATAAACCAAAAGTGAATATTCGTATAGTCATCCCCAATAATCTTCCTCCTCCATCCCTTACGATCAAATACCTCATTCTCATGCAAATCCATTTGCTTCATATCCTTCCTAACTCCTTCCAACCAAGTCATTTTCGATCTCCCTCTACCTCCTTCTCTCACTCATAAGGTTAAAAAATTAATTCTCCGTCCAATTTAAATTAAATGTCCTGCTTTGAGTTTCAGCACTAAAGTTTGCAAAATGTGAGCAATAACTATAATTATATAAACATATTAAAAATGGGATGAATATAGTGTCACTATATCTAGCTTCCTCGTGTTTATATTACGAAAAAAACGAATAAATCACCACAATAAAAGCATTACGAAGCTGTATACAACTAGGAACACGGAAGAGGGTCAGCGATAAAATCAAACCACTGAGACTTCAAGAAATTTTCACAGAAAACAATTCACTATAACACAAAAAAACAAAATCTTTTACTCACACACACTCTGCAGGCCAGCACCCCTCAGAGACTGCAGTTAAAAAGCGAGTCAGCTCGATAGTTCTGTATGGAAAATCACCCTCCAAATTGCAAAGAAGACAACGAACAGGACCGTCGACTATGCTGCCCTTGTCCCAGAATTGAACACAAAGTGACTCCTGCAGCATTTTTAAAAGCAGATTACAAACAAGAGCACTTATCTACGAAATCAGCGATTACAAGTTTAACTTTGGTGTACCCTAAGGTTTCACATGATTCCATTTTTGGTGCACTGTGTTTATACTAATTCCATTTCGGTAACCTGACATTCAAAGTTTTTTTCCCCACTTTAATGCCATGAAATTAAGTTCTTCAACAGTTTTATAACTTCCATTTAGATAATTTATCACGTGTCTTTCATTATTCAATGGATAATTGTCGTCATCTAAAATTCTTACGAATCCCAAGTTTCTTAAAAACAACACACAAAAAAAAAAAAAAAAAAAAAACTACAAAAAAAAAAGAAAAAAAAATCATTTCCCTTCCTTATATTCTGGTTTTTTACTAAAAAAATTTAAAAGAAGAAAAGAAATCTCGGCAAATTCATCAAACACAACAAATCCAATTTGTAGTGGAATCAACGTATAAAACAAGAATTGCATGAAAGAATGTCAGGGCACCAGTATGAAATTAGAGAAAACACAGGACACCAAAGTGGAATTATGCCAAATTTCAAGGTGCAAAAAATTTCTTAAAATTAAACTACACATTTGCTAGTTTGCAAATATCAACTTTATAAAAAGCATGCACATAATAGATGGGACTATATCAAATAACGAGCACATGGTTAACACCATTAAAGTTGACCCTTTTGGATTAAAAACCAAATCATACAGTACTAAAATACTACTCCCTCCCAAACTACTCGCAACACCTTTAAGTGATACAGGATTTAGGCAATTTAATTGACGCTATATTCTATTGGATGGTAGTTGATAGTTGGGTAATTTTTTAAATGTAGTTAGTGGGAAATGTGTCATTACTTTTGAAGATGTGAGTGAGGGGATTTATTTTTATGTTTTTATAAAAAGTAACAAGTATATTGGTCTGAAAGTCAGTGAGAAATATGAAAGATATTGAGGGTTCATGCCTTTGTAAAAAGTGTTGTAAGTAATTAGCGACGGCATTATAGAAACTGATACACATCATTCCGGACAGCGGGAGTATATTATTAAAAAAAATATTAAAAAAAAATCCCTGAATAAGCACATAAAAAAAAGTTATGAAATTAAGGAACCTTCATTTAAGAAAATTTAATGACACATCCATCTACTTCCAAAAGAGATAGTGCAAAAATGCTACTACATCCATCCCATTTTAGTTGCCCATTTGACCAAAAATGAGAGATTTTTTGGTCAAACGGGGCAAGTAAAGTGGAACAACGTGAGTATTTGCCAAGTTTAAAATACAAGGAATTAACCTCGCTCCATCAACCAAATACTTCCGGGAAGTAATGTATTCACAAATGTAGTTACCAATGATAAATTTCAGGAAACATTTAAAAAAAAAAAGTAGAATACATACCTCTCCACGGTAGGTCTCACATAGGATATTTAATATAAGTCTGAAAGTATCATCTTCCAGCTGCAAAATGATGAAACCATATAGGTGAAGCTAAAGTAAACAACTAACATAGTACATTAAGTGATGCCCCCCTTCATCACCAAAAGATAAATAATTACCTGGGTATTAATTTCATAAGATGCAATAAATGCAGAAACAAATGTCCTCAATATGCTTCGGTATCCAGCCAGAGGTCCCTTAAGCAAAGACATACAGAACCCATCAGGAATAAAATGATAATGGTAACTGATTTCGGCAAGTACTACAGATCAATTGTCAAGTCTCTGCACAATAGTTGATATAGTTGCAGACTTACAGTAAAAATGGCAAAGCAACATATCCAAGATAACAAAAGGAATAAAATCACTAACTATACTTGCTAGATGTACAGATGAATATCAGCAGGTATAACTTACATCTGAATCCTTCAACACATCACTTCGAAGAATTTCCATAAAAATGCTCAATGAAGAAGACTCGAAGGCTTGACGAACATACCCAACATGGTCAACTTCCTGAATAAATTATACAACATGTGCTTATACATATGATATGTGAAAGAAAACTATATTATCAGATAAGCTTACCGTTAGCTCATTATGTTCCTCTTTTCCAGGAAGTGATACAATCAGGCAAAGAAAAACAGCCCAGGCAAGGATCAGAGGACCCGCTTCTTTGGTTTCATAAATATCAAAACTGGATATTACAGAATCCATCTCTAGGATATCACTTGATGAAAACACACAAGAGCTATCCTTGCTGAATAACAAAACACAAAGAAGGTTGTCAGTTGTCATAAAATTGTAAATAATGCAAAAGAAAGACAAACAAAAGGAGCCAGTCGCTGGAAACTTGACCAATTAAAATTTTTACAAGTCTTTGGGCACAGCAATAGAAAATTTTACAGCAGCTAAGTCCATAGGAGATATGGACCCAAATTAAGCTTTCAACCGCGTTATTGTACACAGAGAAAGTTTATTTGAAGAGGTTTGACAGGAAATTAAAGCTACTCCAGCGGAAATGTGTCATGTGAACATATTTTTCAAGCCCCAAAAACATGTGCAAGGGTACACATATCCTTGCTAGTGGATATAAAAATATAAGGTACCATTCCTTCCACCATTGAGTGTTAGACACAGAAGAACGAGCTTCTAATTGTTGCAATGCTATGCAGGACAATTTTCCCAATACTAAAGAAACTGCAGTTCAGGAAAGGAAAAGGAGCCAGAGGAGGATTAGGGCAACATTTTCGAGAGCAATGACACACTTCGGATTTTTTAATTCACCACTACAGTAAACCAAAGTATAGACAGTCATGCCAATAGCTGAAACAATTAAGTCCCACTCCAGACATTTTACTTAATTTTGATGGTGACAAAATCAGCAACATACAATATTTGCACAAGCAACAATATTAATTTTAGGTGGTCTATCAATCTTTAGAGCAGAAGGCAATACCATATTAATTGGATCAAATTGAAAACTTGCCTAAAGGGAATTTCATCATGTATCATTTGAAGAAGACTTTCAAAGTCCAAGGCCTCTATAAGTATCAATAGCATCTGAATCTTAGCACGATAACAATATTTACAAGCTTCAGCAGACACCCCCAGCTTAACAAAGTTTGAAGATCCAGCTGTCATATCCTGAAATGCCAATCTTTGGTAAGTGAGAAAGTGACAGTATATATTCCACAATTACATTGAGCAGTAAGAGAAACAACAGAAGGACCAACTAATAATATACCTTATACAGCAGGCATAACTCCTTCCATTTAGAAGCACTGCAAGTAGAGAATGACTCATAATATACAAGAAATAGAATGTCCAAGATCAAGTTGGCTTCAATTAGAATCTCTTCAGCCCATAAAATGAAAAGATCAACATCCTGGATGCCATTGCCATCAAGAACACAGTAATGAGACAGAATCCAAGCAATAGATTATTGATGAATTGTAAACTTAAGATCAGGAAATTAATTTCCTAATTTCACAATGATGTCCTTCTATACAAGTATCCATCTAGGATAGACCTAAATTCATTCTCTAAATGAGCATATGCTACAATTCCCGCACTATCAACTGCATAGCCAATCCATTGTCTCCCATAATAACACATAACTGACCAATATTCTGTCCTGATTTGGTTTAAATTTGAATATAGAAAGTAAAGACTTATAATCAAAGAATACAACAAAAGTTTTACTAGATACTAACAGGAACAAAAGTGTTCTCATGTGTACCAATTATCAAACTCATCATAACCACCGGACCATCCCAACCTCTCAAGACAACACCTGCTTCTAATAACAACCAAGCAAATTAATCACCAATGTATGTACAATATACAAAAGGCAATAGTGAAAGACCTAGTCATAGGTCCCCAAACCACAACCTAGAAAAGGGCTAATATGACAATCTCACAGCTATATGGCCTATACCTATAAAAAATTTCATCATTCGAAAATTTATATGACACAATTATAATTTTAAAATGTGAACTGGACATCCATAACATGCAACAAAACAATCATGCAACGACATACCATGTGCTGAGGAAAAGATGATGATAGTTGTCCATCCAGAATAGATATCAACTTGCTCTCTAGACCATCAGAAATGAGCTTGGAAACCTCATGCCAAATGGCTTTTCCTTCTTCAACAGATGATCCAACATTCACTGAACCAGGATTCAGAAATCAATATTAACCACATTGAAGTTATTCGTGGATTTCATATACAAATGTTGAAGAGATGAACAAAAAAGCTACAGAACAAATGAGGCAGATTGTTAAGGAAATTAAGGAAGGATACCAAATCGAGAGAGAGAGAGAGAGAGGTGAATAGACAATTAATGATTAATTGTACTCCCTTTTATTTTTATTACTTCTTTCTTTCCACTGCTATGAGAGAAGTCATAAAAATAATCAGGAGTCTCAAACAATTTAAAAAAGGCATCCCAATCTCTCACACCACTCTAGCCCAAACAGTTGATGATCAAACTCCAACATTATTTTCATTAATTAACTGCCCTGATAAGTGAACACTCTAAATTGGGACAAGGGAAGTATATAATATAGTATAATAGCACAAAGGTAGCACGAGAACGTAAACTCACATCCGTGAATAATCATTTGGCGAGCACATTTAAGTAAGCATTGCCTTTGAGTGTAATATTGCAGCACTATCTTCAAAAGAGACAACAGTAAGACAAAGTAGTCAGCTGATATGATCCTGCTTTACTGTAACTGTAATTGTTAGGCATGACATTTTGGCCTCAAAAATTTGCACCAGCTTTTTCATTGATAATTACATAAACATGAAGAAGTGCACAACCATAAAAACAAGATATGATATTATAACTAAAAGGTAGGTGAAGCAACCAGTTCATAAGACACAATCTGCTGAAAAATAATTAATAAAAATAGTGTTGCATTCTATATTATCTAGGTGATAAGGTTGCGTAGAATCCCTCACAGCTAGGGTAATGAAACACATTATTTCTACCAGCACTCAATAAGACATAAGAGGTGAAAGCCTCTAATATATTGTCATGATTCTTCTTTATTTGTTTTGAACTTTTTGGCTCAAGTAACAATGAACATTGCTAAATCACACAAGGGGTATAGCCCATGTGTAGGAGGGTTTGTCACATAACTCATAACATATCTACATCAGCAGGCTACACTAGAGTCAATAATCCATATTCTAAGTGCACCAAGTATTCACCAGCAAAGTTATAAATAAAAAATGAGGCATTAACATATTAATTTAATACAGTAGGTAGGAAAACTACAGACCTCATGAAGAAAACCTTGTACGGCACCATCAACAAAATCAGTTTTCTTATCCATCGACCTTTTGACAAGAATATATGACTGTATCTCATCTAAGCACTGCACAAAATTAAGAGTGTTTGATTATTACTCATTCTTTAAGTAAAATATAAATCTTTCAGCAAATGCATTTAGCATGAAATACCCTACTATCATCTCTGAGTACTATTCTGGTTGACAGAACAAGAAAACCAGGAAAGCAACTGATTTTAGCATGTAATAGAAACAGTATAACTGTAAAATTTAAGACTAGCAAGTAGATATCCACTGCATGACCTACACAAATAAGAGCACAAGATGAATAAATGGAAGTAACGCAAAACACGACCACACTTGTGTAGGATCAGTTCTATAGATCGTACCTTTGTATCCTTCCTCGCTAAGGAAGTAACGCAAAACAAAGAAGACAGTAACAACTTACAAACCTTTATTCCATAAGCTTTTGCCTTTCATCTAGAGTGAACAGTCACTATATACACTTCAATTGAACTTGTCACCTTTCCAAAATTAGTAGCAGTTTTTTTATTGGTGAATAATGACAGGATTTCCCAATATGCCACTCTAAGGCCTTGTTTTCTTCACCTTTATTTTGCTGAAGTGAAATTATTTTATCTTAACTTAATTTATTTTTACTTATCCTAAATTATTTTTAAAACTTATTTTTACTAATTCTTTTTTATTAATGTTCTTTAAAATAACTTCTTCTTTTTTTTTCTGATGAAAATTTATTTTTGCTGAATTGGAAATAATTTTACACAACTTGAATTTCTTTTACAAAATATTATTTGAATAAAGTGAACAAAACAGGGCCTAACTTCAGTAAAAGGACACGATATTACAAAGAGTTTTTAATTACATCAAATCCTTACTTATTAAATAATGACAAGTTCAAACATGATATAATCTTAAATAGGCCTTACACCAGCCCTATGCCAAAGGAGATTTTGACAACATATAATCCTAGTAAGTTCGGTCCTAAAACCAATTGGTGATAGGTTGAGTAGCTCTTAGTCATTCTCCTTCTACACTTTCAATGTGGGACAACAAGTCCCAACTTGCACGTGGGTTGTATTCCTAACAATTACTCTCTCTTTGCCTGGAAAAAACTGTCATATGGTCCTTAGACTCCTTACTCAACTTAGGTAAGAAGTTAATGTGAATTTAACAAAATAACCTTTGTAGAGGCTGTGTAACTTGTGTACCTCCAACATTCCAAATGGAGAATTATGCAAAATCAAAGCATGACCAATTGTCATCTTAAAAATGTGAAGAAAAAAAAATTATTCCAAGCATCTAAAATAGGATATGTTACTATTATTTCCGAACAATTTTTTTCCAAGCATCTAAAATAGGATGTGTAACTAATTTCCGGACAAAGAAATATCGATTAGTTTTAGAGAGATTAAGATGGAATCAGGAACTATACTTTTTACAATATCTAGCCTAGGGATCAAGCACCTCTTCTATAGTTGTTCAAGATAGAAATGTCAATTACACTTGACATCTACGATCAAAATTACAATGCCTGATGAATCATCACACCTATAAATTTTCAATAAACACGATGTCGAAATACAGAGAAATGTACTTCTAAGTAAATTGATGCCACCATCACTAAAGAAGCATTAACTAATCTAGCAAACTACTGAAACCCTTGGTATCCATAACATTACCGCGAAAAATCAAGAAAACACTTTCTTTTAAGGAATCAAATTAGCAATTCAATAAAATTAATTTTAAAAAATAGAATAACAAATTCAAATTAGCAGCATTGAAGCAAAAAAAAACAAGAAATTAATTTGAAAATAAAAAATCGAAAAAGCATACCACAGTGGAGCTGAGCTTCAACGCCAATTCCTTCAATTGAGGTTTAATACTCAATTTATGCGAACCAACACTAACTTGCTCAGAATTCAACGCCGATTTCGACGCTTCACTCGGAGGTTTAAACTGAGTGACTGTATTCAAAAACCAAGCATGATTCTGCTTCAACTTCTCAACCTACAGATGAAAAAACCACCATTGTTAGGGCACGAAATTCGAAGAATTTGAGAAAAAGTGAAAGAGGAGAGAGAAAGTACCAGAGAAGGAGGGAGGTCGGAGGAAGAAGGAGAGAGATTCTCGAGGTGAGTGAGGAGGAGAGAGAAGGAGTCAAACCAGAGAGAAGAATCGAGAGAGTTAGTTGAGGTTGCGGCGATGGAGGAGGCCGCCATTGGAGAGAGTGAGAAGAAGCTGTGTGAAGTTAGGGCTCAGAGGTTTTTCTGGTTCTGTGTTTTTAGAGCCCGCGCTTTTGATGCTTAAAGTGGAAAGAGAGAAAGAGAAGAGAACTGAAGAACTGAAGAACTGAAGAAGGGAAAGACGGTATGACCTGGTCGTATGAGCCCAATGTCCAAACTTTTTTTTTTCTCCAATATCGATTAAATTAATTGGTTAAAGAATTTACGTTTTAGTTACTCGAGAATTTGGATCAAATTTCTTCCTCATCATTTCGTTTTTTTTTTCAGCGTATAAAAAAATTACTCTCATAGGATTTTAGATCAGTAATTATTTAGTACCAAATAAAATTCCTATTTAACCAATTACTTTGTATGAATTTTCATGTATTTTGCATTATAAAAAATAACACAATACAAACATAAATTCCATAACAGAAAAAAGTATGGTTTATGAAAATCTAGATAAGGCTAAGTTAACCCAAATACAAATGAGTATAATTGTGTATCTCTTCAATCCCTAGTTTGAGAAGTCTCATTCACAATTCACAAATTTATGTAGGTGTAAAATCCTAATAGTATGAGAATATGGACTTTATAAAACCGCTTATAATACATCTTAAACATTTTGTTTGGGAAATCTTATGTGTAAGACCACGTATAAGACATCAGTTTTCATAGCCGAAATTTAAGCAAGTTTTTAATTGCTACACTATTTGGTTTACTGACTTGACTTTTATGTAGCTGAGAAAAGAGGACATTTGAACTTGTGATATAAAATGGTATTTGCAATAGGCTTTACTGCTTTGTACAAGTTTGGCAAAACATGCAGCCACACTAGTCTTTGGATGAATTGGATCAGGCTGTACTAATAAAATCAGAGATGATGAAATTCATAAGCTTGACATCAGCTTGATCTATGGCAGTTTGCCTTTTATTTGATCTTCTCAATGCCTAATATTTTATCTTCTCAAGGCAAATAGTATATCAACTTGAAAATGAGCATTACTGCAAACTCAACTTCGTTTATCAACGTTGAAGTCATCTTTCGTCTGTCAGAATTGTCACTCTATCCTTCACAGCAAGCCTTAGTGAATTTGATAATTTGGTTTCATCTGCAATTTATTTAAGAGTTGCTGCTCTTATACGCGGTACTTGAGCTTGGGTAGTCATGCATGCATAAACTTGTTATCTTATGGAAAAAGTCCGTTTTAAAGTCCAAAATGTATACATACTCAATTACTCATGTGAGTCATGTCTAAGTGTAGATGCCACGACCCAACAACAAGGGTATTCGAAATGAAATAAGGACTGAGCAGTATATTAAAAGAGTATCCTGTGATGAAGTCTGATTGAGTAGATAGGTTATTAGGTCTCTAAAATTCGATATTAATGTCACTAACTGTCCTCTAATCCTGATTTCCTGTCACTTACTGTACATTAATTAGCATATCCAATTAAACTTACCATTCTCTTTTAGGATCTCTTGCTGAAATTCATAGAACCAATTCTCAAATCATTGCTTATAGAGATATAATAACAAATTCAACCAATAATGTCACCAATTTTATTGGCAAAATAGATATTACAAAAGATATGGTGTAGCTAGAACATTGTACACGTAAATAAGAAACAGTAATAGAAACAATGAAGACTTATAATCACTCTAGTACTCCAGAAGGGAAACTGCCTGCTGCCTGCCTCTTTTGGAGTGTAAACTGAACCAGCACGCTCCTTGTTGCATCAATGCAGAATGAAGAACACATTATATATATTACTGCATCAATAAGAATATAGTCCTGTAATGAAATGAAATAAATCACAGCGCTACAAATAAAGCAAATGGTCTCTCTCAATCAAGGATGAGGAGTGAATGGTGGCAAAGAAGGCCATTTTTTGTACTTGGGATGTTCAAAAACCTTTGGAGGAAATTTGGGGTAGTGCGGGAACTTAAATGGAGGGAGCTTAGGAATACTAATAGGAGGACATGGCTTCTTAGGAAAGGTAATAGGAGGAAGAGGCTTTGGCTTATATACCGGGATAACAGGCGGCTTCTTGTATATTGGCACTGGTGGTAGGAGTGGCTTCTTGTATACTGGCACGGGGGGTGGTAGCGGCTTCTTGTACACTGGCACAGGTGGTGGGAGTGGCTTCTTGTACACTGGCACGGGTGGTGGGAGTGGCTTCTTGTACACTGGCACAGGTGGTGGGAGTGGCTTCTTGTATACTGGCACTGGTGGTGGGAGTGGCTTCTTGTATACTGGCACGGGTGGTGGGCATGGCTTCTTGTATACAGGGACAGGTGGGAACGATTTCTTGTGCTTTGGGATAGAGACAAATGGCTTCTTGAAGAAATGTTTCTTGAAAAACGGTTTTTTGAGAAATGGGGGGCAAGAGATCTTAGGGAAAGTGAATGGCAACTTAGGGATGGACTTCTTGTGCAAAGGTGGGTACTTAAAGTGAGGCCACAAGAAGGCAGATGTGCAAGTTACTGGTGAGAATTTCAGTTTTCCAACTGGGCTAAATGTGTGTTTGCCATCAGATTTAGAAACAAAGGTTAATTTCGATGACTCGATCCCATTATAAGCCGAGCATGGTATGCCTGATGCACCGTGAAGTTGGGCATAACATTCTTCCTTCAACTTCTTCCCATCCTCCACAAGGTCATGTGGAAGATCTACCTTAAAGTTCCCTTCTTTATCGAGCTTCCCTTCTGCCCTTCTTTTCATATTGCCATTTGCAAGCTTGCAGTCAATTGTAACTTTAAGTCCTGCATACGTAAACCGTGATCATATTAGTAACAGAAATAATAGAAGCTGAAAGTACATACAAAGACAGCGCGATTACTTAATTATACCTTCAAAAGCATGGCTATGCTTGATATTGTTCTGCTGACAGTCAGCACATTCACTAACTCCAATTACCTCTGCAGTCTTCTGATCGCCATAACAGAAGCTTGTGGCAAACAATAGGGTAAAAAGGACCGGGATTGATATCCTCATTGGGAACCCCTAACTTTACACGCGCTCACAGAACGGATAAACTGGTCTGATAAGCAGGCAAATGCAGGATTAAGTGCTGATAAGCCTGCCAGAAGATCTTGGCATGCAACTTGAATAAAAATGCTAGGCCTTGGAGTTATTATATATGGTATGGATGTGAGATTATACAACCAACTTTCTTAAAGGAATCACGTTCTTCAGGGTTCCCCTAGATAGCTTGCGAATTAAGGCCAATAATCGCCGTCTAAGTAGATAGATAGCTAAAGCAAAGAGGTCTTCTTCACTATTGAATGAGTTATGATCTATCACAGCACATGTCCAAAGAGTTGTGGTTGGCTGGGTTAACTAGTTTTTGCACACCTACTTATTTGTACTCATCAATGCTATGGTCATTTCTACACAAAAAATCTTCAGTTTGGCTTTTAACAGAGTTGATGGATGTGGATCCACATACAATCAAATTTTCCCAAATGCACCTATGTTATTTGGTCAGGAAAATTCTTATCACGCCTGTACATGTATCATCCTTTGGGTACGGACTCAATAATCCGTGGTCCGAGGATATGCATGGCATACCAGAAGTACTGATCAGGTGCATTTAGTGAGGATCCTATGAAATTGTATTTAATCTCTTAGAGTTAATATTGGTAATATTTTGAATGGCAGATGTACTGTATGGTCTGTATCTCTTAATATTTCTGGTCTGAATCAACAAGCTTATTACAGAAGTACATTGTACAGTATAATGTGGCAGCAAACTAGATTTCTGCCTACTGTCAACAATAAAATACTGTGAAAGCCACAAAGGGACAGTGATGTAGACGGGATTTAATCCCAAGTCTTAGTACCACCCCCAAGACTTTAACCAACTAAGCTACTTGGTATCCACATCTTTAGGTAAGGTGTGTGCAAGCATGTACAACAAGGTAAGCCACAAAGGGGTAGTGATATAGATGGGATTTGATCCAAATCTTGATACTACCCTAAAAGACTTTAACCCAATAAACTAGTTGGCATCCACATCTTTAGAGTAAGGTGTGTGCAAGCGTGTACAACAAGGCAAAACGACCAACTTTTTCGGTTTTACTATTAGTGCTAGGCCATCAAAGGTTACTCTCAGGAATCCAATTCAAAAGGTAATGACCGCAAATCTAAAAGGAAAGGCATGGCAGATATTTTCTTCTCAAGGACATTAACTAAAAATTGTGAATTAAACTCTAATTTCCAACTAAGCTAATACCATATAGTGTGTACAGAATTTCAGATATTGAGTTGTTAGTCAGTTATAGCCTCAAACCAAAATTAAATTTTTGTATATAAAGTAGTTAGATTATAAATTATGGTTATTAGGTGAGCTGAAGAAGGGCGTCATCAAGCCGGGAAATTAAGTGTGGATAATAAAGCATGGAAAACTTAATTCAATATCATCCCTGCTTAGGTTTCGCCCATTCAAGTATCAGTGTACCACCATTCAATAATAAATAATAAATTTACAATATGATCGAGTAATATTCAGTGTACCCAGGGCACTTGTTAGCAAGATCTTATATATAATAACACCACAATTATTGTAAAGGGTGTTTTTGTAAAAGCACATATTACATCGTTAAATACAATATGAGTTAATTTTATTCGTTGTGAGTTTTCTCATGGACCCTCCTTTTCCAATCAATTTGCTAAAGAAGCACTTCATAAAAGAATGGCATTTACTAAGTGTTAACTCTTGCAGCAATTACTCTATAAGTAGAGCTAAAGTACTGTATTGTCCCTAATTAATCATCACATTTATAGAAAAAGTGTACTGCTACATTCACCTAAAACGTTTAATTATTGGATACGAATATGATTTGGTTTTGTGCAGCTTAGAAGAGGTAAGATAGCTTATACGACAGCATAAAGTTTCAAATGATACTACTTCACGCAACAGTTAACTTTTCCTATTTCAGATCTATTAGTAGTCCGACAACTCAACAATATAGTAATCCCTTCGTCCACTGTTAATCGACTCATACTCAAAGTGATAGTAAGGTTACTATGGTACGAAGTTAGAAACAACTCAATTATACTTCCGGGTAGGAAAACAAGCAATTGGATTCGAAATCGAGAAGATCTGCATGCTTAAAGAAACTTAGAAAATGACTCACCGAAATCACAAGATTAGTCAGTGAGATGATAGGCATCAACAATCATTACTACTACTAGAAAGCTTAGATCAAATAGAAAGATCAATCATATCAATATTGATCCTGACAAATGAACTACTCCATGTCGATCAAAACTCACATAAAATAGAGTCAAGAACCCATGCAGCTAAGCATACTGACAAGGGAGTTCGAAATAAAATGGAACATCACAGCACTAAATATTAACGAAAAGTGGATAATTAAAACTAATTTGTGAAGATCTACATGCTTACAAAAAAAAAAAAAAAAAAAAAATCCTGTTTCCAAGCTGTATAATTTGTATGACAAGTAACTGATGGGTGAGCTAAAGCAAATATCATTATAGACTAAATTCCCATCAAAATTCCCTTGCACATTCTACACTAAAAAAGTAGTCTCTTCTGCTCTAACAAAATCAAATGCCGAGTTTTGAGTTACACGGGCCTATAAAAGCCAACAGTTTTTTGTACCGCAGCAGACCAATCTATTTCTTCTTCTTCAATTTGTTGGCCTGGGTGTATGTGGTACCCTATGAGCCACAAAAGACTGGATATTAGCAATCATTCAAAGAGAACCTACTAAGATTTTTAATTAATCCTTAAAATTTCAATATAAAAGTCCAAAAATTAAGCTTAGAACCAACATACCTGCAACCATTCATCCAATGATGCATCAGTTGATCGAGTTCCAACTTCCACCTTGGGTGCTTTCTTAGATTTCTAAGACAGATGTAAATAAATATCATATGTAAAGATTACAAACACTGACTTACAACCATACTACTTATCACATCTCCGTTTTGATAACAGAATCAGCTACTTGCTGAAGATAATAAGATTTACCATAATGGAACTCAAGTTTAACAAGTAATTTAATCATGCCAATGGTAAAAAGAAAAACAGAACACTGACTTACAACCACTGACTTACAACCATACTACTTATCACATCTCCGTTTTGATAACAGAATCAGCTACTTGCTGAAGATAATAAGATGTACCATAATGGAACTCAAGTTTAACAAGTAATTTAATCATGCCAATTGTAAAAAGAAAAACAGAACAAGACATCATAAAGCAAGTCATCCAGCATTAAATATTTATACTAGGATATCTAATGTCCACTATCCAGCAAGCCACAAAACCTAACACCCCACAAAACAATCAACATGAGCAATTTGGACATATGAGTGTGTTTGAAGAAAAGAGTAAAAAAAAAAAAGTGGACATACAAAATCAAGAATATAAAAATTGCACAAAATATTACAAACATGGAGAAAGAATATACCTTTGAGAAGCGTTGTAATTGACCACGTATCCACAAACCAAGGGCAGCAACAAGGGCACAAGCAAGCATAACCAGGAAAACAGTCTCAATGGTCAACGGGCCACTGGCCTCAGTAACTTCAATGGTTCCATTGAAGAAAGTGCTCTGATACGGAGTTTTGTCAATCTCATAGACGATAGATCCTACCAAATCAAATGATCCAGGCTGCAATGGAAAGTCTTGCCATTAATTTTACAATCAAGTTAAGATAATTGATTTTTTATTTTTTTTATTTATTTATCATGAAGCCTTTACAAGCGACAGCCATTAATAAAATAAAGTCTGAACTTGACAATCAGAATTATCAGGTACCTGCAAGTATTTGCTGACAGCAAATACATAGGGGAAAGTGGCTTGAGCTGATGAAGGAACTGAGGCATTGTTGAATACCTGATATTGTAGAAGAGACCATTAAGCATAAATTGGAAGCAAATTAGAGAAACAGAAGATGAACAGCTATAAAATAAAATACACCAGATACAGGACAAAGTAAATGCAGATGAACCATTTAAATCAATGCAGACAGTGCAGCAGTGACAGCCTGACAGTTAGTTTACATCAGTTAGCCAACCTTTGCAAGCTTCACTGGAATGAACATACTTACCGAGCACAGTCTCAAAACTATATTAAACAAAAACCAGAACAGTTCAAGTAACAAATATTTTTTTTACCCAAAAAAATCACATCCTAAGCCTAGGTAGTTGGATATCTGCAACCCAGGCTACATGTCCATTCCTCTTTCCCAACACACAATAGCAAAATAATATATCGGCAAGGAGAAAAAACAAATAGACAAAATGACGTAATAGGTGGTCTACAGTGATGCAGCCAATAGATTGTACAAAGTTTTAAATATAGTTATAAAATAAAAACACCAGGCATTAGCATGACAAAGAAGTTAAATTGAAAAAACTTCATCACAGCATGAATCATGCACCAAACTTTTACAAGCTAAACAAGCTAGCTCTTACATGATATCATAAAGGACAATCTACCAGATAACCATAACCTAAGATAACAAATAACGCTTCCAAACTCAGATGACATAAAAATCAATCTGATTTGCTAAATTATACTAATGGAGCAAGTATGGTCTAAATGAAAAAAAGGAAGAACCATATATCTTAAATAGCAAGTTCACTTTTCTGATGGTCAGGTATCCATGTTTACATGAAAATTAAAGAGCTTTATATACCTGTGCAGTAAGGTTCTGAACAAGCAAACGATGATCATAAGGGAGATGAACGCTAGCATGGATTGCAACAACACTGAAACTTGCATCCCCTGTAAAATAAATTATAGTGAGATAACATCTCAATGCCTTCACTTTGTAAAATCAAAATCCTAAATTTCTTGCTTGAAGAAACTTCATCCCCATCATCAACCCTTTGTAACGAAGTCAAGATATACTAAATTCACTTCTCACTCGTGAAAATAGTAGATTAATAAGAGGAAAAAATAAAAGGCTTTTAATTCTATTTAGAAATACCAAAATAGTGGCCACTTTCACATCACAGTAAAAAATGCTCTTAGTATCCTCATATAATCATCTCAATCTATTTGTTCCCTTGCATTTAGAATTATATAGTATAAAAAAATACACTTTTCTTTTAACCGAAATGTAAACTTTATCTTACTTTTACAATAGCAGAAACATATTCTTATAATTGTAAGTTTGGTAACATAGAGCACACACACACAAACAAAAAACACATTTTTATGCTGATTTATACGTGTATTAATCGATGAATTGTTGCCACAAAGATAAAACCATCACCAGTTTCCCGCACATACTTCCAAGTATCCGACAAAATCTCTTTGATGGCAATACTCAAAAAGAAACATGACAACTAATAGAAATCTCTCAATCTCCAAAAAAAAAAAAAAAAAAAGTTGGTAACTGCAATTATAGTCCTATAGTTCTAAAGACACTCAATTTCAACAGTGAAACAGCAACATTTCACAAGAGCACATGCATAAACATCACATGCAACAACTCTAGTATTATAGTTCTAAAACACTGAATTTCAACAGTGAAAGAAACAAACTTTGACAACACCACAAAAATTTAACATCACATGCAAGTACATACAACTCCAAGAAAACTACTTGCCAACTATCATCTCCTTTATGAAAGCATTTAGCAATTAAATATCAAATTCCCAACCACACTAAGCAAACAACCCTAAGGCGAAGAAACCGAGGGAAAGTACGAAAGTTCAAAAATTACCATCATATTTGATTCCAACAAGCACCTCCGATTCTTCCCCAGCTGTCACAACTGCAAAACAAACCCGTTTCAGATTAGGTCAACAATCCAAAAACAAAACACAATGCAGACATTACGAAGCTGAAATTCGAACAATTAAAACCAGATCATACCTTTGCCACTATTTTTGGGGAAAACATAAGCTGTTTCAACCCCAGGAGCAGAGCTTAAGCTCTCATCACCATAAACTTGAGTGTCATCGTTAACAACTCCAAGATCACTCATCTCCTCGGCGATGGAATCACCAATGGGATCATCCGTAGGCTCCGATTGACATCTAGCAACTAACAATCAAATCCCACAAATACAATTCAGAATTTTTACAATCAACACCAAAATTTGAAAATAATCAAACTTAATTTTCTGGGTCAATAAATTCAACACATGCAGATCTAAATTAAGGCAAAACAATCACATAGTATTATTGCAAATTTGGATCTTCAATCGTGCAATATTAAATCCCAAAAAAAAAATCAGAAATTCAGATCCATGCATGCAATAGAAATTACAGAAGAGAATTGGTAAATAAATCAGAGTGTAAGTATGAATTTAGAGCAGATGAAATTAGAGATCTGATGAGAAAAGGAATTACCTTGGAGAAAGGGAGAAGCAAGGAGGAGTATAGCGAGGAAAAAAACCCTAATCGCCATTGTTAGAGAGAGGAGAGAGAAAGAGAGTGTTAGATGAAAAATCTTTGGGAAGGCAAGGAGTATGAAAGTCTTATAATGAAGGACAGGGGAAGGAGAGTTATTTTTCTTTTTCCTTTTTTTATGGTGGAAAATTGAAATCGGAATAGGAGTAGGACTGTGGGAGTACTATAGATTTTTCAATATTATAGCACATGTGTATTTAGTTGGGGTTTTTTTTGTTCCGTTCAGTTTAGGATAAATAAGATCTGATAAAGATTATATAGATACAAATTACAATGAAAATTTCAAAATAAGTTATAATAATATCTAATAACTTTTACTCCGTATTAAAAACTTTAATTAAAAAAAATCTAATAAGTTAAGATAGTTTAGGAAAGTATGGATAAAATAAGATAAGTTCAGACATGAAATAGGTGAATAGAACACACCCTTAATTCAGACTGGATTGATCCCACTGGATTGATCCCGTAAGGGATTTTGATCTTATACAATACTTCTTCTTACCAACCAAATAGGGCTGATACACCACAAGGCACCTTGAGCAACGGCTCAAGCCCCCTTTAGATGGGCCCAACTCTTTGAATAAAATCTGATTCTTACAAGAAAAAAAATATTCAATCTATGGGTTTTCGGTAGTTGAAAAATAGTCAAATAATTCAAATTAATAATTCAACTTTGTTATTTAGGGATCCTTGTTTAGGTTTTGCTTTGAGCTCCAAAAATGTTCAAGACGGCACTTCAAAAAAAAAAATTAAAAAACTTGAGATTTATAAATGTAGGATGCACACCATATCATTAAGAAGGTGCAAAATCAAACCTAATTATTATTTCAGAATATACATCATTAAGTTATAAGTCCTTAAATATTTGTAAGAATATACAATTTTTGGTTAATCTTCAAATAATTGACATGATATATTAAATTATTAAGGCTCAAATACTTTTACGAGTTTAACATACCCTAATTCAAATGCCACTTGTTAAAACTACATACGGAGTAATCCATATTCTTTACAACGATCCATATCCTTTACAACGATCAAGCGAGTACGGAGCAATTATTAGTTTGTAAAATTCAATTATTCAGTAAAAAACAGAGAAATTCTTCAAGAGTACCAAATTATCTATAGTGTCTCATACTAATACTACGCATAAAGTGAGTTTTGATTAATCATCTATCTATAAGAAAAAGAAGTTGCGCATTACACGCATAGCAATATAAACATGTGTTGGGCACAACTACAGTGGTTTAACAACTCTTCTCCATTTTAAGGAACCACGACGAAAGTAGTTGGAGTGAAATAATGTCATCACTTTATCCTCAATAAAGTCAGCTGGATCAATTAGAGTGAAATAATGTCATCACTTTGTCCTCGACAAAGTCAGCTGGATCAAAATATTTTTCATAGTGATCTAAGTCTGTTCATCTTTTCTCTTAAAACTTACACGTATGGATTAATCTATAATCTCGTCTCAAAACTCAGTAAGGAACGGGAACAGAGAAAACGACAACTAAACTTCAAAAATCATGTTCTTTCCTCTTAGCAGCAAAAAAAATACAATAAAATGTAAGTTTAGATACAGAACTATGCTAAAATAAATTTCAAAAACAAATGTCTCTGTTACAGGTCGAATCTTTTTCTTGGGTCGATTAATCTCCATGGATCGTGTATCTTTCCCATTTTCTTGCTGGGTCATATATCTGCAAATGATAACACAAAGAGGTCCACAGATACTGATCAGAAGAGAGGAGTATCCTACTTTGTTCAATGGTAAACACTAGTAGTAATATACAGAAAAAGAAAGTAGAGTGCAACAGGACATATACAGATCAGCAAAAGATGCATCCCCCATAAAGAATTAATAGTCACAAATATTACATGCAAATGTCCCAAAAAAGTTGTCGTCTTCCTAAAAAAGCATTGGTTTATAGTAACTGGATTTTCTATCATGTCCTAACTTGAGTGATAGAAGAGGATAGAGTCAATAGACATAGCACAGCTATTGTAGAGGGTATATTTGTAAAATCATGTCATATGCTTAAGAGGTTCAAACAAGGTGAACACTGATTACAGACAGAAGGAAGAGAAGTGGCACTGTAAGAGGTTAAAACTTGTTTCAACTTGAACTCAATTCAAAGTAGATATACTTAAGAGGCCAGCATCATCAACCCAGAGTCAATCATGTTGACATTTATGTGCTCACTGATAGGAAATTGAACACAAGCATAATACCGCAGAACCACATATTTTGAGGAGACAAGGGAAATAATTTGCTCAGTAGAGTTAGTACCTCCCATCTTGATGCAGGGAAAATGTGTTTGTTCTTCTCATACCAGTGTCTTTCTACAACTTTTCCAGCGTGCGACTGCAAGGGAATGATGCAAAACAAGAATATAATGTTAATTCACTTCGTTGTAACATGCAACCAAATGCTAGTGATTTACTGAAATCGGACTATTGAAGAGGGGCAAAAACCCAAAGCACAGGCATGGTGATTCTATTCAATCATCTCAAAGACCCCAAGTAAGAGAAGGTCCATCCAGCAACTTCGTAACATAAGCACTGCAGCACTGGGAAGTAATCAACTTCAATTACAACTAATCCCCATCCCTTAATATTTTGCCTAGTTACCATCTTAGCTTGTTCGTTTGAGTTTGCCCCATACTACATATGGATATAGTTGACCACACCCACTACATTTGGTTTCTCAATTTCCTCTCTCATCAACTCCTCCCAACCAAATATTCAAAAAAGTGACTTCACCCAATGTGTTGAACAAAAGGGGACAGGAGTATTATTCCTAAACCACCTGAGTATAAACATAAAGTGTACATTGTCAATTCCAAAGCAAATGGCATAATGTCATCAACATGGTCCACGCAGAACCACAAAACTGAGCTGAACTGAATTTGCCTTGCATTCATCTTGATAAAAATCCCAGTTTTATCTTAACCCCTCAAATCATCTCACAAAGCTTTGATATGATTTTGTTTTATAAGTGATTAATTGGTTGCTCATGCTTTCGGGCCCAACTTTGGTTGCACGATTCAGAAGCTCAAGTGAGCTTATCAAAACATAGGCAACAAAAGCACAATGATTCAACTCAAGATAGTCTAAGAAACCAAGTATCAACTCCAGCCACTAAATGTAACTTCTCCCCACCCCTATCTACAGCCTGGCAGTTAGTTCAACGCAACTATTATCACTACTATCCCTAATGCGTATATCATTGGTTATATTCTCACTTCAGGAGCAGTCCTCAATATAAGCTAAGACACACAAAAGTGACAGTCAGAGAGAAGTTCACCTCATCCTTTTCAATTGTTGCATCAGCAATTGTTCGAACATCTTCATGTACATCAAAATGGAAAAGCTGTAGATTACAGAAGGAGGGGAAATCATTAGTATGAGAAAACAATAAAGTAACATTGATGTGATACAGCCTTAAATCATCAAGAGTCATAATGTTAAATACAAGATCAACTCAGTATTAACCCCTATGAATTAATTAGACAAGGTTTGGGGGGTCCAAATTGTAAATATTCCCTTTCACCTTATTATTCAGTTAGATAAACATGAATCATCAAAACATCCATTACACATTAACCAGTCAAATTCACAAAGTCACAATTGATCTGTTATAAAAACTAACACAAAACACAATAGAGCTGCCTACCAGTTATTTCAGGAATAACATTACCACACCAACTCCAAACATCAGAACAAAAAGGCAATTCTTGAACCACCCACTACCATCATAAATCAAGTCCCTATTCAATTGTTATTAACGGGAAACACAAAGCTCAAGTTCCAACCAACTAAGTAAAACTTTTTTTTTTTTTTAAAAAAAAAAACATTTAGGCAGGGTTAGAAAGCTATGCTTTCTTGGCAGACTCACTAGAGCTTGGAAGTACAAACTATCACATCAAGATTCAAGTCACCAGGACCCAAATAGGAAAGTAACCAACTGGACAAGGATCAGCAGCACATATCTATGTATTACTTTGCTCCAACAAAACCATTCATAAATAAAGAAAGAGATACCAAGTTGATATAACCCTAGATGCTTCAATTTTTGTCCACACAACGATAGATTATCAATCAATTTCACCCTTCTGATAATTGGAGCATGCAAAGTATTCTCACCATATCAATATATTACCCTTACTGACAAGACTAATGCTAACATTAAAATAAAATAAAAAATGAATGCAGCTTAGTTAATATCAAAACTTCTTCTTTCTCTTGTGTTTTCTTGGAATCATTTCCAGCTAAGCTCAAATGATGATGAGCACAAAATAATTCAAATCGAGTAAAGAACAGAAGAACAAAAAAAATTAAAATTAAAAAAGAATAAATTACCGGTCCACTTTTGCCTCTGGCCTTGTTTATGATCAGATCATAGAAACTGTGTTGCTGTAAAACAGAAAAATCAGAATTGTATGGAACAAAGTCAAGGGCAGGGAAAAATAGCGAACTTTTAAAATCAGAAAAGGATAAACAAAAAGAGTTTACATGTGGAATGATTAGATCCTCTTTCACATAAAGCAGATTTTCCACAGTAGTAGTCCGAACTTCACGAAATTCAGGAGCAAGCTGCTGCTGAACTGCCCGAAGAAATGCCCCAATAGCATCACCTTTGCGCACCTGAAAAAAACAAAATTATGTTCAGAAAACTAAGCAGAGAGCATTATAGATGCTGCCGGTCGCAGATTCAAGGATTTAAAGAATTTCACTAGCCTGGATTACTCGTCGATGACCTGTTCCATCCCAGTAACTATACGTGATTTGAAGAGGCTCATCTGAAATTCAAGAGCAAATAAAGGAAAGCAATGAGTAAAATATATGGGTGTAGTCAATGCAAAATTATTATATAAAGATTCATATGTACTTTTTATCATTGCCTGCTCACGAAGCCATTGTCTTCCTAACCTCTCTCTTTCCGCTTGTTCTTCTGCTTCTCTCTCACTAAAAGCATCTCAAAATAGTAAATTTCATATTCTTCCCAAAGACATGCACAGTATGAAAGTCTGTAAGAAGATGCTAGACCTGTCTGGCAAAAAACTAGTTTCAACAGTAGGATCTTTGCCAAGCTTTCCACATTTTAATTTGACTGGTTCCTCATTATCTGTAACGAGCAAGCAGCAGCATCAGTAAAAGGTATTGTTAGATACCTTTAATTATATCCACTGATAAATATTGGCAGACATATCTTAAAATGGCACATTATATTACAAACATTCAAATTATCAATAAGCCATTGTTAGAGTTCTTTGTAATTCTCTTCATGGTAAAGAATCTGACCACGATTTGTTTTACTCCTTAGGACATAATGTGGCGTTATAGTAAATAAAATACACAGAGAGCACTGGATGGATGGTATAAACTTTAATGATTATAAAGGAAGGTTTCTCACTAATTTCTTCTTCTTCTTCAGACCCATTGTCCAGTTCTTCAGCAAATGATAACCGGGCATTCACTTTTCTCTTCCTCTTTTGACGCTTTTCTAACTGAAGCTTTTCTTCCCTACAAAACAAGACAAAAAGGAAGGCAAGGTGCACAACTGTAAGGATTTACGAACAGAAACCACAAAGTGTCTCTTTAAGTACCAACATCATTTTGAATTCAACTCACTCTTCCAGTAGCTTCAGTAGTTTCTCTTTCTCTTCCTCCTCAAATTTGTTCTGAATATTGACCCTCTACAGATACAAAACTATACATGTGTCAGTACAAGACAAGGTCACCTTCTCAAACCTGGGGAGACAAAATAGACTTACCTTCTCGACATATTCCTCCCTTGAAACAAGACCAATAGTTTCTTTCTTGAATGCAGTCTCAAGAATCTGCAAAATTTGATAGAAATTAGATTAAGTATGTTTACACATGACACAAATTTATTTCACTTTAATAAGGCGAGATACTTAAAAGTTAGAATAACTGATACATTGTATGAAAAATAGCCAACTTTGAACATACATAAAAAAACTAAATAATTTTCAGCTAATTAGTAGCAATAGAGTACAGACAACTAGACAGCACATATAGATAAGCAGTTACCTTCAACAATTTATATAGAAAATCAAAAGCTGATCATACCGTCACAAAAACAAAGAAAGAAAAGAAAGTATGGGAGACAATCAAAGATGAGTTTGACCAATGATAATGATAAATCAGGCAGTCTACAAGCACATAAAAAGGTAAAGCAGAGGCCAGGAAGTTCTTAACAAGGGATTAAACAAGACCACAATTAGATTTACAAAAGGTAAGCCTCCATACTTTTTTCGGAAGGGGGAAAAGAGAAGAAGAAAAAAATAAGAAGGCACCATCTATTTTTCTTAAACTCGCATACCCATGCATGAGTATGTCACTGTCAGCTTAATATAATAGTATGAATGTTTCCATGTTTTGGTCAAAAATGAAGTATGAAGTGTCCATAGTCATGTAGGACTGTAGGAGTAAAGAGGATATAAGTCATATAACAGGGGCACTTGAGGTAAGATGAAGAGTCCGAATACCATAGGTCATCAAATACACTAGCCATCAATCAGAGCAAAAGGTTATTTAGAGCTAAGCTAAGTAATTAGGAAAACTAATTACTAGGGTAAGATAAATAGATACACAGCTTTCGACATAAAACTCTCTATAACCCAATTATTAGGCACAATACTTCTACTTAATGTGATGGGAGAAAAGCTTCCTAAAGTAATCCGACCAACAAAATCCTTTGCATTGTGTCTTGACTCTTGACAAACACAAGCCCAAGGAAAGACAGCCAATATTCAAAAAAGGAACAGTCTTCCTTAATCAACAGCCCCTTAAAAACGGGTTTTCCATCACTATGAAGCATGGGATAGTTCTTGATTAACATCTAGTGTACAAGGAAAACTAGAGGATGTCTTGAAAAAAAAATTAAAAATAATAATAACCCCCTCACATGGAAAGTACAAATGTAATGGAAAACCACAAACCTAAGACTACAAACATCTAAAAGGACTAAAACCCTAACAATTACAGGACTATTGAGATTGATCATTAAATTCCCTTAAATTGACTTATGCACCAACCACGCTAACAAATTTAACCAGCTGTACATGATATCACTCTCTACACATCTTTGGACACTCGTTCGAGTGATTGGTTAATACCACATTTTTCTCTCGAAGAGACTAAACTAAGCTCAAGTCATTACCCAGAACCACTCATTCATCAACTTAGCACTCCATCAGAAAACTCCATGTCCTATCCATTAAAAGAGACACCCCCTATCAATTTTAACCCATAATATTTATATAATATATGAACTCAGAAGCACGAGATAGAAGAATGTAAATGAAGCCTGTATCTGGAAGATGATTTACCATATCAGCATATCCTTATCATCTTCAATTTTCTTTGAAAGTAACTAATCAATTTTGTTTACTACACTCAGCTCTACAGCGGTCCTAAGTGCGATTGGTCCATGTCATAAAGTAAGGAGATTGATGGTTGAAACCCTAAATCACTACATTCATGATTCATCCAAAACTCATGTTCCTTAGATGAGGCACTACTTAAGGAGGTTGGTTCAGAAAATTGATCCTCAAAGTACATTAAATTCCAATTTTTTGGGTTAATTAATAGTTAAGCTCAGAATCGATTTCGCACCACAATATCTACCAATACAATTTCATATGCCACCAAGTTTTTTCTCATTCAATAATTCAACAAGAATAATACAAAGGAAAGAAACAATCATTTGAGTTTGAGTGTCATCAAAACTGAAATTAGGCTCAACAAAACCTTAATAAGTAACAATCCCATATTAAAACCCAGAGCAATTCCATATAAATAAACCAGACCCTTCAATTAACAACAACCCTAATTCCAATAAACCAATCAATTCAACCCTCAACAAAACCCTAAAACCCAAAATTTAATCAAATTGAAACCAAAATACCCTCCAATCACACAAAATATCAGAAATCAAACAGAAAATTCAATCCCCACACCAATTAAAAAACAGAAAAAGAGAGAGAAAGTGAACTGTATGACCTCGGAAGTGCCGGAACCAAATTGAAGAAGACCAGCTTGGCCTTGAGTAGAAGAAGTTTTGTTCTTGAGCTCTTCAATTTTGCGACGCTCAGCTTCTCGTTGCTTCTCAAGCCTCCTTATTCTGACGGCATCTTGGGCACTGCCCACATACCCATCTCCCATTCCCGCCATTTTTCTTCTCTCTCCTCCTCTTTCACTTCAATGATCTTCGATTTTTGCTTCAATGGGGAATTCTGGTTCTTAGGGAGGAAGAACAGAGAAGACGAGAACTTGGTAGGGCACGTTAACACTTTTATTTGATCTAAGTAAGTAATTTTCAATTATCGTGTCTTGTTTTGTTACTCGTAAAGTCCGTATTAGTACCTGTCTCGAGAAAAGGAAAATGTCAATAATCTCGAATGGACCTCATCCAGTCATCCGCAATAAGAATAGAGGCGTCTATTCGAATGATCGGATCGTGTTAGGTCGGGTTGGGTCAATTTTTAAATTTAAGTCATATTAAATTATTATCTTCATGCGAGTCGAAATCTGAATCGGATATTTTTCACATCGGGTGTGGTTTTGACACCTCTAAATAAGAATGCAGAGTACTCCGTAAAACAAATGCTATTTGTTACTCGATTGAAGCTTATATTATTTGTGAAAATATTTAACTATTGACCATAAAAATGTAAACATGTAATATAGTATGAGACGGACGGATAAAATATTATTGCTAATTTATTAAAGAAAAATGTCACATATCTCATATGGTGCATTAAAAAAAATAAAAATAAAATCTCATATAGACCTCATTTGCAACGATAATTATTACTCCGTACTCCATAGGGGGACTATAGCTTGTTTTAGTGCTAATTATTTTCTTCAATTGCTAAGTTCTTGAAGTTACTCTATATGGAAATAGTTACTTAAAACTTTAAAAGCAAGACTGGCATAATTAATCGAAACAGCGAAACTAGAAAGAGTAAATTAAGCATTGATGCACAGCAATCTTATTGTGAATCTTGATTATTGGTTAGGGAGTAGAGTGAAACAAACCATACTCGTGTATTATTTTGTAAATATTATATACTACGTATATATAATGAGATTAATAGTTAATACCCAAGCTCGAGATTAATAGTTAATACCCAAGCTCTTTTGATATATATTTTTAAATTTTTGCAGCTTGCAATTTGACTTACTAGCGAAAACCATCTTAATCAAACCAATGCTTTGGTATTTCATTACACATTATTTTTGAAATATTATAAATTTGTCACATAAATGCGTAAGCATATGTAAGTTAAAAACCATATACTCGTATGTAGGTTAGGTTGATTGTTCATAACAAATAATTCTTTTAATACGTATTATTAAGCACAAAAATCAATTAATATTTTGACATATGACATTGAGATTTTCTTAAAAAATTGTATCAACTATCAACAATGTTTCAGCACTAACAATATTACACAATAATTAAATATTTGTAACTTTTTAGTAGGTCATAATAAAATCTCAAAAAAGCATGCATGTGCCTTATATCATGACACATTTGAATCTGAGTATACAATATCATAGTATATACGTGCAAGTTTTACACTTCTTGTAGTGTTTCAAGTTCTCCAAGGCCTCCAACCTTCTAGTCAATATGTTCATATATATCGATTGTGGTATTGTGGACAAGTATGTTTCCTTGAATTGATCACCTAATTAAAAGATACTCAGTTTTACATTGGATTTCAACTTGTGCTCCATAAAATCATATGAAAATGAAATCCTGCATAGAGTTGGCGGTTTTTTTACTCGATTAGTAAAGCATGATACCAAATACGGACTTCAAACTTGTACAAGTATAAAAGAACTTACCTGCTAGTAATGCAAAAATGCTCAACGAACCCCTTAAAATAACACTATTTGCTACCATTGATTCAACTGCAAGATTAGAATAAAGAGATTTTGAAATAGTTAATTACGATACTATAACGTCCATAAGAAATATATAATTGAACAATAATGTTTTTTCTTTTATTAAAAAAAATTAGCAAAATGATAAGCCAATATCTATCAAAGATGTAATAAAACAGTCCAATCTATTCTGATAATAAAATAATAATTTTACAAAGTATACGATTGTTCAATTTTTAACTTGAAATCATAACATAATTACCACTTGCATGTCATAAGATGAATGAGCAAATAAGTTCAGGTATAATAATATTTTGTAAGGATATCCTCATTCATTAAACAACACTTTATTTAAACAAAATAGAGTAGTACACAATACAAGCACTATTTTAAAGTTTAAGTTGTTGAATTTTTAATGTTTAATAATGAAATGCAATAGGAAGTTCATTTTCGCGAGAGAATTCCTGATGTAAAGTTAGGTTGTTAATTACTTACCTGAAATAGATTCACAATTAGCGGTCGAATTCCAAGTATCGCACATACACAATTCTGTAATCCCGCTATCATCACTACCTTTATAACCACACGTGCCTTTAGTAGCCTCACACGATCTACAAAATGCATCATGCCCTTGAATTGAGTATTTCACACGTATGCCATACGACCACTCGTGTGGCCCATCTACTCTTAATGGTGCTAAATTATAAACACTACTATACGCTTGACACTCCAACTTCGTAAGATTTATCCCTTGGGCCGACCCAACTTCATCAAAAGCCACCGCACAACATTCCGGTGGGCCCAGCCCAGACACCAAGCCCACTTCAGTTGGCCCAATGGACCCCCAAGCTGGACACCTATAGTAGTCTTCACAGCCCAAACCCGATATATTCCTGCATGGTAGATGTTTATTGGAAGGAAACCCTTTGAAGAGTGGTGAATTTCTTGAACACCCGAGTAGTAAAAAGGCGTTATCGGGTGTTGGAGTCAAATACGGTTTCCTCCATGGCTCGACCACGAACCCGTTACCACGTGACTCGAGAACAATCGTGTTGCACGTAGATAAGTGTGGGTCGTGCAATGTGAGGGCTTGAAACGTATAATCGATGTCTAATACTCGATATGACCCCGAACTTATATGGAACATAAGGACATCATTGACACAATATAGAAGATCTCGGTATCCCGGGTGTCCACAACCGTATTTGACTCCAAACGGGTAGTCGATTGTAATGTTGCCACAATATGATCTACATGAATTAGCATGCATATAACCAAAACTTAAGGAAAGTAGTAATGAAGCTTGGATTAATAGTACAAAGAGAGTGGTTGATAATCGAGGTTGACGCATTGTGTTGAGATAAATGAGCAGAAAATATAATTAAGGGCTTTAAGGCTGTAAAGAAAGAAAATGAAGATGAGTTGAAGTAATAAGTGTAGTTGAATGGCAGTTAGTTAGAAGTGTTTGTACTTAGTGATGGAAGTCATGGGATTCTTTGCTTAAGGTGGTAACTAATGACTTTATTCCCATTGTGTACAAAATGATTAAGGTATCTTTTGTAGTAGAAGTTTAGGACATGTTATTTTTGGGCTTCTTAGCACATATGAGGTAACAAAGGAATATTCGAATCGGGCTAATAGGATTTGGATTGCATTCGGGTAAGAAGATGTTAAACAAATACGTAGTAATTATTTTAGGTCGAGTCAAATCTAGTTGTGTATATTTATGTCGAGTTTTTAGATTTCATAATGAACGATCAAAATTAGTCATACTATTAGAGCCTTAAAAGGGTTAGGTCATACTACATATTACTTTAATTTTGATCAAAATAGGGATATTGATATTCAAAAATAGATTGATTTTAAATCTGAATATATTAGTTAGTGTATCACTTTCTTAACAACATTTCATTTTCCTAATTACATTTTTCTAATCACTCCTTCCATTTTAGAATAATCTTAACAATTTGAAATGAACAACTTTAACCTTTAATAGTTACAATTATATACTTAATTGTATTATTAAGAATTATAAAAAAATTGATAGAATGATAATATATCTTTACTAATCTAAAAACATTTTACATGACAAATTATAATTTTTTAAATATATTGATAGTAAATTAAGTACTACATATATAAATACTCCGTTTTATAGATGTCAATTTTATTTTTTTTTGAATAGATAGATGTTAAACTGTTGCGATTAATACTAAATAAAACTTGGTTATGAGTCTGGGATATTATGATACTCCCTCTATCCCTTTATTTTTGCCCTATTTGACTATACGCGGCTTCAAGACACGTGTTTTTCTCTACCAGGTCTAATTGGTACCTAAGGTTTGACACCGAATTTCGTCACCATCCTTTTCTCTACTAAGCTCGGTTCTCATCTGTGCCAGGTATTCGAAGTAAGAGCGAAACCAGACTCACACCATTTTCTCTACTAAGATCGGTTCTCATCAATTTCTAGGTATGGCTCAAATTTTTCATTTGCTTGCGCTAATGTTGTTGTGATTGCCAACGAAAAATGATTTTGATAACATGTTTCAAAACAATAGCTGAAATGTACAGTATGATGTTGTTAATTTGTTATACATATTTCTGGCTAATCCCAGCTTAATTTTTATTTTTAACTTTGGATTTGTTTTAATTTTTAGCTGATTTGCAACCGATTAAACGAATTTTTTCGAGTGATGGAAGCCGCTGAAAATGCAGAAGAAGCTGTTTCAACTGTAAGTTTAAGAAATTCTAGTTTCAATTTGCATTATTTGATTATATTAGATTTGCATTATTGTTTTAATTCAAGGTTTGGGGTTGAATTTTATGTATGTCTTTATATGTATATGTAAGTTGTTAATTATATATATATATATATATATATATATATATATATTTTTTTTTGGTGCTATTAATTTTGTAAGCAATTGTTTTAACAATCATCCAAAAATTTAAGCTTGTCTTTTTTCAAGAAGAAGGGATTATTTTGCGGTTGTCGAAAAGTTGGATTTGGAAGGTGTTAGCTAACTATTGGGCCTTTTGGTACACCTGATGAACAACTAATATATGTTCATCCTTCAAATTTAGTCATATTATCAATATGTTAATTTGATAGAAAAAGGGGAAATAATAGACAATCAACTTATGGGGCTTCGAGTGTTTAATCTGAGGTTAGGTTAGAGAACATTAGTAAGAGTTATAAGGGTGTTACAATGCTGAAAAATGTAAGTTGGAAAGTGAAGAAAGGGGAGAAAGTAGGGTTAGTTGGGTAAATGGGCCAGGAAAAACTACCCAATTGAGAATTATTGCTGGGTTGGAAGAACCTGATGATGGGAATGTTATTAAGGCCAAGAATAATATGAAATTTCCATTTATGAGTCAAGAATTCGAGGTTTCGATGAGTATAACAGTGAAGGAGGAATTTATGAGCGGTTTAGGGAGGAGATGGAGGTTGCAGAGAAGATTGAGAAGGTACAAAAGGCAATTGAGGGGTCTGTTGATGATTTGGAATTGATGGGAAGGTTGTTGGATGAACTTGATTTATTGCAGAATAGGGCACAGGCTGTAGACTTGGATCAGGTGAATTCTAAGATCAATAAGTTGATGCCTGACCTCAGCTTTTCACCCGAGGCAGATAGGTTAGTGGGTTCTTTTAGTGGTGGATGGCAGATGAGAATGTCACTTAGGAAGATTTTGCTTCAGGTTTGTTGAATTCTATATGTAAAGTCTAATGTTGTTGAGATTATGTTGAGAAATTTCAATCTTACTGTTGTTGGATGCATAGTTTATAAACACTTTAAGTTTCTGTTTATTTTATTATAATGTTTCTTTGCTTTAAGATAGATACAATATTGTTAAACAAGCTCATGAAATGGTACCCCGTATTAGAAAGAAGTTTTCTTCTGTTGTTAGTGGGAATAAGTATGTGATATGTATAGGTTCTGGAATTAATGCATGAAATTTATAGACATCGGCCCAAATTTATGACTAGATTTGCAGAATCTTATAAAAGGCTATTTAAATATATGTTTATAGTTTCGATAGTTTTCGAGTAATAATATAGCACTAATTATTTCACGAAAAGTAACATGAAGATAGAGGTTCATCCCCTTTGTTTCGTATTGACAAATTCCCAAGATATTTCTAAAGATATCCTTATGAGAAATAGATTAACAGAAGGACGTAACTCACTCGTTTATGTGGTTAAATTAAAGTTAACATTCGCAAAATCAAATAATGCAGGGTCCTTTCATCCTTATATGTCTTTGGGAGGGTGTGGAGAGGAGGGAGGGTTGTGTAGTTCGATGTGTTGCATCTTCTATTCATAATGTTACATCTGTTTCTGGTCTGTTTAGGGAACTCCCAAGTTAGCTGGGTCTGTTAATTGGGGAACAGCAACTGTCATCGGGATATTTGCTGGTATGTTATACGGTGGCAGCAAGGAAGCAGCTGCTTCTGCTGTAAGTTTATCAATCTCAATCTAATATTAATTTTCTGTTCTATTATATCCTTCTCTTCTAATTGAGGACCTTTTGACATTTTTCCAGAGTAAGGATGCTGAAGTGACACTGAAGCTTGGAAGTACCGCAGATAAGCGTGAGCAGTATCGGTTGATGAGAGATGCGATGGAGAAGAGGTTTTATCGAGTTACTCGTGGATCCCTGGTTGGAGGAGTGCGCCTTGGGATGTTCACTGCTGCATTTTATGGTCTACAGAATCTGCTAGCTGAGGAACGAGGAGTCCATGATGTGTATAACATTGTTGCAGCTGGTTCAGCCACTGCTGCAACATTTGGTCTGATAAGTAAGAGTTGATATCCTTAATTTTTGCTGAAGTATGTAGCAGTAGTAGTCTAGATTTTATTATATAAGGTTAACCATTTTATTGCAAGTTATATTTTTTTGGATATTATGCAAAAAAAATGTTGAATATACAGGCATGTTAGCATGAAGTATTGAACATTTGCCCAGTCTGTATTGTGGAGGGTTTTGTGTTCTGATGAGCTTGTTATTAGTTTCTGTTTGTGATTTGCTGCAGGCAATAGTCATTTGATCCTTGCTTTGTCTTCTATTTGTCAATTAACATCTTAAATAAAAATTCAGTGCCAGGATCTCTTCTTTGGCGTGCCAGGAATGTCATGATGGGTTCTGTTCTTGGGGCAGCCTTTTGTTTTCCTCTTGGTAAATCTACCCCCTATTATCTTTGTATCTATTGTTTCCATCACCTTAAGCATATCTCAGATACTGTATCGTATCGTCAATGACAAGCAAACTTTGGCATAGGTTGGGCCCATTTGAAGCTAGTAGAAAAGGCAAATGAGGAGAAGTTCACCCCTCATCCTCAACTAAACGAGAAGGGAGAAGTCAAGACTGGTCTTGAAGTTGCCATAGAAAGACTTGAAGGGAGTATAAAAAAGTAGATCTACGTTTTTTCAATGCAACTAGCCAGCTATCATCTCAGCTCATAAATATGCAAAACGAGGAAGCTTATGTCATGCTACCATGTCAGGGAACACTAGAAAGATACATCCAAGTGAGATTTTACCAATTTTGATGTATTTGTGGATTCTTGCGACTTTGACTCGCTAGTATTATTCACCGGTACCAAAGAAGTGAGTACTGTATTTTACTCCATAGTTTGATACGTAGCCTTTTCCATTCAGTTTCATTGTAATTGGCTTGAGGCAAAAAGGCAAAATATGCTCAATAGTGAGTTTTTGTAGGCCTGCGGGCTTTTGTCTGAGGAAGCAAGATTGGGTTGATTTAGGTAAACCTATGTTACTACAAATGTTTCCCCTCTGTTACAACCTACACTGATGAACAAATACTAAGAATAAAGCTGCCTTTACCTTTGGCAGATGGATATGTAATTGATCTTTATATTGAGTTTTTGTTACAGAGTATCTTGTTTTGTAGTGACGTGCACTAATTTTGGTATGTTGTTTTGTTTTCCAAGCCTAATTTTGGTATGTTGATTTGTTACAGAGTATATTGAGTTGAGTGGTTCCTCTGCAGTATGCAAATGTCGCTTTGCTTTCACTCGGTAATCACAAAAATTAATTAAATTTGATTAAATAGAGTAAAAAGAATCTGTCATCTTATACATGTAGATAAATGAGATATGACCTTTCTTCAAAAAAAAAAAAAAGAAAAGAAAGATATGACCTAATATTTTTTTTTCCAAAATTGTGCCTGAAGCTCCCAACAAAACTATCCGAATTTCTTCTGAGGTGTATACTCTCTACTTCTCTAGTACAGGTGAGGAACTGGTGCATCGGGTGGCTTCAGCTAGTTGATAAATGATGCCTCCAAGATCAAAGAACAGGGTGGCCATGTCTGTGACAGCTTTAATTCGCATCCAGTGAATTGTTAGAAATGCCCAAATCTTAAGGGGCAGTCTTAATTTGAAGGGATACTACTGCTCCTTGCCTGCACAATCAGGGAGATTATTGGTGAAAAACTATAAATACTACGTATATACTCAGTTGAACAAAAAGCTCCATACTACAAAATTAGGTGGTTACCTTCAGTTAGAGCTTGCGACGGTTTCTCAGGTGCTCGATCTGCTACTTTTTTTGCATTTACAGCTAAAATTGAACAAAAATCAAAGAGAATATAGCATTAGCATGAAAGAGAAGTGCAGAAAAGATAGCTGCATAATCCACATGTATCAATTTTACCTTTGAATTTTCTCTTCTTCTTGGCTCTCCTCTTCTTTCTGTCCTCCTTTGTTAATTCATTTGCCTCTTTGATATCTTTCTTACCAGAAAATACTTCCTCAGGAGCAAGCATAGCAGCATCTGACACAGCTACTGGAGCAATCTGTTCAAGAAAAGCCACAATAAATCAGACAACTGTGAGTGCGCATAGAGAAAACAAGACAACTTGTATGAATCAAATACAAAATCTTAATAAATGCAGCAAGAGACAGGCATTTACCTCTTCCATGGCTAAAGCTGGAACATTGGTCTGAATAGACATATCCTCAATAACCTGTCCAGCCAATATAGTAATTAAGCACAGGTAACTTGGTCCTCATCACACAAACATAAGAGTTTATCAATATGCCATAAGTGGGATAGAAGCTAATAAAACATACCGGCTTGGGAGCAAAATGGAAGTGGGAAAGTGCATCCAGCTTCAGGCACAATCTTTTGAACAGATTGCTTGCCTGGCAAAAAGTGAAATACAGTTATACCAACTATTGAAGACACCAAGGGTTGAGCACACAAATAGAGAGAGAAGCACAAACCTAACATATACAGGCAATAGCAACTAAGAATACTAAGTTATGTTTAAAGTCTAACTTCTATTCTTTATTTATTTTTTTCCCATAAATGAAGCCCCTCCCTCCATTTGCAAGGAAAAGTGGCATCCAAATACTAAAAAAATGAACCTAATTAGTGAAGAAAACAGTAGCCCAAAGCCCCACCGCCCCATACAAATATTTGGTTCTACGTCAGCTTATTTTAGATCTATATATAAATGCTAATCTATCAAGACCGTAATCATATAAATCAGAGAGAGATTGGCTATAGCGCTCTACATTGTTGCTTCTAGGTAGGACATGAACCAGCGATTTAAGCTTGACCTCGCACAGCTACTCCCAACCCAGCCCCCCCCCCCCCCCCCAAAAAAAAAAAAAAAATATATATATATATATATATATATATATATTTGCTTGTTAGGCAGAAAGGAAAAAATATTGTTACACAAGAAATGTCATGTAAAATGAAGGTTAGATAGAAATCATTCTGCCTCACCCCACAACCTTAAGCAACGAAAAGAATAGATGAAAACAATTGTACAGACAAAATTAAACAGGTAATTTATTATACATACCTCCTCCTTCAATTCATCATTAAATGACAAGGGTGCAGCAACAAATCCAGTTTGCTGAGCATATTCTTCCTGCAAAAATTCATTTAAGTAAAAACTAAGAATCTTTTATGATGGTTCCAGATGTATTATCAGCTTATAATCTCATACTAGGTGACACAAATAATTTCTACAATCCATTTGTCAAATACTCAAAGAACATCTAACCTCATAGATTTCAGCAAGGCCTTTCTTGCTTTTATTATCATCCTGCACAGAAAGTAAAATTAGGGTACGCAGGTCATTTATATATAAAAAGTAAGAAGCACGAAGACAGTATAGGATATTGAAAGGGAGAACAAACCAGCTCTTTTGTTTCCTTAGGTGCTGCAGATGGCACTTTAGGAGCCCTTTGCACATCATCAAAATGTCCCTGAAAACATATAATTTCTACATTTAAATCAGCTCTGTTGAGTATGGCATGCATGCCTACTGTATAATATGAGAATTGTAGTAGTGACTAGCAAGGAAATGAAGAGGCAAAATGTGGGATGTCAAGCACACAATCAGACTTCATACAAGCAAATCAAGTCAAAAATATTCCAGAAAAGAAAGGTCCAGGGTGCTGTCTGCAATCCAATAAGAAGCTTAAAATTTTAATTTGCAGGGTGCTGTCTGCAATCCAATATGATACACATAGATAAATGAGTGTTTGGGGCCAAATAATAGGAAAATTTGGGTAGGATTTTTTACATGTAGGCGTTTGAGGATAACAGTAGTATTAGTGGGGATTTTATAGGGTAGTCAATATTTAATGTACAATGTGGATAACAAGAATTCTCTATTTATGCTACTGAAACTACAATACAGTTGTTGGACTTGGATACTGGTCATGGTCTCATATTCAGCCATTTTTAATTTTGGAAAACTTAACATTTTGTTGGTTCTAAATTGCCAATTACATGTAACCATGGGAGAGTGACAAGTATCTGCTAAGGAACTTCATCTTCATGTAAAATGAAGAAGCCAATTATCAAAGATTTTTATGGTAGCTAGAAAATTCCTGATCGTCTGTCCACTTAAGAGATAGATCCTTCTTCATTATTTACATGATTTTTTAGTCAAGTCAAATGATTACAACAAAAAAAAAAATGATTTCCAAAACTCTTGTAAACACTCTAAATTTATACTGATATCTCTGCAGAAGTCTAAACAAACAAACCTTGGTTTTCTGGGCATCTAAAATGTCAAATCAGTACAATAATCATTGATAAGGTAATCTACCATAGAATACCAAACATAAAGATTTTTAAAACAAAAACATACATGAACCAAAAGACAACAACTTATACCTCAAGTATTCTTTTCTTTATAATTTCTTCAAGAGATGCTGTCACCTCTTCTGTTATAACAGGAGGAGGCCTTATGTTGTGCTCAAAATCCAGGTCCACTTCCAATGCACTATCTACTGGCCTCTTGGATGCAGATATCTATTCAGAGTAACCAAAGGGATGAGAATTTAGTATAAACTAATCATTGAAAAAGTGGCAGGCTCTTAAACAAGACGCCCTTGCAAAATTTATATTTAGAATCCAAAAAACTTTACCTCTCCCTGCATGGTCCAATCTTTTGGAGCCAAATTTTCTGCTTCCATCTGCTTTATTTTGGCTTGTATCTTTTCACGCTCCTTCTCATAAGTAGACAAATTTCCCTTGTTCTGTAAAATTGACAGCAACCCAAGCTCAATGTTAAATGATAAAGTCAGAGCATGTTGCATTACATAGAAAACAGAAAATTTTCACTACCTGCTCGTCATCATCATCTTCCATCTCTGAATCATCAGCATCACTGACATCATTATCTTCCATTTCTAGATCATCAGAAGCATCAGCATTTTCTTCCTCCATTTCTGAGTCATCTGACTTGTCAACTTGCTTCTGTTTTTTAACTGGCCTTTTCTTGTCAGGAACATAGAAATCTTCATACCTAAAAGTCATAAAATGAAGAGTGAGTGCATAGCCAAAATAGCACAAACAAGAAGGTTTTGACAGGTGCAGCCATCATAATAATGTAAATTATATAGCATTGACTCAAACAGTGAAGAACATAAGTAAAATAATGTCTTCTGCCAACAAAGATCCATGCTCAAGGAAATTGAACAAAAAAGAACGTGGAAAACAAACAAGATCTATTGGACTATGTAAAAACATTTATACGTCTTTATTGTTTCTTTCAATTATTCTGATATTACCTATGCCAAAAATAAGAACAACTATACATTTACACTAATCAACAACCATTCATCAAACAGAATCACTTTAAACTACTGAATGCATATGAAAAAGATATCCAGACCATGCTTGGGAGGCGTCTACACTAGTTGTTGTTAAACTCATTGCAATAAATAGATTCCAATCGTTTCATCATACTCAAGCACACTGGTCTTGTAACCAGCAGGTAGATTCACAAATATTCACATATCAGCAACTGTATATATTAAATATACATTTTTAAACCAGCATAAGCTTTACAAACACAACATAAAGCAAGATCAGTAAGCACCTGATGTTATCTTCGGACCCATCTTCAGAACCTCCATCTCCGCCATACATGAGAAGCTACACGATTTAACAGCAAGTCAGACAACCACCAAAGGATGGGAACCAACTCAAACATACCTCCCCCGCAAATAAGCAATCGTTCAGGGATTAAACATACACATAAAAGACAAAATAAATTTCACGAAATAAATAAAACAAGCATGTAAAAGTATGTTCACCTCATCAGCATCATCTTCCTCACTCTCCTCACTTTGATCCTCTTCATCATCAACATTTTTACCCCTCTTTGCCTTCTTCTTGTTCTTTTTACTTTCCTTCTTCTCTGACCCATATTCTTTCTCCTCTTCCCTCACAAGATACTTCTCCAAATCCTTAATCTTCAAAAACTCATCTTCAACCTCTGGAACCCCATCACCATCATCCTCAATATCCTCCTCCTCATCATCATCATCATCATCTTCTTTTTCATCTTCCTCATCCTCCTCACTTTCATCTTCGCCTTCATCACTCAACCCCTCAGATTCCTCACTATCTTCCTCAGAATCCAAATCTACATTATCCATAATATCTTTCTCCAACACCCCATTGGCCCCAGACACCCCAAAAAGCTTCAAAATTTGCTCCGGCTTTTCCTCATATCTCTTGATTTCTCGTTTAAGAGTATTAATCAGAGGCTGAGATTGAAGGTCAATTTGCTGCCAAATTTGCTCGACGTCAAACCCATCCGAATGAAGCTGATCAAAAGGAGACTTGGGTGAGTATGGTTTGAGGGAAGCAAACAGATGTTGAGAGGCTAAGCGGGCAAAGCCAGAAAGGTCAGAATTTGGAGATAGAAATAACGGCGGGTCAGTCGACTTAAGCTTGTCAATGGCTTCCGAAAAGGACTGCCCCTGAGTTAGGGCAGGAGGGGCGGCCGCAACAGCTCTATTATCACTTTTCCGTCCTACCATTACAGTACTATTATAAACAAAACCCTGCAATACATTAGCAACCAAATTTGATTCAATTATCGAAGTATACTCAAAAATCAAATGAAATTCTTCTTGCTTAATTATACCAACGTAAAGTGCCCATACCAAAATTCTAGCAACAAAATCACTCGTAATAGTCCTTCAAAAAGTTCTTTGATTATAATTAATAGTTCAATAGTCTGAATTAGAATAACCCTAAAGTGATAATACTGACAATAAGAAACCTAAAATAATCATACTGACAATTATATAAACTACAGTGTGAAAGTAAACCCTAGATTGCGAGACTGATATTCGATGATTGAAAGAGAAAGGAAGAAACAACTTACCGCAAAAGCTTATTCAATGGAGGAGAGAAAGCTCAGAAGGCGCTTCAATGGAGGTTGTTGAGTACGCTACAATGGAGGAGAGGGAGCTTAATCAGCGTATAAGTGAAAAGCTTATAAATGTAAACGGAGGAACATTAATTTCAACCGTCCGATCTAAATATTATCAACAGTCTTGATTTATTCTTGTCTAAGACTTGTCTTCAGACCAATTTCTATTCTTTTCATTTCAACAAAATACGGAATATAATGTTTGTACTGGTGAATAGCCCGAGCGTTGCCCCGGATTTGTAGTTGTGCAATTGTTAATTTATAAGAGCATTTAATAGTTTGTATGTAGTATGTAACTTCAATACTATGTAGCATAATATTTTTATGTGCAATATTAAATCATAATTAACAATTAGCCTAGATGGTTATACAATAACTTTTCTTCTAAGAGGTCAAGTGTAGTATATTTCTTGGGTTGGTGTGGTTAACTAAATAAAATATTTTACAACTCTTACTCTAATAGAGAAGGGTCGTTGTTTCTCTCGATTTCCTCCTTCCTCCGCACACTATTGCAAGCCAACACAATTGACGATCTCGAATAGCCATCGCCAACACTACAATTTATCTACTGAATTTTGATAATTTTTGGGGAGTTTTCACGGGTATTAAGAAACTTAAATGGAAAATACAAGTGTATGAGAAAGTTAATAAAAGTACATTGAAATAGTAAAATTACATGGAATTTGCAAAAAAATAGAGAGAGAAAGTAATAATAGTATATGAAAAAAGTAAAATTTACTTGGGAAGATAATTTTGCACAAATATTATTGTAAATTGGAAGGTATTTTAATGTAGATAGGATGAACATTTTGGGACTAAAATTTAGCCAAAATGACCGTTCTTTTAAGGATGGAGGGAGTATTTGTTAGTATTAAAGCAGAGTAGATAGGAAAAACAAATGATGTTGTGCGAGCTGTACAAAGCAATGCAAATTCTCTGATCTAATATCAACAATGTCAAAATGATCCTAAGAGCATCCGCAATGGCTAACTACATGCGTTTGTAGCTAGCAATTGCCACATCATTATTTTCTTAGTTAAAATAAGCTACAACCTTCACAATGATTAACTATTTATTTTTGTAATTGAGAATAATAATAATAATAATAATAATAATAATAATAATAAAATAAAAATTAAAAATAAAACAAATACATACAAATATTAAACAAATCAATATAAGTGTATTGGGTGGAGCAAAACCTTATAGCTACAACCCCAATATAGAAGCTCCACAATGGTGAGCATGAAGCTCCAATTATTTATAAATTGCAAGCAAGTTCTTTTATATTACCATTGTAGATGCTTTTATTCCTTCATACTTAATAAATTGCTAGACCTGCTATGGGAGCTCCACCATTTGGAATTGCACTTAAAGAATGGTAATGATAAATATTATGTATGGGTTAGTTTCCTCAAAAAAAAAAAAAAAAATAATAATAATAAAAAATAGTTAACCACACCAACCTAAAAAATATACTAGCTTTGTGTATCTGAACTTACATGGACACTAGAATATGGAATTTATTTTGACACAACACTGGATTGGAATTTTTTTTTATTTCTAACACTAGATTAGGAAACCATTTTGTCATTTTCCGTAAATTGTACTCGTCGAAAATTAGTTTATATTTTCATTTTCTTTTTATCCAAAAGGTATAAGCCGTACAAAGTACAACTATCTTGCTACTATGATCAATCAAAAGAAAATAAAAGCTAATACAAATATCATTTTAGATAGAATAACTAGTTATTGGCCCGGGTGATGTCCCGGTTTATTATAAATTTATTACTCTAATTAAAGTATACTTTGGTCTTGTTTGACACTGAGAGCTTAAATAGTGTGTGTGTGTGGGTGTGTTTTTTAAGATGAGATCTTAAGTACGTAGGTAGTGTTGTAATATAAGAAGTATTTCAAGGCTATAATAAGAAGTAAACAATAAGATCGAAAAGTTAATCTTATGACAATGGAAAGAGTACGGTGTGTCGTGAAGCAAATTCATTGACTTGAAAACGAAATTCCGGCGCAATCGGGGTGCACAATTGTATTCGTCGGCACGTTCCCTAAGGTTAATACACCACTTCCACACAAAGACACTTTTGGATAGAAGGTTGGAGCCAAGTAACTTATGCCCAATATAGAGTATGTGTTTTAGCTTGTATTTGAAGGTTATGTTTTTATGTATATATAAATCAGAAAAATGATTCTTCAATTAATAAAGATGGATGGAAGAACATTGAAGAATCTTAATCATCAATGAGAGTGAATAAATCAACATAAAGATGAAGATTAAATCACCTTAATCATCTCCTTAAATGTGGGGGTTACAAGGAATCAACAAGAGAACAAGAGGAAAGAATCCAAGGGAATTAGTCCGTTGGTATCCAACAGAACCACACTTGTCCAATCAGGCGGACATCCAAAGCAAACATAAAAACCTAGCAGCATCATGCGCATGACCTGGCAAGGCTCGCTCGATCGAGCGACGGTGATGGCCAATTTATTCTTCTTTCTTGATGCCAAATGACCTTTCCCCTTACCTCCCTTTATTCCAACAGTTAGTTGTTTGTGTAAGCTAGTTGGTTTGACTTTTTTTTTTTTTTTTGTGTGTGTGTGTGTGTGTTAATATAGAACAAATGATGAATCAAATCTTTATAATTTTGATGTTAATGTATACTATTAAAGATTATTGCTCGTACTCTGTAACTACAATTTTATGAATTAATGCACAAAAAATGGAATAATGATTAATTTCTTACAAATTATATTATTGTGCAATTACTAAAGATTTCAAGGGGAATTTAAATAGGGTGGTTACACATATGAAAAGCTTTTCAATCAAATTATATTATCGTGCAATTATTAAGAAGGAAATTTAAATAGAGTAGTGGTTATACATATGAAAGTTTTTCAATTAAATTAAACCAATGAAGAGTTTTCCAAGAAGACTAAACATTACTACACTTCGATTATGTGGCAAGCTTGGAATATGATGTGGCGCAAAAACACAGAAAAAAATGACACATGGCGATATAACACTCCTTACCTTGGAGTTTTATCAATAAAATATAGATATAGATTTACGGGACATACTGTGTTTGTTTGTAAACCAACTATTTTATTTTCGTACGCTTTAACTTATTTAGAATTAGCTTATTACATCGAGTTTATCACTAATAGATAACCCTTCCATCACGATTCTTGAGATTGATGACAACTTGTAGAGCGTGAACTTGTGTGAAGTACTAATGCTTGAACTAAGTATGGTATATATATGAGTTGTTTCCAGTTTCAAAGTGTGTGTTACTAAAGCGATGCACATATCGACAGTTGTGGAATATCTGGATTCCCATTGGGAAGGGGGTGAAAGAGGTTAAATTTGAGGATGAAGAAAGTTGAGGAAGGTAAGACTGAAAAAACAAAGTCGGTTAATTGACAAGAGTCTAATATCATTTTAAACTTCCATCCACGATATTAAAAATAGGAGAAGACTTAAATGTACTATTTCCACATGTTACAAACAACGAGAATACAATTTTGGATGATAATCTATTGTTTTTTCCAGCATAGTCATTACTTGCAAAAGACCATTTATGATTATAAAGTAGCCTAGCCAATTTTGTTGTTAGGTTATTTTCCAAAACGAATTTGTGTTAGAGTAGTCTAATAAAGTGTGATTGATGCATTTTTCAAAATGACTACATAATGCCATGCATCGATTGGCAAAATACGTTGTTTGTAGAGTGTATATTTGACTTGAAGAAAATTAGTACAACGCTTAGTTCATTTGAGATCCCATAATTTTTCATTATTATAAACATTTTTCAAAATTAATGCTCTTATAGGGAGGAAGTATAAATGTAGGGTTGTGAGACAAAATAAGATGTCTCACAACATAAAATAATACTTTGTATACAAAATGTACAAGGAAGAGGGAGAAAGGAAGAGAGAGATAGAAAGAGTGAATCTATGATGACAAAATTTAAATCCCACATTCCCACATAAATTGACCAACCTGTCCCTCCGAGCCACTTCTAAATACCTCTCAACCCTCTGTTTAGAACACATCCTCTTATAGGATCATTATAGGATCATTATTCTAATAAATACACATGTACTTTGTAAATAGTTTTCTTTATGCCCGAACAATCTGGGTTTTAAAGTATAGTAAATTTATTCTACTTTGTGACAAGAGACAATTATGTAAGTAACTAATACTCCATAGTCCATTATAGATTACTCAACAATTAACATTGACTCAAACTCAAATTCTACCATTTTTTTGTCTAAGAGGAAAAAAATGATCAACTTGGGAAAATTAATATATAAACATTGATCATCAAATCATAATAAACATAGTTTTATAAGAACTAACTTGAAACCAAAACGAATGCCTGTATAAGTCATAATTCCATACTTAACTTTAATCCAATATGAAGTATAAATGATCCAATTATCATCTTATCTATAAATACAATACGAGAATTTTATACTCCGTACCCTACTCAAGTGACTTGTGTGTCCCACATTGAAAACATCGGTAGGAAGAGCAAAAACAAAAGGAAAGACTAATCTGGGGGTAACGGGCGGCCGATGGGAATTTCTGGATACGGAAATCCAATTCCCATTTGCCGATTCCCCAAATTAGAGAGAGAAAGATCAATAAACTATGATCATTATTCTCTTTTACTCCATTCAACTACCGCTTCCTTGCGACTCATCTTCAGGTCAAATTTCTACCCTTTTCCTTTCTTTCTTTCTTTTTTTTTTTTTTTTTTTTCCTCCGTTGTTCTGTATCATGTCCTATATTTTGAGAACTTATATCTGTGATTTGTACAGTTCATGGTTTTACTTGAATTAGCAATGTGAAATTGTGTTCAAATCTGGTTTATGTTACCTTGAACTACAAAATCTGATGAATTAAAGATGGGATTTTGTTGTATTTGATAATTTGTTTGTTTAATTTTTCTGGGCAGTAGCGTATTGTGTCAAATTGTTACTATTTGTAGCTGAATAGGCATCTGGGTATGGTTGTTTCTTGTTAAGGACTGAAATTGGTGTGATGGGTTTTGATTTTAGGGTTAAGAAAGTTGCAGGAAACCTAACAAGCAGTTGATTCTTTTGCCATTAGAATGTTGCACTATGTTTGGATAGGAGGAATTGATTACAAAGAGTATTTCGAATTGCACTATCACCCCGTGTTATTAAGGGTCGAATTCGTTCCTCGTTTATTCTTAGTTTGTTTGATGATCAAGTGGGGAAATCACATGAAATAGGAAATGAAGGTACTAATTAATCTCGGTCTACTGGGATTATCTGTTACTCTGTGAGCCTCATAATGCTTTTAAGTCAATAGGGAATGGAAATGGTACAATTCAAATTAAGTTTCATGAGGCGAAAGAATGCAGATTAGAGTTAAGTGAAGCATGGTTATGTTTTTTGTTTTGTTTTGTACTGGGCAAAGGCATAGTTGCGTCTTGTATCATGATGAGTACTTGTTTTTGTAGATTTTTTTTTAAATAAAATGGTTTTTCTGATGTTTAATGGTTTTATCACCTGCAGGTTCTGCTGTGGTTCTGATCTAATTTGCTGGTGCTGTGCTGTGCTGTGTTCCATTGCAGAGTTTGAATTAGCTTAGCTGTGATATGGACTCCGATGATCCTACTGCTGTTAGAAAACTTCAGAAGGCTGGCCGTGAAAAACAACGCAGGTGTCGGTTGAATGAGCAGTTCATTGAGTTGGGAACCACACTTGGTAAATCTATTGACACCTTTTGTTCGAATTTTCATTTTGCCTCTGTATCTACATGCTAAACTTGTTATAAGCTCATGGCACTCATTACTAGACTCTTATCTTCTGTAAAGGAAATATTTCAAAACTAGACCATTTTAGAAAATTGGGTGCTGCTTGCTTTATTCAGGGGCATTCCCATAAAGTTCTTGTTTTCAGAGGGGAGAAACCCATTAATCTTTTTCATATATATACATATACATAGGTTAGAATTATGTGATCTGAGAGGTGAAGCTATTTTCTGTTGTTCCATAGCATTCAACAGGCACATTGCATCAAAAGCTACTTTACCTGTATAGTTTAGGAGAAATAAATGTCAATTACGACTTTACGAGTAATATATATAAATCAGATAAGACAGTTTCAAAAATGTCAAATATAAATGAAAAGAACAAACTCTTTTGTCAGTTCTTTCTCTTTGGGAAAGAGCTGCTGGTCGCATATTGAAGCTAGTGATCCTCGGTTTAAAAAGTGTATCAATTACGCTGCGTTAGGGAAATCCGTCAATGATGTTTAAGAACACTAGAAAGACAGAAACATGCAATGGGGCAGATTGAGGGGAAAGGGACTCTTGATTTGATGATTAGATGCCATGAGACAATGACACATTGATTGTTGGAGGAGGAGGATGTGTTGATGGATTGAGGCTGAAGCCTTGAGTAACTGATGTGACGATTTGAAGTGAAAATTGACTAATAGCTTGATAGGTATGTCTTGAGTCTAGAGCAGGGGTAATCTGTTTTCAATACAACAAATTTATTATTTATACACTGTAATGGTTTATAGATTGAACCTGGATTGCTCAATATACAACTATACTTTGTGTTATTTTTGGATTTCTGCTGATAAGTATAACTGGTGAGTATTTATGGTCCAATGCAGATGCTGAAAGGCCAAAGAATGACAAAGCTACCATACTAACTGATACTATTCAGCTGCTCAAAGATTTGACTGCTGAAGTCGACAAACTTAAAGCCGAACATACTGCTTTGAGTGATGAATCTCGTGAGGTGGTGCTTTTTGCTCAACTAATTATAGTTTCTTGATAACAAGCATCTCTCATGAAAGCTCTCTGATCTCATGCTCTCCTACAGTTGACGCAAGAGAAGAATGATCTTAGGGAAGAGAAGACAGCTTTAAAATCAGACATCGATAGACTTAGTTCACAATGTCAGCAGAGAGTTGGTCCTGCTTATCCATGGGTAGCTATGGATTCGGTTCTTCAACATCCACCTTCTTACCCATATCCCATGCCGATGCCCGTTCCTTCAGGTGCAGTCCCAATGCATCTATCTATGCAGCCATATCCATTCTTTGGCAATCCAAACCCTGGAATGTATGCCAACCCATGTTCTACTTTTATTCCATACATGGCCCCGAATCTTCCAGCTGAGCAGCCATCAACCCAAGATGTTTCTCCTCGCATGCAGCCAGGTAGTAGGACCCAAGTTTCAGCCGGACATGGTGTTGGAACTTCATCAGATAAGCATGATAGACAAGTCAACAAAAACGATGACTCTGGTGATGTCCCAACAAACCTGGAGCTCAAAACGCCAGGATCGACTACAGATGAGGTCTCAACTTACACTTCCACAATTTTTTCATATGAATAATTGTCAAGTGTTTTTTAAGAGATTGCCAACCGAATATAGGACACCTCGGATTCTAAATCTGACTCATATGCCACCTAATCAATTTCACTTTGTTTTTGTCGTCGTTGTTGTGCAGAATACATCATCAGGGAACCGTAAGAAAAGGATTGCAGAAGGGAGTTCTTTGAGTAGATGTTCATCTCATAGTGTACAGGATAGCTCATCAAGTAGCATAGTCGGTGGTGGCAAGGGTAATGATTGATGTGCTGGAGAATTTTGACTATTGCCTAAAGCTCTGACCTCTATACTCCTATAGGAAGTTCCTCTCATACTGTAATCTGTCCTTTCGGATCTCAGTCTGCCTAACGTAATACACTGGTGTATTAGTGCGCTTAGATTATTTGATTAATGATTTATTAATTCACTTCTGGAGATGAATCATGTCATTACAAAGTATTATGCAATTACACGAGTAATGTATACTACACCTTGGTGTGTGAGATTAATTGGCAAGTTAGTGAATTTGTATGTGTTGCTGCAGCTCAGATCAGAAGCTCTTCACTGTTCTGTTATAACTTACTTCTGTACAGTGTTGTCAATGTATGTTTGTTATAAATGGACAAATGGTGGTGTCTGGTAAGCTTACCGTAATATCTGTTTATTGCACTCCGTACTGTCGTACATCTTATTATTTGAATTCCATTTATTAAATCATTTAATCGTGTAATTTCGATTTACACTCTAATGTGAGAAACTTGAATCATCGACCCAATTAACACAACTTTGATTTGATATGAAAGTTCTAACAATTAAATGATTTTTATCCAACCTGACTCGATATAACCCAAACCTGATCCAAATACAAAGTAGCAAAATTTGCTCATCAACTTTGACTTTGTACACTGCAATTGATAAAACGATACCTGTCGGGTAGATGAAAAAAGCACCTAACATCATGCTATACAACTGAAAAAATCCAAGCAGAATCCTTCATTCTTTCTCCTTTTCACCCATCACAACGACGACGTATGACGACGACCACACCAACCGCAAGTCACAGATAAGTTTTGGGCCACTCTAATACAAACTTACAATTTTACAAAATACTCCCTCATCTCTTCAATAGCGCGTAAACTCACTCTCCAATTACTTTCTTTTCACAAGCAGCACGTGCACCACACGCGTAATTTTCGGACAAAATAAAATGGGAGTACTAAATGTCCTTTGGGTAGGTGACGGTCCATTTTCTCTCTCCTAGAAATAAAACCCCTAAAAACTCTGACCACACTCCTTTCAGTAGCTACCACCAGTATTATTCACAGGAAGAATTTGAGGAGAGAGAAAACGAAGAAGGTCGATAATGGCGGTTGTCTCAACATCTGTTGCGTCGCAAATTAATAACCCTAACTCGGTTGTGTCGACTCAGTTTTCTGGTCTTCGAAGATCGTTTCTGAAGCTCGAAAGTTCCGTTTCGACTCAGTCGTCGTTTTTCCAGAATGTCGATTCTCATTTGCGCTTGTCTTCCTCCTCTCGCCGTGGTCCTCGAGGTGTTGTTGCTATGGCTGCTTCTGGGAAGGTATCACACTTTTTTTTTTTTTTTTTTTCAATTTTCTATTAATTTATATTTGGATGAATTGATAATTTAGAGAAATGTCAAATTAATTTGATGTAGTGCATTATACTGTGTGAATTTATGATTGCATTATTATTAGTGAGATTGTGAGAAATTTTGAATGTGGTGAATTTTTTGTGTTAAATTCTGAGTTTAATTACATGAATATGCTGATTTGGTTGCTATATGCTTTTAATTGGGCTGGCAAATGATACTGGTACTGTATTCAGAATTGTAATTTCCTGTTAGGAGAAAAAAATAAAATAAAAGAAAAAACAAATTTGAAGAATCTGAGTGTGTTGAACATTTTGCCTCAATGTGAGCGAGTGAGATTGTGTAGTGGACAGTTATTCACTTGACAAAGGTTATTTACACCAATCCAATATATGAGTCGAATTAGTCCAGTGTCTTTTACAGAATAGCAAAATCATGACTCGTTCTACGGCATTGATGCAACACCAATGTTACTTAAAAAGATTAATATAACATGTGAAATCGGCTAAGATGATTGCTTAAGATAGTAAGCAGAATTTGCGGTTTTATAAGTTTTTGTTTAGTTGACTTTTGAATTGCTGAATTGACTCCTAATACATTTTGGTCTATTTTTTTTGCAGTTCTTTGTTGGTGGCAACTGGAAGTGTGTAAGTACTATCATCATTTGCTCTATTTGCAATATGCTAAACTATTCCCCTGGGTCTTGATTTAGTCTATGATATCAGTTTTCAAATTGTGTAGCGTGATTTGTCCATTCTTGCCGTCTACGATGTTGTCCTGAACCAAATGTTGTCTATGATGATCCCTTACTTTCCTTTTGATTTGTGCCTCGGGAGTTTGGACTGATAGTGACACATCTGATTCCTTGTTCTACTGTTCCTACTTATTCCTTGCTGCCTTCTCTTGTCTTGATAATTGCAATTTAAACTTTTCTCAACTCTATAGCGTCAACTTATGTCAATTGTATAATTGCCGCAGGAGGGCATTTTTTTTGAAGTGGCCATAGATAAATTGTAGTTCAGATTAAGAAGTTGATTATTTCTCTACTGACATAGTTGTTAATCAAAATGACTGGCTTTGCATAGTGTCCTAGATCTCCTATTTATTAGGCCAGTTATGATAGTGTTACTTCAAACTTTCCCGTGCACCAAAGGAGTTTAGAAGCTTTGTGAACTCAGGCTGAATCCATTGCTCCAAGGAGTTCCAAAATACTTGTAGTTTGTTTTGGTCAAAAGTAGTTACTACACGATTGATGGAACTTTTAATTTCAAAAGCTTATAGTACTGCTGCTTGCTTACCTATATTGGCATAGTGAAGAAACTACATTTTGTTTTAGTACGTTAAACTCATTGCATCTGTTATCCTAATGTCAAAAGTAGCTGATTAGATAACAAGTGCTACTTATCAAAAATATTTTTAGTTGAGGATACACAATCTTTTTTTTTTTTTTTTGTTATTGCTTTGTTGGCCTTAAATCTCAGTTATGGTTTTTAGCCTGTTAATTGTCTTCAAGTTTTAGTCCTCTCCTCTTTTTTTATATATATTTTGGTTTCTAAAGCTCTGCATTTCTCTCTGTTTTAATAGAATGGGACCAAAGAATCTATCTCTAAGCTTGTTTCAGACTTGAACAGTGCTACACTGGAGGCCGATGTTGGTAAGATAAATCTTATGTTTTATTGTCATGCTGCTATATTTATAACTTTTTAGGGTAACTTCAGATTTGGTTTCATTTGCTGAATATTTGTTTTATACAGTATACTTTAATACTTTAGTTTCTCCCTTCAAATTGCTGTATCTAGAGTTATCGTTAGTTCATTACTTAAACTTGATGTAGCTGATTTCTATTCTGGCCTTTTTATGGTTACAGGCTTGTAGTTTGAGATTTAAAACATAGGGTAGGAATGTCTGATGGAGGGCATGGCTGTGTGTGTGTGTGTGTGTGTGTGTGTGTTGAAGTTGCTACTGTTGAGGGGTGCTCATAAGATTTGTTGCATAAATCTAACTTCACAAGGCTTTCAATAATACGTGAGATATTCATTTTTCATCTGTGAACTCCCGGGGGATATTGCAGATGTTGTTGTGGCACCTCCATTTGTTTACATTGATCAAGTTAAAAATTCCCTGACCAGCCGAATCGAAGTATCAGCACAAAATTGTTGGATTAGCAAAGGTGGAGCTTTTACAGGAGAAATCAGGTGAGCTATTATTCACTTCTTGTTGTATCCTATTTCTTTTGAGTCTTTGCATCCATTTCTACCATTTTCCATTTGTTGTTATTTCAAATTTTCTTGGAAATCATTCACCTTATAACAACAGTTAGATGGCATTTTTTACATCATTTCCAAGCATGTTGCCCTCCCATCATTCTATAAATATGTGGCAGCTAAAGTAACATGTCTTGTGTTGATTGGTTGAGGCCTAAGGTGGTATCATCTACATCACGTCCAAGCATGTTGCCCTCCAGCATTCTATCAATTATGTGGCAGCTAAAGTACCTTGTCTTGTGTTGATTGGTTGAGGCCTGAGGGTAATATTGCCATATTCCCTAGGGTCCATACATCACTAGAATGTTCTTCTGCTACATTAAAATGTTGTTTGATCGTGTGGTTCTATTGGTTCATTATGTGAGTGAGATTCTCATTAAGAGCATGCTTTTAAGTAGGTTGGTTTTCCAAGATTGATTTGTGAATGGAGATTAAACCACCTATTCTACATTTCTACTAAGATCTGTATTCAATGCTCTCTTGAATTTTAAGGTTGAGGTTTGTGACTAATAAAGGTACACAGTAGTTTGCAATTGGCTAGGTATACCAAAATCTTGTCTCTTTTTCCCGATGAGTGTTTTTTTAACGTATATACAATAGCATTTTTTTTTACAAAAAATACCTCCAGATAGGGTAGGGGGACTCGGTACAATTGTGTGGAGGCTCTTTAGCGGTTTAGCCTTCCTCTTCAGTTGCAAGTATATTGCTTTTATTAGACTCTTTATTCTGATCTGCTACATGTTTAATTAAAAGTGGATGACAAATTGTGAGATGTTTGATTGAGTCCTAATTTGCCTCAAGTTGAAACTTTACCTTTGGGACTTAAGGGATACCCTTGTCAAAATAGCTGAATGTGGCAATATATGGCTGTTTATACTACCTCTGTTACATATTAGTTGCAACTTTGGGTATTATTTGTGAGATATAAAATATTCCAAAGTTGCAACTAATATGTAATGGAAGTAGTATTTGTTTTTTAAGCTTTCCCATATGCTTTGGTTATGTTAACATCATGACAAACACAAATTCTATGCATGTGAAATTGTATATTTATTCAATTCAGGTCATTGAATATGTCCTGTTATCATGATTTCTATGCACAAACAGAAAATTTCTAAATTAGGCTTATGATGATCAATAAAATACAACCCTGATTTTAGAGGGGCATAAATTGTCATGATTAAAACAAAATAAATATTAGTTGTAAGTGATTTATCATCTAATTTTTCTTATACTATGCCATTTGTTTGTTTAAGTTCTTTGGAGATGATTTGTATCTGATTCATCTACTCAAGTGATCCTGTGTATGGGGTTTCAATTCACCTTTTTTAACATTATGTGTCCTTTGCTATGGTTTTGTTGAGGATTCTGTGTTATTCTCTTTTTTAGACAGTTTTTTTTTTTTTTATTTTACCTGGATATTTCTGTCTCTCAGTGTTGAACAATTGAAGGATCTTGGCTGCCTGTGGGTTATTCTTGGGCATTCTGAGAGAAGGCACGTTATTGGAGAAAAAGACGAGGTAAACTTTGTACTGGACATGCAATAGTGATACCAGAATACGATTATGGTACTCTATAAAGGTCTATTACCATACTCTGTAGTAAAGATCAATTGCATCCAGTTTATAGGTAAAAAGGCTGCATATGCTCTGAGCCAAGGTGTTGGAGTGATAGCATGTATTGGGGAACTGTTGGAAGAAAGAGAAGCAGGAAAAACCTTTGATGTATGCTACCAGCAAATGAAGGCTTTTGCAGGCAAACTTTCATTTAATTTCGTCCATTGTGTAATATCTATTATATATGTGAGCTTTGATGTTAGAGAAGGATGTTAATAACTTTGCAAATACATGGTGTTTTTCACATGTGCAGATGCCTTACCTAGCTGGGATAATGTTGTTGTTGCTTATGAACCTGTATGGGCTATTGGTACTGGTAAAGTAGCTAGCCCAGAGCAGGCTCAGGAAGTGCATGTTGCTGTTCGAGATTGGCTTAAAAAGAATGTTTCTGAGGAAGTTGCTTCTAAGACACGCATCATTTATGGAGGTATTAAAAGTGCCAGTTTCTCCCTGCCTAGAACTATGTTCAAATTGATTGTCCTGGTGTGTCTGATGCAGTCTAGGGATCAAATGTGAGGTCATGTGGCACATTTATCCTGTAATCACTTGATCTAAAAAGAAAGTGAGCCCATATCTAGAATGGGGAATTGTTTGGCAGCTATCTTCATCTACACCTTCATATGAGACAGATTGGGGGAAAGGGGAAGGGGGGCAAAAGTTTCAAAAGTTTGGGCATTGATTTAGGCCCACTTTATAAAGTAATGTGTCTGAAGTTAAATGTCAACTTAAGATCCTGCGTATTGTCTCCACAGTAAACTTGTTAATCATCTGATGATCTGAATATCTGATCACTATTTTCTGTTAGTCATTGCTCAGCGCAATTTAGTTTAACAGCTAATTGGCGATAAGATTGACCTGCAGCTTAAAATGAATTTGATGATTATGATAATTTATGAAATGCAACTGAATTTTCTGACATTCATTTATGCACTTACAGGGTCTGTTAACGGAGGCAACTGTGCAGAGCTTGCAAAAAAAGAAGATATAGACGGCTTTCTTGTGGGAGGAGCTTCTTTGAAGGTAACAGCATTGCTTCCATCCCTCTCTTCCCCTCTCCTGTTGTATGATCCACTATTTTCCAAGAAATTTTTATCATCATTATTAAGGAAATCAGCTGCTCTCTGGTTGGATCTGCTGGAGATTAGCAAGTGGAGGATGAGAAATACACTAGATAAATGACGAGTCTATAGATTATGACCATTATGTACAGTAATATGATATGTTGTACGTTAGTTTTGAATTGGCTTGGGCCTTTGGATTAAGAGTATGCACATCTTAACCTGCACAAGTTATACCACCCTGGGTGTTAACCAACCACCTATGTATCCATATCATGCTTAAGACGAGTAGTAGACCTTTCTGCCCCAATGAGTTTACACACTTTCATGGTTAGGTTGTCCCAAATTAGTCTATTATGGCCTGGGTTTGGGACTTTGGGAGTACTACCTCCAAGGTTCCAATCACATTTACATAACTTTTGTCCTTCTGTTTCTCTTCAATCACTCACTATCGCCAATCACATCTACTAACCACAACTATAAAAAAAATAGCTTAGCAATCACTTTTCCAGGCCTGTAGCTTGTTTTGGGTCAGGGGCTGTAACAAACATCCTATAAGGCAGCTCTTTACTACTACATTCTTAATAAGTTGCAACATCAGCTTTAACCCCGTAATTCTTTTGAACTGTTTTGATGAAGGTTTCCTCTTTTTCTAACTGATAATATTGATCTTTTCAAGGCATTGTATTTATATTGGATTCTTTTCAAGGCATTGTATTTATATGGCATTGTATTTATATGGCATTGTATTTATATTGGATTCTGATCAGCAACTTTTGACTGTGTAGGGTCCTGAGTTCGCCACCATCATTAATTCTGTAACGGCGAAGAAAGTTGCTGCCTGACCATTTTTATGAATATGGCTGCAATGGCTATTAGAGTTTCTTGATGAATCGTGTTGTAACGAAGATGTATTCTATTATTGACCTGTTCTGTGTATGTTGGATGTTTTATTGGGAGTTTTTATACATGATCGAGAATAATATGGTCAACAGGGATTTTCAATGAAAATTTTGAGAAGTGGATGTATCTTTACAGTGTATTAATTAATAAGCAAGCTTGTCATTGAAATGCTTTGAATCAATAATAGCGTGCAAAGACCTTATTGATGCATTACTTTTTATAATCCGATTATACGTATTTCCACAAATAATGCTATATTACAGCTTGCATTAATTTTGGTTAAAAACTACAGGATTAACAAAGATTTTTTATTTATTTTTTATTTTTTAAATGTTTTGTTATGTTCGTTATTACTAACCGCTTGCATAAATTTTGGTTAAAATTAATCAAATCTCTATTTTGTTCCATTATCATATAAAAAGAATATTTCGTACTTTTTTTTTCCTACAACAAACTTCATAACTCTACTCAATCATATAAAAAAAAAAAAAATAAAAAATTACTTAAGTCTATTAATGAATATCACAACAATGAAACTACTTGGTATATATTTTTCAGTTGTCAAATTTGCTTGCATCAAGATTTGATTTATTGCACATTCCATTGAAAGAACTTGATATGCATGTTCGTTTATTACAATTTTTTTAGAGAGGGTAAAATGGTCCACTCAAAAATTCCCAACCAAAAACACCTCTTCTTTTTATATACTCCGATTACATAGATTTTTTAATACTCGAGTAACTCAACCAATAATCAAACATACATGTTATAAAAACTTTTCACAAATTTCATTCAAAATACTCATTTTAGACGTTAAATTTTTTTTTGAAATTACGTTGATAAAGAGTTTGCATTTTTTTTTTATAAAAAAGTGTAAAGTAACGATACACATGAATTGACGTGAATATTAGACAGAGTTAATTTTTCTATTTTAATAATTTATTAAGTTTTACAGATTTAAATTTAATTAAGTACTTTGAATTTGTTCCTCAAAAAAAGTACAACTTTAAATTTGAAATTAGAATATTTTAGATATTAAATTTTAAATTTTAAAATCTAAATTTAATTCTATTAACTTAAAATTTGATATCAGAAATTAAGGATAACACTAAAAAACAGCATCTGTTTTGATTTAAAAAAGATATGAAGTATCTAACAGATTTAAATCTCTAATTACTCCTATAAAAGATGACATTTCATACTCTTCTCTACAACAAACTTCATTAATCAGATATTTTCCAACCATCCTCGAAAATGAAGAGAAAGAACTCAAACTCTGCAATCCAAGAAAAACAAGAACATGATGATTCTCTCCTTGATCTTTCTCTATCAATCCCTTCAAACAAAGACCCCTCCTCTTCATCGACCAACACACCGCGTGTCCGGCGCAACTCTGCCGCACCTTCACAAGCACGGGAGGCGGCCAAGAGCGGCACAATCACACCACCATACCCTTGGGCAACTGAGTACCGAGCCAAGGTCCATTCAATGCAGTACTTATTACAAAATGGGAGACGAACCATAAATGATCAAGTACAATGCAAGAAATGTGAGAAAACTTTTGACTTAGATTATGATATTCAAGAAAAGTTCCAAGAAATTAGCACACTTATAGCAACACAGAGAGACGAGTGGCATAATCGCGCTCCTCGTGCTTGGACCGATCCTGTGCTTCCAACGTGCAGGCTTTGTGGAGAGGTAGATGCTTGTAAGCCATTGATTTCGGAGAAGAAGAGAAGTATCAATTGGTTGTTCTTGGTACTAGGACAACTTTTGGGATGTTGCACTTTGGAACAATTGAAGTACTTTTGCAAGCATACTAAACTTCATCGTACTGGTGCTAAGGATAGGTTGATTTACCTTTCTTATTTCGAATTATGCAAGCAGCTTGATCCTAAATGGTCCGTTTGATCTGGATGATTAAGTTTATTTTTAATAATAATTAGGCCTAATCGAGATTTATTGTAGTAATTAGGGTAATCGAGTTTTATAGTAGTAATTAGGCCTTTAATTTTCGATTACATTGCTAGATTTGATTTCATGTTGAAGAATTATGTCATGTATTGCATTTTTTCTTGGGTAAGTGATTTGATTAATTAAAATATGTTTTTCTCATCTACATTTTAGGCGTAATTTTAATACACTGGTATATACGTTGCATTTTTTTTTTATGTGTTTTGATCCAAGATGATTGGATCCCACTTAATCCTTCAAAACTATTAGGTCATTTCATTCACTTCTTATGATTAAGTAGTATATTGTATACGTGTTTGGAATAGTCATTAGGATTTTGTGCAAACATAAATAAACTAAAGTGTTATAAAATTGGAGAAGTCAACTTATTTTAATTTCCTCATTTAGTTCTTTTATCCAATGCCCTAAATTTAATTTCCTCATTTAGTTCATTAATCCAACGCCCCAATTTCTGATTTCGCCACTGAATATACGTAGTATAACCTAATATTCTTAAATATCCTATCACTCCTCCATTTCGATCCACCAACGAGGGTTTGACAATAAACACAAAAGTACGACTCAAATTGTAGGCTGACCGCTGACTCATGAGTAATTTGTAGCATTGAATTACCAAATACAGTAGAAAGATCGGTACTAGTAGTTTGGGCCTTTTACCCGAAAAACACGAATAATTAACCCGAAAAAAAAAAAATATACCCTCCAAAACACTCTTCTTCCTCAGTTGCTCAGTTTCATCGTTTACCTCTGAGCTTCGTAGTTTCTCTCTCCTAAAATCATCAAAAATGACGAAATTGAGGAAGCTCAATCGACCTACTGGTCACCGTTTGTCTATGCTCAGGTTCTTCCCTTTACATCATTCAATTTTTCATTTTGATTTTATTAATTAAAGCGAGAAAAAATGTTTGATAATTTTAATTTTTTTTTTTTTGAGGGTAGGACAATGGTTTCTCAATTGGTGAAACACGAGCGAATTGAAACTACTGTTGCTAAGGTTTGTTACTCTTTCCTCACTTTTCACTAAATCTTTGCAGAAAAAAAGGTTTTTGTTAGGGTTTATGATCTGGGGTTTAGCTGATTTTGAGTAATTTCATGTTGGGAATTTAATTTAATAATATTGAGTACTTTTTGTGTTCGCTATTTGCAGGCAAAAGAGGTTCGAAGATTAGCTGATAACATGGTTCAATTGGGAAAAGATGTAAGTATTTGATAAGAAAATATATTGTTTTCAATTAATCTGACGCATTCATTATCAATGTGAATTCTTGTCCTTTGTGAAATGATTTTTAGGTTGCATCTCTTAGTTGGATTGGATTTTATTGTTTTTACTTTGTACCGGGGGAGTTTAGTGATGAACTGATGATGGCTTATTGGTCTTTTGGTGGGTTTTACTGTTTCGATAGCTTGTTCTATTTTATCTACTGAGAAATAGAAGGTTGAGAATTAGATGAGACTAAAGAGATATATTCGAATTTAAGATGTTTATGAAGGAAATATACTACTTGTATTTTAAATTCATTTCTTTGTTCATTGTAGTTGCTTCTCCTTTGGGCATTATACTTTGTCGTTGTACAAAGATGCCTTACTTTGTTGAAAATAAGTAAAGAACTTAGGTTGAAGAGACTAAAGAGATATATTCGAATTTAAGATGTTTATGAAGGAAATATACTACTTGTATTTTAAATTCATTTCTTTGTTCATTGTAGTTGCTTCTCCTTTGGGCATTATACTTTGTCGTTGTACAAAGATGCCTTACTTTGATGAAAATAAGTAAAGAACTTAGGTTGAAGAGACTAAAGAGATATATTCGAATTTAAGATGTTTATGAAGGAAATATACTACTTGTATTTTAAATTCATTTCTTTGTTCATTGTAGTTGCTTCTCCTTTGGGCATTATACTTTGTCGTTGTACAAAGATGCCTTACTTTGTTGAAAATAAGTAAAGAACTTAGGTTGAAGAGACTAAAGAGATATATTCGAATTTAAGATGTTTATGAAGGAAATATACTACTTGTATTTTAAATTCATTTCTTTGTTCATTGTAGTTGCTTCTCCTTTGGGCATTATACTTTGTCGTTGTACAAAGATGCCTTACTTTGATGAAAATAAGTAAAGAACTTAGGTTGAAGAGACTAAAGAGATATATTCGAATTTAAGATGTTTATGAAGGAAATATACTACTTGTATTTTAAATTCATTTCTTTGTTCATTGTAGTTGCTTCTCCTTTGGGCATTATACTTTGTCGTTGTACAAAGATGCCTTACTTTGATGAAAATAAGTAAAGAACTTAGGTTGAAGAGAGTCAAGAGACCATGGACATGTTGAAGCTTGCTTGTTTGTTTTCTACTAGAATATAGAGGATTAAAGGGTGTAACTGTAAGTGTAGGATTCACTAGATTTATAAAAGAATTGCATTTTGTGTCGAGTGGCCCATACTTATGTTGGGATGTCAAGTGTTAGAAATGGGATACCTGAGGTATATAAAGACTGACTTTAAGAGTAACATAGCTGCCTGTTTTCATGATTAGAACCATCTTTTGGTATTCTGCCTTAATAGAATGAGATTCAACCTTCTGAGAGGTGAGATTATTACTGGTAGCATTTGTCAGCTAGCATTTTGTTACACATTCATACCTCATTATTAGCTCTCAGAATATCAAGTATAGATCTGTATGCATACTGTGCTTGTTTTCCTTTTACTGACAAAAAATGCTTCTATGAGAAACCAGTGCTATGGACTTCTATCTAAGTTATTTACTGTATTAATGTACGAGAGGGAACACGATTTGGTACCTACAATACGTTAGCCCAAAAATGTACCAGTAGCACATAACAATTTGCTATTTCTAACCGCAGCTTGAAGGGGGCTTAGGATTAGGTTCTGATGGTCATGCTATAAGTCCTGTGTATGTTACCTACCACAAAGTTCACTTTTTGATGCTCTCAATGGCCAAGATAAAAATCTAGCAATCCTGCAAGCAAGTATATACTACATTCCATGACAATTGTAATTAACTGCTTGGGTTTCCTTTGTTTGCTGCATATTTGCTATGTGGCGCTTTGGAAGCTCCTTTAGGGTGCTTTATAGCATTATATCCAGTAAATATTTTCTTGAAAGAACACTGTTTCAGTTCCCTTTCCCTGGAAACTTTAAGTAGTATAGCCCATATATATGGAATAAGCTATCAGAGCTCAAATTGCTACGCTGTTTCCTCATTATAGTATTGTCAGTGTAATTACCATACTTTATTTTTGTAGAACTGCTTTGTATCACAATCAAGTCTTTGGGATAGATAATATGAGCTCCATTAGAAACTTAAACCAGATAACTTTTCCATTAAGGTCGAGAGTATATATATATTAAACTTAACTATCTTAGAAATTTCAGTGACCTCAAGTTTCTCACGCAAATTGCTATTCAAGCTCTCCAATTTCTGTTGTTATTCTTTCGTAGGTGTGCTTCTTTCCCTTTGTTAATCAAAAGGTGGGGAACTTTACTTTGAGTTTTGGAATCCTTGCCCTTCTTTTTGTCTTAGTTTAGTACATATTCGCCACAGTTAGTTCTATTATAATTTCTAAACTGATTGATAATTTGATTGTATTTCACCATTTCCTTTTTTCAAAGAAAGGTCAATGTATTCTTGGTTTCTCATTGCTCATCCTTTTATGTTACGTGGCTTAATACTAATAAGAAATCAACATAGTGGCACTGCAGTTGCTTCCCATTTGCCTTAAAACATGCACCGTCATCAGTGATCAATTAGCCATCAAGGTGGAAAACAGGAAGCTAGGAAGGGTAGGTATGGGTAATACTGCAAGCCTAAATGTGAACAAGAATTAAGAGATGCAGGAAAGCTGGATGGAGACTCTAGATTGGGTTATTTCTGGCTTCTAGTGATGAAATGGATTTCAATGTTACTACTTTATCTCTTATTTTCCATAGCACTCACATGGCCATACGCTTCAATGTTCCATAGTCTTGCATGAGCCTGTGTCATGACAGGCTGTTTCTGACACAAGTTTTATGTTCTTACATGATGGTGCTTGCAAGACCACTCTGGCATAGATTTAGATATTTATCTGATTGTCACCCTCTCGTGAAAAGTTCTGATTTTAGATGCTAACGCACTAGCTTTAGTTTTATTACATGATTTTTTGAGAGTTGGCATCTTTAGATTTTCTGAATTCGTAACCTTCAAACCATGAAACCAGTGTGCTATAGTTACTAATGAGATAGAAGAACCTAACTGAAACTCTTTAAAGCCTTATTATGGCGAAATGTTAAAACTGTTTTAGATACATACATCGAATCCTTGATAACCTACAAATTGATTTTTTTATGCACTTCAGGGCTCCCTTTGTGCTGCTAGACGTGCTGCTGCTTTTGTCAGGGGCGATGATGTTATTCACAAGTTATTTACCGAGTTAGCATATCGATACAAGTAAATCTCAAATCTGGGCTGCTGAACATTGTGGTTTAATGGCTGCTGGTGGGTAGAATTTTATAAGACTATTAACCTGTATTGCTGGGTGATATTTGAAATGACTTGCAGAAACCGAGCTGGAGGTTACACGAGGCTGCTGAGGACACGTATCCGAGTGGGTGATGCTGCCCCAATGGCGTATATTGAGTAAGATTTGTTTCTTTTGAATTGGTCTTGAAACTGTTATCCATCAAGTTGGTTATTAATAACAGATATGTGTGCTGTAGTATCTTTCTTCGTAGTTGCTGGTTTTTATTGTCTTAAATGTAGTTGCCAGCGTCTTTGGAAATCAGTTTCCAGTGATCCAGACGTCGATGCCCTGTACAGCTGTGCCAGATGGACAATTTTGAAATTGTGAACTTTTGTGCTTATAAAAAAACTAAGCTCGGAATTCATAATTTTGGCCGTAAACTTAAAGCTGCACTATAGCTTCTATTTTGGGTGACTGGATTGTGGAATATTATAGTTTTCCCCTATGGTAGAAAACGGATTGAGCTATAGTATTTCAAATTCTTTTGCTCATAGTTCCCCAATCTTTTCCATGTGAGTTGCACTGTAAATGTAGGCCTGATTTCCTCTGTTAAGTGTCACTGCCTCTCTCCATGTGTGTCTTATCTGACATTGTGTTCTATATATTTTGAACAGATTTATTGACAGAGAGAATGAACTTAGGCAGTCAAAACCTCCAACTCCACAATTACCACAGAGAGCGCCCATGGATCCTTGGACAAAGTCAAAGCTTACCAGACAATATGCACCACCTAAAGAGGAGAAGAATTCTAATTCTGATATTTAGTATAATCTGTGATTTTGTGATAGTGCAATATATGAATTTTGTTTATTTCATGCTCAACACTGCAACACTATATGTTAACTCCAGTTTTTGTATCATTGTGGATATTTGGTGTATGAACAAATATTTGGCTGGTTAGTCGGTAATAAATAGTTTTGCCCTGATATGCTAACTAGCTTAATCTTCATGATAATAGTACGTAATTTTTATTTTTTTTAAAGGGGTATAGTTAGTTACCCTTTTGTTTAAAGATACGTCCACATATCCAAATTTGTTCATTTTAGAGAAATGCTATATTTTTTAAATTTTTACAAATTTGAAATTAGCATTTTTTATATCCCTATTACATAGACGAATAACCAATTCATCTGAATAAATTAATGCCGTACACAATTTTTATAAAAGAAAAGAAAAAAAAAACAAAAAAAAAACTAAAACCACCCTTCCCTACCACTGCCAGCCTCTCTCCCCACTAGCCACCCCTTTCCCTACCAGCGGCCGACGCCAACCAATTCCCCCGGCGTCGGCGACCTTCAATGTCGCCATATTTTCGCCACCTACACCTTAACCTACACCACCATCACTTACATCCACTGCACCGCCACCTATGTACACCACCAGCAACCATAACAGCCAACGAAACCACCATACCAACCCACCCCACTACCACCAAGATCCAAAAACCCACTTCTTTCCTACCCGAAAGCGATTTGGTCGAATGGTTCGGTTTGCTCCGGAAGCAAGGGGAATGGGACCAACGGAGAAGGGGGTTTGCTCCGGCGGGGAAGAGGTAGTTATAGGGGGTTCTGGTGGTGGTGGGGATTGGTTCACGTGGGAGATCGGAGGAGGGAGAGGGGTTGATTCTTTTTTTTTTTTTTGGTTTTTTATAAAGGTTTTTAGTTAAAAAAAAATTAAAGAAAAATTTAAAAAACGACCGGTTGTACAAGTCATCAGTCATTTGGGTTTATTTTGGGAGAAAAAAATAAAATTTGTGTTTGATTTGAGAAGATTTAAAAGTTGGTACATTATGGGAGAATTGCTCAAAGGTTGGTTTGTTTATGTTAAATTTTCCAAAAATATATGCACAAAAAATAACTTTTAGTATCAAATTAAATGATTTTTTTTTTTCAAAATAAGCTCAGAGATTGAAGCTAATAAACCTAAAACCCAACCAAATGTCGTAGGAATTATTCTTTTTTTAAATTGACTTGGAAATTTCCCCCCTCCGTTAATTGCTAAGACGAGTCATGTACATAACATTATTAATAGTCTATTTCAAAACATTGCCATTGGTTCGTGTAAAATTTAACGCATTTTATTTTGACTATCCGAACTACGGAGTATTTTTTTTTCAGTGTCTAATTTTACTAGCTATTAATTAACTTTATATTTTGGAAAATTAACGCTTCTTGATACTGTGATAAAATTCATCAAGAAAATCTACCATATACAGTAATAATTTATACTCCAACTCTTTCTTTTTGTTGTTCATCTTGTTTCACTTTTGCAAAATGCTTATTGCATACAAGTAATTATTACTCGTAATAAGTATTCTAGATTTTTTTTTAATAATGCAAACATAATTTTTTTTGTTCTAAAATACATTTTAAATACATATTCTTAAAAATATATATATATTCATTGAGACGTTATTAGCATTGATTTTTTTTTTTAAAAAAAAAAAAATCAAGAAATGACTAATAAAGTAAACAAAGAAGTGAGACTCCAGTCGGTAGGAGTAAGAAGACCAAGATTTGGTTAATTTGGTGGCAATTTATTCCGAATATTCTCTCTTCATGCATATACTTAACAAACAAGAATCAAGGCATTAATCAACCAATATATAAAAGAAATTGTATTTGACTACGCTAACATAACCTAAAGTATGTGTCTTTAAGGTTTTTATTTATTTATTTATATGATTTTTTTTCATAGAAAGTACACGTCATTAATTTAACTAATACTTAATACTATAAACTATGGAGTTTATAAGTAATACAACTAGCAACGGAATACATAAGAGAGGGTCCATCTAATTTTATATGTTAAGGGGTCCATTAAATTGTGAACTGTATGTTTGAACTCGGAATCTTCTCCCAAAAGTCACGGAAAATCACTAGATAATTAGACTTACATTGTTACGGTAACGTGTATAAATATACTGCAACATCAACGAACCCATTCAAATCAACTTCCATCGGAGGAAAAAAAAAAAAATCACATTTAAATCAACAAGACTCAACTCTTGGTTGCAATTTCAGAAATAATAAAGGTGTGTTTTATTTCATAGATATATTTCTGTTTTTGCGGTCAATTAATTTCCATTTTGATTTGTCATTTTATGTATGTGTGTATGTATTCGCTAATTAATTATCATCTATTCTTTTGTAGAACTCTACAAATCATCAAGGATAACCAACACTCATAACACTCATACATCGTCAAGATTAAGGTACCTGCATGTACATTCTTTTGTAAGAGATTTTATTTTGTCACTATTTTCGTTCACGTAATTGTATTTAATTTCTTGTTACTAGATATAATTTGAGCCTGAGTCATGACAACTCATTGGAGCCACCCAGAGCACCCCCTTGAGATAGTCGACAGTCCAAAGGTGTACACATGCGACGGGTGTAAAACCAAAGGCATAGGGCAAAGACACAAATGTGAGCGATGCAACTTTAGTTTACACCCTAAATGCATGTTTGCACCCCTTACAACAACAATCCAAGGGTAAAAATGTCATTTTCTTGAAAAACCTCGCCGTGGGGTGCACTGCAAGAAGGTTGATTGCACCAAGTGCCGGAGCTGTGATGCGTGTGGAATGACAATTATGGGCTTCGTCTACCATTGTCCTAAGACTGATTGGGATTTTCATCCTACATGTGTTAATTTGGAGACTGAAATTAAAATAGAGGATGTCACATTTAGGCTTGAGAAGCAAGGATCATCTAGTTGTGCGTGGTGCAAAAGGAAGTTGGTCAAAGGTCAGTTTTCTAACCATACTAGTTGGGTTTTTTTATTAGATTTTTCTTGTAGGAATCTCGTATTTATTTTTATTAATTAAATTAATAGGATAGCAAGTATAATTGGTAAATTACTAATAAATTACAACTACTTTCTCTGTTTCAAAGTACATGTCCTAAGCTAGTCTCTTTTTGTGAATTTGCATTGACTTTTATGTGATTTTATTTCACCAAGCCTCAGCTCTCACATATCTTTTAATTGTGCATGGATTGTAATTATTATAATAATTTAATTTTTTAATGGTAAGAAGAAACACTTTAATGTAGACCTCGATTAATCCTCATAGTTTTTATTTTGGTCCAACATTTACGGGTTGAGGGATTCCACCCTTAAGTAACTTTATTGACAAGATTCGAATCTCAAACCTCTTAATATACTATTAGGTAAGAAGTTTTACTAAGTGATGAGTCAATAATTGTAGTGTTTTGAACTATTAAATGATTTGTGTAAAATCAAAACGTAGCATATAAAATAAACTTGGCCTATTGACTATTGTACATTTGTACACATACATCACTGTCCATAGACCATATATATAGCTCAATCAATTAATTAGTTATTTAGTTTGTTAATTTAATTTTATTTTTAATTACTTAATTGTAGGTGCTGTTAAGAAGATTCCAGGTTGGTCATATGTATCTGAAGAGGATCATGACTACAATTTCCATGTCTATTGTGTGATGGAAATGGCCATGCAAAGTTCTTCTTCTGATGAAGTTTCTGGGAAAACCATGTCTTTTGCATTGCAAGGAAATGAGCTGCCTCTTAAAACAAAGTCCAAGAAAATTTGTAAGAGCAACAAATGGTTGAGAATCCTCAAGATTTTTGTAGGAACTGTTTTCTCCATTCTGCTTGGAGATCCAACTACTATTATTGCCTCAACCATGGCTCATTTGGTTATTGAAGGACTTTTTCACAACACGGGATAATATATTATATATTATCTATCACACTACTTTTAGATTCGAATTATAATTTTTTAAATAGCGTGTGTATTATGTATAGTCTATATTTCTATGAATAATGTATTTTAGGTATGTAATACGATACTTTGTATCTTCTTTTTAATGTATCTTTTTTTTTTTTTTCTCTTATATTATATACTCCATACAATACATATTCCGTATCTCTATACAATTTTTCCAGTGTCAAATGCTTCTTCCTCTTATTAGCATAATTTTCCACATGTACTTTATTTGCCAAAAAAAAAAAAAAAAAAATAACAATTGAAAAGGTACTAAATACCACAATGGAAAAAGTCAACTAGTTATTTATGTTTATCATTATTTTGAGGGTAAATACAACTTGATATTTGAGGTTAACAATATTTGTTTATCACATGATATTTGTGTAAATAAGTCAAGAACTTTTATCAAAGCCCTATAGTAACGATGACGGAATGAAGTTAATGATTTATTTACCAAAATGTCATGTGATAAATAATTTTTGTTTATCACAAATATTAACCTACTAGACTTCCTCTTATTTTGAGTAAACGATTTTTGTTTATCACAAAGATTAACCTACTAGACTTCCTCTTATTTTGAGGGTAATCAAATCAAATCGAAATAGTAAAGAATTGTAGTACGAACCGTAAAGATCGATCCTAAGCCCAAACAGCTAGCCCTCGAACACAAATACTACGGAGTAAAAATATTGGATCATCACATTATCCACCTTATTGACTCCTTATTGCTGAAATTTGTATAAAAAAAAAACAAAAAGCAATTGGATCATCGAGTTGGGGACTATGGTTGGTTCATGCTTGAATTGAATTCAAAGAAGAGAGATTTATTATTATCATCACCAATCTTGAACAAGGGTTCATGAGGTTTAAGTTGGTAGCATAATTTGAAATAGACACGATAAAGTACCTTGCATTTGACTTGGCCTGAAAAGATGTAGTTCTCTTTGATATGTGTCACGTAATTGAAGAAATGGACCGTGGCTCGCTGATTGGTTGCCCAACAAGGGTACGGTAGCTGTGGTGGTCGATTAGAAGATGATAGTTGTATGTTGCTTCTTTGCTTGTAATCATCATCGTGTTATGGTTCCAGCCTAATTTGCAATACCCATATATTGCTTTTAAACTCATGTATTATGGGTTCTTATCATAGACTTGTAAAGTCATATTTTTTGGGTCCGTATTTGGCATGATTTTTGTGGCTTCTCCTATAAGCTTTTGGAGTAATATCTTGTGGCTTGAAGGACTTGCATATAGATATGGATAATTCATCGTTATTATCTCTTCACACCAAGTTTGTGATTGATGCTCCTAAACTAGAACGATTCAAGGTTGAGGGACTTCTAGCGGTTTATGACTTTGTTACAAATCCAACCAATTTACAAAAAGTTAAAATTTCCTCGCACAAAATAGATCATGATTTTGTTAACGCGAGACAAGGCCTATTTCGAGGAATATTTGGTAATAATCTGCTATTATTATATTATTTCTTTCTTTTATCAACCCCATATATTACACTACTCCCTCTCTTTTGTAATAGTCGCAACACTTTTATTTTACATCCGTTTTATAATAATTGCAATACTTTGTAAAGACCCACTACTGTTTTATTATGTTATAAAATTCACCTTCCCCATCCTATAATTCTCTAAAATTTTGTGCAATAAGCGCACACCTAGTGTTGCAATTATTACGAAATTGAGGGAATACTTATTATTTTTCACTTTTACGAGTTAACCACACAATTAGGCCCTAACTTCTTATATTTTTCACCATTTAGGTACTCTAATTTTTTTTTTTTCACCGTTTGGGTATTTAATTCAAAATCCGACCAAATTAATTAAATATAAGTTAAAAAGACAGTCCCTTAGGCCTTGGGTTAAATTAATTGATGTACAACTCAACACAAATTTCAAAGCAATTTTTTTTTTTTTTTTTTTTTTTTTTTTTTTTTTTTTTTTTTTTTTATTTGAGAGAAGAATCGGGCAGCAGCCTTTTTTATTAAGCACAGATTCCGTACAAAATTGTTTAGAATATCTAATGTATTAATGTCATATGATGAGATGAAAATATGAGTTATATGACTCTATTATGTACTACTCCGTATTAGAAATTAAATTATGTTAGAAAACAAAATTAAAGGGGTATAGCTTACTATTGGTGCATCTTGTCATCTATATTCGTTATCACTTGAAATTGTGATGTGGCAAAGCAAGTTTACCATTGGAGTCTTGGAGATGCTATAAAAGGCTATGTTTTGATTTTTCAATTTGATTATTAAATTAATATTTTTTTAACGATTATATTATCAAATTATTATTAAATTCATTTTTTAAAATTAAAGGCATGTAACGCATGAGTAAATTAAAAGTGAAGTGTTAATAATGTGATAATGTTACTCATATGCTAGTCTACATGGTTAAATCAATGTGACGATAAATTAACTTCCCTTTTAAAAAAAAAAAAAAACAAAACTCAATTACTAACTAATTAATTACTGAGTAACTAGCTGATAGCTAACACAGGAGTTAGTTAATAATAAGGATCTTGGAATTTCTTGAAGTTAGTTTGCTTATCCAATTTTATAGTTATTATTTAACCAATAAATTCGGTTGGAAATCAATCATTTATGTTTTTTTTAATTACAAAAAAGAAAAAGAAAAAGTAATTTAGGATTATTATCTACTTGTAATAACTTAACTTGCTAGTACATTTAAGGCACTAGTGAAACAGTGCTGCTCTTTGTTACTAATTGCTGCAAAATTAATTAATTAATAAAATGACATTAAATTTGCTGTAATGTTTTATGATCAGTAGAGAATTGGAATATAATAAAAGCATCATCTTATATATATACTAGTGTGTGAAAAAGAAATACGGCGTAATAAATCAACATAAAAGAAATTTTATTAATGACAAAAAAAAACCATTACATCAATGATAAGAGCCCAAATTTTAGAGCCCTTAGCTTTAACCTACAATAGCTACTAATAAAACAGTACCTAACGTACTATATGAACAATACCCTAATAAAAAAAATGAAGGAGAATCAAATAAAAGCATAAATCAATATCATATATGATCACTAAGCCAAATAAATTAAGAATCTAATATGATGATCGACCTTGAAATAAAGAATGACAGTCCATCCAAGGTGATACGTACTAATAAAGCGTTACGACACATGTACATATGTATTAATTAATGAAGACCAAGACTGATGAAAAAATAAAGACCATACAAGCCACCTTTAATGAAATTGATGTGATGATGACGATTCAAAAGCAAGAAGATGACAGACTAGATATCACACATGAAATTAAAGATGGATTTAGACGAAGGTAGTGTGACGGACTAAACAAGCAATCAGTAGACTTACTCTTAATCGATCATCCTCTAATTGTTAAGTGTCACGGGTATGATCTTCTTGATGATGATCAATGTCGGGTTTGGGTTCACTTGTATCATCATTAGTAGCAGTAGGTTTATCATCTGTTCCTGTTTGATTGAGTTGCCCAAGTAATACATCATAAACTTTGGTTCCAACTTGAATAAAACTTTGGTTTTGAATAAGGGCCTTAATGGTTCCAACTTGTAAGACTAAATTTGGTTTTGTTCATTGGTTTTGAAACTTATTGATAACTGAGTTAGTTTTTCTGCTGCTAAATTCTGAATTAGCCTTAACGTTTGAACACGTGACGGTAACACGTTAGTAGTCCTCTTACATTTTATTAAAGATATTTACAGGTTTTTAAGAGAGAATTATTGGGGTGTTACAATATTAGATACCGTGATTAGGATGATTAGGTAAAATATTGTAAAACAGCGTAGAGAAGGATGAACATGAAAAAAATAAATAAAGAAACCTATTAAACCAAAGTAAAAAAAAAAAAAAAAAGAAAATTGAAAAAAGAGAACACCTTGAATATAATATTTACGTAGTTACATGTAATTGGTTATTTTATAAATAATTTCACGTAATTTGTTAATATATAAATTATTTTAATATTATTTGTTTAATTTTATTTCAACAATAATACTGATTGATTACACAAGCTTAAATTAGTATATATATTATATACATATATTAGAGTTACCTTATTAATCATATGAACATAAAAAAAAAACATATATATTCACTTAAGTAAAGATTTACAATTTGCACCAAAAAAAGGTAATGATTTATAAATCCAAATCCTAATACTACAAGTGCTGCAAGTTCTGCAACAATTACTACTACTCAGGGTGATTCATTGTTATGTTGAGCCGGAAACCACCAACTCCACCACGGCGAACTCTTCAAAAAAAGGTCAAAATAAGCAAACCTGAAACGATACAACCCCGTACGATTGGGCGACGGATAGACGTGCTAAGGTTCATTCTAAGGCGTACTTATTAGGCAACGATATCCACATGATTTCTGGTGAAGTCAAATGCAAGAATACAAAGATGATGACATTGGTTAAAGAGCAGCCTGCGATGTTACAAACTAACGTTAGACCTAAACACGAGTTTCGAACAAGCTAACACGATGATATGATGACATTGGTTTAAGAGCAGCCTGCGATGTTTTCAGAGTTGCTAGAGATGAAGGATGGAGTAAACTGCGAACATTGTCACGCTGAAAATAGTTGCATACCCATTATTTCTGTTGGGTATGGCCCAAATTTTATAAGCCCATTATTTTGGTCGAAGTATTATCCATATTCTAGAGGCTTCCGAAATAATATCCTACTTGAATTTTCTAGAATATTATGGACACAAAAAGGATGGAGAATTGAGGAAAAATCTAGAATTATTAAATGCCAATGAAAATTCTAGATTTATGTGGAGAGTTAAAAAATATCTACATATGTGGAAGTTTCAACACAAATCTTCCAAGCTCCATCTACACCTATAAATATAGGTCAAGGGCATTCAATCATATAACAACAGAACAAAAACACAACACAAGAAGCCATACCAAACACAAGCCTTTCTACAAAAATATTCCACTACTATCATAATACTCCTTGTGAGTTTCTTATAGTGAGAGTTCTCTTGTAATAATCACCCTCAAGGGTTCTTGTACTCTCCTACTTTTAAATAGTGGAATAAAAGTGCTCGTTGTTACATAAAATCGTGTGTTCATTTATATTAATTATCTTGCCAATTATCAATTCAATTTATACTTCTCAATCAAATACATCTTCGCTTCCGCTGTGCACTCACCAATCCTAACAATTTCTGCTAAGAAGAAGTCGATTAACTGGCTGTTCTTCTTTCTTGGAGGTTTAATTGGTCATTGCTCGGTCAAACAACTCCATTACTTCTGCAAGCATACAAAGACCGAATGTGCACTTCTGAGAGGTACTCTGGTTATTACTTGGGCAACTCAATCAAACAGGAACAAATGATAAACCTACTGCTACTGATGATGATTCAAGTGAACCCAAACCCGACATTGATCATCATCAAGAAGATCATACCCGTGACACTTGACAACTAGAGGATGATCGATTAAGAGTAAGTCTACCGATTGCTTGTTTAGTCCGTCACACTACCTATCGTCTAACTCCATCTTTTAATTTCATTATCATCAATAGTTTTATAGATTAGTTCAGCAATAATGGACACGTTAAGGTTTGATTGTACGTTCGATCTTTTTCTTCGTTATGTACGTTTTATAGATTATCATTACTTTTCTAAATTAGTTAATTCCATCCTTATGTACGTTCTTTAGTTAAAGATTTTTAGAGAGAGAGAGAGAGAGGAAGGCTCATATAAGAACCCTATTCTATATAAGAACCCATTACATATAAGAACTAATCTGGACCGTAGAATTAGTTTGATCTGACCGCTCAAAATGAATGATTAGTAATGACATTTTAGTAATTTTCGCTGTACTTTCCCCTTTCTTTCTCCTCATTCACGTTTCTTCTTTCCCTTTTTTTTCTACTTGGAACATTACAGCTCTCCCTCTCTCCTCTCATACATTACAGCTCTCCCTCTCTCCTCTCATACATTACAGCTCTCTCTCTCTCTCTCCTCTCATACTTTTGGATGCAAAATTCCTTCAAGAAATTAAGGTTTGTTATTCAATTTTTATAATTTTAATTATTCTTTTACTGAATTTATTTATTGATTTCTATTCTTTGCGAATTTTTGTCGAATTTTTTTATTTTTGTTGAAAATTGAAATTTATCTGTTTGTTTTTTTATCCTTTTGCAATTTTATCATTCATTTTTTTTATTATTGCGAATTTCATGAGATTAATGTCAGTTTTTTTTTTATCTGGTTTTTTTTTTTTGCGACTTCCCTGCGATTTTTTTCAGTTTTTTTTCAATTTTATCTGTTTTTTTTTTTTTTGCGAATTTTCTTGAGATTTTTCATTAATTTCATCAATTTTGTTTTCTAGTTTTCTCTTTCTTCTTCGATTTTTCATTTCTAGATTTTTTCGATTTTATCTGTTTTTTTTTTTGCGAATTTTCTTGAGTTTTTTTCATTAATTTCATCAATTTCGTTTTCTAGTTTTCTCTTTCTTCTTCGATTTTTCATTTCCAGATTTTTCTGTTTTTTTCCTTTGCTTGAGTTTTTTTAACTACGTTTTCAATTTTATCCTTTTTTTTTCCAGATTTTTGATTTTTAATGGATTTTAATTTCTGGTTGCTTTTTTGCTATAATTTGTGTTTTTTAAATTAGGTTTTTGCATATTGATGGATTTAGATGGTGTTCAACCTAATTATCCTTCTTCCTGTGTTACTCATTCATGTAATTTTATTGTATTTAATGCTTTAATTTCAATTTACTTACATGTTCTAAAGTTTCATTACTATGTTCTGAAGTTTTCTCTATATGTTCCCATCCGAATGATAAGCGCAAATGCCATGTTCCGTTGCTTGTTGAACTCCTTTTAGAATGCAGAATACATCAGAAAAAGAAGCTTGACCTTACAAAAACTTAGTTGACTTTGTCTCTAAACTACACATCGGATTGTAATTTGATCTTTACTTGACAGCATTTAGAAGCAAGGGAGAGTTGATATTACATTTACAAGTAAACTGTATGTATTTATGCATGCAATGTATCATGTATGTGACAGAAACCTGTATTACCAGCTTCTACAAGTGGGTCCATGCATTGTGATTTCATGTGGATTAAAATGCATCCTCTCCGTTTCTAATATGAATATGTATATACAAAATCCTCATTTTCTTTGTATGAAAGACAAATGTGTTGGAAAGACTGATGCTTCCTGCAAAAATGTTCTGAAAACATAGCAGGTTGCCTCAATCAGATACTAAGTTAAACACATTGATCACAGAGAAATTACATGTTCTTACAAAAAATTCATGAAACATATATAGGCACATCTTGTTCCATAGTTTCCTAATAATTGCACAATGATCCATACAACAATATCAGAGAAACAGTCTCATCCAAAGTAAGAGCAGCACCATGCCCTGAGAACGTCAGAGTTAACTAAGCAGCCCATTATACTGAGCTTCTCATAAGGTACCTCGTGCATCCGTTACAAACTAACCCAAATTGCTTCATAGGCCGGCCTATATGATCACTTGTATCTCTGAAAATGGAAGCAGTGTGAATAAGCTGCATGGCCTAAGCCACAACAACCTCAGGGATCGCCTTGGACCTGGCCTGGGCATTGGGGGCTTGGGAGTTGGGAATGCTACTTTATCTTAGCAATCTGACATAGGGATAGCAGATGCATGTCACTGCCACTGGAATCACCGATCCATGGCCCCAGCAATCTGACATAGGGAGTAGGGAATAATCTCTGTTTGCTGGTTCAATCTATCTTAAATTCTGTTACTTTTATTCTGCATTTTAAAATTTGGATTTTCTGTTAACTGAAAGTAGTCTGGAATTTTGGATAACTGTAAAAACATAGCCATTTGAATAGGACGAGTAGAGGTGTTGATTTACCTTGGCCATCAAGAATGTACATTAACAAATAACGACCAGAGGAGATTTTGAACTACTATCCTATTTATTTGGATATATTTGTTGATCTAATTCTCACTGACAATGGGCACAAGTCCATGTCTAGCTGAACTTGTACATTAACCTACTAGCTCAATAGGTAGAGCATTGTGCAAATGTACAAAAGATGTGGGTTCAAATCCCATGTAGGTTTATTTGTGTAATGTGGAGACGAGAACTATATGGTGAGAGTTCACTTGTAAAAAAATTTCTATAGTTATTAATCATTTCAAGCCAATTTTTTGCTCATATAACTTAGTGCTAATTTAATTTGTTTTATTGGGATTTTTTTATTTTTTTTTACTTTGAAGTTTTTTTAGTTATTTATAAAGATAACCTAGGTAGGAATTGAACCTACATCCTCTATGCATTTGCATAGTGCTCTTCCAATTGAGCTAATAGGTTTTAACATATGTTCTAAATATTAGTCGCACATGTTCTAAAATTTATTGCTTAAGCTCTAAATTTTTCAATCTAAGCTCTAAATATATGTATGTTCTAAACTATTTTCCTATGTTCTACAATTTATTGTTTATGTTCTAAATTTTTCTGTCCATGTTCTAAATATATATCCTATGTTCAAATTTTTTGTCTATGTTTTAAATTTATTTCCTATGTTCTAAACCTATATTCTAATTTTTTTTTTCGTATGCTCTAAATTTTATCCTATGTTCTAAATTTTTTCTACCTATTTTCTAATTTTTTTTTCCATATGTTCTAAATTTTTTCTATCTATGTTCCAAACTTTATCCTATGTTCAAAATTTTTTCACCTTATGTACTTATTTTCTATGCTCTTATTTTTTTCCCAATATTCTAAATTTTTTCTATCTATGTTCTAAATTACATTTCTAGTCTATATTCTAAAACTTTTTTCCTATGTTCTAAAAATCCGTGATTTAATTTTTTTTTTCTTCTAATGTTCTAGATAGTTTTCCTACGTTCTAAACTTTTTCCCTATGTTCTAAATTTTTCTATCTATGTTCAAATTTTTTTTCATATGTTCCAATTTTTTTTCCTATGATCTAATTTTTTTTCCCAATGTTCTAATTTCCTATGTTCTAAACTTTTACTATGATGCAAATCATTTCTTATGTTCCAAATTTTTCCTAAGTTCTAAAATTGTTCGTATATTCTACACCTATGTTTTAAAGTTTTTTTTTCCTATGTTCTAAATATTCTTTTACCTATGTTCTAAATTCTTTTGTCTATGTTCTAAATTTTGTCTACTTATGTTCTACAATTTTTTTTTTCCTATGTTCAAAATTTTTACTACCTATGTTCTAAAGTTTATTTTTTCCTATGTTCTAAATAATCTTTTACCTATTTTCTAAATTTTTTTTCCCTATGTTCTAAATTTAGTCTACTTATGTTCTAAAGTTTTTTTTTTCCTATGTTCTAAAAAAAAAATTTCCTATGTTCTAAATATTCTCTTACCTAAGTTCTAAATTTTTTTTTTCTATGCTCTAAAATTTTTTTTTCCTATATTCTAAATTTTTTCTACCTATGTTCTAAAGTTTTTTTCCTATGTTCTAAATTTTTTTTTCTTTTGCCTATGTTCTAAATTTTTACCTATGGTCTAAATATTTGCTTTAAATTTTTTTCTGGTGATCTAAAAATTTGATTGACATATCATGCACATAAAGAAGGACGGACAGTTTTCCCATTGCTTTTGAACTTTCGTTCCTTTCATACTATTTTTTTTCTTCAAAGTTTACATAAAAACATAACTAGCTCTCTTCAGCTGTGTTTTTTCTTTCTTGTTCTTGCTTTTTTTTTTTTGTGGGTTGTTATACTAATTTACATATTTCAACTTGCACCACCTGCATCCTACACCTATCTCCACATTAAATAATTAATCAACTAGAATAATTAAAAAAAAAAAATCAATTAATTAGATGTCACAAGGCAGCAACCACCATCTGCTTCTTGTTACTTGACTCCATGGTCAACAACTCCACCTCCCTTGACCTCTTCCCATTGCCACATCCATTTCCGGCCGCCGCTTCGGCCACCACATTTGCACTAATCACAATTGGAGCTTTACAAATATCCACCCCAAACAATCGTAGCATTGGCCCAGTTGATCGTACCTCCAATACTGGGCACTGGACAACAACACCCTATGCAGTTCCTCAATAGACTCAGACTCAGCCGCGCACCACCAAATCACCATTCAACAGCACCCCACGCTGCTCCTAACCACCGCACCACCATTACTCACCCTCGACCTCAACCTATGTTCTAATTTTTTCCTATGTTCTAAATTTTTTTCTACCTATGTTCTATGGTTTTTTTTCCTATGTTTAAAATATTTATTTACCTATGTTCTAAATTCTTTTGCCTATGTTCTAAATTCAGTCTACTTATGTTCTAAAGTTTTTTTTTTTTTTCCTATGTTTTAAATTTTTTCAACCTATGTTCTAATTTTTTCCTATTTTTTCTACCTATGTTCTAAAGTTTTTTTTTTCCTATGTTCTAAATATTCTTTTACCTATATTCTAAATTATTTTTTTCCTATGTTCTAAATTAGTTTTTTTTTTCTTCTTCTCCTGATGTTTTAAATTTTTTACATCGTTCCACAATCGTTGCCAAGCTCCTGAGGTTGGAAGTAAGCCATCTCATGTGCTACATTATTTCCACGTTTTTTTACAAAAGACCAATCTAATCAATTAAACTAATCGAACATGTAATTTAGAACATTGATACGAAATATAATAATGCTAATCAATTAAACTAAGTATACTAATACTGCAAATTACATCTAATCAATTAATAAATAATTTCAACTATTGAACTTGAATGAATCAATAGAAACTAGATTAGTCAAATTCAACATCGGCATAAATTAACTGATCTAATCCCAAACTCTGTTATGAAAACCAACTTGCTATTACAGTATCCATCAGCATAACATTACATAATCATCCAACTAAAGTAAATCTGGATTAGTATTCTTATTCATACAATTATAGTATGCGATTTTCGATTATTAGCACATTAAAATTAATCAATTTCTAGAACATCTACACATTCAGTTCAATTCAGTCTTTACAAATCTATTGAAATCTAGATTCATTTGAAACACACAATAATTCATCGATTACTCAAACATTTACCGATCAACAAAAAAAATATATATATATAATATAAAAAAAAATTAAAAAAAAAATCTAACATCTCCAGATTAGTTTCGATTGATTCTAGTTCAAAGTATAACAATCATCAAACCCTAGAAAACGAGATTCAGCGAAAACTTACTGTAGGAAGCGAAGCAAGAGCATCAACCATGGTAGCATTGGTGGTATTAGCAGGGATATTGTGATATCTAGAGTTATTTTGCCAAAATTTGCTCTTAATTTGTTGATTTTAACCGAGAAAATGAACGAAAATTGTTGAAAGTTCTTCGAAGTGCAGCTTCTGGCGCTTTTGAGGAGAGAGAAACTCACAAACGTTTAGATTGAGGAGAGAGAAAGTGAAAGCTATTTGAGTTTGAGGGTTTGTGATTTGTTTTAATCGTGGCCGTTCATATCAATCTAATCCTACGGTTGAGATTGGTTCTTATATAAGTAGGGTTCTTATATAAGGAGGGGTTCTTACGGGATCCCTCCCCTATATATATATAGTACTGCTTTTATCTATTAGATTGAAACCCTAAACATCAATAAATCGTCCCTGTCAAAATAAATAAATAATCCGTCTCCACGATGCCCCCGGGGAAGAAGAGGATTCTGCCCGGCACGTATTGGAATAAGCCCGAAATCATGAGCATTAACCATGATTATAGTAGTGAAACAGATAGATTAAGCTTCCTTCCTGATAGTCTTCTGATCAACATACTCTCTCTTTTTCCAATTGTAGGAACATATTAGATGCGATAGCGGAATTTCAGGAACATTTCCTAAACATCTAAAACAGGATCTCATGCATATAAATAATACAAATCACATAAAGTAGTCAGATATACCTTTGATGCGTTTACTCCTAGTTTGCCTTAGATTGTCCTCCTTCGGAGATCCAGAACCTCAATTGTGATTCCACTACTTGGTCCACAAAACCCGAGATGAATCCCACGTATGCTAGTACGGAAGAAGGAGGAAGAAACTTTTCACTCTTCTCACTTTTTAGGGATGCAGTTATATGAGAAATATTATGCTTTGTTTTTGCTCTCTCTGTAATTGTGTATCTCATACACAGTAATAGGCCTAATATATAGAAGTTTTCAGGTTACAAGATTAGCAAGCCCAACTCACTAATAATTCCTCACACAACCACCCACTTAACCTTTATTGGGCTTGGTGTGCCTTTTCATCTTGTGCTTTTATGTGTGACCTCATAGGATCCGATTACATTTAGCAGCAAGCCCATTAAATAATAGGCCTGCAAATCGTAGTTGGTTTCTAGCAAAACATTACGATTCCTAAAATAATCGAATAAATAATCTCCTTAATTAATCCTATATTATATTTAGTAATTACATTACTTGATCGAGGACACTCCTTCACCAATCGATTCCGCGGCTGCCACCTCCGTGTGTTATCCCACCCTTGGCGCTATCTATGGACCCAAATCACCCATGTCTCCGTTGAACCATGGATGGGTAGGAAACGATTTCGTAGTTTCCGGGATTTCAAGAATATCGTCAATCACATTCTCTTCCAGCTCTTCTCCTCGAAACTCCACACCTTTCGCCTTCATTTCCCTTTCCCTAACACCCTTTTACTAGATCAAGTGACTAATGACACGACGACGTTTTACTGAGAGTTAAGGGACTGCATAGCCTGTGTTGCTCCCTGGATTCAGCTTGTCTCCCATCGTAACCCGAAGGTAATCATGGTGATTTTTCATGACTCGAATCCTATTCGATTGCTTGACGACCTGCCACATGTACCCGTTAGTTTTTTTCAAACTCAATCACTTGTTACACTGGAATTTATTGCAATATTTACCAGAAAGTGAATAATTGTGTGAAATTAATCTAAAAATTGTAATTGTACAAAATTAAATCTATGCATTGGAATTTTTTCATCGTCCCCAATCGCCCAAACAATAGTATTTTGGAAAATTGAATCATGGGTTTTAAAAATTAGGCTAAGAAATACCCAGCCATTGATGACCTAATAAAACTGACACAAAGTTAATGACACAAAATTTGCTTGGTTTGGTTTTGTATTGATACGAAATTTTGTTGGTGTCATATGATGCGTCAATTTATAATGGTAAATATCACAAATTTTAATTTTGTTATAATTAAGGAATAATTTTTATTTCTTATCATAAACACTATCAAAATTTATCTTATAATAGTAGCTTGGTATATAAATCCTATATCTAAAGATGATTATTTTAAAAGATAATTTTTAGTTTTTAAATAAATTAAATCCTAATAAATCAATATTCGTTGTTTTTACTTACGTGGCAAAATTCTTAAATCTTATTCGTCACTTTTGTTTAGGTGGCAAACAAATTTTTTAATTCCAAAATAAAATAGAAATCTAATTTTTAATTGGTCGAAAATATATCTTTGCTTATGTGTAATTCCAAAATAAAATTGTGATACCTAGCATTATAAATTGACACATCATACGACACAAACAAAGTTTCATATCAATAAAAAAACCCCATCAAGCGGTTTTGTGTTAGTAATTTTGTGTTAATTTTTTATCATCAATGGGCGGGTAATTTTTAGCTTAATTTTAAAATCCTATGTTTAAATTAGTATTTCTAATTACTATTTACATTGTATTAATAAATATCTACTTTATTTATATATATATTAGATTTACATTTTTGTGATTTTTATTCATCCAATATTATATCTGATAAATTCTTTGAGACCTTATTTATTTTGACGGGGTAAATCTTATTAAATTGAGCTTTTAATATTTAATAGCTTTTTTACTATAAATATATACAGTTTTTCAAAAATTATATATATATACAGTACTGCTTTTATCTATTAGATTGAAACCCTAAACATCAATAATTCGTCCCTGTCAAAATAAATAAATAATTCGTCTCCACGATGCCCCGAGGAAGAAGAAGATTTTGCCGGGCACATTTTGGAAGATGCCCGAAATCATGAGCTTTAACCATACTCTCTCTTGTAGTGAAACAGATAGATTAAGCTTCCTTCCTGATAGTCTTCTGATCAGTATACTCTCTCTTGTTCCAATCGGTTCCGCGGCTGCCACCTCCGTGTTGGCGCTATCTCTGGACCCAAATCACCCATGTCTCCTTTGGACCATTGATGTGTAGGAAACGAATTCGTAGTTTCCGGGATTTCAAGAGTACCGTCAATCACATTCTCTTCCAGCTCTCCTCCTCGAAACTCCACACCTTTCGCCTTCATTTCCCTTTCCCTAACACCCTTTTACTAGATCAAGAGACTGATGACACGACGACGTTTTACTCAGAGTTAAGGGACTGCATAGCCTGTGTTGCTCCCTGGATTCAGCTTGTCTCCCATCGTAACCCGGAGGTAATCATGGTGATTTTTCATGACTCGAATCCTATTCGATTGCTTGACGACCTGCCACATGTACCCGTTAGTTTTCTTCAAACTCAATCACTTGTTACACTGGAATTAATTGCAAATGTTGAGCTTTACTTTCCTAAGGATAATCTCCGAGTAAATCTTCCTAATTTGAAGAAGCTTCACATGAATTTATTCGACTCACAACGTCGTCTTATGGATACTCTTTTTAGGTCTTGCCCTTTACTAGAGTATTTATTTTTGTCTCTTCATTTAAACGAACATGATCACTTTATTCACATATCTGCCCCGAATTTGAAGGACTTGAATATCGAAATGGATAAATCGTCGTTGTTGTCCATTCACAGCAAGTTTGTGGTTAATGCTCCTAAACTGGAACGATTCGAGGTTAGTGGACTTCTAGCGGTTTATGACTTTGTCACGAATCCAACTAAATTACAACAAGTCGCAATTATCTTGCAACTAAGTTAATGCACTCGACATGACCAATTACAGTTTTGATTCCTTGTCCTTCCAAGAACTTCATTGAAGGGATCAACTTGATTGTCGTGTCGTCGGGTTCATGTGTAGGACCTCGAACATCATCTATATTAGTAGGAGGAATAGGGTTAGGATTCGAACTCTGTGTAGGAGGAAAAAGACTGAGAGTAAGATCTGGTTAATGATCATCTTCTTCAATAGCAATTGCTTTCCTTTTTCTGTTGACATCCGTAGTAGTAGGAGGAGGTGTAGGGTTAGGATTCGAACAAATATAATTCAGTGAGAAACAACCATGTATTTTGCTATGAAAATAATTATGAGTACAATTTTGTTTTATAAATCATTACTTTTTTTTGGTGCAAATTGTAAATCATTATTTAAGTGAATATATATGTTTTTTTTTTCCTAATCATCATAATCACGGTATCTAATCTTGTAACACCCCAATAATTCTCTCTTACAAACCTGTAAATATTTTTAATAAAATGTAAGAGGACTACTGACGTGTTACCGTCACGTGTTCAAACGTTAAGCCTATTTCAGAATTTAGTAGCGGAAAAACTAACTCAATTATCAATGAAGGAGCCAATTATAACCTATGTTGCACAGATACGGACACGGACACGATACGGACACGGGAAAACGGCAATCCTGAAATAGGGGACACGGGTACGGCGTATATCAAGGCATATAATATATCAAAAAAACGAGAATTTGACAACCTATTCAATAAAACACTAAATAATTAGCCTCAAAACACACAATTTTGTTTAAACAAGTAAATAAACAAAGTGTACAAACATAATCTCATACATATCAAGAAACCATAAAACCAAATACATGTCTTGATAATAGTTTTACAAATCATAAATAAGATAAACATAAGTACTAATAGTTTCATTCTTGACCATCACCAAGTACATCATCAAAAATCATATTTTCCATCTCGGGTTCATCAAGTGAGAGCTCGGCCATCTCGGGTTCATATTTTCCAAAAGTTACATTTCCATTTATAATTTCCTCCACCACCCGATGTTTTATCACCCTTAACCACAAACTTCCACAAGGGTAGGGGTCTTTCATAGACTCAGATGAATTACTACTACCACTGACATTGCATGAAGCAGAGGAACTAGAAGACATTCCTGAGAATTTCAACAAGACAACAATACAATTTCAGTTTTTCATGCTTATATCAAATGCATTAAAGTTTAATTAAACAAGTCCAACAAGTCCAGCAACTAGCCAACTATACAGTATACATCAAAGTATCAAAAATCAAATTTTCAGTTCTTCATTTTCATTACAGTATACAGGATGTATACATGAAGGATCAATTATGCACGCTTGTTCCTGATTCTAATCAAGTTAAAGTTAAATTAATTGAATGTATACATGAAGGAGCAATTGAATTTCAGAAAATTAATTGAATGTATACATGAAGGAGCAATTGAATTTCAGAAAATTAATTGAATGTATACATGAAGGAGCAATCGAAAATTAGAAAATTAATTGAATTTAAAAAAAAAAAAACAAAGTAGAGAACCTCAGAACCATACCTGGTGGCTGACGCGCGACGGACGACAGGCGACAGACGACAGTGAGCTGGAGACTGGTGGCCTGGTGGGCGGTGGCTGAGGACGAACAACGGTGAGAGAAGGCTAGCAGCCTAGCACGAGCAGCAGGTGACAAGCCTAAACAGCAACGAACGGTGACTCGGTGAGAGACGCAGCTAGCAGATCAGAGACAGACGTTTGAATGTGACAGCGGTTGTGAGACCGAACGGCCGGCGGTGACGACTGACGGGCGACGACGACGAGCTACAAAGTACTTAGGGTATGAGTTAGTGAGAGAATGAGAGGATTGAGAGTTTGAGACTTGGGAAGTTGGGAGAGGCAGAGCATGAGTCAGTGAGGGTATTGTATTTCGCGTGTCCAATACAAAACGGGCCGTGTCTTGGGGTGACACGGTCCGTGTCCAAGTATCAAAATTTAAAAAAAAAAAACGGACACGATTTTCTGCGTGTCGGACACGTGTCGCCCCGTGTCCCACCCGTGTCCGTGTCCGACACGCGTGTCGACTCGGACTCTCCTGTCAGGTGGCGTGTCTGTGCATCACAGATTATAACATCAAGAAAATGCATTTAAATAACAAAATGAGCACAACACTAGCTAGAGACTTTATTAGCTAATTAAGCTTGTTAATTGGAGGTTAGTTATTTTGTCTTTTAATTCGATTATTGAAATGGGTGTAATTTTCTTATGAATAATCACGCTAAAGACACCAGTTTTTATTTTATTTTTTTGTACATGAGTATATATCTTTTTCTTACTTTAAATATTAGTATAGATATTTTCTAACTGACATTAGTTTATATATGAGTACAAATATTTTTTTGACTAACCGACCTTAGTTTCCCATTTGACACTAATAAACAACCAAACGAAATCCAACAACCAAAACATTCTCTTTCGCCAATAATTAACACATACACAAATCCAAGATTCTACAAAATAGTTGGTTACGTCAAAAATTAATCATGGAAAACCGAAAAAGAATGGCGGTTGAAGATGATCATCATGATGTCGACTATCAAGAAGATATCAACAGAAAAAGAAACCTAATTGCTGCAATTGAAGAAGTGGATGATCATCATCATAATGTCGCGGCTGATCTTGCGCTCTCTCTCGCACTTCCAAGTACTACTACGGTTGATCTTGTGCTCTCCCTCGCACTTCCTAGTACTACGGATGATAATCGTTCAGTTCCTTCAAGCTCGCATCCCAACCTAGCTACGACTGCAACTGTGACTGCGACTACGACTACAACTACAACGATCGATGATCCAATTCGTCAAAGTCCTATAATCGAAACTGAACCAATTCAAACAGTTTAGTCAATGTCCCGCAATATTCGGCAGTCGACAGCCAAGCCACTATCCCTTCCAAGAAGGATTACTTGGAAAAATATGGGATCAGGGTCTCGGATCAAGTGGGAGCACCATTTGCCAGGGAAACTTCACACTTTATTTGAAGCTTCAAGAGAATTTCGAAAGAATCTGCAATATACTAAGTCTTGATCAGCGTTCAAAGATGTCCTGGATTAATTTATTTGAAGCAGAAGGTAAAGTGTGAATTCCGCAAAGTTGCGCGACACATGTATTTTTGGGATAATCTTGGTGATTACTTTAGTATATAGTAGTGATTGATTTATAGGACAAGGTCTAAACCGTCTGTACACGGTTACTTCAAATCACTATCTAAGGGATCGGTCAAAACGTTATAAGCGGAGCTTAATTACTTAATTAGCTAGAAAAAATAAATGTAAATGAAGATAAGGATCGGATCTGATCGGATCGAGTCAGATGTAGTATAATAAGTACGCGCGGAGTGCGTTGTATGTGTTTCAAGAAATAATACAGTAATGTAAATTTAATTATTATTATTTTTTCCAGAAGTAGCTATCTAACAAAGAGATATCACATAGTTAAACCCCTCGCTCTTTGAAAACAACATTTCATCAACTTCTTTGATCAATTAAAAACCTCGTAACTTCCCTGTCATATCTTCCATTAACAAAACCAAAGTTAATAATTAAAAAAAATGATAAAATTTGGATAATAATTATATGTTTATTAAGATCGATCGTCATACTATCTAGCAACATTTCAAATGACATTTATTCACATTGCATACACGTATTTGACTTTTGTCCTTGGGAAATTTCAAGTAAATGTCGGTGAACCTTAAGGGAAATTGTAAACCAGACCTATACGTAATTTAATTGATAAACTTTATGTATTTAAGTGTTTAATTAAATCACTAAAAGGTTTCTATATATAGTTATATTAAGGCATTCATAAGAGTATCATCAATTCATTAATTCAAAAGGGTATTGAAGTCTTGAAGATACAAACTCTCTATTACAAAAGGTATTATATTAATATTGTCCTATACATCTTTTTAATCTTAATCTAGTATATATATATTATATGTACGTACTTAAAAATTGTCCTTATTTTCTTGATTTTGAGTATGAGTTGATCGATATAGTATATTACTAATCTTAGCTTTTATATGTGTTACCTAGGATTAAGTTTTGAGTTGAACCATGACGAGTAACAAACGGAGTATTCATCCAAGTCACCGAGAGCATCCACTCGTGGCGGTCAATCGCCAAGGTGCATACACATGTGACGGGTGCAAAATGGAAGGCATGGGGCTAAGATACAGATGTGAAGGTTGTAACTATGATTTACACCAAGAATGCATGTTTGCACCCCCTAAGCTAAAAATTCAAGAGCATAAATATCGATTTCTCGAACGACCCCTCCCCGGACCTGATTGCACTAGGGTTGATTGCACCAAGTGTAGGAGCTGTGACGCGTGTGGGATGGCGGTTAAGGGGTTCGTGTATCATTGCTCTAAGACGGGGTTCGATTTCCACCCTAGATGTGCCAAGCTAGAGAGTAAAATTAGCATTGGAGATGTCACTTTTTGGCTTGAGAAGCAAGGACCATCTAGTTGTGCTTGGTGTAAAAGGAAGCTGCTCAACGGTTAGTACACTACTCTTTCCCCCTTTGACTATATTTTATATTGTATATTCTCCGTATATAATTTATCATTGGGTGTGCTACTTCTTTTTATTCGTTAATTTTGTACGTATATGTTCAATTCATATACTAGCTATATATTTGTATGGATCAATAATTTAAATTAGTAGCACAAAAGGGTATATAATATATTACGGAGTATGTAGTACGTAACTTAATTATATGTTATTCTTGTGAATTTTGCTAGAAGTCTAGAACTAGAAAACAGGATCTTTAAAAATAAAATTAGACAATTTCTTTTGAACTTACAAATGTTGACTAGGTCATTTTTTTTTTTTTTTTTTTTTTGAGTCGTAGGTCATTTTATACTTGATTATTTCTAGATTATAATTTAGACTTTCTAGTTATCTATCGCTTTCCCGGCACCTTCCATGAAATTTTACTTCTTTGTTCCATTAGGATGAAAAAGAAAAAAAAATAGAGGAAATAAAAGGAAAAATGTTACTATGCTTCCTCTATTTTTAAATACACCATTTGTCGTTAAATGGTTGTTTTTAAAATATGGAGATGAATTGAATTTAACAAGATCTAATATAACAGGTGCGAAAAAGAAAATTCCTGGATGGTCGTATGTATCTAAATATGATGACTATAATTTCCATGTCTTTTGCGTTATGGAAATGGCCATGCAAAGCTCTTCCACCTCCTCCAATCTTAATGCAACCACTGGAGGAGACTCTTCTTTGGCAGTATATCAGAAAATGAAGCTACCTCTTATAGCTAAGTCCAAGAAAGGTGGTGCATATTCTAGGAACAAGTGGTTGGAGATACTCAAGATTTTCTTGAGCACTCTGTTCTCCATTCTTCTTGGTGATCCAACCACGATTATTGCTTCTACCGCGGCTCATCTTGTAACACAAGGTTTATTTCACCAAGGTTGAAGACGCTTGAATGGTTTCATATTGTCATCTGATCATAGGAGATGAATATTTTTACCTACATTCAAGGGATACCTTGTAACAAATACCGAATGGTTCTAATCATCTGCGCTGCTTATATTAATTCCGCGATCCATTCTAGATTCCTTAGTTTCTTACATATCTCCTTTGGAAAACGTGTATAATATTATTGTTTTATCCATTGCTTATATATAAATTAATTTGTACTGTATAATTTGTCTAGTGTCATTGTATACAGGTTGCTTTTTGTGTATATTATTGTTTTTCCTATTGCTTTTGGTTCAAATGCATAAATGCATAATACTACGTTTATAATATTATATTCCTATGATCTACTTGATTTTATATGTCCATGTTATCGGACTTTGTCTACATTCGATATTTATATTCTTTTTAAGTAACAATTATTGCCATGCTAATACCATGTTCATGCTGGAATGCCTTTTATTTTTCTTAGTATAATATGGAAATATATACGTACGTAAGTACAAATAAAGCAGACTATGATGCCTATATGTCGGTATCAATGTTTTGCGTATAGGCAAAGTTAATCACTAACAAAAGCTGAGGCAAGAATTCTACCATTAGGGTTTTCTTTTATACTCAAATACGCATTTATACCAAAACCAACTTGTAATCCCAAAAAATATACGACACACCCCCTATTTTTTTCATGTACAAAAAGTGTATTTGTACATTAATCTTAGTGTATATATATAGCTCGCCAAAATTGTTATTATTACGTTGTACAAAATTAAAAAAGAAAGACCAATTTGTAGCTAGAAATATTTATAGAAATGGAGTCATGTACACAAATTAGAAGAAGGGGACAAGAATGGAGAGATGAAGGGTGGACAAACCAAACACTTTTGTCCATATCAACCCTTCCTTTTCGTTTACTAGCCGTTTTTGCTATCGTTATTTTTTTATTATCCTTCTCATCCAATGGTGACTACAAGGCTCAGCTCGAAAGTAACGTGTCATTTTCGATGATTTTAATTCCATTAATACTGGTTGTTCTGGTAGTGTTCTTATTTATGAATGGGGACTTCTATTCTCAATTCTTCTCTCATACAAAGAAACTTGGGTCGCAAACAACATCGATGTATCAATTGGCTGCCTCTTTCCCTTGGGGAGTCGCCGTGGTGGTGGTAGTGGTTCTGGTTTTGTTGTCTTACCAATCTTCGTTTCAAGCCAATTGGACCATTTTCTAGGTCATTTTACGTATTTTGGTGGTAGGAACTTGGTGTGTATCATGTTGTTTCCCCAAGAAAATTTACTTGTGATTGAAGAAAAGAATACTTGAGTTTAATTTTCTGATAAAATCACTAATTAAATAATAATTAGGGTAAAGTTACTATTAGAAGTCTTTATTGATTTGCATTGTCATACTAGGTGGCTTAGCTAGTAGTCGCGTATTATGGTACGGTTGCTCTACGTATATCTCACTACTCTTTTTTAAGGAAATAAAGTTGTACACGTATATCCTTTTTATAGAACTTTAAATTTTCTTTTTGTCTCCATTAGTTTATAATATACAATAATTTTGAAATCAACTTAATTAAATATTCAATTAAAATATTGATTATGTTTAAATTAGTTGTCAAGAATTGTTGTCACCCACGTACATACATCATATCATCTCATAATTATAAATAATATAATAATGTGATTTAATTTATAAAAGTATGGTCTCTCATCACTGCTTAATTTAAATTGAGAGAAGCATATATATAGACCATCAAATTTATGAAGAAAGAAGCACTGACCAATTTAATTCATGATCGATTCTATTTTGCATCACCTCGATTTTTTAGACCAGTATGTATCTTTACTTTGCTCGTAAATTGTAGAAGACGTCAAATAGTACTACCCATACATAAATTAATAAACCATATAATAATGAACCCATGCATTGTTGGCACATTACAATTTGATTATATGGCAGAAATAGTTTCAATTTTGTATCATCTAAAAGCTAGTAGCAACTTTTTTTATTAGACCCACCAAAAAATAAAGTAGCACATGGTTGTTCTTTATGTACTTATGGGCAATGATACTAAAAATGGACTAGCAATAACACACACTATTAATCTATTCATATAGCTTTAAATTTAATTTGCTAAAAAATTTGCTTACATTTATAAATTTCTCATAAATTGTACCACTTTCATATCAAAATTAACTAATAATATACCCTGTATACATACATGTACAAAAGAAGTCATTCAAGTTTATTTATACAACATAATGGTACAATTGGTGTTAATATGGCACTAAATATGTACTTCCTCTGTTGGATTTGTCTTGTATTTTAAGTGCACACCAAATTACACCTTTCATTTTAGGATTTTCTTCAATAATCCATCTACTTTTGGTACATTTCCCTCTACATCTTTTCCCTAGTCCTTACCATTGGAACCAGCACCCGACCACTTTTTACCTCCTCCTTTTACTCTTCTTAGGTCTCTTCATCTGAATTTCATTCACCTTATATTATAGTCCATAGGTGCAGGGATTTCTGAAATGCCTTGGTGCGCCTTGAGCCTTTTTATGCACTGATCCGAACTTATCAAACCTGATATAAATGAAGATAAGGTGAATAAAAGTATATAACAGAGCCTTAATCTCCTTGCAAAAGATAGAACATTAACTTAATTATGGGATGGAGGGAGTATATAGGAAGATTAAATGAACTTAGAGACTGAAACATACTAATACATGGACTGCTATTTGAATCTAGGATGAGGTTTGTGTTCTTTGAGATACATATTGAAAATTTAATATAACAGAGCCTTAATCTCTTTTTCTTTGATTCCTAGTTCTCTACATATGATTTAGTTGCTTCCTTCCATCATATTTCTAGTGCCTGTTGATTACTCCATACCTTACCTGTCATCAAGTTTTGTTGTTGATTCCACTTTTGAACAGTGCTATACTTCAAGGCGTGACTGTTATGAGAAATTTCAAGCTCACTGCATATGCACATCCTACCTTAGGGAGCTTGATTTACTTTCTTGATATTGAATTGTCCTATTTTTGTCATTTTCAGAGTTTCAGGTTAGAGCGTCTCTTGCTCTTCCCTTAGTTTGCTACCTCACCCTTAAGCCTGAGAGCCACACTGATTACTCTAAAGAAGCAAGCACACCCAAGGGAAAAAAATCCTGGGTCGTGTGCCATCCTACAAGGAATGTCTCAGGTTATTTCAGCCTCAGCTGTGGCTCCTATTGAACAGGTCTATAGCCTGATGCAATGTCAGAATGAGATGCTAAAATATGGTCATCTTTCGACTCCTTACAAAGGAATGATGGATTGCTTTAGCAGAACAATAAAAAATGAAGGTGTCCTTTCTCTTTGGCGGGGTAATAGTATGAATGTGATCACATCCTTGACAATTGAGGTGATTCTCCAATTCTCACCATCTATTTTTTGCTGAACAGGCACAGCAGCGCAGCAGAACAGAAACAACAGCACAGCAAACAGCAGAGCAGCAGGTCAGCCTGAACACACAACAACACATTAGCTAGCAGAGTAGCCACCAGCACAAGATAGCCTGAATAGAAGCAAAACGAATCACCCAGCCAGCTTGAACATAGCAGAAACACAGCCACAGAAGCAGAACAGCCACAACCATCAGAGCAGAAACACAACCACAACCAGCAGAGCAGCCACCAGCACAAGATCAGGACAGCTAGTTAAATGAAATGCAAGAAAGGTCGATCAGAGATAAGTGTAGATTATTTAATTTTTTTTGGACGAAAATTATAATATTACAGTCATTTTTAATAAAAATATGTAACTTTATATGTATGTTAATGTTTCTATATCAATTTAAGTGAAAAAAATGCAAATTTTTATTTTTTATTTTTTATTTTTTTGGGGTATTTTTGGCACCGGTTTAAACCAGAACCGGTGCCAAAAGTTTTTTTAAAATTTTTTTTGAGACTTTTGGCACCGGTTCAAAGCAAGAACCGGTGCCTAAAGTAGGGTTTTTCGCACCAGTTCTTGCTTTGAACCGGTGCCAAAAGTATTGAAAATAAAATAAAAATAAATAAATCGCGCCATGGTAATCATGTAGTTAGCACCGGTTAATGCTTTAGTTGGCCCCGGTTTTGAACCGGTACCAAATTTTCATGGATTTGGCATCCTTCAAATCCCCCGCGGTTTAAAACCGGTGCCAAAGGGGGGTTTTGAACCGGTACCTTTTTAACTTTTTCTTCTAGTGTTTGAAAGTTTGAAGTCATCTTATTTTATACTCGTACAATTATACTTCGTAAAACATTTCAGTATATCCAAAACTTCTTAAGTAAGTGATGTAGCCCACTATCATGTATGGTCATATGGAAAACAATAACCAATACTGCCGTTGAAAAAAGGAAAAAAAAAAAAAAATCGCCAATTGTGTTGGAAAAATATCGTTTGCTAATTTGATACAATTATAAATACAAGACAATTATTAGAATACTAATATTGTTTGGTTGTTTCAATAGTATTTAAGTTTAATGAAACATTACACAATTACGTGAATTCCAGGCATTTTACTTTGACATCGCGCGTATATTTGAATGATTGTTCAGACTTGAAATTTTGTTGAAGTCGTTTTATATTTACGTAATCTTTTATGTTGGACTTCAAGAAAACTCCTCAATCTGGAGTGTGTACCATTGATCAATATATATAGAGTGTTACAATTATCGTAACCCTCATACAATAAGGATACAGAATATCTATAAATATTATCTTAATCTGTGACAAATATTATCATACTATAATATCTATCACACATTCACACCCCCGCAGTCATAGCGGGAGGAGGTCGTACGCTAAGACTGGATCTAAAATCCAAAAATAAGTCTCGTGGCAAGCCTTTTGTGAAAATGTTGCAACCTGATATCTAGAAGGAACATGTAGAACCCGAACTTGACCTAAAGCAATCTTTTCTCGAACAAAATGAATATCCATCTCCACATGTTTGGTGTGCTGGTGTTGTACCGGGTTGCCAAAAAGGTAGACAGCACTGACATTATCACAATAAACAATAGTAGCTTGTGAAAGAGGGCAATGTAACTCAAGTAAAAGATTACGGAGCCAGAGACAACATTTGCGACGCCTTAGCTTGAGTATTGTCTGCATTTGGAGGGGATCACCATGGCTTACTATCAATATTGCACGTCTATGAAATTTCTGAGACTATTAGTTTCATATATTTGTGTAACCCTGAAGTATAAACAGTGACTTATTATATCATATAAGAAATTGAATTCAGCACTCTAAGACACTATATTCAAGCAAATAATACTCAATTAGATGAAGACGAGAGAATAATGTCAGTAATAAAAGAACATTAAAATAATATAGTAAATAGGAAGTGCTCAAACAAAGAGAAGATAACAGGAATGATTTGGAGAAATTACCCTTCAAACATAACCTCCATTTCTCCAATGGCCTTCAAAAGACGTGAAACAAAATCAGCAGCACTTTCTCCACCTTCTGGACGCTGGAATGGATCTTTCTTATCAAGCGCCCATATCTTTGGATACTAGTAGGAATATAAATTTAAGAATCAGGAATCCAGAAATTTAAAAAAAGATGACCTAGAATATTTTAAATCACACTCTTAAGAACTGAAACCAGCATTTGTTCACTGATTAATGTATACCATCGCTAACCCCATTTGGTGCATGTGATAGAAATTGTAAAGGCGGAAACCCTATGAGCTACACAATCAAGGTAGCCATACCAGATTCCTAAAGCCCCATCATGATTTAATTCTCCAAAATCGAAGTCTTAATACAACTTTAGATATTTATGGTGTAAACATTAGACAGGTTTTACATCAGCAGCATTTTTATCATTCCTGGTGTAAACATTAGAAAGGTTTACATCAGCAGCATTTTTAGCATCCCTGGTAATATAAAGGATATTTATGGTGTAAGCTTCTCTTTGGCAACAAAAATCTCTTTCTCATATATAGTTTATGTATAGAATTCCCATATAGGTTACTTTGTCTTAGACAAAATAAGTTGATAAGAAAGTCATTAAAAAAAATGACATGGGAGTTTATCTCCAACCATACACAGTAAGAGTGTGAAAAATAAATAAATAAACAACCAAAAACTGTATGGCTGTATGAAGAACCAGAGATGCAAAACTTACCCATTCATGTGATGAAAGCTCATATGAAGGGCCAAAGTAACATTCCCGAAGATCTTCAAACACCTATTAAAAAATTGTAAAGTTAACAACTAGAAAAAGGAAGGGCAGCAAAAGTGCAAAGTTAAAACAGAGATCTGTAACTCAAAAAGTGAATTTAACCAGTAAAAATACACAATCAGTCTCAGATTTATGTGCACCATATCAGTTATTATTCAAGTAATTTTTGTTTGGATAAATTATTTTACACAACAGCATACAGAACTTACAAATTTATTTGTTTTCCAAGTTTTAAAATCCTTCGATGTAAATGACAGTCACATTAAACTTCCACAATCTTGCATGAAGCAGTATTTTATTTGTTAAATTTACAGAGGGTGTACCTTGCATTGAATACCGGTAGATTAATTCTGTGATTGTAATACGTAGCGAAAGCCCTTTATGATCTTATTAATTGATGCATTGATGATTTATTTTTGTGTTTTACCCTGGAATATTATTTATTGGTGAACCTATACCTTAGGCTTCGATTTATTGATTTCTCCCTTATTCAATTTGCTTTAGTTTAACTATTTTCCTTAGTTTAATTCTCATAAAAACAAATTGGGTACTTGATAATTTAGATTATATTTATTAATTAGGAATATAAAGACTTGTTTCCCTGTGGATTCGACCCTACTTTCCTATCTATTTTAGTTAGTGGTCTTAGGAATTATTTTTGTTTAGGTGATACGACTTTAGCTTGTCAAAATTTGGCGTAGTTGCCGGGAAAAACGGTTTTATTTTTATTTCCAATTATTTCTGTAGTCTAGATTATTTTCTGTAGTCTCAGAGAACGCAAGTTCTTTGGGAAAATTTCTCATATTTATCTGTTTAGTTCTGTGTTTATGCCCAGGAGTTCTAGATCAGGTTACATTCCATTCGATCCTAAAATCGAACGTTCCTTTCATAGACAGAAGAACCTTTTTAGACAGGTACGAGTTACTTCCGAGGGTAATACACCTTTGGAACCCCCATCTGATTCTAGTGACACAGAAATTTCTTCAGAACCAGAATTAAAGATGACGACTCAACCACCTCGCAAGCTCAGCGATTATTTGGAGCCGTCCCTAGCAGATTTTCCACACCTTGCTCCCACACCAAATCTCAAGGGGGTACGATTCGAGATTAAACACCAGTTTATTACTATGATCGAAAGGAAGCAATTCAGCGGAGCTAAGGGTGAAGATCCAAATCTTCACATCTTAGATTTTTGCCAATATTGCAACACTATTAGACAAGCTGGGGTCACGCAGGACCAAATCAAGGAGATTCTTTTTCCCTTTTCTTTATGTGGTAAAGCTAAATTGTGGTACAATGGATTGAATAGAACCGCACTTGGTATTATTGACTGGGAAACTCTTGCTTTGAATTTTTATAATAAATACTATCCTGCAGAGAGGACAACTTTGTTAAGGAGTTCGATCCAAAAAATATTCCCAAGAAGCAGATGAATATTTATATGAAGCTTAGGAAGGATTTAAGGATTTGCAGAGAGAATTCCCCCATCATGGGCTAGGACAGTGGCAGATAATGCAAACAATCTACAATGGGCTTGGATATAATTCAAGAATGATTTTGGACTCTGCAGCTAACGGAAGACTTATGAATTGGATGTGAATATAGCGAGCAATGTTGTTGAAGAGATGGCTATTCATAATTCCCAATATGGGAATCCCAGAGGATTTGCAAATAAGGGAAAACACCAATCGATTCTATATCCTTTTTGCAAGCACAATTGACTGCTATTAGCCAGAAACTAGACAATATTAATAATTCTAAATCATCTCCCGTTGCTAATGTTTCTGCTATTGGTACTAACTCTGCAATAATCTGTGAAAATTGTGGTCTTGTAGGTCATTGGGCGCAGGAATGTACCAGTTCGCTTGAGAAGATTAATGTTTTTCAGACCTATAAGCAAACTAGTCCATACTCTAACACCTACAATGCAGGGTTGAAAAATAACCAAAATATATCGTACAATGGTACAAATGTGCTTAACCCCCCACCACAGGTACAACAACCACAACAGAGATACTACCAACCTCCACATCAGAGACCGCAACAGATTGTTACTTCTCCTTCTGATTCTGGCTTGTCAGAAATCAAAACGATGTTAGTTAATATGCAGAAATAGATGCAGATTAGAGATGCGTAAATTGACTCGATCCTAGCACATAATAAAATCATGGATAACCAAATTGCGCAACTTTCCTCTACTCTGCAAACTCGCCAGCAAGGAGCCCTACCATCGTAGCCAGTACAACCTAGTGAATGCAATTACTCTGAGAAGTGGTTCAAAATACGATGGGCCTTCTATGCCCAAAGATGATGAACCTAACATTACAAAAATTTCTAATCCTGATTTTGTTTTCCAAAATAGTGTTGTTACTAGCCCTGCAGGGCTCCACGGTAAAACTAACATTTTTTATGATACATTGCAGGGTATAACTCCAAAGAAAGTTACAACTCAAGACAAGAATGGAGATGTACAAAAACCATTTATCAAACTACTATTCCCTAATAGACATCTTAAGAGTAAGCTGGAAAGCAGTTTGGTAAGTTTTTGGAGGCTGTCAAGAATTTGCAGGTAACGGTTCCTTTCACAGAATTAATTACTCAAGTTCTTGCATACTCTAAATTTATGAAAGAAATTTTGACCATAAAAAGATCTATTAGTGAGGTTGAGACAATTGCTTTTACTGCAGAATGTAGTGCTATATTACAGAATAAATCTCCACCTAAACTAAAATATGCGGGTAGTTTTTCTATTCCATGTCATATTGGTAATCTTATTATTGATAAAGCTTTATGTGATTTGGGTGCTAGTGTAAGTGTTATGCCATTAACTGTGAACTCTAAATTAAATATGGGTAAATTAAAAGCTACCAATATCACTCTAAATTAAATGGTCGATCGTTCCGTTAAATACCCTTTAGGTGTTTTAGAGGATGTTCCTGTTAGAGTAGGTAAAATTTATATACATATTGATTTTGTTGTTCTTGATATGGAGGAAGATTTGCAAATTCCGATTATTTTGGGTGGACCATTCCTTCATACTGCAGGGGCAATAATAGATGTGAAAAGTTGTAAAAAGTTGTAAAGTTACATTATGTGTAGGGGATGATAATATAACTTTAAATCCAAATAATATCCCTAAAAGCCCCATGTTAAAGGAAAAGTGCTTCAGTATTGACGTGGTTGATGTAAAACTACCTTTTGGAATTGCTCCCCAGCTAATTGGGCTTGTTTAACACCCAACTCTGCCAACTGATAACAAGCAGAATGTAAGCAAAAATCAAGAATTTTTTTCGAGAATCCATGAAATAGATGATAAACTTTATAACCCTAATATCTAAACATGATTAACCAATCAACAATCAAATTAAATAAATTAAGCAGAACCCATCTACAATTACATCTCAATGTATAAGTTTAGTAAATAACGTGTTAAGAAAATAATGCAAATTTTCTATTTAATCAAATTTGAGGGAGAAATAAATTACATAAACAAAATGTCTATTTATACCAAAGTGCAAAAAACACAACCCCTCTTTTCTCTGAGTTATTTTTCTTCTCTCAGATTTTCTCTTGAAATTATTACATACAAATGAAGGAAATGCTCAATTTATAGTTTTCCTAAAACAACCTAAGCCATTTAAAATTTAGCCTGCAATATTTATTACCATTAGTTATTTTTCCCTATATTTGGAAACACCTTTAATTTTCAATGGTAATGCATGGTTATTTAATAACCATTTATTTTTTTTCTTTATGTTTCTTAATTATCTGCCAACAATCTCCCACTTGAAGACTGATTTCAATCCGTCTTCACACCAAGGAGTAGAACCTCAACTAGTCTTCTGTCATTATAAGACCAATTGATGTTGAGCACGATTTCAACTTGTCAATCGTCACTGTTTTCGTTAACATGTCTGCTGGATTCTTACTGCCAAGAATCTTTTTAAGAGTTAACACTTCATCTTCTAGAAGAGACCTGATAAAGTAATAACGAATACCGATGTGCTTTGTTCTTGAGTGAAACGCCGAATTCTTTGCTAAATGTATAGCACTCTGACTATCGCTATACAAAATATTATTCACTTGTTTGAACCCCAGCTCATCTAACAAACCTTGAAGCCATATCATCTCTTTACTAGCTTCGGTCACTGCCACATACTCAGCTTCTGTAGTGGATAAAGCAACAATCTTTTGTAGTTGGGACATCCAACTTACGGCTGTATTTCCAACTGTAAATACATAACCCGTTGTGCTCTTTCTATTATCGACTTCACCGCCAAAGTCTGCATCAACGTAACCTTGTATTTTCAATTCACCTTTACCAAAGTACAAACACTTATTAATTGTACCTCGTAAATACCTCAAAATCCATTTAACAGCTTCCCAATGGACTTTTCCTGGATTGGACATAAACCTGCTTACAACTCCCACTGCATGTCCAATATCTGGTCTTGTACAAACCATTGCATACATAAAACTTCCAATAGCCGAGGCATAAGGAACCTTGGCCATATATTCTTTATCTTCATCTGTCTGAGGGGACTGATCCTTTGATAGACGAAAATGACTCGCCAACGGTGTACTAACAGGCTTAGCATCACCCATATTAAATCTCTGAAGAACACGTTTGATGTACTCTGATTGTGATAACTGCAAAGTGCCTCTCTGCTTATCTCTTGTGATTTGCATTCCTAAAATCTTCTTTGCTGGACCCAAGTCCTTCATGTCAAATTCCTTTGACAATTGATGCTTCAACTTTATAATATCATTCATATCAGAACCTGCTATTAACATATCATCAACATAAAGTAATAGGATGATATAACTGGATTGATATCTCTTGAAGTAGCAACAGTGGTCAGCGTTGCACTTCTGGAAATCTTCCTTGTGCATGAAGTTATCAAACTTTTTGTACCATTGTCTTGGGGCTTGTTTTAGCCCGTATAAACTTTTCTTAAGTTTGCATACCATCTGCTCTTTCCCACTTTTTATAAAACCTTCTGGCTGGTGCATGTATATTTCTTCATCAAGATCTCCATGAAGAAATGCAGTCTTCACATCTAACTGCTCGAGATAAAGATCTTCAATTGCAACAATACTCAACACTATTCTAATGGTATTGAGTTTCACAACAGGAGCGAATATCTCATTATAATCAACTCCTTCTTTCTGTTGAAAACCTTTGAAAACTAGTCGAGCCTTATACCTCTTGGAATCATCGTGCTCCTTTTTTGCTCGATATATCCATTTGTTATGAAGGGCCTTCTTACCTATGGGTAACTCAGTTAGTTCCCATGACTGGTTTGAAATCAGGGATTGCATTTCATCTTTCATTGCAAGCCCCCACTTGCTAGCATCTCTGGTCTGGGATGCTTCATAATAATCTTCTGGTTCCCCATCATCAGTTAATAACAAATAATTCATATATTTTCTATTAGGCACATGTGGTCGAGTACTCCTTCTTAGTGTAGGAGTTGGACAAGAAGGTTGTTGTATGTCATTTGATTGCGATGTACTGCCCTGTACAGTCTGTTCTTCTTGTTGCGGAGTACTTATGATAGTGTACTCTTGCATCTTACTGTCTGTGACATAATCTTCATCAATGAATGTAGATTCTTTTTGATTTGTTTCATAACTCTCAATTTTATGCCTATCTTTGTACATGACTCTCTCATTGAAAATTACATCTCTTGAACGAATAATCTTTTTGCTTTCATCATCCCAAATGCGGTATCCAAACTCATCTTCGCCATAACCGATAAAAGTGCAAACTTTTGATTTAGGATCAAGCTTATTTCTGCCTTGATCACTAATGTGCACATAAGCTACACAACCAAATACTTTTAAGTGCGACAATTTGATCTCTTTGCCGCTCCATACCTCCTCTGGTAATTTGTACTCCAATGGGGTTGATGGTCCTTGATTGATCAAGTAAGCTGCTGTATTGACTGCTTCTGCCTAGAATTGTTTTGGTAGACCTGACTGTATACGAATGCTTCTGGCTCTTTCTGTCAATGTTCAGTTCATCCGCTCAGCTATGCCATTATGCTGAGGCGTACCTGGCACAGTTCTTTCCATCTTAATACCATGCTCGTAGCAAAACTTCTTGAATTTGGTGTCCTCATATTCTCCGCCATTGTCGGACCTGAATCTTTTGATCTTCAGACCTGTTTCATTTTCAACCCTAGCTTTCCATATCCTGAAAACTTCAAACACTTCGGACTTGTATTTTAGAAAGTAAACCCATACTTTCCTAGAGTGATCATCAATAAAAGTCACAAAGTACTGTTTTCCACCTATAGACTGGGTGGTTGTTGGTCCCCACACATCAGAATGAACAAGCTCCAATTTTTCTTTCATTGGAGTTCTTCCATATGTCTGAAAGCTTACCCTCTTCTGCTTTCCAAGTATGCATTCTTCACACATGTCTAAATTCACATATTTTAGACTAGGGAGTTTTCCAATTGAATGCATGATCTTCATTCCTTTCTCACTCATGTGACCAAGTCTTTGGTGCCATAACTTGGAATTTTCATTCTCTGTTGCAAATGCAATCGAATAACACGCTCCAACTGTCAAATGGAGAGTACCATTCTTTTTACCATGAGCAACTATCATTGCTCCCTTTGAAATCTTCCAATTATCACCTTGAAAGATTATAGTGTAACCTTCACGAGCCAACTGCCCAACTGAGATCAAGTTCTTTCTTAGTTCGGGAACATGTTTGACATCCTTCAGCTCCCAAGCTGACCCATTTAACTTAATTTTGACATTACCTTGACCAACAATATCACAAGGTTGGTCATCACCAAGGTTACCTGTCCAAGGTTTCTATGGACATACTTCTCAAAAAAGTTTTTATTAGAAGTAGCATGGAACGATGCTCCAGAGTCTAATACCCAAGACTCTTCTTTTCTCTCCAATGAGCATATCAACGCATCATCACCTTCTCCGGTAGAAGTGACATTTGCCTCTGCCTTCACTTCTTTGCCTTTTGGTGTTCCCTTGCACTGATTTTTATAGTGCCCAATCTTTCCACAATTCCAACACTCCACAGTCTTTGAGTTTTGGAAATTATTTGGATTCCTGGATTTTGACCTCCTATCTCTGGATTGTCCTCAATAGTTTGATCTTCCGCGTTCATTCCTTCTGATTAAATTTCTTCCTCTTGACTCTGTATGCAATACTGAAGAGGATGAAGATTCACCTGATTCTCTTCGTCGAATCTCCTCACTAAGAACCAGATCACGAACGTCATCAAACTTCAACTTGTTATTTCCCGATGAGCTACTCACAGTTGTGACTGTAGCATTCCAACTATCTGACAGGGAAGATAAAAGTATTAACGCTAATACTTCATCATCAAATTTGATTTCAACAGAACACAATTGGGTTGTGACAGAATTGAGTTCATTAAGGTGTTGAGCTACCGATCCACCTTCCGACATCCTCAAACTAAACAACCGCCTCATCAAATGAACTTTATTGGAGGCTGATGGCTTCTCATACATATTAGAGAGAGCTTTCATGAGACCTGCCGTTGTGGTTTCCTTTGCAATGTTAAACGCCACATTACGTGATAACGTCAATCGAATAACTCCGAGTGCTTGTCTATCTAAAAGCTTCCATTTTGCTTCTTGCATGCCATCTGGCTTTTTCTCTTCCAGAGGTTGATAGAGTTTTTTCTGGTAGAAATAATCTTCAATCTGCATTTTCCAAAATCCGAAATCTTTACCATCGAATGTTTCAAGTTTAACTTCTCCTTTGTCTGCAGCCATTTCTCCCACTCAAATTTGACTTTTTCTTTTAGGATCGTTTTTATTTTTATCGTAATGTGGACTAATTGTCAACCAAGCTCTTGATACCAATTGTTAAGAAAATAATGCAAATTTTCTATTTAATCAAATTTGAGGGAGAAATAAATTACATAAACAAAATGTCTATTTATACCAAAGTGCAAAAAACACAACCCCTCTTTTCTCTGAGTTATTTTTCTTCTCTCAGATTTTCTCTTGAAATTATTACATACAAATGAAGGAAAGCTCAATTTATAGTTTTCCTAAAACAACCTAAGCCATTTAAAATTTAGCCTGCAATATTTATTACCATTAGTTATTTTTCCCTATATTTGGAAACACCTTTAATTTTCAATGGTAATGCATGGTTATTTAATAACCATTTATTTTTTTTCTTTATGTTTCTTAATTATCTGCCAACATAACAGAGAATATTAAAAGAAATTAATAACAAATGAATCGAATTGAGTAACACAAATATGATAAATAAATTAAATATAATGTGGGTATTGAAGAAGGAAGAGGAAGGTACCAAAAAGGAAACAATGAGACCTTTCTGATTAGGGATGCTTTTGCCATGTCTAAGAATCCAGTATTTGTTCTTCAACAATGAAGAAGAAGCTGCCATGTCCCCAGTTCCCTTCGTTTTGTTTGCTGCTTTGTTTTTCTGTCGCTGTGTTGTAAATTATGATCGGGCTATAGGTGGCCATGGGCCGGGCGGGTGTTTCGGGTAGGGAGTTAAAGTTAGGTCTGTTCACTGATCGGATATCCGATCCAAAATGTGACTCGGATATCAGAAATTGTTATCCAAATCCGATTTGAAAAATTTTCGGATCGCATGCTTCGGATATGCATTATCAAATATTAAGTAAAATTGATTATGATTACTTTTTAAATTTCACTAATTTTACCCTTAAGTTGTACAACATATTTTAACAAAATAGTAGTCCTTTTACAATAAATATCATCATCAAATATATTAAGAATATTATAGTAAGTTAATATAATATAGGGTCAGTTTTATATCAACAATTTAAAAATTATATATATATTTCACTGTTTTAGGCTTTATATTTAAGATATCGGATATTTAAAATTTTGAAAATCAATATCCAAATCCGCATTCGATATCTGCTTTTTCGGGTCGGTTGCGGATCGGATTATCGGATTTTCTGATTCTCGGATAGTTTGTACAGGCCTAGTTAAAGTATAACACTTACAAAGTATAAAAATACGGAGAGAGAATGCATTAAATTATTTTATTTATGTCGAGCATCAAGCCATCAATAATATGGGTAATTTTTTTTTTCTTTACTAAATAGATATTTAACGTATTTTTGTTTTAAAAATATACTACGCATTTAGTTTAATATATGTTGGGTGATTGGATACCCAACCGATTCCGGTTCCAAAATACTAAGAATTGAAATTGAAATCAATTGCAACTGGTTCCTTAGTATATTACCCGTAATTAAAACCAACTGGTCCAATTTCGAACACGCCAATTCCTTACGTCGGGCTCCCAAAATTTTTGCTCATCTCTAATTAGTAGTTACCGCTACACATACACCAACAACAATTAGTTATTTCCAAAATGTCATTTGCACTAAACAATTATGACTTTAAAGTTGAGTTTCTTTTATAATTATTTGTTCCGACCTTAGCTCGTGAGCACAAGCGCACAGCGTATATAGTGGGATTTCAACAATATATAATACATAGATGCAAATATGCAAATACAGCCTAAGGCAGGCCGTATTTATTAATTAAAAAAGAAGCTTTTGGTCATAAAATAAAATTAAGAAAGAAGCTACTGTTTATACACATTAATTGAAAAAAAAAGCCTTATCAAGAAATAAATATTGTTTTAATTTTATTTATACTATGGGTAATTAGACTATCAGCCATAATCCCTTTGGATTTTTAATACCCAAACCTTAAGAATTTTTGGTAAACAATTGAAAATTAATGTTCTATAAACAATACACAGTATATAATTTAAGAATATTAGCTATTCCAAATTTATGCCACCTTATATCTTGTCTGAGTAAATCAAAAAAGTTTTAAAACAGTAATTTTAATTAGCACAAAACCAAATTAATTAACATCACAATGGTATTGCATGGACTTTTTAAGAGGATACGAGGAACAATACAAAATGTTTTGTCCCAAAGTAATTATCATATTCGACATCTTAAAGCCAAATTTTGTGCATTTCAAACTTGAACTTAAACTATTACATGCAGAGTACTCCATATATAAATACATATATATGTTGTCAAATGGTATCTTGATAAATTTGTTTCAAAGTATTATCAACAAACCTTTTTCATAAAATTAATGGACATAAAAGAAATTCAGTTAACTTAATTGATCGATTGAACATAATTCATAATACAGAGAATAGTATTTGAAATGTGGGAATTATTCAGTCTACATGACTTAAATCAAGGAAAATGTTATGTTACAAATATGACTATATCAATTTATTATATTGACTTCTCAGCACTTGACATTTTTTAATACCACGTATTAGCAATGATGTCAAATTTATTTATTTACAATGCTTTTTGATGTGCCAAAAGTACCCTACTATCAAGTCTATAAAAACCCACAGAGAAAACTAGTATACATCATCAAAATCGCATTAATTTAGCTATCTTCAACGAAGCATATACACTTTTTCGAGTCAAGCTCTATAGTCTTTGTGTAGTTGAGGTAATTTCTTCATTTGTCTATCTATCGTATGTTCTTTATTACAATTCCGTTTTTTCTTTTTTCCTACAAATATATATATTATACCCTTTCGTTACAAATAATCATAAACAGATCATAGGTAATTTGTTATATAATGAATAAATAATAATGCATGTATGAAATAACGTTACAGTTAAGCTAAGCTAAGGAAATGTCAGGATCATCAATTGAAAGTGAGATGATGAAGGGGGAAGAAGTGCACCTAAGTGAGATGATAGAGAAAGGAGAGAGGTGGTGCCTCGCTGAGGATGTCGTAACTAAATCCGTTGCTGTCGTTGCTAAACAAGAGGGCCTAGACAAGAATGAGGTTTCATTAAGGGGTTTGACGGCTTTAGCAGGCACCTTGAAGAATTTGACAAAAGGACCCTTGGAAATTACTGGTGATCATCATCTCAAAAAATGGGATGGACACTTTGTCAAAAAGTGTCCAAGTCCTCTTACTAATCTAGGTTACTTTGTACAAGCAGCCATCGGGGCTAAGGGAGTCGCAGCAGGGGTGCTGTATACGGGCAAGAATCGCCGTGGTGATCCTTGTGGCTGGCTTCTTGCTTGGTCAGACTCCAAGGCCAATGGATTGAGGGTAAGACACTAACGATTAGACATTTTCTACTCACACTTTATGTCAAATCGTAACTTAATATGTACATGCATCTTGTTTTTTTTTTTTTTTTTTTTTTTTTTTTTTTTTTTTTTTTTTACGAGATCTTGTTAGCTTATCTTATAGGAGTACTTCATCAGCTTATTTTTAGTTGCAGTATTTTGACTTCTACGTTTATTATTGGTCAGATTTATGCAAGGTGTGGCCTTGAAGCCAAATTCAAGAACCTCGACTGGGACAAAGATATTAAGCCCAAGTTAGACGTTGCTGGTTCCTCGGTTAATGTTAATGACAGTGAGACCGGAACCTCGGTGATTGGAAAAATAGTTGGCTCTAGCGGCAAAGATCTACTTGTTGCAGCCTTTGACGGTTAATATTATGCGTATATCCATGTTTTACTGTTTTTCGAGTTGCTGGTCTGGTTTGTAATAAGAGCTTGTCAAGCTCACTTTGTTGCATTAACTGTTTTTGTCCTTCTTTAAATTATAATTGTAATTTCTTTGACGACTTTGAGTTTTCCTGATGTCAAAAGAAATATAAATAAAATTACTAATAGTAATTTAGTAGATCGAGTAGATCCTTTATCGATATCGATCATCTACTCCTTTGCTACTAAGCATTGTGTACTAAATTATTGATAATAATATTTCAGTTTTCGATTCAGATTATCTTATAATCTTGTAAGTCTGTAACTATCTTATACTCCTGTAAGACTGCTGTGGGTCAAGAAATCAATTTTTTTCGATCCTTGGTCCGGTCTGGTCTTAACCATATAAAAACGGGTCTTAGACCTGATCTTTTTTTTTTTTTTTTTTTTTTTTTTTTTTTTTTTGCTTATAACTATTCTTACAATCTTTAAACATAATTAAGAATATTCTTAATAAGTTAGGAAAACTATAGATGTTTGAGTTTTTTTTTACTTCCTCCATATTTAAATTATTGGTCCACTTTTCTTTAGCGACCATATTTAAATAATAATTGCCCATTTAACCTTTTTTTTTTGTGAAACTTTAAACAATATTCTACTATTTTCCTCCCCACTCGTGATCCCATTATATCATATCTTAATTTTTTTTTTTCAGGTGCTCCCTCCTCTAGGAATGGCAACGGATCGGAGATGGAGCTTCACCCGCATCCACCCGATCCACCCGTCACCCGCAAAATCCATCACCCGCATCCGACCCATCTGTCATCCGCGGGTGAAACGGGTGGGTCAGATGCTTAGCGGGTGATAATTATAATCCCCACTCTAACTATCTAATATATTATTTATTAAAAAAAAAACCTTTTATTCAATGTTAAACTTGAATAATAAATCATTTATTATCTTCTAATTCCAAACTTTAGCAATAATCAAACACAAAAAAAAAAAAAAATACATGCAGAATATGCATAGGAGTAGTACAGTATATATTAGATGGGGGATTTTATATTTTTGTATAATAAAATATAATAATTTTTACAAACAACTTTGTTGTAGAAATATATATATATATATTAGAATATATAAGGTCAAAAACATAAGTATATATATATTCGGATGGATGGCGGGTGATAAACGGATGATGGATTGGGGTGATGGATGAAACGGAGCTCCACCGAATCCGACCCGATCTGTCGCCCGCTTCATCCATCACCCGCCTTTCATCCATTTAACGCAGATTTTCGTCCGTTTATTTTATATCGGGTGGATCGGATTTGCGGATATCCATTTAAAATTGGCATCCCTACTCTCCTCCCCAGTTATACTCACTTCTGGTTTTTCAGATTTTTCTATTCTTCAACTAACCCCATTTCAATCATAAAATAATATTTTCTACTATTCTTTCTAAAACTCCGTGTTTAGAGAAGTGATGCAATTAATTAGATACAAAGGGAATGTCTAATCGTTGCAAATAATATGAAACGGAGGTAGTATATTTTTTAGTATTTCATAATAATAATTAAATTTTTTGACAAGTATAAGAATGTATTCTAAAACCGATCCAAACCTTAGGCTACTCCGCAGGTCAGCGCTTGAGAGTAAAGGGGGGAGGTAAGGGAATCCCTCGTTTCCCAAGCATTTTGAAGTTAGTAGGGATCGAACTTGTGACCTCAAAATTACAAGATGAGTTCCCCACCAACTCCACCAAACTTTGTTTGGTGTATTTGATGGTTATTGTCTATTAACTTTGAAAGTTTGAAATCATCTTATTTTATACTCGTACAATTATACTTCGTAAAACATTTCATTATAATTGTGTTGGAAAAATATCGTTTGCTAATTTGATACAATTATTATAAGTACAAGACAATTATTAGAATACCAATACTGTTTGGTTGTTTCAATAGTATTTAAGTTTAATGAAACATTACACAATTACGTGAATTCCAGGCATTTTACTGTGACAGCGCGCGTATATTTGAATGATTGTTCAGACTTGAAAATTGTTGAAGTCGTTTTATATTTAAGTAAGCTTTTATGTTGGATTTCAGGAAAACACCTCAATCTGGAGTGTGTACCATTGATTAATATATATAGAGTGTTACAATTATCGTAACCCTCGTACAATAAGGATACAGAATATCTACAAATATTATCCTAATCTGTGACAAATATTATCATACTATAATATCTATCACACCTCCGCAGTTATAGCGGGAGGAGGTCGTACGCTAAGACTGGATCTAAAATCCAAAAATAAGTCTCGTGGCAAGCCTTTTGTGAAAATGTCCGCAAACTGATATCTAGAAGGAACATATAGAACCCAAAGTTGACCCAAAGCAACCTTTTCTCGAACAAAATGAATATCCATCTCCACATGTTTGGTGTGCTGGTGTTGTACCGGGTTGCCAGAAAGGTAGACAGTACTGACGTTATCACAATAAACAATAGTAGCTTGTCGAAGAGGGCAATGTAACTCAAGTAAAAGATTACGGAACCAACATGCCTCAGAGACAACATTTGCGACGACTTAGCAGCATTGAGTATTGTCTGCATTTGGAGGGGATCACCATGGCTTACTATCAATATTGCACATCTATGAAATTTCTGAGACTATTAGTTTCATATATTTGTATAACCCTGAAGTATAAACAGTGACTTATTATATCATATAAGAAATTGAATTCAGCACTCTAAGACGCTATATTCAAGCAAATAATACTCAATTAGTGCAGATTAATAATTATCCTCTAATTAGATATTTAGATCCAAACGTTCGTTCGAAAGTCAATTACATCCATTTACTTAGAATAATTGCAACAATCTTATTTTTTTTTTTTACCCATTAAAAGTGAAATATGTACTATTTTAGAGGTGAAAGTGAAATCACTAAATTAAAGTGTACCTAACATCAATGAGACAATGAGAGAAAATGAATTGAAGTTGGTTGAGATGAGGATAAGTAACAAGTAGGTGTGTGATTGGAATTATAAGCAATTATAAAAATATCTTATCAAACTAATATTTACGTAAAAGTGGTCCCTTTATTTTCCCTTTACAAAAATAAATTCCAAGTGACTCCACTAAAATAAAGTAACGTACTAACAAAACGTTGATACATGTATGCATGTGGTATAATACTTCCTTCACCGTAACAAGTACGTATACTTTTGTACGTACATTCAATTATTTTATCTCCCCTGAGAAAAGTTGAAAAAATTAAAGATTTAGTTGTTTACTTGTTTAGGTTCATGAGCATATGCTGCATAGCTAGTTAAAAGATAACTCGATCGTATGATATTACCAATCATATCGCCATTGTATTAAAAATACTTCGTAATTTTTTTATCTTTTTTTTTAAAAGCTTGGAATTATTATTGGCAAAGTGTTCTAGACAGTGGTGAGTCTTGTGTGTGAAATGTCTTGTGCATGGGCAAAAAAATTGGAATTAAATTATGATAAATTAGATAGAAAATAGAATTGAATGGCTTGAATTTCTCATTGATCGTAATGTCAAATATATAATAGTTACACCTCTTAACAATAGAATCAAAAGATATGCTAGAATCCTAGGAAGTTAACTAAAATACAATAGATAATATTTTTCATATCCTCACAAAAATATATTATACGATATCTCATTACCCCCCCCCCCTCAAGTTGGAGGGTGAGGATTGGAAACGCCCAACTTCGAAAGAAGATAATCAAACTGAGATTTGCCGAGAGCCTTGGTGAAGATATCCGCGAGTGTGAGTTGGTTGGAACATGAGAGGGAGAGATCAAGCCTTCAGTAATTGTATCTCAAACAAAGTGACAATCGACTTCAATGTGCTTCGTTCGTTCATGAAAAACCGGGTTCTTAGCTATGTGCAGAGCTAACTCACTATCACAAAATAATTTAATTGCCTTCGGATGCTGAACACCTAGACTCAACAGTAGAACTTTTAACCATTTAAGTTCACAAGTAATAGCCGCCATGGACTTGTATCCGGCTTATGCCGATGATGTTGACATTGTGTGCTGCTTTTTAGTTTTCCATGAAATAGGTGACTTGCCAAGAAACGCTAGCCACCCAGACAAAGACCTCTGTGTAAGAGGACAGGCGGCCCAATCTGAGTCACACCAACCTTGCAGATTTAAGTCACAACCAGAGCTCAAAAGAATACCCTGTCCCGGAGTGCCCTGTAAATAGCGCACTACTCTCAATGCGCTTCCCAATGTTCACTACAGGGTTCTTGCATAAACTGAGATAGTATGTGAACTGAATAGGCTAAGTAGTCAGGTCGTGTTATCGCAAGGTATATCAGATGACCAACCAACCTTCTATACTGCTCTGGATCTGAAAGTGGTGCACCACTTGCTAGGCCAAGCTTGTGATTTTGTTCCATCGGAAACCCACTTGGCTTTGCACCCAATAAACCTGCTTCAGAGATGATATCCAAAGTATATTTTCTTTGACATAAATAAACCTGCAAAGCTACAAGCAACCTCGATACCCAAAAAATATTTCAAAGGACCAAGGTCCTTCATCTTGAAACAATCACTAAGATAGGCTTTAAAAACAGTAAGTGCAGCGAAATTATTCCTAGAAATAATGAGATCATCGAAATATACTAAGACATTTAATTGAATATTAGTCTTAGTGTATGTAAATAATGTATAATCAGAGTATGATTGTAGGAAACCATACTGTTTCAAAGCCTTGACAAGCTTTGTGAACCAACATCTGGGAGCTTGTTTCAAACCATATAGAGACTTGCGTAATCTGCAAACCAAGTTGGGATCCTTACTTTCAAACCCGGGAGGTAGCTTCATGTATACCTCCTCATCAAGGTCACCATGTAGAAATGCATTATGAACATCCATTTGATGGAGTTCCCAATTTTGCGAAGTTGCTATGGCAAGAACAGTTCTGACTGTTGTCATTTTGGCCACCGGAGCAAACGTCTCATCATAATCAGTGCTTGCTCTCTGATGATTACCAAACACAACCAAGCGAGACTTGAGACGCTCAACATTCCCATGAAACATGTCGATATGGACCCCATAAATCACAATGAATTTTTTCAAAAATTCTAGAAGCTTTATTGTCACTTAGAGGAAATTTGTCTCAGGATGTTGAGCACGAAAATAAACTTCACATCCTTTTGCTAAACTACTTTTATTATTGCTAATATGAGGAAGCAACTTAACTACTTTTTCCGAAGGATGCCCCATTCCTCTATGCCAAAGATCCAAATCAGATGACGCTTCAATCGATCACAGATACAGGTTGCACCACATCCGGTTTGTTAAGATAATAGAGTCTATCGCGCCTAAGTCCCGTTCCAATCAGCTCCTTCATTGGGTCCTGTATGGCACACATATGTGAGTTAAATTGTATAACAACTCTTAATTGATCACTGAGTTGAGAAACAAAAATTAAATTGCAATTCAATTTTGGGACATAAAGAACGCCAGAGATAGTAATTTTATCGAACAAGTAAACCGAGCCAGCCAAAGTTGCGAGTACACTTGCACCATTGGGCAAGCCAACAAGGCATTCAATGGCGTAAGTGTCAAAAGCCAAGATTTATTTCCGATTACATAGTGAGTAGCTCCGGTATCGATAATCCAACAAGTATCATCAAAGTTACCATTTAGCCGATTTTCGGGAACTCTTGTATTACCCATAAGACCGGCCAAAGCCTCCCTACATGGAGATTGATGGTCGGGTTTTTTTCTAGTGGCGGCAGTGGTGATGTATCATCGCCGGCCATAAATGTTTATTGAGGAGAAAAAAAAATAAATTAACTTGCTCTTGATACCATTATAAATTAGATAGAATTATTGAATGGCTTGAATTTCTCATTGATCTTAATGTTAAATATTACACCTCCTAACAATAAAATAAAAAGATATGCTAGAATCCTAGGAAATTAACTAAAATACAATAGACAATATTTGCCAAAAGATATCATCACAAAAATATATTATACGATATCTCATTAAATTATCATTAAGAATCGGTAAATTCTTTTTATTCCTAAAATAGAATGTATGTATATAAAAATTGCTATACGATTTATTTTTATTTATTTTTTGGTACGAATTACTCCGTATATGAAGCACAAAACAAAACTATAGGACAATAAAAATGTATGAGAAAATTTCCATCAACAAAAAAGTGTATGAGAAAAAGTGAGTTACTTATGTCATATTCATTTTCTCCACTAATTACACTTTCTAAAATTCAATGAAAAAAGTAAAGCTTAGAAAGTAGTCACTGCCTACTGGAGTACTGGCATAGTGGCATGGCTCAACCAAAGTCCAAACACAGCCGCCTTTGTAGGCGGAAATTTCAATTTCTCTTAATTACAAGTTCCTAAATTTATTAAATTGGAAATAGTTTTCAAATTACACAAAACAATGAGTATAAAAACATTGCGTCAAAAAAAAAATAAAAAATAAAAAAGGAAATTTTGTCAAGAACTACCAATTAAAGCACGTGTTTTGGAAACAACTATCTATTAAAAATTTTTTTTTTTAAAGAACTACCACAAAATTGTAAAAAGTTTAACTGCGCTACTATTCTAACAATTCCGGTTAGAATATTCGGCAGGTAGGTTCCACTTTTTACCTTTACCTCATAAAATCACCATCTAAATTGACTAATTACCCTTCATAAAGGTAAAAGTGGTAAAATGTGAGACCCAAATGCCGGAGATTCCAGCCGAAATTGTTAGAGTGGTAGTGCTTGTTAAAGTTTTTACAACTTTGTGGTAGTTCTTTAAAAAAAAAAAAATTAATAGGTAGTTGTTTTTAAAACACGTGCTTTAATTATTAGTTGTTGACAAAATTTCCAAAAATAAAAAAAAAACGGAAGATTTTCTTTAATAAAATTATTATAAATGTAAATCGTGTATATCTTGTTGGTTTATCAATCTATCACTAGATTATCTTATATATCGTCAATTTCTAGTTATTTAAATAAATCATTAAAAAAAAATTAAGAAAAAAAAAATCCACTGAAAAAGTAAGTCACATAAACAATCAAATTTGATCAAGTAGTGTTTAAATTTACTATCTAGACATCAATTCCAAAACTTACAAGCCTCAAAAGCTTATACACGTATTATACAAAGTACGAAGTATTTGTTACACTTACACCCTTTGAACTTGTATTAATAAACATTTTAAAACACTATGAAACAGTACATTTAACAATTATAATCCATCTATACAGCATAATATTGTGCTACTTATCAAATTACATATGATTAAAAACTTACTACAATTATATGTAGGATTACATGAACCAACTCAATAACCACGGCAGTTGTAGCAATAACAGCCCGTTGGGGCCCACCTTCCGGCGGTACATCCACCGTAGGACTTTCGACGGCCTTGGAAAGAAGATATGATTTTAACGGCGAATATGATGAGTAAAGGGGTGATCAAGAGCAACCAATTAAATTCAAACTCGACGGTCTCAGCAACTTCTTGAGAAACAAAGTAGAATTTTATGCCAAGAAAAAAAGAGATTAGTAAGAGAATTAGGAGAACTGGGTAAGGAAGAGGTCTTAGAGTGAATCCATCAAATATAGAGGGAGTTCTTTTTGGCGGATATGCATAACATTCATGATATGAGTAGTTTACCATATTTTCCTTTCAAGAAGAGCGGTGTTTTTAGAGAGGGGAATTTCTAAGAAAAAGATTGGGATTGGGATTATTAATTAAGGTCTATAAAGTTATCCACGAAGATGTCAATTTATTGTGTTGCGCGTTTGTGTTTAGGATTATTTTTGAGGTGGGGTCATCATGACGTATATTAGAAGACCTCAAATTCTATACAGAGATGATAAAATGAACAAAAAAACAAGGGTAGTTTTGTAATATTCTTGGCTATTTTGGAGTTATGGAGATATTTTTGCAAGAAAAAAAAAACAGGGTTTGAATAATTTTGTCACTCATAAATGGATTTTCAATAGTGGGGCACTGCCGACCTGTGTAGTGTGTAGTGCCGTGGATATGGGTTGATGTATTGGGCTAAAATGATTGGACTTCAATAGATCATTAAATTAATATATGTGCCACTATTGTGTCACTATTAGTGTCATTTTATCCAATTGGATTACCTATGTAATTAATGTGAAAACTATGGTATCAATAATCTGCTAAAATACGTGTAACAATGTGAAAATGTTTGTGTTCCTAACTATAACATCATTGAACTATTTTCCTAACACCACCCCCTCCCCCCCCCCCAAACTCTTTTCCCACGGTATTGTTCTCGTTGAGACAAACACAGCTGGCCGTCTCTGCTGAATCTGTTCGTTGTTGTGGACCTGCAGTGCATCAATGAAGACTTTGATAAGAGAGCTGATACTGTGCATTTCTGTTGTCGCCACAAGATTTGTGTGCAGGCGCATCTAGTCTGCATAACGCAAGGCTTCAAAACTGTAGCCGTAGTATCATGTGAACAACGGCAATCATATTAGAGAAGGATAATGCAGAATGCTGTCTACTTCGTCACACTTTTCCTTCATACTGTTGACGTTTGTGATCATCCTTCAAACTTGCCAAGGTGCTTCTGCAAGTACCCTCTGTAACAAAAAACATCATCAAAGTCAGACCTTGGAAACCACTGGGAATTTATCCATCACGATTGATTATGTACTTATGCATTGTCAATTTAAGAAATATACGCGTTAACAAATTCAATTTTTTATTTTTTTTTTGAAAAAATCCTCCAACTATTTATAAGAGATTAACATACAGATACTCTGTATGTATGTTAGCAAGGAATTTTTCAATTTAGTTGGAAATTTGTTTCGTATTTTGCTTAGTTGCTTACCTCCAAATTTAGTATGAAGATGCTGAAGGTCGTCCGCTGAGCAAACATCTAGCAAAGCATAGATACCTGGCCTAAGGGCTTCATCAACTTCCCTAAAATTACATAGAAGAAAAATTGTAAATTTTTCGTACAACTAACATAAGTAACCATATAATACTCATCAGAAGTCTAAAAAGAAAAATTACCTTTTGATTCCCATTTTCAGTGGACCATAGCCTGAATAAACCTTTATGTATTCTGATAAGAACATAAAGCAGTGTTGACCTAAATTATCCTTCTGCTGTCCAATCTACAAAAAATGATACACAAGACAAAATATGAAATTAAAGAGGGAGTGTAACAGAATCCAGTAATTAAGGTTCCAAAGTCAATATTATATAGATATGTCCATGAGAAATTTAAATAAGATTTATGAACTGCTATCAACTCGTACTGACAACAATGTGCATCAGTAATAACAAGGCCAGAAGTGAATTCATAGGCCTCTAATGTCCTAAAGAAAGAGTATCTTATGGCTATAAGCATGTTCACCATTGAAATCGTATTACTTAGCAGCGACCAGCTCCAAATGTAGTAACTACGAGAATTCTACTAGGACAAAGTACCAAAAAAACATATCCAGCTGAAAGCTTTTTAATTCCCTGAACTAATGTACTGCAACGGTATTAGTTCCAGAATAAGTACCCAAAGTATAATGAAATTCTAAATTACCAACTGTAAACCCCTGGGCTTGAGAAGGCCCTGTCTAGAAGACAAGCCCATCCTTCGGAGGTGATTGTAATATTGTCCGCTTTGTATTTTGTTCACCATAATAAACTATGATAGAGAGAAGTCAGAGAACTTATGGACTGATAGAAAAGTGCATGTCCTCGGTATAAAAGAAGCCATGTCTAGACCAGTACACTTCTCATGTAAAAAATCGGTCAAAGGACCAACTAACCATGAAAGAAATTCAACATGGAGATATCAATGGAAATTTGGAAATATTGCAAAGAATTTGGGTTTCAACTAATTGCAAAGAAGAAACTTTAAAAGAAACATCAATGTAGATAATCATGATTATCAAAATGAAATGAAAGGCAGATAACAGCTGTTAGCTTAACACATACCTCTTCATAAACCCTTCTCAGATAACTGGCACATTTTACACCATCTTCCAAAACCCAAGTAAAGTAAGCCTTTCGGTCTTCTGAGTCAAAGTTAATAATCTCCAGACAATAGAGGAGTGCTTGAAGTGAAATTTGAAGTTCAGCAATACACTGTATACATTCACTAAAAATTTACAATATGGTTAGTAGACATACATACATAAGTTGCTGAAAGCAAGAAAAATGTTATTAAAAAAAATAAGAAATATATACCTATTGCGGTGTTTAACAACTGTCCACAACAAACGGCAAGATGACGCATATAAGTTAACTGAGAACTGCCTGTCAACCAAAAAGTAACTTTCAAGTTCTTCACACTCTTTGCCGTCCAATCTAATGGAACTTTGATGAGAATCTTTGCCTGCTTTAATGAAGCAAAAGCCTTGGAAAAGTGCTGCTGGTATACGCAAAGACTGTCTCACATGATGGGAATCTAGGTGAAACTGAGAACGTTTTCCAGAAATCCTGGTTAATACCTCAACACACATGAGAACCATGGACCCTGAGTCAGGATTCTTATTTACTGCAATACTGTTTGGTTTTGTGTGGAATACTGAGGGCCCTTGTAGGTGTACAATAATATTAAATAATGATGAAAAAAGGCTATTGATCTGCGATCTAATGACATTCAATTGGTTTTTCCCTGCAACAGAATCAGACATCAATCATGTTACAAGTACTAGTCATTGCATCAACATATAAGCATGTTTAAACCAAGCTATCTGAAGGATTTAATAAACAGGAAGTTATAGCCATGTTCATGTTCTGTTCATATAGCTAAGCAATGCCTATCACCAAAATATTAGCACTGATAAGAACGTAAAACATAACAGGGCAGAAAAGAGTGACACGATTTGAGAAGTAACAGAGCTTGCATCAACTGTCTGTATGCCTTCTAACTGTTCAGCTCATATTAATAACGAATACGTGAAATTTGATTTTATACAGGCTTTCTGCTAATTCTCAGAAGAACAAATACAACCAAACTTCTACTAATTTAGCAGGTGAACTATTTACATACCTTGCAGTTCTTCATCGGACATGCATTACTCTCCTCACATTTTTATTACACTTCTCCAACCCATGTTAAGGTAAGCAAACATTTTAAGTGAAAAATAGGGCCATGACAAGTAAACAACAATAAAAATAAAAAAAAAATAAAAAAAGGTCTTAAGTATTGTAAAGGCATTATATAAAAATCAACTTACAAAGCATATTAGAATAAGTTTTGAACAGAGTACCTTTATAGAATTCGAGAAGCAAGTCCAAGCAATCAACAGAGCCTGCAACCATCGCAGAGACTCTACCTCCGGCAGTACCTTCTTTCTTTACCTCATAGATTACTGGAAAGCCTTCTCGTAGACCGAATAGTGCTCGTTCTAGAGCTTGCAAAGCAGATAATAGGAGTGGTTCCGATGGTTTCTCAATGAGAGATTTGAAAGACATCCTCAACCTTGCTTTGAGATTGTCTAAGCCGTAGAGAGGGTCACTGACAGTTGATTCATAATCTCGTCCTTCAGTATATATCTTGGCACTTGACCCAATATGGGAAGCTAACCTAGCTCCTTTTCCTTGTAAAGAACTGCATTTGCCGATAGCTTTTAAGTGCAACTCTACCAATTTGGTGTAGACATTTCTAGTTGCGATGGAACTAGTTGATGCAAATAAACTCCCTATTGCCTCCAGAAACTTAACAGAACCATCCAACCAAACAAAAGAAGATGAACTCGGAAAATCAAGCATTTCCGAAAATTTTGTCAACGATACTTCAGAGCATCCAAGAAAATTTTGAATCAAGTTAGCCGACAAGGAAGGAAAATCAATCAGCACGCTTAGCCTCACAATTGCTGAAGAAACAATAAATAAACCTCTCAAGAAAAATGCTGCCTCTAGATTCTGACCATTTAAGAAGCTCCCCAACAAATCAATTTTTAGACAGTTGTAATTGAACCAGCTAAATTCTGTCAGAACGTTAATGACAGAGTGAGAATTATCTGACTTCAACCTTTTCTTCTTTCGACTAGAAACAGAACCATTTGAAAGATCACATGTAGCTAAGGTCGTCAACTCAGAACCTGAATTTCCAATTTGATTCTCAAGTTCAGTATCAATTCCATTCTTAAGCTGCCCCTGGCAATCAGACATTTTGATTGGGTGATTGTTGTGAAGAAAAATCTGAGAGGATTTAGCTATGAGCTCCATAACAAGATTCATAAAACTGACTACTCTAGTCATGATGTTATCTTTACTCTTCATCACTTTTACTTTCAAATCATCAACACTTGCAAGTGTATCATTCAAAGCACACTCCAATCCCCATAGCAATCCTTGAATGCAAGATATAGCAGAGGACAATTTACTCAAATCTACAGGTCGACCATCTACCTCCATACCTCCATCACAGAAGGCCTCTTTCAGAGAAAGAAGGGATTTTTTTGTCTCTTCCTCCAATGCCTCAACCATCATAATCACACCTTTGCAAACTTCGACATCATTCGATAGTTTCTCAGAAAAATTAAATTCATTTGAAAGATAGTCATCACAGTTAGAACCAGACTTTCCAGTGCTTGTGGGACTGGCAATTGAGTGAATTGCTGTACAAAATTGGTGCTTGCACAGAGTGACAAACACGTATGAAGTCTGATCCCTCAGTGAAACAGTCAAATCACTACAGTTACTACTGTTCTGTGATGACAATGTATTCCACCATGTACTGACAATCTTCACAGATTCCAACAGCCAATGAATAGATGATGGAACCTCTGACAGTATTGGAATCCTTGTGGGATTACAAATTTCTGATTTATCAGCACAGAATGCCATTAATACATATTTTAAAGCTCGGCGACATGAAACCAGTAGTCGAAGGAACTCGTGATGGTCATGAACATACGGTGATCTGTGAGTACCTAGTAAGCAGCCAATTATGAGCCTGGACAATGAAGACACATTTCAGATGAACTAGCAGTCACAGGTGAGATAAGGTTGAGAAATTAAAGGAAAGAAAACAAGAACATCAAAGAGTAATAAGGAGACTGGAAAGGGAAAAAAAAATCAAATTTGGATTGGTAACACATAATTTTGCAATTTACAACCCAAATAAAAAGGGAGGGGGGGGGGGGGAGTAGACGTGAGAAAGAAAAGTTAAACGTAACATAACCTTTCAAAGTTGATTAAGTAAATCACAGAGTGTGAGAAAGATTTGAAGCTTAATGTAATCTCACACATCTTGCACAAGAGATTCAGCACGCTTTGACAACCAGCAAGAGGGTCATTGGTTGGAGTAAATGATGTTCCTTCCTCACTTTGTTTATTGACTAAATCACCATGACCACGACAAGAAGTAATCAGTTGGTCCCTTGCAAATAGGGCAGAGTTCTGAAGCACGCCCAGAGCATTGGTCCAATCAGAGGAACCAAGTTCAGCACCAGTGTTTGTAGAATCATTAAATAACCGAGATATACACTTCTTTAAAACATGGCAAACCCTCGATGGCATATACCTGCGCACAAACTAGTAGAATAGACCATGATCATGTATTATCTCAAACCTATCACTTAGCACAAGATAAAAATTGATAAGATGATATGAGGTTCAGGCATCAAGCAAAATTGTACAACTTGGAGATTAAACAGTAAGAGACGAAAGGATCAATTTTTGTTCCTAATTAACAGTATTCATCAGATTTCGGGAGTAAAGAATCTTTCTTGATGAAGCAGCTGAGGTATTGAAGATCAACCTCTCATCTTTAAGATGTTTACAACTCAGCCAGAACAATGATTTTCAAAGCTGAAAAAAGTGATGAATATTCTACCACCCAGGTCATTTACTTACTTTGTTAAAGTTTTGATTCTTACAGACATTGACCTCCAAATCATATGACCCTCCAATACTGATAATAAATACAAGCATCTATTAAATATTCCTGAACATATAAGACATTATATAGGTAGAGACAACCATCCAGAGACTTCCACTGAGATGCATAGGTCATTTACAGACAAGCATGGCCACTTAGGACAATTTACTTGGGATTCTCTCATCAACATCATGTCTGAGGAGTGAAGACAATTTATTTTGACTTATAACCAAACGTAAAAAAAACTCTCAAAACTATTTTTGGTTTTCATAATTTTATCTGTAATTTTCAAATAAATACAGAAAACTGAACCAACAACGATGACATAACATCAGTAAGACATCCTCAGATCTCCAGAACCTTGCCCAAATTACCCCCCAAAAATAAAAGAAAGCGATCAATATTGATGCTTCTTTTTTCCAGTCCCAGTCTATTTATGATTCGAATTAGATGTTACATTAGCAAGAGACTTCTAGAGTACACCAAATAATTGCCTGGCCACCCACATCAAAACCAATGATATAATAAGGATGGACATCATACTATCATAGGCTCTTAGCACTTAATCATTAAGTAGGAAGATAAAACAGGCAGGAACAAGCTGAACGTCTCCTTGTCAGACTGCAACACAACAGTGGAAGCGGTTGATGCAAATTCCGTAAACAAAGATAAATGTATTACGTAAAAGGAAAGTAGGGAGTTTCTAGGAAATTCCCAGGGAAACAGATTCCTGTTCTAAAAAGAGAAACATATTGGCGGGCTGATCAACCTATTAGATAATGTCATTTGCCAAAATATAGATATGTGGTGCCATTCTGCTACAAAATTCCTTACAAATGACTAATAAAATGTGAGCTACCATTTAGGGACAGGGAAGTAATAGACGAATAGATAGAGGAACAACAGCTGAAGTCTAAAGTAGGTCAGGTTTTTTATTTAAAGAAATAAATAATCAAATTTACAAATTAATTAGCAAGGCCATGAATATCAATAATCAAGAAGAATTGTATTGGATCTTACTCTTTGATCATAGAAACTGGTATCACGAAGAAGTTCCTGTGAAATTTGATGCTTGGTAACTTTCATTGCCTCGCCAGCATAATTTTCATACTGCTTCTCAAACTCCCCAAATCTTCTATATGGAAGTGAATTCAGTATTAAAAGTGAAAGGAACAACTTCAACTTCTTCTTAGTAGCATAGTGGCACCATATATCAATATTGTAGCAAATAATCCACCAGATTGCAGTAGGTAATGTCTTTTCATTCACTGTACAGACACCCAAATCCCAAGAGTCAAAGAGCACATACTGTGGGGCTGGACTAGCTGTTCCACTAGGAATGAAGGTAGGCTGTTGTTTCTCGTCCACTGTGGAAAGATATTTCATGATGAAATTCGTTAGACCAGCTGTTTCTTGCTTTAAAGCCGACAAAAAATTCTCCAACTTCTCTTGTTTTCCTTCATCTTTACATAGAAGTGATATATTTGCATCATCCGCCAATTTGCCATTTCTTCCATTCTCAATACACCACAAACGATACTCCACACAATGAATTTGCCTACTTAGATCAACAAGTCTTTGTAAAGCCATCATATGCATTACATAAATCAAACAACAGTAATCTGTGGAACCTTCTTGGAAAATATTATTCCTTATGTGTTGCATGATACTAAGAAGAGAAACTGAAGATTTGACCCAAGAAAAATATCCTTTATCTTTAAATTTCGTCCTCTCCATACAATTTTTGCCAGAATAAGCTGTATAAAAGTCAGACATAACTTTTGACATCTTTTTTGATGAATCAGGAGGCATGAGGCTCAGTGTTTGGCGATATAAGCTACGACAGGATACATACACACGAAAGAAGAATTGGAGATACAAGGGAACTTTATTTAATAAATCATTTTTGCATTCCACATTCTTACTTTGAGTTATTCCCAGCACTGAGAAAACAAACTCATCAGAACCATCTTGCTCCAGGGTAGTCAAATGCCTCATGCTGGGACGTAAAACCACTATCAGCTCCTCTATAGACTCCCCCATACGGTAACTGTAACCGGCAGAAACTGAGAGTGAATCCAGGACTAGAGTATAAATTTCAGACAAGACCACACCCAAAATTTCTGCTTGAGCGCTGATTCTACAAGAATGAACATCTCCAACTTCATATTCATCTACCACAGAATTGCCAACCTTCATCCACTCCAAACAATCCAATATGTCAGCAGACAAAGTTTGAACAAAATCAACAGCCTGACCTTCAGGTATAGATTTAATCACATTGCAAATAGCCAGCCTAAACTTTTGAGAAAACAATAGCAAACAACCTGATTTGGCAAATTTATCATAATGAAGGGAGGAGATGTCAACATCTCCTTGATGAAATGATATATGCCTCAGTCCTTTACACAGTGCAAAAACAGCACAATCCACCTACATAATAATAAACCATCAGACCAATCAATGGAACATAAAATGTGTAAAGCTGTAAACACTATTTGTCCTCAATTTTAAAAAAAAAAAAAAAAAAAAAAGAAAAGAAAAGAAATACTTATATATAAAATTGTGCTATTATGTGTTATGTGGCAAAAGACAGCAATTTAAACGCACGCAGCCTAATTCAAAAAATCCTGCTAAAATGCCACCAAGTACTGTAGGAACTTGCTAGGATGTATTAGGCGGGAAAAGACAGCAGTTTCAAACACAGCCAGCATAACCAAAAATAAATAAAAAAGGCTACAAGGATGCTACCAAGTACCATAAGGACTTTAGAGAAGATGGAACACTTCAAGCAGCCATTGCAACCAGATTACAATAACAATAATTAGGGGGTTTGGAGGTGGGGAGTAAGGCCAATTCATCAAAAATGACCTATTATAAAAATGAAGAGCAAATTTGATCTGTCAACTAGAAAGCTTCAATTCACATTCACATAACTCTCTGTCAACAAAAGCAAAATGTTCAGTGAAACTTGCACTAACCTGGCGAAGCTCGCTATAGAGATTAATTAGTCGGCATCCAAGGTCAACAGTCACTGGAAACAACTTGCAGGGTTGTGACACATTTTCTGAAGAATGTTCTGATGCTAAACAGGTGAGAATCATAAGCCATATGCTAACCAAGTCATCACCAATGACTCCATACTCAATATCAATGAAGTTTCCAACTACAAGAATGAACTCTTTGGCCAATGAGTTCAATGTTTCAACTTCCACAAAACTATCTAAGCTCCATGTTGACAGAAAGAATTGATTAAATTCAGCATAACACGACATCAATAGACCATAGCTTATCTTGAAGAAATTCAGACAAGCCCCTCCAGTACTATCCTCTGTTCTAAGATAGGTGCTTTCACACACCATGCTAGACAAAATCTTATTTACAGATTTGAGAGTGTGGTAAAAATTCAGTAAGGAGGTTCCAGATTGAAGGTCAGACTGGAGATTCCTACTAAGATCAAGTAACAACGGCTCCATGGTAAGCACAAAGAAATCGAAAAAACGACTTCCTTGTTTCTGAGGCAGAAGTCGAAGAAGTATGACTCTTCTCTGAGGTCAAATTACTAGCCTTTGAAGGATGCTTTTTATCTTGAGTTTCAATGGTCCTCAAACTTCCAGCATCCTGCGAATCCCTCTTCAATTTTTTAACACTAACAACAAACAAACGGAACAATTCCCCTATACCAGACAATGCCTGTGTCTTTCTCTCAGAAACAAGATTTTCCACTTTGTCAAAAAGGTGTCTGTGATAGCTTTTGATGACCGTTCTTGCACTTTCCAATTTTTGATCAGCTGAACTGTACCTATCTGTGACGTTTAAGCTAAGATATTCATCAAGGTGAATTGGATGAAACAATCCATAAGAAAGAATCTCCTCTGCCAGCTTGACTAAATTTTTCACCAGAACAGGACTTCTGTCCCTGATCTGATCATGCAACAAACCAAGCAAGTGCAACAATGATTCAAGAAGTTTATCTACAAAATCACGAAATCCATTTTTGCGGCAAGGGTGCAGCCTCAGGAACTTGGAGAACGGCTCAAGCACCAAACACGAGAATTCTGTGATCAAGTTTCGCACACCACTATCTTGACTAATGTCATCATATATTCTAATAACAAGTTCAAGCACCGAGCTAACAGCCACTGCCCACAGATCGAGATTTTCATTCAACAATCGGCAATTGGAGGAAAATATCAACTTTACGCAGTCAATTATAGTGTTAAATAATATCATTTCTACATTAGTAAAAGTGGGTTCCATAACATCTGTGTCTGCAATATTAAATGAATGCAACACACTCTTAGCCACACATGAAATAACCCTTAATAGATCCCGCGATAATCTTAATGAAACATGCAGCCTTTCAGACTCTTTCAAGCAAAACTTGAGTATCTCCCAGCATCTACAATCCATGAAAAAATGTGGCCCCTCGGACTCCTTTTCTCCAGCCCTAATTTTCTTGGCAGAGGTAATCAACAATGACTGAATCCGATCACTAATGCGCTCTATTAATCTTGAAATACTCAATGTATTGGACTCCTTCTTGGAGTCATCATCTCCTTTACCGGCCCTCGAATTCACAAACTCAAACATTAACTCCACCTTCCTGCATTTAAAACATTGTATTGGTTTAACACTATCCATATTCCTCTGAAACATATTCCAAAGACCATGATTGCAATCGACCAAGGCGAATCAAGCAATCCACACATTTTAACAATAAAACCTAAATTTAAGCTCTCTCACCATGCTAGAGGCTCTAAATTTTTAACCCCCAATAATCTCACTTGTTCATAGTGTAAACAATAAAATTTCCCAATTACTTATTCATAACTTAAGCAATAAAATTGATAAAAAATAGCAAATTTGAATAACACCCAGAAATTTCATTCATTAGTTAAAATTTTCCAATTACTTATTCATAGTGTAAACAAAAATTAAATAAAACCCAGAAAACCCATTTCAAAACCCAGTAAATTACACCTAATAAACAACATAATCTACAAAAATTAAACATAACCCAGTTCATAAATTCAACAACATAAGATAAAATTAGCAAAATCTTACTTATGTTCATTGAGTTCATTGTTTTGAATTGCCAAAGCGAGGTCTAAATTCCTCCATAAGTGGGGCCCTCCAAAAATCCCCGGAATTTGTTCCTCCACCTCCATTTTTTCCAGCTTCTGTGTCTCTTCAACTGCACATTGTTCTTCATCTTTTGTATCATTTAATTTGCGAGCTGTTTTAGAGGGTTTTGGTAAGTCTTGGGAAGTTGCGAGTTTCCTCTTTTTCTTCTTCATTGAATCGTTTTTAATTGATGTTGAGCCAGCCATGGTAGAGGGACTGCAAGGTTGCAAAGTATTAGCTCGGGGGTGGGAACTGAGGAAAGGGTTTTACAGGGTTTTAACAAAGAACAAAAAGAGGAAATTGGTCGATTAATGGAAAAATTCATGGAAATACCACCTTTGCGCCATTTGTTTTTAATAATCTCATTTTTGGATTATTTTTTAATAATCCGACCTTTACTCCCAATTCTTTTTTAATGGTCTCAATCATAACAGGTTACATGACACGTGGCGGCCTGTAATTAGTCAGAAAAAAGTTAAAAAAAATCATAGAAAACAAAAATAAAAAAAATAAATAAATAAATGTGTGTGCTCGCCCAGCCACCAGCCCAGGCCAGTCCCCCTGCCGCCGGTACCTGCTCCGGCAGACGCGCCGGCGGCCGTCGGCCTCCCTCCTCTTCCCTCAGCCCCTGCTCTTGCCCTACCATCACCAGCAGCACCGAACCACCCTCGCATCTCCCTCACTCACAACCCTACTCCCTCACTACCACCACAACAGCCACAATTAGCACCACCTCACGCCACCCAACAAACAATCGCAGCGGTGGATGTTTTAGGGTGGTTTCGGGGATGCGGTTTTTGCGGGTTAGGGTGGTTTCGGGGCTGCGGTTTTCGCGGGTTAGGGTTCGTTTGGATGGGTGGGGCGACGGTTAAGGGGAGGTCGGAGTAATAAGGGGTGGTTCGCCCGGCGGTGGGTGAGTTGGACGTCGGCCGGACGATTTCTGGGCTGGGGGAGAGGGGAGCTGCGTGAAGGGGAGGAGGAGAGGGAATGGTGGCAGGGGCGGTGGGGAGTATTTTTTTCCGTTTTTTTTTTTGTAAAAATTATCAAAATTTTAAAATTAAAAAAAAATTGTTTTTCTATTTTTAATTTAAAAATTTAGACAAATTGCATAGTGACACGTGTATTTAAAACCAAAAAAAAAAATAAAATTGACTGGTTTAACCGGTTTTTGGTCAAATGGGACCATTAAAAAAGAATTGGGGGTAAAGGTCGGATTATTAAAAAATAATCCAAATGTGGGATTATTCTCATGACTTTTTCCCAATTAATTAATTATTAAATTCACATAATTAATCCCAACTATTAATAGTGTTCCCAAATTAATCCCAACTATTAGGGGTGAAAGTAAATCGGATTAAAACCAAACCGAACCAAAAATCAAACCGAATTAGTAATTCGATTTGAATGTATTTGAAATTCGGATTGGATCGGTTTGGAAAAATTAAAAAATATGGATTACGGTTTGGAATTTTAAAAAACCGAATTATAAACTGAAATTTCGATCTATTACATTAAGCCTATTTTCTTTTACAAAGTATCTCAACCCCTTTGCCCTTTCATGTATAAACCAAAATATAAGATCCTAATTCTCAATTCTCCAATTTCAATATCTCTCTCTCACAAAGAATGTAGTTAACAAGAAAAAGTTCAACGATTGTATGAATTTATTAGGTGAAGTTCAGATTTCGAGTTTGAATGTTGTGAAAGAATAGATCAAATTTCGGTTTGGATTGGATTCTAATTAGCAAAATCGAATTGGTTTGGTTTGGATTGGATTGGATCGAATTTTAATTCGGTTTGGATTCGGTTTGAGAAATCCAAAACCGAATTAATTCGGATTGGATTCGGTTTTGGCTATAATCCAAACCGCAAACCGAACTTTTACCCCTACCAACTATGGGTTATTATGGAATTATCCCAAGTATGAAATGTGTCTTCAAAAAAATGATCTGGTATGAATTGTAACCGGTTAAGTAGGTAAAGTTTTATTTTAAATATCACTCTTTCTCCTCCCCTTGCCCAGCTCCATAACCACCGGTCCACCACTCCTGGTCTGCTCCCCTCCACCACCCAGCCACCTACGTACGTGCACCATTCTTTTGGTTGCCCTCAATCTCTCCTTCGCTGCCTCTCTCCTCCTCAATGCCATTGTTGACCACTGTTGACCTCGGCGTATTACTACTCCTTTCGCTCAACACCGATCAAGTTCAGCTCCTCCCTCATATCTCCATTGCAATCTCACTCCCCTGCTTCATCTTGCCCCTAATTTCTCTCCTCTTCATTCAAAACTAATGATTGTTGTCTTTTTCATTTAAAATCAATGGACAAACTACAATAATTTATATAATGAACAATCATAAACGACATTCATAGTATAAGTAGTATAGATAGGTTATAGGTTGTAGGTTGTATTGGAATTTCTCACATTGCTGTTAAAGTTCAATCAACAATGTAAGCTCTTCTCAATCACAATATGCCACCTCATCCAAATAACCTGTTAAATAGGTCACAAAGCAATTTTAGAAGACACCCTCAATAGTTTGGATTAGAATAATCCATAACTGGGATTAATATGAGAAGACATCCAATAGTTAGGATTAATGGTATGAATTTTTCCTTAAAATAGTACTCGTAATACATGCAAAATCGCTATATTATAAACGGGGGCTTAAGAGTAAAGGGGGAGGTAAGGGAGTCCATCTAATATGGTTGGTGGGGCTCGAATTCGTGAAAGTCACAAGGTGAGTTCCCTATCAACTCAATCCCCATCAACTCAATCAAGGTTGCTTGGTTAAAAAAAAAATCTTTTAAATTAAGGTGAAGGACCTTACTAAACCGACACTTCACATGTTAAGTCAACCAACTTTGCAAATCAGCGCTCGAGAGTTGAGGGGAGGTAAGGAAATCCCCTTACTCCCAAGCATAGAATGTTTTTTTAAAATGGAGTGATTTCTTGTGAATAGATAAGTAAAAAAAAAATACAAATTTATCAATTTTTTTTTTTTGAGGGTTTAAAATAAGTTTATCACAATTAATCTATCTATCTATCTATAACTATATACTAAAGTCGAAACCAGGAATGACACATGTCATCTTCTGGTTAAAAATTTTTCCTCCAAAAGTTTTAGTTTTTTTTTTTTTTTTTTTTTTTTTTTTTTTTTTTTTTTTTTTAACCTTAACTATTATTAGGAATAACCTTAATCCTTTAAAGAATAACTATTAATTTGTCGTTAGTTTGAATATTATTTAAATGTGCAATTTCTTATATATTCATGATTACATAATATAAAAACTAATATGATTAGTTTAATACATTATCAGTTTTTTGTAAAATAAAATTTATTATTTAGAAAATTAATAATTTTTATAGTATAAAAGATAACTTTAAATACCTTAAACATAACTTTTAACCGTCTTACAATAAATTAATGTGCAACCGCTTTTTTAAACAGTACGACTTGTAAAAGTCTAAAGCACTTCTTATAAGTATTTTATTGGGTGAATTTCCAAGCAACCACGCCAAGCTTGTGTTCCATCGATTATGATTCATGAGTTACATCTTACATGACCTAAAAGTCCTGATGAGTTAAACCGCCGTTAGTTATACTGTAATAGTCAGCTTCCAGACACTGAAAATTGTTGCTTTCCTCTGTTTCATTTTTTTCTTTTCAATTATACGTTGCTCCCCTCTTTCTCTCTCTACTCCATTGAAGCTTACTCTCAGCTCTCTCTCCTCCATTGAAGCAGCTTCTCAGGTAAGATTTTTTTTTTTTTTTTTTTTTTTTTTTTTTTAATTTTACACCATCTTCTTCTAAGGTAGATTTATTAATTGAACTATAAATTAGAATTACCGAAGTTTTGAAAAAATAAAAGTAGCAACTTTGTTGCTAGAATTTTACTGTGTGCAATTTATGTTGATTGAGTCAAATTTGGTTACTGATGTGTTGCAGAACCCTTAAATTTTAATGGGGATTTTGTGCAATTGGTATTTCAGATGGAGGGTGAGAATTGACAATTGAAAATGGGTGATTATGGAATGGAAGATTACAAGAATCGAGTTGATGTTGTGTTGTCACAAGTCAATACGGTGAGTTTGCTTCTGAAATTGGAGTTGTGCTGTTTGTTTGGTGCATTGCTAGTTTAGAGGCCTATAGTCCTTCAATAATGCTAGCTGGAACGGGAACGGATACTTATCCCTTCGATCATTTAAAGTAAAAGAAAATTTGTAAAGTGTTTTTAGCACGAATATAGCATTATAAGCATGTCCAATGTTGTTGCATTTCAGTATGATTAACAATGCATCTATACATGACATGGCAATTCTACCCTTGGTTGAAAGAGCTTGTTTGTTCGTAACAATAACAATAAAAATCCGTGTGGTATAAGGTAAATGAACTAAGTAGAAGTATGTTTGTGTGTAATTTGATGCAAAGTTACCCATGTCAATATCTGTTGCATATTGTAGTGCATTTGCATCAGCAATTAGTAATCTTAGGGATGTGATATGAGTGACGCCTTGGCTTTTGGCCTTGTCTGGCTGGCAGCAAAGCGCAAGTCCTAGCCTCCTAGGCCCTAGGCCCTTGGTCTTGAATTTCATGCTTAATAATTTTAGTACCTAAGGCATGTTGCTACCTTTGTTTAGCCAAATATAGGTGTTTTTAGGGATTAAGGGGACGAATCAAAGTGACATAGGCTGAATCTTGGTGGGTTGTGGTCAAAAGGCAAATCTGCCACTTACAATACCCCATCGTGTTGAGTTGTTTATGAAGGATTCGACCCGCTGCTCAGAAGGAATTGTAATTCAATGCAGCCCTTGCGGTGAGCTTAGCTCATGGTAGGGGTCAAAGCCCCTACAATAGGACTTGTACTTCAATGCAAGTGTCGCCTTTGGCCTAGGATTTTGACCTAGAGGTGTTCAGTGATCGAGCATGCTTTCTTTGTTGCAAGTCTGTTACACACTAAAATATATTTCCGATGTTAACTGTCTTGCAGACCAGTCTGGGAGTGTTTTTTTCTTTATCGTCAATGTGTATTTATTATCTGTATGAGGTATAATAACATGAGTTATATGTATGCAGATCGAGAAAAAAGTTTGTGAGGTTGAGCAGTTCTACCTGAACACCAGTAAAAAGCAAGCGAATAGCTCAAAAGGTGGCTCAGCTTCTAAGGAAAAAGACAAGGATAAAGAGAGACTTGTTGCTCAAGCCAAAAAGCAGCAGCAGGATGCAACAGGCAAGGAAACGGCTGTGTCAAAGAGAATGCAGGAGCTGATACGTCAGTTTGGCAAAACATTAAATCAGGTATATGTTGTTATATTTCTGCTTATGTGTATACTTGTTCAAATAATATTTTTTACGAGTAAATATTGGAAACAGTTTTGTACTTCTGTGAGTTGCATCCTCAAGTAATATTTCTTTGGTATGTACCTTTCACTTTTGGCTATTGTTGTCTACTTTTCATGAGGTTATTGATGCACTGCAAATATGGCAAAGTATAAACGAGTGTCCTCTATAAACCATGGTTTGCTTATGCTTTTTAGGTATGAAGTGTATTTGGGGTGATAATGGGCATATAAATTCTTCAATAGAGGGATACAAATCCTCTGAATCTCTGATAGCTGTTCTTCTCCAATTATTCTGAACACTAGATATTCGTGTATTCACTTGATTGAAGTCAAGAACTATTTGCGTATATATTGTTTTCTCCAGAATCTTCTTCACTTGTCTTGAATATGTTATTGTCATGAAATGTGAGTTATGAATTGGTACTCTTGTGGTAGCGTAATGGCTCTGAATTAGCTGAACATGGACCTGTTTAGATGAGAAATATAGGACTTTTAAGCTCTTTTTGTGAATGTTTGGGGGTGGGGAGGGTCTGGGTCTCCCCTCACAATAAGTCATCTGTGAATGGGAGTGATTGTTTTGTTAGTGGTTAAGTAGGAGAGTAAGTCCTCTGGATTAAGGTGAGAGACAGGACTTGTATTGTTCTTAAATTCGTAATTGAGACATCTAAGTTTAACTCATTTCTCTCAAATTCTGGTGTCTGGACTCTGGAATTAAGTTGGCAGTTCTCTTGTGGCCAACCAAAAACTGAGCTGCAAATTCAAAAGCCTACCTAAATCTTGTTGATTTCAACAATAAAAAAAATGCTACAAGTGTGTTGAACGATAGCCTTTGTGCATAAGATTCACCTAGGTGTTTGTGGTACTTTCTAGAAGAGAGAGGAGAGACCACAGAAAACATAAGGAGGCATTCAGCTGACAGTGCTGGATAAGTGGGCTGGTTCTCAGTTGAGCCAATTAAACAATCTGATTATTTCCACTTTCCAAACTACCAACCACAGTATCAAACTAGCGCAGGAACCTTTGGAATGATCTCGTTAAAATCTCTCAAGCTAATTTCTTTGAAGTTCTTAAGAAGTTGTAGGTTATTGTATATTAGAGTTATCAAGGAGAAATAAGGTCTCCTTAAACATCATTACTTGTATGCTGATTAAGGGAAAGGTTGTTGCAGAAGATGTAGCTTACCATCTTACATGTATTACAAAGTTAGTGAAGCTTGTAGTATCTAACCTATATTGCCGTTGAGCTCTCCAAATCTCCACTATTGCTAAACACATACTTCCTCCGCTTTTATTTAGATGAAACACTTCTTGTTTCTTGCCTATGCATATCTTCAGTCGCTAATATCCTTGATTGTCAACAAGTAAAAGTTAACAAAAAAAAAGAAAATTGATATTTCAAAAGTATAAAATAAGACGAATCTAACCAAACTCCACATGATTATGTTTTTCCGTATGAATATAGTGTGTAAATTTAGAAATGTTTCATCTAAAAAGAATCGGAATAAGTATATCTGATTTGTAGAGTTTGCTTCAGTTATGCAGTGCCAAAAAGGTGCTTGGTATGGGAAAGAAGGGTGAAGTAGTTTTGGTTTGCTGAAATGTCTAGGATGTGTCCTTCAGCAATTTGGTTGTGCATGTGACGAGGAGAAAACATTGACATTAGGTTGAATTCTTCACTTATTAGTGCTGCCTGCACTACTTTTTTCCTGATAAGATGTTTGCTGTGCTTTGTACATGTGGTCCTCCTCAATTGCTACCCAGGGCTGGATACATGGTGCTGTGGTTGTCCTTGTTCTTATGCTCTTGGTCAATTGCCGCAATCTATGGAATCGTACTTCAATTTGAATAATTGTCCTGGTAATCCACATTTTTTCCCTTTGCTTTTTAGATCACTCAACACAAGTGGGCATGGCCTTTTATGGAACCTGTAGACGTCAAAGGCCTTGGTTTGAATGATTACTATGAGGTAAAATTAAATCCTTTCACTTTATTCACTTCTTTAATTCTTTTCATTGTATACTGTGAACACTTCTTTGTTCTTCCTGTAACCTTTCTGCTTAATCTTTACTGGTCAAAGTTTGATACTGTTATCCGTTAATTTGTTAGAAGTTGTAAGAATATTATTATTATATTTGTCTTCGTATCTTCCCTCACTTCTTTCTAATGTATGACTGGAGAAATTGACTGTCAAAGTTCCATCTTGGAGAGCACAAAATGTCAAATAGGAAGTTAGAATATGTTTAATGGACAATGATATTGCTTTACCTAAGATTGTTGTGAAACCTTTGCGGACTGTTCCTCCAACTTATCTGCTTTTGTGTGCCTTTTGAGTTATTTAGCTGCTAGAAATTTTCTACTCAACTTTTCTGTTTCTACCAGATTATTGAAAAACCTATGGATTTCAGTACGATAAAGAAACAAATGGAAGCTAAGGATGATAGTGGATATAAACATGTAAGGGAGATCTGTGCAGATGTGAGGTTGGTTTTCAAGAATGCGATGAAATATAATGACGAAAAGAATGATTTCCATGTCATGGCAAGGACCTTGTTGGCAAAGTTTGAAGAGAAGTGGCTACAGTTTTTGCCTAAAGTTGCAGAAGAGGTGAGATTCCGTTGATCATTAGGCCATTCTGTGTGATCACAGTTGTTAGCTGTATAAGAGTTTTGTCATATTTTATCATTCTTTCACCTTTAAAAAAGGCAGGTTGCTGTTGCAGGAAAAAAGACGAGAAGAAGAGGAGGCTGATGTACAGTTTAGCATGCAGCTAGCTCAAGAGGCTACTTATGCCAAAATGGCTAGGGAAATAAGCACTGAGGTTTGTTCCTTTCTACGGAATGAATGGACTGTTTCTCTGAAACTTTTAGAATATCTTTAGCAATCATCCTGGCAATGTGCCTGTCAAACATGATGCATGAGATCACTAAGGTAAAAATAATGTATACGTTTTATTTTATAATTATAACAGAAATACTTTCTGAAAGCATTGCAAACTACTCAAAATTTGATGCCCAAAGTACTTTCAAAATGAATGGACTATAAGTATTTCATTTAAGAAGCCTGAATACTTTTTAGTACTAACCCAGGTAAGTCGCACTTAAAGCAAATTACCCTATATGAATATGCAGAGGATGTCCATACTGTTTCTTATATGTCATAATTCAAAATGACTCATGATCTTTTGGTTGATTTGAAATTTTCTCATATAGAATATAACCTGAACTCTCTCTTCAAACAGCTATATAAAATGATCTCTTTCTGTGTCTTTCTGTTTGATTTCTGGTTGTTTCCTAGCTGGAATTGACTTTGAATTAAGCTTCACCTGAACAAATGGTTTGCGTTTCTGAAGATTATTTTTCCAACTATGATTTCAGAAGTCCATAATTACCTTGTGAATCAATGACTCATATAACTTGATGCAGCTAAATAAATTTCGCAATCACTGTTTTGACATTACAAGACTAGTTATCCCTGAAACACCATGTTTACTTTTAATTTGTCTGTAATAATGATTAGTGTATAACAAATCTGAAATTCTCTGAAACTCTCGGGTTATTCTTTTGTATAGTAAATTAACTGTTGTTTGGCTTATTGTCAAATATCTTATTAATAGAAAGTTTATCAGGGTAAATGGCTCTTATAACTTTAACCATTTTCCCTCCAGGCTATGTTCATGCATTTGTTGTTATCCATTGTACAATGTTATTCTATGGGTTAATAATTTTAGATATGTATTTTACCCTTATCTTTCCTCTTAATCTTATTTTCAGCTTTTTGAGGCAGACATTCACCTTGAAGATCTTAGGGAACAACTGGTTCAAAGGTGCAGGTAAATGATGATTGTCCTATCATGTATCGATTGTAGTTGCTTAACCTATTATTGTTTTATTACTACTAGTCCTAGCAAGGTGTATCTGATTCAAACCCAAGTTTTACCCAAAATTACATGACCTTATTCTAGTCCAAACTGAGATTGATCCAACCCAATGTAAAAATTAATGTCTAATTGACAAAAGACATGAAGATATTCCAATCTGAATCAATCCAAAACCAAACTAAATGACTAATCACTCAAACTTGCTGATTATGACCAAATTACACCCAATCCAATGACTTGTTTGCAACCTCTAATTAGAGTGTGGTTCATTATTTTAAGGATATTTTGGATTTTAACACCTTACAAAAGGCTGAAAATGTTTTTTAACACCCCCCAAAAAAAAACTTTTATTTTAACACCTCCCAAAAATATAAAAGTTGGAAGTTAACACCAAAATCCATCTTCCGTTAACAGAACTGTTAGTGGGGCCCACCCCAACGGATATATTTTTAAAAGATCTGTATATAAGAACCATTCTTCCACGATTCTTGCACGATATATAAGAACCATTCTTGCACGATTCTCCCCCAATGAACGAAATTGTTGTTCTTATTGAATAGCAGCAGCGCATTGCATTGTTGCACGATACTTGAAACAATTCTTTCACGATTCTTCCACGATTTTTGAGAAGAGGAACAGATTGAAGCTGCTGAAACAGGTGAGTGCGGTCAATTGTTCGGTTGTTTGGTAATTATGGTTTAAATTCTCTTCAATTATTATTTGCAATTGTTTCGTACTCAGATTAATGGTTGGATTATGTTATGTACGCATCTAAATGCCCAATTGTTCATAATAAAACTAGCAAGTTACATAACCAGTCATGAGTACATAATAAAAGTTTGAAATTGTTCAACAGACATAATGTTTGATATCCAGCATGAGTACATCACTGAGTAAGGTTGTTGAGGGATTGCAGCCTGGCCCTTGTTACAACACCTGTGGCTGTTGTAGGCTGACTTGAGGAAGACCTTGTCTTTCTTTTTGGTTGGCTTGAGGCAGGCTGACTTGAGGAAGGCTGAGCTGAGGATGGCTGACTAGAGGATGGCTGAGCTGAGGAATGCTTAGCTGAGGAAGACTGTGGCTGTGGGCGCTTGCTGAATGGCAGACAACCTTCTTGCTCTTGAGGAAACTTTTTGTTTCCTATGCTGTTTGGTCCAGCCCCAATTGCACTCTATGACATGCATATAAAAATAAAAAGTCAATGGAAAAGACACATACATATATAAAACAAAGGGGGAGTTGGTGTAATGCTTGTGTTACCTTTTTAGCAGCCCTAATCTCTTTCTTCTTCCTCTCCTCCACCATCCAAGGAGTGTTCAGTGGGGGTCTGCCTGCTGACTTTATCAGCTCTGTAGCTGGTGCAGCAGGTACTTTGCAAGTCTTGGCATAATGCCTATATCCCCCACAGTTGCTGCATTGCTTCTTCCTCTTGGTACTTGCCTGACCACCTGAAGAAGAACATTCTCCTGGCTCAAGCTTCCTTTTTTTGCTCTTTGGTCTCCCAGGTTGCACCTTAACAGAAGGGGGTAGTGGTTCCCTCATTCTGACTGTCTCCCAGTGCTTTGGGCCAGGCATTGGTTGGACAGCTGGTTCATAAGCAGACCTGTATGTGTCCATGGTATAGTATGGGTCAACAACAGCCTCTATGTCACCCCTCATATCCAATATGCAGGCATAAGCATGAACACATGGAATGCCAGTGAGTTCCCAATGGTAACATGTGCAGGTCTCCTTGTCCAAATCAACCAACACCTGGTCATCCTTCAGCTGCACCTCAAATGTATTCCCTCTGGATGGCTGCACCACACAGGACCTAGCCACAAAGTCTATCCTCCCCAGAACATGCCTCACATATGGCACTAAGTTGTGTGTAATTGTTTTTGAATCCTCCCACTTTTCATTATTCCTGTTCATAATATACCTCCTCATCCATTCCATTTGGGTGAGGATAGGTTTATCTCTGGCGGCCTAATGACTGCATTGAAAGTCTCACACATGTTGTTCAACAACATGTTGGACTTGCAGTTTGGTGTGAATGCATGTCTAGACCAATGGTGGGGAGGAATGTTGATTAAATACTCATATGCCTCTTCATCGAGGAATTTGATAGACTCCATGGCAATTTCATGCTCAAACTGACATATAAAAGCATACCAGAAATCACACCAAGCATATACAAGCTAACCAATATAAAAACACACCAACAGTCATATAAAAGCATAGGCTAGCTTCAACAATCAATAAACTTACAATGGTGGTGGCCCTAGCTGCTCTCCAAAACAGCTCCTTAAAGGTTGATCCAGTGAAGTTGAGCTTGAAGTTAGCCCAAATATGCCTCACACAAAACCTTTGCTCAGCTTTGGGAATAACATCAGCCATTGCTTTAATCAAACCCTACCAAATGCAGACAAAAGTATAATCATCAGTCAATCACATACATACACATGAAAACTTAGAAATTGAACCTAAATAGTTAAGAGGGAAACAGAAGCATTACCTTTTGCCTGTCAGACATGATGGTCAGCCCAGCTCCTTGATCATGTGTGAACATTGACATAAGGGATTCCAAGAACCAACCCCAAGTTTCCTGGTTTTCAATCTCCACTGTGGCCCAAGCTAGAGGAAACAAGTTGTTATTCCCATCCTTAGCAACTGCCACCAGAATTTGCCCAGGAAAGGCACCCTTGAGGTGACAACCATCCAACCCTATTAAAGGCCTACAACCCTTTGCAAATCCATCTCTCAATGGCCTTAAACAGATGAACATCCTCATGAACAATGGTGGCTCTGGCCTGTCAATACCATCAACAACAACATTGCACCCTGAACCAGGGTTGTACTTCATCACAGCTTTCCCATAATCCCACACCCTAGCATACTGCTCCCTAGCTGAACCAAATATCAGTAGTTTTGCCCTACACCTAGCTAGCCATGCCTTATAGTAACTCACATCAACTCCTAAATCATTCAAAATCCTAGCCCTAATCTCCTTAATTCTCCAACCAGGGTTACTCCTAAACTCTTCTAAATACCTCTCTGCTATGTATTCAGCAGTAAGCATCTTGTTCTTCTTTACTCTGAAGCAGGAATGGTCTAAATTCAAGGTTTTGATTTGCCAAGTTTGCTGCTTAACAAGTTTTGATGCAAACACCTTGAACTGACACTTTACCCCCCCCACACATGTACAAGCAGGCATTCTACAAGTGTAGCTATTGAACTCACAGCCACATCTATATCTACACTGAACTGTAATCCTTTTACTGTCATTATGCAAGTAGTAGAACTCATACCTGTTTTGAATGGCATGAAGTCTTAAGGCCCTCCTCAAGACTGAAGCATTACTGAATTTCTGATTTAACTTCAACTTGATTGGGTTGTCAAAGTCCACATCAGCATTAAACCAAGGAGCATAGTCCTGTTCCTCATCAGATCCACACAAACTCCTTGAATCATCTGAATCAGCATCACTTTCTGGATTCACCTTCGGTTTTCCAACATCCAAATCATTTCTCAACTCTACTCTCTTATCTTTGCCAACCCTGTCATCTACTGCACTCTCCAAACCTTTCCTAAGGCTCTTGTTCACTTTGGCCAAGATCTCCTTTGACCCTTCAATATACCATTCCTCATCCCCTTCATCAAATTCTTCTTCACCAGGTTCCCAATCTTGTCCCTCATCACTCAAATCTGAACTTGAATAACCAGATCCTTCACATCCATCATCCTTTTCTTCATCAAACCTCAACACTTTAGCATTAGCTGAGGCTTTCCTAGGTGGACTCTCCTCCCTTTGTTCAGTTTCTGTCTTCTTAAACCTAGGGCTCCTCCTAATAGTCGATGTATTTGAACTTTCTACCTTCTTATCCTTTTTTTTTGTCTTTGCAGGATTGGGTTGGGCCTCTTGTATGGGCTGACTAGGAGCTTCTGTTGTTACAAAAACCTCAACATACCCCTCTTCATTTACTGTCTCCAAAAGGCCCTTAACCTCTTCACTGTTAACTAGTTCCCTTTTCCCAGTGTTAAAGGTTTTCCCCTTCTGCCTATACCAACAGCTGTAATGCATAGGCACATCCATATCACCATTAACAAAACCATGAATTGCAGCTGTTCTAATCAAATGCACATCCAACTTAGATACTTGAACCTTCCTCTTCCAGTAACACCAACCACCACACCAATACAGCAGCTGCCTGTTTTTGGTTACTCTTTTAGGGACAAAAGCACCTCCCACTCTAAGGCAGATGTCAACCAAACTATCCTTGTCACCCATTATCTACCCACCAGTGAAAAACATATAAAACATATTAAAAGCCATGTAACTATACATGCACAATACGAATAAACAAATCCATCACAGCCACACAAACAAACACATAAAAAAATTGAAAATAAACATATACAAGCCAATGTAGGTGCTCAGTAACATAAATTAATCAACAAACCACACTTGCTAGTTTAATTAACAATAAACCACCTTAATTAATCTCTACTTTCAATTACGAAATCCAATTAACCTAAGTCGCATAGTCAGTTACAGAAATTGATTTATCAAGGCTTTCCTACTGTGGTCCCAAAATTTACCCTAATTACCCAATTATTGCAAGGTTTACAGCAATGAAGCACCAGTAATTGACGAAATTGCTATCAAAGGAGAGCAATTTTACCTTATTTTCTGTGAATTTCAAGCGGCTTTCGCACTTTTGTAGTTGAAGAAGATGATGAAGAAACCCTCCTGAGCTTATCTTCTCCAACGTTGACACCACCCTACACTCCACTTCTCAGCCAAGATCTCCTTTGGTTCAAAAGCGAAATCAATGAAGGTTCAGAAAGAATTCAATGCAGAAGGTTGCTGCGAATTCAATGAAGAAAGAAGTTTCGTGTTTTGCTGGGTGAAAATTGAAGTTCAAGCCAATTTGTGGGACCCACGTTAAATTTCCGTGACGGAAATCGTTAACTGGTGTTAACTTCCAACTTTTATATTTTTGGGAGGTGTTAAAATAAAAGTTTTTTTTTGGGGGGTGTTAAAAAACATTTTCAGCCTTTTGTAAGGTGTTAAAATCCAAAATATCCTTATTTTAATAATTATTTTGGTTCTTTGGATGAACATTGGCCTATGTGCTCTCTGCAATTTTTAATCTGAATTTGAACCATCAAATTTCAGGAAAATGTCAACCGAAGAGAAAAGGCAGCTTGGCACAGCCCTCACAAGACTATCCACCGATGACCTCAGTGGGGCTTTAGAGATTGTTGCCCTGAGCAATCCTGGGTTCGTAGCAAATGCTGAGGAGGTGGACCTCGATATAGACGCTCAGGTACCCTTTTCCTTATCTAGTTTGATCAGGATATATTGTCTGCCCTACAGGCTAGCGTCTTGTCAGATAAATTTAAGATTTTTTACATTTGACATGGCTTTTGGTTGCACAGAGTGAATCTACATTATGGAGGCTAAAATTCTTTGTAAAAGACGCGCTGCAAGCTCAAGGCAAGCCTGCAGCAAGCATGGGTGGCAACAATAACGATAACAATGAAAACACTATTAATAATTCTAAACGAAAAAGGGAGGCCTGCGACACCATTACCAAGACTGCCAAAAAGAAGAGTAAAAAGGTAGCATCTTGATTGTTGTAACTTGTAACAATGTAGAATAGATGAATTAAGCTCTGTAAGATCTGTAACTATAGTATTATCTTGAAAGAAATATCCCATTTTCTTAAAAAAAATTATGACTTCATTCCCAGTTTGGTGCTGTATAATTGACTGTTTTGATGTAAGATGTAGTCTGAACTAGGAAGTCAGTTTTAGAAGAGCAGTGAGTGATTGGATTTCTTACTGTAACAAGATGACGTTTCACCAAACCTTTGCCAAAGTGCCCTACTGGGAACATAACTGAAACTCAAGGTTTGAATTTCAGAAAGTTATCAACAGCCCTCAGATACTATGTGGAAAAAAATGCTGTCGAAAATGAAACTGGAACTCAGAGCGTATGGAGTATATCCCTTGAGTGGTTATGCTTATGTGTGGAAGGTTCTTCAAGGGATTCATTGGCGAACTCTGGTAGGCAGCAGGAAGGCAGGAACCTGCTGATCCATACTGACATCTTCATGACAACACCATTATTTTCCTATAATTAATCTTGACATATTGTAAAAATATTGCAAATTAGACGGTGCTCTTGGGTGCACCCGACTATAATGACACCTTTTATTCTTTAGGGTTGACCTATATGCTCTTTGTATTTGAAATATATGTTATTAAACTAATCCGTACTTGTATATATGTTTTAATTTTGTGTTTTTTGTTTTTTTTTTCTTTTTTTTTCCTAGCCTTTATGATCATTGCTTTTTATTCATGTTCTTTTTTTAAAGCAATTTTATTCATGTTCTTTGAAAAAAGCATTTATGTTATTCGAGTGCACAAATTAAATGACAAAAATTTATCAATATCTCCTTGTCAAAAAAGGAAAAAAAAACTGTTAAAATAAATGTCTAACTTTGACTTTTATATTAGTCATATATACCATTTTGATCAATGTTTGTCATAAAATACATGATTAAGCATGTCATATAATATTGTTGAATGTGTTCGTCAAAGTGAGAAATTTATTTCGAAACCAAGGGAGTAATTCAAGGATGAATTACCAACCAATGACGCTGAGCCTTTTCTACTTGCTAGTCGTGAGGCAGAGGTGTAAAATAGAGCGCCGTAAGCATTACTGTACATAGTCAATGCAACTACCAGACACTGAGAATTGCTGCACTTTACTCCGCATCATGCAGCAGCTATACATAGCTATCTATCTCACGTCAGAATGTCAGATATTATGTATTGGATCCAATGACCCGTACACGTGCGTGTTTCCAGCTGCAAATATACTCCAATTCTCAGTTTTTTTTTTTTTTTTTTTAATTATTAAATTAATGATTTTAACTTTGTAATTAATAAGTAAAAAAACATAAAATTAAAAAAGAAAAGGACAGTACTAATGTAATTGGTATCAAACACACATGCATCTTGCTTTTCTCCTAAACCCATCTTACCTTTTATAATACTCGTACGTAATTTCCTAATCAACCAATTTGTCCTTATCTTTTTCCCAAAATGAAAAATAAACCTAAAAAGATTGTTGCCTCGTTTAATTAAAGAAAGATTCTATATTCTTAATGGTCAATATGCTTACAACAAATGCGGGGTTTGTCAACTGATAATTTTTAATGGGAATTTATTTTAACTTTTGATTTTGTTTTTTAAATATTATTTTTTATTTATAAGATATTCTCTTATAAATGTTAATTTACTGTTTATAAAGATTGTTTGGTGAGAGTGAGAGATAGCAGCTCCATCTGACTGGTCATTCACTCCAATATCGCCGACATTCTAGGACATAAGAAAACACAAGTCAAATACAATTTCTAGCAACATGAAGCAGTAACAAACTGATGGAATTGGTGATTATTAGAGTGCTTAAACACTAACAATTAGCAATTAAAGCAACAAACTAGTGAGTCATAACAAATTAACAAGAAAATATGGGTAGAAATTAGTATTGGGCTAGGCTATAAATTGGTTATGGGCCATAATTCGGTTTAGATTTCGATTTTTGGTTTTTCAAACCTTAAAACCGAAACCAAACCATATTAATTTATAATTCGGTTTGATTCGATTTAAACCGCATTAGTTTCACCCCTAAATCATCATATTTGAATTTCCATGTCTTTTTGTTTTTGAGAAAGAATTTCCATGTTTGTTAGACACAATAAGTCAACAAAATCTTTTATTTTGAAATTAAGTCAATTAATTATATCTTTATTGTGTCAAAAATTATATCTTTATTAACCATATTTTGCCAATTATTAGGGAGAATCAACACTTTCAAAATTTAAACTAATTAACGCCTTCAATTTTTATTTATTTCAAAAAGTTTCAATATTATGCAGAGATTTCACTGATTAAAGACTTGCTTTTTTTTTTTTTTTTTTTCTTGAAAACAATTAAAGACTTGTGTTTAACATATACCTGATATGGTTACTCACATAGCATGAATAGCAGGTAATAACGTACCTTGAATAAGGGTTTACTTGAATTGGCAAAATCAGCATCTATACTTTAATAAACAAGATTATCCTATTAAAATAATGTACATTAGTATGTATATATAATCTTAGACGACATTTTTTTTTTTGACAATTAGACGACATTTATGCTATAAGGAGTCTTATGATTAGTTTAAATAGTAAATCATTCAATGATACAACATGCTGTCTTATAGGAATCATTGACATCATTTTGATTATCTTACAAAAACACCTTTAAATACCTTGATAGGAATCATTGACATCATTTTGATTATCTTATAGAAACACCTTGGTAATTTTTGACATTTAATTGCATGATGATAATATAGAATAGAAACTTGCAATTACCCAACAAAAATGAATATTAACATGCCATTAGAATCAACAAGTTGATGGAGAATAACCTTGATGTTGTTACCCTTAGAAAATCAAGAGATTCAAGATACATAAGTTGTACTCCGTATTATCTTTATGTATTGAGTAAGATTCAAGTTTAAGTTGTTTTTCAACATCGATGACTATAATAGTATTAATATGTAATCAAGCCAAGCTTAATATAACTTATTTATTAACATCAATCAAGAGACCTGAGACCCTTCTCACAAAGAAAACATGTAATGCAAATTATTCAGTTTACATCAGCCATCTCAATAATAACACTTTGCAAGAATCATTCAAACGAATATTTGTATTCAATACTTTGGACCACTAGGCATTTTCTTTTTTCCACGAAAAAAGCACCTTCTTTTTAAAAAATTCAATATACTAAAAATGTCCTTTTTAGCAATAATTTGTTAAACCTAGTTTTTTTTTTTCCTCACGTCACTTTCCATCTAAAGACCTCTTTATAAAAACAAATGATTTTTTTAGACTAAAGTGACACCCCTACAAATACAAATAAGTTGAGTTGATGATGCTCAGATTTGATTTGTCTTTTCGTAGACACCAAAGAGGGTGTTTGGTATGTGGGAATTGAGGATGGAATTGGGAGTTTTGATCCCAATTTTAAAAAAAAAAAATTTGTTTGTTTGATGAGAATGAGAATATTTATGGGAAAATTCCCACCATTTAAAATTACCTAGGGAGGGTAGGTAATAAATGAATGAGAATGAAAATAAGTTTAAAATGACATTTTTGTCATTAATGAAAACAATGAAAGGAAATATTAGTAAGGGTAAATTTGTAAAATTGTTATTTATTCCCTATATATTCCAATTCACTGTCCAAATAAGGTGTTGGTATATTTTCACGAATTCCCAACAATTAGTTCTCAATTAATTCTTACAACATCTCAAACGCCAGAAACTCTCTATTCACATAAACTTAGCAGCCAGTCATTTCTTGTTTTTACCGGCTTAGCCGGTCATTTCTGGGTTTTTAGTTTTTCTGATCAAACTTACTAATTACCCATTTTTGTTTATGAAAATTTTCTGGGATTTATTTTTATAAATATAATTATATAAATATAAATATCTAATAATAACCTTGTTTTGGTGGGAGCTGTCTCTTTTTTCTCTCCATTTATTGCTCAAGTGAAGTTGTGGGTTTTTATTATACGAGGTCAGTCTTAATCATCTTTATTTCAGTCATTTATTGACACTTGATTTTAATTTTTTTTTTGTTGGATATTTAAATCATGCAGAATTATTTTCTGGGTTGTGTTTATTTTGTTTCATTATGATTTGGGTATGTTGTAATTCATGATTTCATGCAAATTTTTATGTCATTTATGAATTTTCTTGTTAACAACGATGTTCAATATTATTGATCTTAAATTGTGATGCTTTTTCTACGAATTGTCAATTCAATTCTTCGTTAAAAATGATGTAAAAGTGTAAAATTTAACAAATAAATCTGAAGATGCCAGAATTTGCAAAATGAGGATTTGAATATGGCCTGTTTTGTAACTTGTATGTAAGGACTGTTCTGGGTGTTAGAGATTCATACTTATCATTTACACTTATATTAGTATTGGTTGTTCAGAAATTCGAGCCGACTTAACTAGAATCATTAACACTAATATTCGTATTGATTGTTCGAAAATTCGTGCCGACTTGACTAGAATTTGAGTGTGATTATGGTAATATGGTGTTATGATTGTTGAGGTGAAGTAATTGAATGAGCGTAAGGGCCTCACGGGAATCATACTTTAGTTAGTTGAAAATGGCGCTTACCCATAAAAAGATGGAGCTGTTGAGTGATGATTGGCTGGGGACCGGCTTATTTCAAATAAGGAAAGTAATAATTTATAACTTTGAGTAGGGGTTCACGAGGGTTATGTATCTGTTATTGAAATGGCAAACTACAATTATTGTTGTTTTGGTGCATTAGGAGCCACTAAGGCAATAGTTGTACACAATTTGAAGACAGTGTTCTTGGTTCTGATAATAGAACAACTTTGAACAGAAAAACTAAGTTAAAAGTCTTGCAGTAGCTAAGTTAAATGAAATTGTTGATCGCTGTCAGTGGAAGTTGTTTTTATGCTTTTAAAGTGGTCCATTTGTCCTGAAATCGAGAGCATCATAGGTGAAAATTTTGGTTTTAATCAACAATGTATGGCCATGTACAAATGCTCTCGAGTTCTGCTTGTGGATCACTTGTTTGAGTTTAGTTTGCTTCTGTAGTGTAGTTGATGCTTTTCATACAAGGACTGTCCTGCTTGTGGATGTGTGTAATGGTCTGTTAGAAGCTTAGATTTGAGGTATATCTTTTTGATTTCGAATGCAGGATTTCAGAGGCAAAATTCGACATCAGATTTTTTACACTTGAACCTTTTGCCTTTAAGAATGTCGGGGACGTCAGTTGAAGTTCCCCAGAATGGAAATATAAGCCCACTCGATGTTCCATATGCACTAGATGAAACTGAAGATTCTGACTTTTCAAAGCTGTTAGATAAGCCAAGGACTTTGACTTTGGAGAACAGACAAAGATCCCTTGATGAAAGGTCTCTTCATGACTTCCTTACGTCACCTCGGGTTTCAACTAAAAATGCTGATAATATTAGCCGCTTAGCAGATCATCTAGAAAATATTGTTTGCTCTGGTCGTCGATCTGGTATCAACACCCCGAGGTCTGGTTTTAGTACCCCTAGGTCACGTTCTAGCTTTGAGCCTCACCCGATTGTTGGTGAAGCCTGGGATGCATTGAGACGTTCTTTGGTTCACTTTCGTGGTCAACCTGTTGGGACTATTGCAGCCTTAGATAGTTCCGAGGAAAAATGCAACTATGATCAGGTAAAATCCTAATTTTATCTTGCCATTTTATCCGCCTTTTATCTCCATCCTGTAAGATGTTGAACCATATATCAGGTTGGTGAATAATGGAAATCTCATAATTGATCCTCTAAATTGAAGCTTGGAATCTATGTTAATTACATTTAGTTCTGATGTTTTCATGCTGAAAGAAAGTGTGCTTAATCCTGTGTGACTGTTATACTCTGGCGCACTTCCTTACCTGCAACAATATTTAAATCTAGGTGAATCGAATTTTCTGTAAGGTTTGCCGATTAGTTATTGAAAAAGGTCTAATTGCATTCTTTCTTATAGGTCTTTGTTAGGGATTTTGTTCCAAGTGCTTTGGCTTTTTTGATGAATGGGGAACCAGAAATTGTTAAAAACTTTCTTCTGAAAACTCTGCGCCTGCAATCATGGGAGAAAAAGATAGACCGGTTTCAACTGGGAGAAGGAGTGATGCCAGCTAGCTTTAAAGTTTTCCATGATCCAGTGAGAAATCATGAAACTTTGATCGCAGACTTTGGCGAAAGTGCAATAGGGAGAGTTGCCCCTATTGATTCTGGATTCTGGTGGATCATATTGCTTCGAGCATACACAAAAAGTACAGGAGATACTTCATTAGCTGAAATGCCGGATTGCCAGAAGGGTATGCGCCTTATTCTCAGTTTGTGTCTTTCTGAGGGATTTGATACATTTCCGACTCTCCTCTGTTCTGATGGTTGCTGCATGATTGATCGCAGAATGGTAAGCTCGGTCATACAACTTTCTACGCTGTTTCTATTGACTTTTGAAACTGTCTCTTTCTATTGTATGATGATGACTTCTTTGTAAGTTGTTAGTGGAATGAGGAAATGCGCAGTTTTCATATGAATATGAGCTCATTTAGTAAGAATGGTGTATTGTGAATGAGATCAAAATTGACTAGGTTAGTTCCATCCTTGGTTTGATGTGTCAAATAGACGAGCTTCTGTGGATTGTCAGTTTGTCACTACATACTGTTGCCAAATAAGAATCGACCAACAAGGTGTTAAATCAGATCACTGTAAACCTTGTAACCATGACTAGTCACTCATGTTCTTCCACCATATATCAAAGTTGGTTGAAGTTGAGTCCTGTCAATAATTAATTTGGATCTTTTACCAATTAGTATTATCTTTGTCTTGGCAATCACCATTCTGAATTATTTACTTGCCTCCAATTGTGAGGGTGCTTAGCTTTTTTGATGATAGTTGGTTTGCTTTGCATGGATGTTAATGTTTATATGGAGTTTGAAGTTTGAATACCTGTTTGAATGTTTTAATGTCTTGAACTCTTATAAATCTCCATTTGGTCGTAATAAGCCTAAATGTTACTTTGCCCTTGGCAATAAAGATGATGTCCTGTGTGAGATAGAGGAGCTACGATAAGCCTACTCAAAGTCATAAGTGACATAGAGAGCCATAAGTAGGAAATTAGAATCTATAGCTTTCATAGAGGCAAACTTTGTCAGATAATAGGACTGACATTTTGTTCAACAGATGTTAACATTAATATAAGCTATGTTTTAAAAACTGGAAAACCATACTGTTATTACCTCCATATTCTCTAAAGATTTACTGCCACAAATGTTGAAATTCAAAAATACATCATTGTAGATTTTGTAGAACCTTTGTACCCAGTTTATTCCATACAGACATGCTGTACATGATCTGAGGACTTATTTTCAGACTGCTTATACCGCGTTTCTACTTCTGAATCCTGATATTCAATTTAACATGTGGATGCTGTGGTGTAGGGTGTTTATGGATATCCGCTTGAAATCCAAGCCCTGTTCTTTATGGCTTTAAAGTGTGCTTTAGTTTTGCTCAAGCAAGATGTTGAGGGGAAGGAGTTCATTGAGCGGATTGTCACACGTCTAAATGCTTTGAGCTTTCACATGAGAAGTTATTATTGGATGGACTTCAAGCAGCTTAATGATATATATCGATACAAAACAGAAGAATACTCTCATACTGCTGTAAACAAATTCAATGTGATGCCAGATTCTCTTCCAGAATGGGTTTTTGATTTCTTGCCTAATCGCGGTGGCTACTTCATAGGAAATGTCAGCCCTGCGAAAATGGATATCCGTTGGTTCTGCTTGGGGAACTGTATTGCAATCCTTTCATCCATGGCCACAGCAGAACAATCCACTGCTATCATGGATCTAATAGAAGCAAGGTGGGAAGAATTGGTTGGTGAGATGCCACTAAAAGTTTGCTATCCAGCCATTGAAAGCCATGATTGGCGCATTGTTACAGGATGTGATCCTAAGAATACACGATGGAGCTATCACAATGGGGGATCCTGGCCAGGTACACGCCTTTTCATTCTTATGTTAAAGTACTATTCTCATACTGTGCAGGAGATATCTGGCCCGGAGAGTACAATTCTTTTTGCGGCATGATGTTGCAAAGGCCAGTATAATAAGTATATGCACTTTTGAAGTGAGTTATTGGTCCCTTAGACACAATATGCTCTCTTAAAAACTGTGCTAAAGATATCATGATCAATATAGGCTCTTCCCTCAAAAATTAACGAGTCTCATACATGGTGAAAAATTTGTAGTGGGGAGCATCCTGGTTTTTTCCAGTTTGTTCTCGAGTGTTTAGACAATGTAGAGAGAAAATTATGTATGTTATACATAACCTACTTAGACTCAAATAACACAATTTATGCCAGGTGGTGGGATTTTAACTTTTTTTAGAAGGATGCTTTACTCTTCTTGAGCTCTATAAAGGTGCATCTAACGTAAACTGCAAACTTCTGTGGTTCAGTGCTCATATGGCTCCTAACAGCTGCATGCATCAAAACTGGACGCCCACTGATAGCAAGACGTGCCATAGAACTTGCAGAGTCACGGTTATTGAAAGACAACTGGCCTGAGTATTATGACGGGAAGCAAGGGCGATACATTGGGAAGCAAGCCCGAAAGTGTCAGACATGGTCCATTGCTGGTTATCTAGTGGCAAAGATGATGCTAGAGGACCCTTCACATTTGGGTATGATCTCTCTGGAGGAAGATAAACAGACGAAGCCTGTCATGAGAAGATCAGCTTCCTGGACCACCTAATTCAAGAATTGTTCCTTTCAATTAGCTTAGGGTGTAGAACCTAGCTCACTGTACACCAGGAATTGAGATTTCTTTGCTTTATGCCTTTCTTGTAAATGCACATTTCTTGCTTAGGTGATCCCCTTCCCCATGATTGGTCGTGATCGAATTATATGATGCTACTTGGTGCATAGAGCATGCGATTCACTCACACCAGATGCCCGAGTGCATGTAATTCATACATTGGAGGTGCATAGTGTTCATTTGCACATGGTCCATAGGTATACACACGACTAATTTATGGTGAAATTAGCTGGAAGGAAAAAAAAGGCCATTGCCTCGAAATAAAGTTGTTTTCCGAAATATGGATTGAACATAGTATTCCAATATTTGCCTTTTCTTTTTGTTTGTGAATGATGAATGAAACAATCTACATTTGTGAATTGATATCCCACTACTCATTCAAGTTTGTTTATTTTATGTTAAGGTCAAGATTACTCAGTACCAGAAAGGCGGGCTCCTTAGTGCTCCTTTTGCATGGTTGGGGAGTCCCCTAAACAGTTGGGAATCTATGATCGCATATATCTTAAAATACCTTCAACGTTTTTTGCTACAATTGTTTTGTGAAAATGATTTTTGTGAAAGTCTCAAGGTTTCACTCTATATTACAAAGTTGGCCAAGCAAAAATCCTACATGACTCATAGTTTTATCCCTTGATAGTTTTAAAAAACTGTCATTAAAAGTTGGTTTCTCACACAAGAGATATCTACTACTCATCTAATATGAACCATGCCCATCTAATGCCTCAATTAAATATGAATTAGGGGCTAAACTTCAAGTCTTCAAGATATGAAGGTGAGTTGGTGACTTGGTGTCCAACTCGATCCCTATAAACAAGAAAGAGGTGACATTTATGTAATGTTCACAAAAAATTAAACGTGTGTGTTATATTATGGGATCGTTTTAAGTTTTTTAATATGGAAATACAAGTAAAATTAATGTTAAAACTAAATATGAAAAGATATTGCTTAATTTAGATTTTGATTTGCTTAATTTTCCGCATTTTTTCATCATCTTTGAATTGAAAATTATAAGGAAACTTACCGTAATCATTGTAAGTAATCCACACATATTTACTCAAATTTCTATTTTAAATACAAAACTTGCTATAACCAAGGATTCCTAAAATTTATACAATTTAACCGAGATTTTCTCATAGTTCACAAACACACTATCTCGGCATCTCCTCACCAAAATAAACAAAAGGCTATGTTAATTTTTTATTTTAATACCAATACTCTTTTAATCTAATTTAAGAAAAAATAAAGTTATAAAATCACTTTTTCTTTCCTTTTTACAAAATCACATTCCTTTTTCCTTTAAAAAAAAAACATTTTTCACTCTATTTATATTTCCAAAAAAAAAAATCCAATTATAATTTTTTTTTTTTTTTGAAAGAAGTCCTAAAGCACGCTAAATTTCATTAATTAAAGCCATACGACATCTACAATTGACAATTAATGATAATGAAAACGAATTCAACAAAATCAAACAAGAATTAATCGGGGAAGGGCTAAGAATCCAAATACATAAATATAACAATTCGGCACATTCTCGATTTGTTGTCTTATACAACTTTTTGAGTGGATCTGTAATAGCTTCGCTATTTTGTAAGAAAGTAAATTCTTGTGCTGATTCCGTAACCCGAATCCGAGCCATAATCAATCGTAGCCCCGCACAACCGAAGACCAAATTAAACACAAATAAAACCTTGTCTCTTTCGAAGAAGATTGAAAAAACCTTGTTTTTCGAAGGAGATAAACCCTTTCTTTCGAGGGAGACATTATAATAACATAAGAAACAGAAGCTTAAAAGAAAATAAAGATTGGGGCTTTCCACCAATGAAATCCGATGGAAGCCCCTTTAAAATTGACAATGAAAGCTAGAGTTTAGAGAAGAGAGAGGGGAGGCTAGGTTTTTTTTTTTTTTTTTTTTTTTTTTTTTTTTTTTTTTAATCCGAGAGATAATTTTTAAATCCAATTATAAATTTAAGATTGATTTGATAAAATCGTATTCACTTCCTACAAATAAGATAAATATAAAATCAAAAAATTTAGTCCAACAAAGTCCCTAAAAATCATTCATAAATTCCACAAATCACTCAAAAAAAAAAAAAAAAAAAAAAAATCCACTAAAAAAAAAGGCTAATTTATTTTTTCCATTTCTTTATCTCTCCTCATTTCTCATTAATATTCATTCTCAATTTTATGGAAAATCTTTAGCTAATACACCATTTTCTCTCTCTTCACCTCCATTACTACACCACCTTCCCAATTCTCAATCAAAATCCAATCTTGATTAATTTATAACAGCAAAGAGGGCAAAAAAAACCTAATTTCTGAAAAAAGTTTCCAACTTTGAAGAAATTGAGAGAAGATGAGGCCTCAGAGAAAGACGATCCATACGATTATGGCGTGGTTAAGAAGGCAACCGCCGAAAGTGAAGGCGTTTCTTGCGGTGGTCGCCGGAATGGCGGCGTTGGTGTTGCTGAGAGCGGTGGTTCGTGACCACGATAATCTCTTTGTTGCTGCTGAAGCTGTTCATGTTATTGGAATAGCTGTTCTTATCTATAAACTCACAAAGGAGAAAACTTGCGCTGGTATTCTTCTTTTTGCTTTCATTTTCAGCTCATAATTTGTTTTTTATTTTGTTTTTTTGATGTTGAATTGTATAATTAGCTGTAATAGTTCATTAATTACAAGATCAAATTGGGTTTTTGTTTAGATTCAAAGGCTCTTATTAAGGGGGTTTGGTGGTTTAATTTGTGCAATTGTTATTGAAAATGTTTATAATTTATTGTAGAGGATTTGTATCGAATTAAGTATTTGGTGCTTCATATGGTGTTCTATTTTGCTCAATTAGGTGGATTTTGGAATAGAAAGAATTTTGTGGCGATTTTGTCTCGATTTTTATTAGTGTACACTGTATCTTAGGGATCCTTCTGTTGGAGGGGGTTGTGGGACGGGGCGGTTGCTCGGGGAGGATGTGGATTGATTCAAGATTCTATCATTTGTTGTTGTTGTAAGTTGGAGAGAGCAAGTTCGAGTTTATTCATCATATCCTGGTTGCCCTCCTTTGACAATATATGGGAATATGGGATATGTTGAAAATGAAATGTATGAAGTATTTTTAACTCGGCATTAAGCTGTATTGAAATAAGGTTGCTGGAATGTTTGTATTAACTGTACATCTATATGATTAGTGGTAGTGAAATTATTTCAAGAGAATGAAGGTGGTTTATGATGAAGGCAATGTGTCTTCCTTCTTGTCTGTGGTTGATAATATGTGTGGATATAACGAAAAGAAATGTAATTATCTGTGTGGAGTAGTTGTAATGCTAATTGCAATTCAGAGGCTAGACTTTGTGTATGATTGGGAGTGAATTTTCATGAGAATGGAGATGGTTGATGATCGATCAATCAATCAATCAAAGCCTTAATCCCATAAGTGGGGTCGGCTATATGAACCAAATTTTGAAATACCAAATGACACTGCTGTCTTTGTATTTTTGTATTCTATAGCTGTAGCTACAATCTTGTGCGGTGAAATCATCTTTTCTGGTTTTTGAATAAATTTTTTCCACTTTCAATGATTTGCAGGACTCTCGCTTAAGTCACAGGAGCTTACAGCTATATTTTTAGCAGTTAGGCTGTATTGCAGTTTTGTCATGGAATATGATATCCACACGCTGCTTGATTCAGCTACCTTGGTTTTCACTTTGTGGGTCATCTATATGATTCGATTTAACTTGAGGTCAACATATATGGAGGACAAGGACAACTTTGCTCTATATTATGTGGTGAGTGAAAATACGCTGACATTCTTTGCACCATTATCCTGATGATTGGAAATCTTTAAATTATTACTCTATCATTATCTTATTTGGCTTGGGATGGGAACATTTGGGAGTAAATTACAAAATTACTTGATACCCTTTACTAAAACTCTTTTCCTTTTCAAAGGCAATATATAATATTTTTTCACCCTTTTCCAAATTCCAATTTCCACATCATAAGACCCTCCCCCCAATATTAAAAAAAAAAAAAAAAACAAAACAAAACAAAAAACTTGGTACTCCATATTATTTTTATGAGGAATGCACCTCCTATGTTCCAATTGAGATCATAATCCTCAATCCCTACCGGAAATCCCACATATCAAATAAGCTGATGCAGTAGTGTGGTAACTGGATGTAGTAGTGGTGATAGTTTCCTTATATAATATTATTGTAGTAGCCAAAGGGTGATGATGAGAACAGATGGATATTAGAAGGTCAACATAGTCCTGTAGACTTTCTGTTCATGGAATATGGATGTGCTGATTTTTCCATTAAGGGTGTTTGGTGTTTTAATTTTGAACAGCTCCAAGGACTAGTGCATGAAAATTGCAAGTCAAAGGATCTTATCGATATAAGTGGTGTATTCCATAGAAAGATTAGATGCGCACCCCCCCCCCCCTCTTCTCTCTCTCTCTAGTCGGTTACTCGGTTGTGTAATATCCTGTAAACAATTTTATGATGGGCTTGATAGGAGTTGCTATTCTTGCTAAAATCCTAGAAATTTAACTTCTTGCTTTGAACCAAATCACCACTAAAATTCTATACAGCCACAGCTCACATCACATGGGCTCGACCTTGGTTTGCCAGTTAGATGTTCTGCTTGAACTTTTCTCAGTTGTCTTTATTATCTTTTTGCTCTGTTTTGTTTCCTTCTCATTATCTCATGCGCTTTCTTTTAAAGGTTCTATTTGATGGTAAAATGTTCATTATTAGTCAGTTATGTGCTTGTTTAAAAGATCATAGCTTTCAGTTTAATTGTAAGTCTTGTTTTGGTAGGTCAACTACCTAGACTCTAGTAATGCACAAGAGGACAGTGGTAGGGCATCTAGATGTTATTGGCCTATTGCTATTGCTAGATAGCGCACCACCTATCAAACGGAATGTTAATTAATGTTATTTACTCTTAAGGTTAATATAATACAAATGTAGCCTTGTAGCCATCTTTGGTGATAATTTTTTTTTTTTTGGTGCCTGTGCATTTTCCCATGTACAAACTCCTATTACTTGTTATATAATAACTGTGTTAACACCAGGAATGGTATGCGACCCTACCAGGAAGGGGATGCACTCCTGCCAGCTCTCTAGGGGGTGTGACACTGGCTTCACAGTCATTGTGGCTTTGAGCTGACAATTTTGGGAAACAAAACCATTTTGATGCATTTTGTGGACTTTGATGATTCCTCTTATATTAGTAAACCAAGTCTTCCTGCCACACTTACTTTATGCTAAATTAGTGTACTCTGCCGTATATATTTTCCATGAATGTTCCATTTTTTAATTGCGGTAAATGGTTTTAATTTTCTCTATCCAATATTTTGCAGCTAGTACCATGTGCTGTTTTAGCAGTTTTGGTTCATCCATCAACTTCGCACAATATCTTAAACAGAATTTCGTGGGCCTTTTGTGTATATTTAGAAGCTTCCTCGGTGCTTCCTCAACTTCGGGTTATGCAAAATACTAAGGTCCAGCATCTCGGAAAAGCTTAACCAAAATATTTCATTGTTTAGATGCTCTTATTCCTGACTCTTTCATTTTATTTTCAGATTGTTGAACCGTTTACGGCGCATTATGTATTTGCGCTTGGAGTAGCTAGGTTCTTGAGCTGTGCCCATTGGGTTCTTCAGGTTTGATGTCGACTTGAACCTCTTTGAATTTATCTTATATGAGGAAATTCACATAAACTTCCCCTTTTCTTTCTCTGCATCCAATTCTTGAGATTTAGAGACAATTAAAAGGGAAAATGATAAAGATATAGTAAACTGTGTTCCTCTCCCTGTATTTACCTCCTAGTGCGATCGAGATATTGTAGGGTTGCTGTACCCTTTTTGCATCATTTTCCATCACAATCATTGATGACCTGAATTAGCGTCCAACAAGCTTTCACTGATATGTTTGTTCTTTGGACTAGTTTGGAAATTTATGTCTGGGGATTGATGCTGTCCAGCTTGTTATATTGTTATGTTGTTCCCATAAAATATTCCAGGCCTGACATAATATCATACTGTTTCAAAATTTCTGAACGACCCTGTTTATGGAAAGTCCAATAGTAACTTTAGTTAAGAAAGCGTTAGCGGTTAAATTGGTTAAATTTAAAAAGGGTGAGAACAAAGGTGGGATCTGCTATTTATCTGCAATGGCCGATATGCACACAAGCACAAGAAACAATGTTTCCAAAGCTTCATGTGGCCTGTATGGATCATGGTTTTAGGATCCAAGTTGTCAAACTGGCTAAGTATTTTTTGTAGAGTTGGTTCCTTTAGTTCTGCCTTCTGGTATTATCCTCCCCTTCTCCTTCTCAATTTCTGTGACAAACCTACTCTTTGACCGTTTCAGGGCTTTAAAGGTCTGACCCATAGTATGCACCTCAATTGAACAGCTTAACGTTGTGTATTGTTAGCAATCATGCATAGGGGTAGTGCCGTAGAGGGAGAGGGAGGAAAGGGAAGAGGAGTGAGGAATGGTTTTGTAATTTCCCTTCCAGATTTTTCCAACATCGAGAGGTTTTGGTTGATTAAAATGAAAAGGAAAATGGATCCTTACAATATTCTAATTTTCCTGCCCAATTCATATCCAGACAATTGAAAGAGTAGCCCTCTCAATTTCTCATCCAACCATAGGAGCTTGCACTATATGTCTGCATCTGCTAGTGTTTCTGCATAGACTTTTAGCATTATAAGTTAAAGGCAATAAAATGGTAGCTTGGAGGAACTGGTACACCTGCAGCCTGTCCAACTGCTTGTTATCATTAGCGAATGTCAGAAGGCACTGCAGACAACAATCATTTTTCCATCAATATTCTTATAAACATGCATTTGTGTAGCAAACTAGCAATACAATGCATAAATTCTGAAGGTTCTTGATCATATATTTCAAGCAATGACTGTTTTCTGCAATCTTCACCAGGTTTTGGACAGTCGTGGGCACCTTCTAACTGCTTTGGGATATGGACTGTGGCCATCATTTGTTCTTATCTCGGAGATTGTGCAAACTTTCATTTTGGCAGACTTCTGTTATTACTATGTTCAAAGGTTGCCATTCTTGTGCTAGTCTTATATGTTGCTCTTATTTGACTAATTGCTTTTGTTGAACATATCATGATTGTTATGGCTCTTACTGTCTGTCTTACAGCATCTTTGGCGGGCAACTTGTCCTACGCCTTCCCTCAGGAGTTGTGTAAACTACAGTTTATAGGAGGCTGCATCAACGAAAATGGTTTTGCAAGCTCAATGGTGGTTTAATGTTGCTTATTTAACCGTCTTTGCACTCCATATGGGCTATCATGCACTTCTAGCATTAGCATAGCCCAATCCAGTTAGGGGTTGTGTAAAAGTTAGAGATGAAAGGAGAACATTGGATTAATGTTGAATCATACGTTATTTATCTGGAAGAATACATTAATTTTACAGCTTCAGAAACTCGGAAACATAGATAACTGAGTATCTGGAGCAATTAAAACCCTGTTTCTCATCACTTGTATTTTATGTGCTTGTACCTGTATTTCATGGATATGATATAGCTCATTTTTCACTTTTGGGGATTCTTGTCTTCTCCTCGCAAATTATTTAAAGTAGACTTTTGCCTTGTGATTGGTGAGCTATCAGTATCAGTTCCATCATCTACTGTGAAAGTTATGATAATTTGCTTTTTTGCTTGATACCCTTTTTTTTTTTTTTTTTTTTTCCATTCAAAAAGAATTGTTTTTTTGGTGTTTAGAGAGCCATAAGGGTGGGTGTGATGAGAATCGATTTCAGGATTTAATTGGAATCGGGAGAGAAGCTCTAACTAACTAAGCTATCTTTTTGTTTTGAGAACTGTTTTGTTTCTAAAAGATTGTCTCATCTACTCATAAATATAATATTGAAACACAAGGTTGACATCTAATAATCCACATATGAAAGAAGAGAAGTCAATATTAGTTACCCGTTGTAATAGTATTTGAGTCTATTTTCACGGATTTACTCCTCCAGTGTCATACTCCCCGTTTTTTTAATTGCAACAAATATTTAAATTTGGAAAAAAACATATGAGATTTTTTTTTTAAATGACCAGCCTTTGAAACAATAAAGGTGTGAAATGAATCAATTACAATAATCAAACTATGTTCAGTATTTTAGTAAGTCCAAAGTACTACAGTTATATAAAAACGTGGTGATGTAAGACGTGTAACATCAGAAGCGCAAAAAGGGGGGTCACTCAAGTATTGACCAACGTCGTCGACTGATATTCCTTTGAATTTTTTTTTTGCTTCCTCGAGAATTTCTTCCTAAATTCAATTTTCAATTAAAAGTTATAATCATCTCGAAAACTACAAGCATTTGGTTAATTATTGGCGCAATTTCTATTGGTGAGTGAAGATTTCTAATTTCTCTTTTTTACTTTTAACTTTTTCAGCATTTTGAAGCAACGAATTTTGCTAATTTGTTTAAAATTTGTACCTTTTCATTCATTATTAGCAGATAAAGATCAAAGAATCATTTTTTTTAAAACCCTGAACTCACATTGAGGGTTTGCTGAAATTTGGCTTTCATGGAATGATGGGTCCATAAATTTTTGTTAATACGTAATGAAAATTATAAAGTTACCATATTTTTACTTAGGTTTACCTAAATTGTCGTCCTCAACAATGTCATGAATTTTTTGTATAAAAAAATAAAAATAAACAATGTCACGAATTTTATGATCATATGATGTAAGTTGTAACACTTATGGCCGTGGTTGGTTTTACATGTACTTGTGTGAGTTGGTAAGTACGAGTAGTCATTTGGTTGAATGTTTAAATTATGCTTCTTGTGATCCTTGGAAGTGGTAAAAACCCGATTGTTCGGGAAATTTATTGTTAAATTTGATTTATATGTTATCTTATGTCTATGTGCCACATTTGATTTATAAGACATTCTTTAAGGATTTGAGACAATTTATTGTTAAATTTTAATCATCATTCACTAATCACTATGTTAAGATTGTTAACACTTTGTATTTACATTTCCAAGTATTATTGTACGTCATATTTACTTTAGGACGACTTGAAATATGAAATAGAAATGTGGCTAATCCTTCAAACAACAGAGGGAGTATAGTTTTTACTTCAAAGTGAGCTTTGTATAGATTTAATAATGGAAGTATTACGAAGTATGATACTTGTATGACTTACTGAAGATCATTCTCACATGTTACTAGGTTTCCGGTATGCAGTAAACCATGCATAACAGGATGGACTGTGACAATAGTGAATACAAAGTCTTAAAGTCACAATTTCACAAGACTGTTCGAATCATGAGAGCGAAAATAATTCGTCAAAAAAAGATGAAGCAGATGCAACCTGCAAGGTTGTCCTTATTGAGTCAAATAAAAGCAGTTGTCAATCATGGAGATGCTGAATTTAGTGATCCAAATGCACTATTGCAAAAAAAAGCCAGACTTTTGAGAATGTTAGCTCTACGCGAAAAAAGGATGGATTGGCATCCTGCTACAGACTTCAGCATTGGATGCAGTCAGCAAATTAATCATCCAACATTCATTGACAAAATCGATTCAAACACGGGAGGAGGAGTAGAAGTAGATGCAGGTAGGACTTCTACTTCAAGCAAATTACATTCATTTTGTTGAATATGCAATTATTGCAGGTAGATTTTCTTTTGAAATGTTCCTGTCTTGTTACAGTTGTGCTTGAGTGCCGTGATGCATATACACCTTGCTTTATTTTTCTCTGTCATGACTTCAGATCAGCTCCTTTTTCTGAATTATTTGTGTGCTTTATATTTATCATAGAAGGTTATTGTAAAGGTCACAAGGCATTGGACTTATGCATCTCTCCATTTCTAAGTCCCTTTTACAAGTGTTAGTAAACAAGGTTCTCTGGACTTGTCCCTTAGTTAGTGTCAACAGGTTGGCACATAAGAACAAGGTTTGGCTGATTTTTAAAAATTGAGTATCTAATGAAGTTTCGCAGGTAGACAGAAACCGAAATGGTAAACAGTCTTGTACAGAAAATGGTTAAATTATTGCTCTGAACTCTCAACAGTTCAACATACATTGCATAAACATATTTTATGTTGGTGTTTCTTTGGACTTCAATGTATAAGCAAATGTATTTCATTGAAATTCCCCTCGGTTGTTTAGGGGCCATTACACCCTGTGAGGACTCTGAGGAGCTAGTAAATCATACGTCTCCTGAAATCAAGCAAGGATGCTACATAGGGGTTGAGGAGGATACTGCAACTCAAGATGAATCTGAAAATGACTCTGAAGATGAGAATGTTGCCAACATATGGAAGGAGATGGAATTTGCAATGGAATCTTGTAAGGTATTCTTGTGCTTTTGTTAAGAATTTACTGATTGAGCATTAAACCCTGAGTATCAAGTGTATGGGGTTAATACCATTCTAGATAAGAGGATAGGACTATTTATAGACGTAGTTATAGTCTGATGATTCCCATTGGTTTTATATGATTCTAGGAATTTCCTGAGAATCAGTTTTCCGATGAAGAAAAAAAGGAAGATGAAGATGACTGTGACCATTCTTATATCTTAAAGGATGATATTGGCCATGTTTGCCGAGTGTGTGGACTTGTGCAAAAGGGAATACAAGATATGTTTGAGTTTCTTTATCCAAAGGTAAAGACAAAGCTCTTCAGGTTTCTTCTTTTAACATATGTATGTTGGTAATTCTGATTAGGAGTTTTATGAGAGTTTGCATATAGTGTGAGCATTTGAGCTTGACTTAAAGTGCACAACCTGTTATTTTTAAATTCAGATGCTTACTTCCATTGTTCTACTTCTTATTCTTCTCTTTGTTTGCATTGTCATGATAATTTTATTTGTGACTTAATATTTTGGTTGACCAAGATGCACCCTTCTTGTAGTATATATACAGTGTAGGATTTTGGTTACTATTATGACCTTCAGTGAATCTTGTAGTGGTGAAAGGCCATTTCTTGTGTTTACTAGCCTTGACTGATTTCGAAGTGACCATCAATGTGAAAAACCATTTCTTGTGCATCAGATCCTTTTCTTCCGCTACATCTTTGCAAATTAGTACTATCTGATCTAAGTTTTCTTCTTGATACAGAGAACAAGGATGAAGTCTAGATACCAAAATGAATCCCATAAAACTGAAGATAACAAGCCAGTTGACAGTCTTCCTGACTTGTGTAACCTACTGAACATGGATCAAAGTGTAATTGAAGTTATAGCTCACGCGGAGCACATTAAAAAGATGAAACCCCATCAAATTGAGGGTTTTAATTTCCTGCTTAGAAATTTGGTGACTGAGAATCCACATGGTTGCATTTTGGCTCATGCTCCTGGCTCCGGAAAAACATTTATGATCATATGTTTCATGCAAAGCTATCTCGCTAAGTACCCTTCTGCTAGACCATTAGTAATCCTCCCAAAAGGAATTTTGGGCACATGGAAAAAAGAATTTCAGAGGTGGCAACTTGATGATATTCCCTTATATGATTTCTACTCGGTGAAGGCAGCCAGTCGTTCACAGCAGCTGAATGTCTTGAAGCAATGGGCTGAGCAGAAGAGCATTCTTTTTTTAGGGTACAAGCAATTCTCTTCCATTGTGACTAGTGATGTTACTAGCAATGAAAAGGCTGCCTGTAAAGAAATTTTGGTGAGAGCTCCAACAGTTATGATATTGGACGAGGGCCACACGCCAAGGAATAAAAATACTGACACGCTGCACTCACTAACCCAAGTTCAGACACCTCGGAAAGTTGTGCTTTCTGGAACCCTTTATCAGAATCATGTCATAGAAGTCTTTAACATTCTGAACCTTGTTCAGCCTAAATTTCTGAAGTTAGAGCGTAATCGTGTAATAGTAAGGCGTATTATGAGCAAAGTTAAGATTTCTGGGGTCAGAAAACAGTTGACAGGAGCAGGGGATGCTGCTTTTTATGAATTAGTGGAAAATACACTGACTGATGATGATAATGAACAAAGAAAACTTGGGATCATAAAAGATTTGCGTGAGATGACAAGCCAAGTTCTTCACTATTATAAAGGTGACTCTTTTGATGAGTTACCAGGACTCATAGACTTTACGGTCTTGCTCAATCTTAGCCCGAAGCAAAAGGTTGAAGTTGATGAGATGAAGAAATTGAAGGAAAGAAAGTTCAGAAGTAGTTCTTTGGGAAGTGCAGTATATTTGCATCCCCAGCTGAAGCAGTTCTCTGGGAGCAGTAACGAAAGCAATCAAGAAAATCGGATTATGAGTGATGAGAAACTGGATCAAATGATCAAGAAAATGAATCTTATTGATGGGGTGAAAGCCATGTTCTTCCTCAATATGCTACGTTTATGTGAAATTGCAAAAGAAAAGTTGCTAGTTTTCAGTCAGTATCTCCTGCCTTTGAAGTTTTTAGAGCGGTTAGCAGTGCATCACAAAGGTTGGGCTATCAGCAAGGAAATATTCATGATAACAGGTGAAACAACACCAGAACACCGTGAATGGTCCATGGAACAGTTTAACAGCTCACCTAATGCTAGAGTGTTTTTAGGATCGATTAAAGCGTGTGGGGAAGGAATATCACTTGTTGGAGCATCACGTATTTTGATACTTGATGTTCATCCAAACCCTTCTGTCTCTTGGCAAGCAGTATGCCGGGCATTTAGGCCAGGGCAACTGAAAAAAGTGTTTACCTATAGACTGGTTGCAGTTGATTCTCCTGAAGAGGACGACCACAGAACTTGTTTTAAGAAAGAAATAATAGCAAAAATGTGGTTCGAGTGGGATGAATTTTCTAAGAAGAAGGATTTAGAACTGGAATCCATTGATTTAGAAGACTGTTGTGATATTTTCTTGCAGAATCCTCAGCTTAGGAAAGATGTAAAAGCTTTGTACAAAAGGTTTGCGATTTATTTATTTGATTTCTTATCTGAAATATAAATATTATCAAGTAATGAAAATAAATCTCCTCTCTTCCTTTTGCAGGTAATCTGAAGTAGTGAACCTGCCTTGCTAGAAGGACCTGTAAGGTACTCTCGAAAGTATGTGCTCCCATATGATATTTCGACTGTCCAAAGGGGAAGAGGGATTCTTTATCGTATGACTTATCTTTTGCAGTTTTGCATCACCCGTGAGCACTACTCCCAGATGCGTCCTAACTATATCTTGTGCAACTTTTTGTGCAACACTTAGATAGTTCTGTAGATTATGCACAATCTTATGTTTAATTTGCGATTTGAAATTTAGGAATGGCAAGAAAATAAGAATAAGTTTTTGTTCTGGCTTTTACAAGGAATGGTGCCTTTAAGAAACTTTGATATAAATGATACATTTCACACCTTGCAACATTGTGGAATGCTAGTCTTTTTGTACATAATGTTCAATTGCTCAACAAATGGTATAACAAGAACAGACGGGCATGAAGTCCAGTCATTGCAACAAATTATTCATTTGGATTTGATTTCTGTCTTGTTAACACTTGTTATTCGCTCTATACATTGCTCCCAACTCGCATACAAAATGAACAATGATAGAATTATTAGAATTAAAACATTTAATCCTGGAGATTGGACAAGAGTTCTTCCATAAAATAGTGTTAAGGAAAGCCTTTTTACTCTTGTCTAATGTTCAATATCTTCAATAAACTATGGCTTTGGTAGGCTTGCCTTTATATTGTCCTCGATTTCGAGCTCTATATACTGCAAAGCTTTATATATCTCATTTGATCTAGGGTGAGATCTATCAGCAACTCGGAACTCGTGCACTTTTCCATTAACCTCCAGCCAACTACAGCCAGGAGTCTTCTTCAGACCTTTATTTTTCAGAAAACTTCTCATCTTTGCTACTTTGTCCCACTTTCCGGATGCAGCATATATGTTAGACATCAGTACATAGTTCCCTGCATTTGTTGGTTCAATTTCAATCAGTTTCTCAGCAGCCAACTCAGCAACTTCGGTCTCTGAGTGCATTTTACAAGCACTTAACAACGGACCCCATACACGGGCATCTGCTTTAATGGGCATCGAGTTTATTAGCTCTTTAGCTTTATCAATATGCCCTGCCTTACCCAACAGATCCACCATACAAGCATAGTGTTCTTGACTAGGTTGGAAACCAAAGGTTTCTGTCATTTCCTTAAATATTTTCCACCCTTCATTAACATGACCAGAATTAACACAAGCTGTTAGTAATCCAAGAAATGTTATTGAGTCTGGTCTGAAATATGACCGCTTCATCTGCTCATAAAGATCAAAGCATTGTTGCCACTCTCCATGTTTAGAATATGCACTTATTAACGAATTCCAAGTAATCGTATCCTTATTATCAATCTCTTCCTCATTAAACAGCCTTCTCGCCATGTCTATGCACCCACATTTAGCATAACTTGCCAGTAATTCTGTATTTACAGAAGGTATAGAGAGCAGACCATACTTGATGGTGCACCCGTGAATATATTTCAACTGCTCCAATGCACCAGCATTCACACAAGCAGGCAAGATGCTCACAATTGCAGCAGAATCAACCAAAAATCCATCACATTTCATTCTGGCAAATAGAGATAGGGCATCAAAATATCGTTCATGAATAACAAATCCTTTAATCATGGAACTCCATGAAACCTCAGTCTTCTCTATCACCAAGTTGAAAACCTTTCTGGCAGCTTCCACACTATCACATTTACTATACATATCTATCAAAGAATTCTGAACTGAAACCTGATGATTTAAGCCATTTCTGATGCCATGAGCATGGATTTGCTTCCCCCATTCAAGCAATTTCAACTCACCAGTTGACAGTATGGCTGCAAGTGCAGTGTATAGGTCCATTCTTATCCCTTCATTAGACATTTTCACCAATAACTCCAGGGATTTTCTAGGTTGCCCACTCCGAAAATATGCTGAAATCATCAAGTTCCACACGACACGATCCTTATCAGGCATCATCTTAAACACCAAATACGCATTCTTTAAGTTACCTATTCTAGAGTACATAGTTATCAATGCAGTGCACACAGATACATCTTCACTAAGGCCACTAACAACAATTAGACCATGAACCAATACCCCTATTTTCAAAGAGTTCAGTTCTGTACTAGCTCTCAGCAAATTGACCAAACAAACTGAATTCGGCCAAATATTTTCCTTTATCATCTGCCTAAACACCCCAAAAATCTCCCTAACATTCCCATTTTGTAAACTCTCCACAATCAGAGAATTCCAGTAATCCAGCCTTCTAACAGGCATTTCATCAAACATTTGACGTGCATTCTCAAACTCGCCAAGTTCGCCATAAAACTCAGCTAAACCCACCCTCAATCCCTCATTTACATCAAATCCAAGTTTCACCAAATGCCCATGAACCCTTCTACCATAATCACCATCCAAAACATGCTTACAAGACCTCAAAACAAATGGGTATGAAAATTCATCCGGGTACATAGAATTTGAAACCATTTTATCATATAACAATAGGGTTTCCTTAAATTCACCAGATTTTGCAAGAATTCGAAGAACCCTGTTGTAAATTTCCCAACTTGGATTAGAAATTGAATTAAAAACATGAAAACAGAGGCTATTGAGACCCAAATTAGCATAGGATTCAATAAGATTAGAGGTGAGAGAAAGGTTTTGGTGATGGCCATGGAGGATTAACCTAGCATGGAATTGTTTGAGAAGTTGGGGTTTATCGCAGAGGTTTAAGAGAGAAGACAGAGTAGAAAAAGGGTGGTAATTCTGCGTTTTCTGGAAAAATTTCAAATTTGGAGGGAAGGGAAGAAGAAGCAATTGCCTTACGCAAGGTTGGTTAAGAGCAAGCATTAAAGCTTTGTGGGTGCAACAAATGATGTTTTTGGCCTTCAAATCAAGTTTTTAGATGATGATTGGTCTAAACCTGATTAGTAGATTTTTTTTTTTTCAATTCATCCTTTGAGCTAATACGGATTCGGGGCTCAGTTATGGGTAGTTAAGTTCTAGACCTATCCAATTGTTGTTGCGGGGGATCGAGCACGTGATCCTCCCAATCAAGTGCAGCCTCAATCACCACTGCACCAACAACCAATTGGTAAACCTAGTTAGTAGATTAAAGTCATTAAACCACAACTGTGTAACATATGATAAGTCGTTGCCCTAAGGTGTGTATTGTTCTAATTATTAATAGACCAAGCTAGCTAACATTGGTAAAGTACATGAATTGTTTTAAGAAAGGAGCTTATATGTGGAGCATTACATTATCATGTCTCGATGAAGATGAGTTTAGAAACTTTCATCACTTTTGAATTCATATGTCTAACTATAATAAAGGATAATAGAATTGGTCGATTATTGAATAGAATGTGTGAATGCATTGATAATGCTAAAATGGTTCTTAAATTTTTTTAAGCACAGTAAATTTGGTAGGTAGACTTGATAAAGTCGACCTTATTCGCATTGTCAGATTTGCACTTAGAAATTGAATCAATTAATTAAATTACGCCTAAATTGTTCCAACACAAAATAATATGGTTGAAACTATCCAATTCTAGTAATAAAGTAAATTGGTGTTAACCCTAGCAACAAAATACTTCAAAATTAATCACATCACCAAACAAATATGTAACCTCAATAAATTTATTATTCCATACTACGAAATAGCTTTCAAACAGTGGTACATTACATAGCATTAATTCCCTTAAAAAGGAATATAAATACGCATCAAATAAAATATAGTAACGACAGATTACAAAAAACTACTTCACTATACGCTATTATACAAAATAGTACAACAATGGACAAGAACTTTTATCTAGATTACACTCGCTTAACATGACTAAACATACCACTGGCTAGCTAGCTATAAGAATTGAACCGTGTTTACAAAATAGATTTATTTTACTAGTAGCATAAATAAGATTTCCGACCCTAAATCATTTTAGAAATAAGACTTTATTGTTCCTGATTGAACACAAAAGTCCGATCCGGATAATTTAAGGGCACTTGTGCACTTGATTCTTGGTGGTCAAGCTGGCATAACAAGGACAGGCTTCGTAGTTGCCAAATGTGCCTGGTGGTACGCAATTGCACTTGCTACAACAACTTCCGCACGCCCTCTTGCATAGGTTTGGCCTCTTTGTGGCGCTGCACCTCACTGCACATGCTGCCCCACAATCTGCATGTACCATTTTCAAAACTAAATGCTCAGTAAAAGTTATTTATTGTTTTCATCAGAATTCTGTTGGAGTAAAAATCAATATTTCCTGTCACATTTATGATCGGTTGGTTGACATCGAAATACACGTTGTTACAAAAGAAATTTCAATTTTAGTGAAATTTCGCAAAATGAGAGAATTTGCTTATTTAGTCCCTCATTGTTAAGTAAAACTCCCCTAATCTCCTTAATTTCCTATGTAAAACTCTAATGATGAGTAGTCCGATTGTGAAAATTTTAATTCATCCAAGAGCATAATTGTTAGAGATATGAGATATACATCAATATGAAAAATATATATGTGTACCTCAATATATTCCCGAAAGAACATACAATATTAGGTAAATGAATGTAGTTCAAAATAAAATAACATCTCTTATCGTCTTCACTTATATATATAAACATACAAGACGTACAATGTGAAAATCTAGAGCATGAAAGTTTGAAGTACATGCAATTATAATGATTAAAAAAATTAACCATGCACATTATGCCCCCAATTGGCCAAAACAACGATAGCCAACCAATGATTAGGAAATAAAATATATAATAAAAGTCAAAAAAATTCTTTTTAGAAGCTAAAACTAAAAATTTATATTTGAGGTTCATTATTACTCATAACCCTATTTACAGCTATTAAGGACAAATTAACATTTTACATATATTGTACATACCCATATATTAACATTAATCATTACACAACTATTTAGAAATAGGAAAACAGAAAATCTTAGCCTAATAATCAAATAACATGTAAATTTTGAACAACACTTAAGAATTTTTATTTTTTTTCCTCATATGTATATATATTACTAAATTTCCTAAGAAATGAGCATAAGCTTTCATTTCCTTAAGTAAATGTTGCATAAAATAACCAAATAATGGGAGCTTTTCATGAAGATTAGATTAGGGAAACTCACCCACTTTACTGCCAGAGACATTTCCAGTGTTGCTAGTCTGCAACATATATAGTACATAAATTTTTGTATTAATATAATTAACCATATACTTCGTATGTAATAAGATAGATAAAGAAAATTTCACTAATTGGTACTAATTAATTATATGATATTATTAAAAATATAGAATTGAACATACCATTTGATTTGAGGTTGTTTCTGGTTCAAATGCATGAACAAGCTGAAGAACAAGAAGAGAAAGAAGTAGAGAAGCAATTAAAGCTTTGGGAAAAGCCATTTTTAATAATAGCAAAAGAATTGCTTTTAATAATAAATAGAGAAAGAATAGAATTGTAAGTTGTGAGTGACTAATGAGAGTAGGGAAGTGGTGTCTATTTATAGGAGGATGGTTGGGGGGTAATTATGGCCATGTTGTAATGTGATGATGTTGGTTGTAAAATTTACAAAATTTTAGAGATAAACATTACAATTGGGTAGCTAGACTTTCAAATATACCAAGCATCGAACATGCATGTACCAACATATAATTTTTTTTGGACAGTTATTGTAAACAAGACATAAGACACTCGTTACTATTACCCTATAACGAACTATTTTGCGGGTTACGTACATATTTAAACCCACGTTACATCTAGCATAACTAACATAATAAGGATTACAATTACCTAATCTACTGTGATGAATGACCATAAAAATTATTTAAATTCCTAAGATGGTTAGAGCATTTTGTACCAATAACGACATACGGAAGAATATATAATTTTGAGTAGTAAATATTGAAGTGAGATTGGTTGATAGAGAGTATATTCGCTTTCATAATCTTTTTCATTATTACTCTTTATTATTGTTAGTCATCTAAACTTACTCTTTTTAGAAAGGTGCCATCGATATGCTAATGAGCTGGTTTGGTTTACGAGTGAGCAATTGAACATAGCAACATAGTCTAAATTAGTTTTTTTTTTTTTTTTTTTTTTTTTTTTGGTGTTTTGAGAGCCACTGCACAAGAGCGAGTGATGAGAATCGATCCCAGGATAACCTGAAATCTAGTCTAAATCAGTTACATACAACTATATACAACTATACAAGTATATATATGGTCCAAAAATGAAAGATCCATTGGTTGTCTCATCATCTTCGAGCCCTTATCTACTTGTACGTACACTTTTATGAATTTAGCTACAAGATAAATTCCACCCCCAAAATTAATTTGGACCGGAGCTAGTACGCCTTTGATGGAAATATCTAGACATGAGTGCATGACATGTTATAAATATGTCAATTTTTTTGACAAATACCCTAGCCAGGAGGCCCAGGACATACATCAATGGAAATATCTAGTGTTACAAACAAAATGAAAAAAGACGTTTGATGCAAAAAAATAGATTAGTGCTAGTATGAGTTGTATAAACAATTAAGAGCCACAATCACTGGTTGGCAAAACTAGTGGTAGTCATTGGTTGATCGCTTTGTTTATTAATTATAGAATTACGTGCATATTATCGTCTTACCTCATATTAATTAATTCGTGTTATATTCACTTTTTTCTACATAATACTACATGTGAATGAGTGTTTTACCGATATTGATATTATGGTCTAAATATAATGTTGAGTTCCTAAAACCTAAGTACATTACCGGCCAGAAGGCTCTTACCGATCTAAAGACGTTACACTACATGCCATATTGACAACAACCCTAGCCTCATGACTCATCTCATGCCCCACCCTTACTAGCGCTTGCATGCCTTGGGATGCTTAAGCTTATAAATAACCAACCCTCACAAAGACTTCTAAAAGGTACGAACTATGCATTACAAGAGCTTTATTTAGTATCTAGCTAGTTTATTACTCATATCAAACCATATTTGACTTTACGATTGGAGCGAGTTTCCTCGAACCACCCCAAAGATAGACAACGTATATTATTATGCAGACATTCAATATTAGATTAGACACATATGTACTATTACGTACCGGCTCTAAACAAACTCCCCAAGACCCCAACCAATACCCACAAGGCCACAACATGAACATCATGTCTAATAAAACAAACTATTAGTAGTGATTGATGCTAAACAACCAAAGCAATGAAGAAAAAAGAACAAAAAGTAGGGGAAAGTTAATGCAAAGTTAAAACTTTGAAAATGTACACCAATACAAGCAAAACAAGTAATGAGTTAGTTGTACGTTCCTTTATTGCAAATTCTTTTTTATCTTACAAAAACGTTTGTGTTAAACCCTCAATATCGTGTACGTTAACATCCACAGAAGGCAACTTAACATTGCACGCACACTGCGTCGCTGCCTAATTAAGACATATCTCAATGAAATTACCAATGGTGTTGGTACGTAATAATTTGGTATATTATCTTATTCATAGACAGAAAGTATATATATTGGTATGTGTATATATTTTAAGAAAATCGGATGAAATAAATGAATTGATAGAGTGTAATTACAACACAAACCACAACAACCTCGCAATAATAGCCTGTATATGTAACATCCTATAAATACTAGATAGACATGCATGCAAAACATGCTCGTCATTTATTTAATTACTAGGATAAAAAATCTATTGTGATTCCAGTAAAAGTCTCAGGATCGTATGGAGGTGAATGTGTTCATATTATTACACATTATTGCAGGAGTTTATTAGCAAATCCAAATTGCCATGTCGAGGTTAAACATGTGCATAGGGAAGGAATTAGAGTTGCAAATTGGTTAGCTAATTAAAGAGTTTATTAGAACAATAAGTTCAAGTTGATTCAAGCCTCTCCTTTAGCTTTAAGTTGTACTTGTGTCTTGCATGATAATGTTGTAGGTAGGTGTAGCTATGCCACATTTTATCCCCTTAATAAATACTAGATGAACTTGCAAAATGTGCCAATAAGTTTGCACATAAAATTGAATTGGCTAGAAAAAAATGATTTTATAAACCAACCGATGATCGAATTGAGAAAATCGATTTATAGAAAACTTGACTTGAGAAAATGATTAAAATTCAATTCGTCATTGTTTTTCAATGATACATTAGCTGTCAATAATGTTTGAATATGATCCTAATCAAATTTGAAATAAACCAAATTAATTAATGACAACTTGACTTATTTCTCTAACTTGAATTGACGTGAACTAACCATGATAACATGATTTGAGTATGATCACCTAAATTTGATTCAGGTGTGACTCAAGTCAAGAGAAATGAATCATTTCATTGTTGCTTAATTTATTCTTCTCTCGTTTTTATTGGTTCAAGTGTTCAACTTTGTCCCTTTCCCGTAACTTTAATATACTTTATATATTACTGACTTACTTACTGTACATCTTTTTGTATCAACTTATGTACTCCTTACTTGATTCTCAAGATCTAAGTAAATAATTTTCTTCATCCTAATATTTTCAAAAAAATCTCCATATTCTTGTATTTACATGTATCATTCCAGATACGATCATAAAAAATAAATAAAGGGAGTAAATAATTTACTTACTACTACTAAAAATTTATGTCGGTATTAAATAATGTATCTTGTGTTTATATATTACAGAGTATTGTAATATATACATAACAGAGTTAAGCATCGATCACTATATATTTCACACTTTATTTTCACTTTTAACTTCTTGAATATGTCATATTCATTTTTACATCTTCATATAAAATGGTTGAATATAATGTAATGAAAAATGAAAAACACAAGTTGCGACTAAAAAATCAGCGAAAGTACATTATTCCATAATCCAAATTGGACCAATAAATTAAATGGTATTAAATCTAAAATTAAGACTTGTTTTTTGTGAAATTTTAGTCAGACAGAGCATTAGTGAGAGTAATGATCATTTGACTAACATATAGAAGTGGGGAGTAGGTCAGTTGGCCAGTAGGAAGGAAGAGTGGGGGCTTGGGATTCAGAAATTTGAGAAATTGTTCATTACTCGAATTTGTTGGTACTCGTATTACATTTTCCAGCTAAGCTCCAGGTAATCAATGCTTTTTTGCCAGCTTGCAATATTCCTGGAAAGTCACCCCCACCTCAATTCATATTCAATTCCATGATCAAAATTTTCTACTTGATGCAATGGTTGTTACTCTACATATCGTGTTAGAGGTGACAAACATGTCGTTTGAATTGAGTACAGATATATAATACTCTATTTCTAATAAGCTTAGATGAGATAAGCTCAAACAAAACAAAGTGAATCACTGAATACAAATGATCATAATAATGATGTCGTAATCGTAGTACACTATGACTTGGTATGATAAATTGACAAGGTACATGGTAGAAATTGAAGAGATACTTTGTTGAGTTAATTAAAAGAGTTGCAAAGTGAGTACAAACATAATAATTAGATGGGATTGCTTGTTTGAAATCATGAGTACTAGTGTACATACTACATTCAAGTCAAGACTAATAAATGGCTAATGCTACAAATAGTACTTATGATAGAGTGTTTCAATAAACCAATCCAGAAAAGTGGTGGCCAACTCAGAAAACTCTAATTCAAGAGTAATTGTATGAAGAAGATGTTTCATTGAATGTGCACAACTATACTTGAAATCATATTTATTCATTATGTATGAATGGATTGAGATGACTATACATGTTGTATACAATACTATTATAAATAGTATCTGAAACGTTATTACCTGGAATATATTATACTGAGTATTCACTATAATCTATTCATAAGATTTTTATCAATTATTATTTCTATTTATTTGGAATAATTATATTAAATACACAGCTAAATAAATGAAATTAAAAAGAAATGATCAATGATTTTTTTAAAAAAAAAGTTTATAATTTTTGGATTGACCTCTAGTCTATACATTGGCTTTAATCATTATAATAACACTCACCTACATTTAGGATGACTTCTTAAGAAGATTTATACTAGTATAATATTGTGAAAATCAAAGATAATCATCTATATTCTGTCCTCACTAATTTGGACAAGAAAAAGACATGAATGTAGTACAAGTATCCCCGAATCAACTTGCGTTGTGTGCTTCAATATTGTATAGCTGGATAGGTTCAGATTACTAATACTTTCTTTGACTTTATTTAGTGTTCAAAGAATCTATTATTGGCCGCCTTTTGTTTGCTTTAGTAGCGTTTTTTTTTAAGAGTTTTACCAACTAAGGAGTGATACTATAATGCAATGATATGCTTAAGTTTCATTTTGACCAAACTCTTGAGTTTGAGATTGTGACTTGAAAGAATGATAGCACTTAGCTTGTTAGAAGAGCTTTCCCTAGGCTAATTGGAGCTTGATCTAACTTAAATTTAGATTAGTTTTAGTCTAATAGACTTTGGATTACAGGCGTATACTTGCACAAAAACAATAGACTAACAGTTGAAACATATTATATACTTATAGCTTTTTAGTTTTACAATTATGTTGATGACGAAATGTAGATTTGGACTATTAACATAACAACTACTATAGATCGATGACAATAATATTATTGATATAACTTTTAGACACTTAAGTAGAGTATAGCTCTAGAAACTGTTTTCAAGGATCTAGAATTTTAATCTACTAGATCGGATCTTTTTAAATTACGAAATATGTTATGTTTTTAGTACATATACATGCAATTCACATAAGAAAAGTAATACAATTTATTTATTAAATTTATTTCTAAACTATGTTCTTGATACTTTATAGTTTAAAAAACATGAAGTGGTTCAAGCTTAAATTAGTGTATTAACATGTGAAAACTAATTGAAAATTAAAGTAATTTCTACTAATTAGATGTAGTTCATCTTATTTTTGTTTATCTAATATAACTTGAACTGATAATGTCTGATCTGAACTCATTTTTATCCTAATATAATTAATCAAATTTGAAGCTTTAAAGGTACACACGATTATGTGCACATTCTCAAATCCAGATAAGTTTGAACTCATTAAATAATTTACTTATTAGTAACAACTAATAAGTAATTAATTAAAATACAACTTGAGAACGTCACCTATGACCTACAGTCCTAATTAAGTAGTACCGTCCTCAGTACCCCCAAAAAAATTGGGCTATAAATAAGCTTGCTTTTGCTCACTTTTTTGTATCACTCACAAATTGAAACTACTCTCCTCTAAATCCTCTATCAATTAGGCTCTTTGCTTAATTATTTTATTAAGCATCATTATATTACAATGGCAATTTCTAAGGTTTTAATTGCTTCATTCCTTCTTTCAACTCTCCTTATTCAATTTGTCCAACCTACTCCTGTACCTGCGGTAAGTATCGTACCCTCAAAGTTACTACTCCGTATTGTACAAGTATGATGATATGAAACATGCATGATACTTGATAAGCGGTATATAATAATTACTCCCGTATATTTTCTCAAGAATTTTTTTACTATACACTCAGTTGTATGGTACATTCAATGTCATTTTTGAATCATTTGCTTATTCGAGAACTCTCAGGTTACAAAAACGAGCAATGATTTTTTTTATTATTTTATTTAATCCGATGTATTGTTTCGTTTGCAAGAAGAAAAAAAATATTATTTACATATAATTTAAACCCTTTTAATTAGTTTTAAGTTGTTTACCATGCTTTTTACATGCATGTTGTTTGTAAAGGTTATTATCAAGGCAACCTTATTTTTTTACTGGTTTTTTTTTTAATTAAAATTATATTTTATTGTTACCAGCAGTTTCTTACCAGTAGTTGATTTTTTACCAAGTGATTTGTATGAAAACATTTATTATTTGGGATAAATTTTTTGAAATAATCAATACTTTGTTTTTAAAAATTAAAGAGAAATTAAAAGCTATTATGCTTGTGAAAAAATGAGTTACAATTGCATTATTTCTGTTATTTTTTGGCTGATTTAACCGTTTGTTTGACCATGCAGCCTACTGGTAGCGTCATAAGCCCGGCACCCGGTGGATTCATAGGTATGTTCTCGTTATTTATTATTTGGACGGTTCTTTTCATGATATTATGCATGTTTTCCTCTAAAAAGTACTCATATTAATTAATTGAATTCACACCTCAAGACAATTTTTTTCAATCGAATTAACCATTAGACTTGTAACATTTTATCAAAATGTAATTACGTATAATTAATGCAATATAAAGTGATACATCATCTCCCTTAATACAAGTACTGACTTAATATTTTGTGCAATATTTCGACTTTTAGCTACTTACTCATCATTATCTCGTTACCTTGAGAAAATCCTAATGAAAATGTAATTTTTTTTTTTTTTTTACAGATTGTGATGCAGCATGTTTAGTAAGGTGTAGCAAATCAAGTAGACCAAATCTATGCCAAAGAGCGTGTGGAAGTTGCTGCAAAAGGTGCAACTGTGTGCCACCAGGCACTTACGGCAACTACGATAAATGTGAATGCTATGCAAGTTTGACCACTCGCGACGGCAAACGCAAGTGCCCTTAATTAATTCAATACTATTATTACCCCTCAAATTCATGTTTAATTTGTTTAAGCTAAGCTTATATTTACTGTTACTCAAGATATAGAGTGGCAATTATGATCTTTTTGTACTAAAGTTCTTTTTCATTTGTAACATTCGTTGAAATAATGAGATATGTGTTAGTTCGTTCAAACAAACTTTTCTCTGTCTTAACTGTTCATACGTCTTTTTCATACATTTTCGTTAAAAGTAGTGCACTGAAGTTAATTATCACATTTATGGAAAATTATAAAAGTTTAATCGATCTTTCTATTTGGACAGTGATTGTCTCACAAAAAGAGTAAAAATAAGAAGAAATAATAGAGACGAAATGAGTAATTTGAACTAGCAATATAGGTATATGACAACTTGTAATTAATTGAGCTATAGACAATACATTGCTTAGATAGGAGAGATGATAAGAACGTGAATGTATCAAATATAGTTCAGATTGTAGTACTCTATATTTTGACAATGGTCTAGCAATCTTAACTTTCTTGTCGTTCAGTCATTAATAGATAATTAAATAAAATCTCCAAATTAATAGGTCAATGAGATTAGCTTGATTTTCCTCAAAAAAAAAAAAAAAAAAAAAAGAAAAGATTAGCTTGATTCTCTATTTCATCAAAAAGTTAAAAGACTAATTAAAAGGACACTAGTTTTGTGTTACGACCATTAAGTTAAACTAATTGTTAGTGGAAACTGAAGTGATCAAGTGGACGAAGGACCCTATGCAAAAATTTTGCTACTTCGTATGGCATAATTTAAACTATGTACATACAATATTTATTTTAGTTATTTTCTCCCATACAGCGGCGGACCTGCCTTTGTGCCTGGTGGGTCAAATGACTCACCAGGGCCCAAAAAAATTATTAAGTTTCTTAAAAAAAAAAATTAAATAAATAAATTAGTTTGTTAATTATTGTGATTATTATTTTAGGTCAATTTTAAGCTTGTTAATTATAAGTTAGTATTGTAATCTTGTCAATTTTCTATTTGGATGATCTTTGTAAATAATTTTTCTTAGGAATTTTGGTAAATTTTTTTTTTACATATTTGGTTATCGATTGTGACTCACCAGTCGGAAATTCTTGGGTCCGCCACTGCTCCCATATTGTACCTTTTTTGTATTATTACATCCTGTTGTACCAAAAGTTTTTTATTTTGTGATGACAAAATTAAATATCTAAGCAGATAATAATATGATATTCTATACATCGAGCCATAAATCTACGAGGACTATGACATGAAAAAAAAGTAATCCATATCACATGTCTAGTTCAATATGTATGTGTTCATTTGCTTTTCACTGGTTCCCTATACATATAATATAGCAAAAAGAAAACAGTTTCAATTCTAAACTTCATTTTAAATTAATATAATGAAGGCATTAAAAAATTGAATTGTTAGGGGCGCAGCTTTGGGTCATACATTTGATATACAGAGTATACAATATTGCTTACAACCATATATATATTGAACGGACTTGGAACCATATATTACATGACCACCAATCAATCATATAAAATAAATCACATATATACAAGTATAAAGTCTCGTGGTGGCCTTGAGTTAATGAAGGAATCAGAGTGACAATTTAAAGGTAAAGTAAATGGTTTCAACCACCCGATTGGATTAACAGGCCAGGATGTTGTGGGGTCCATGAACAACAGTACACCTCGATATTTTCATTTTCATGTCTGTAAAACTCCAAAATTGTCCAAGGTGTAATAATCCATGCTTTCGAGGCAATTTTGGAATTTTTATCGAAAGTAAATGTTTGGGGTGTTTCTTAGGGTTATATAAATTAGTTTGTATAACCATAAGAGGCATATCTATAGATTTTTAAAATTTCGAGAACAAGTTTTTGTTTCACTATGTGGCTATTTCGAAATTATGTTGCATTGAATTGATAGTGGAAATACCATTTAATCATAACCTTAATCATTTGGTTAAGACATGAAAAATCTAATATGAATAACTACGGGTTCAAATCTCATCCTCCGATCTCCTTCGATCCTTTAATAATGCACTCGTACTCGGTAGATGACTTAAGTGACACTACTACAGCAAAGAGAGTATGGACAATATGGTGCAAAAGGGTAGTAATGGTGTACATATGAATATATGATGATCTAGCAAAGTTGATGGGCAGAATAATCTTTTTGCAAGACACCTCTAAATTAGATTCAAAGCAAAGAGGAGACAAAAAAGTGATACATAAACATATTAACATATGATGAGTGAACATCTCTTTTGCCTTTTTAATTTTCTTGTTGATCAAATACTCCGTACTTCTTTTTATCTCTGAACCCCATTTAACTTTGTCTAGCAATTTGTACAAAATTCTTAGCTACCTGACATATAGCATGTGAGAAATGTGATGGAATCTTTGAAACAAAGTAAAATACATAAAGGCACTTATTAGATCATATAAATCTAATTATTGTTACATTGCTTTATTTTTATGTCAAATACAGCATTGCATATGCCCATTTCGTTGTATGTAGATTTCATGATTTTAATACAAGCTGTGTTTGTTTGTGTTCATTTCGTCTGTATTGTTAGTTGGCTCATATAGAACTTGTTTCCTCAAAAACGTTTTTGATGTTATTAAAGTATATAGATTATTTTTCACAATCAGATCATGATGTAGTGGTTACTCACTTCATTCCTTAACGATTAAAAAGTAAGTGGAAGTATAGGCGAGCTTGTTATATTTTAGGGTAGCATTTGATCTTAGTTTTGTTAATGATGATTGACATTAGTGAGGTAAACAAAGGGAAGGGAGAGATTTAATGAAAGGGTTTGACTTAATTTTTACTGGTTACATTCTTACATTGTACTATATTAAATCAGGTACCTATTTATACTTGTATGTCAGTTAACACGAGTAGCCTGACATACTCTTACAATTCTTTATTTTTCATCTAGATGATTCTAGCTACTTGCTTAGATTGCTTAGGTAATATATGTTCCGAGATTCTTTTTCTTCTCCAAGATAATTCTATTTTTCTACACTATATTCTATAATTACTTTAGATATTACATAGATCTTTCTACATTAAGTTTTTAACATCAACTACTTTGTTGGAGGTTTAATCCTCAATCTTCGGATTAAATCAAAAGAAACCCTAGTCTTGTCCAATCTTTACTCTTAAGTGAAGCAATTGTAAATGAGAAATCAAATTTTAAAACTTGTTGGGTCACAGATTGAGGGTCGCAGTGTAGCAGATCAGACCAATACAATAATGACGACATATAATAGTGAAGTGAATACACATAAACTCAACTTTAATGTATTTTTTACTCCATCATTCTTTTACTATGCAATAAATTTTTTTTGATAGATTGATTTTTTATCAAATACTTATACTTCGTATTAATGTAATAAAAAAAATCCAAATCTAAGTTGCATTGTACAATAGAACAATAATAATTGAGTATATCTGGTCGTCTTATGTATCGATGTATCCTCGTATTTGTCAAACAATCTTTAGATTCATTACACATTTACAATTCTGATCAAATTAAGTTATGAAGTCAACTTGAAGAAAAGCAAAGGAAGGTGCTTAAATTTTACATTAATTGCTTGAATGGAATATTCTTTCTTACTTCCTAACTCACTTACTGCTGATTACTAAAGAACGTTGCGTATGATTAATAAAACATGCAAATATGGGTCATTGGGACCATTTGGCTTCCACCACTTTGGACAAAATAAATTTACAAGTGTAATAGACCAATAGTGCATACATGAACGACAAATTTTTTATAATATTGAAGTCGGAATTTTCAACAAATCAAATCTTTAACAGCTAATTGATGTGCCCCATTGTTTAATTTCATGCTCCATATTTAATAATTTTGCTTGAATTATAATCGTATTCAAATTCGTATCGGATCATCATAGGGGTTACTTTGTTAGTATAATAGGGGCTACTTGGTCAATGTTAAAGGGGTTACTTCGTCAGTGTTTTAGAGTTTCTCAGTCAGTATTATAGGGTTACTCAGTTAGTATTACAGGGTATATTTGGTTAGTGTTATAGGGATTACTTTGTTCTTTTATCAGTGGCCACACGGTGTGACCAGCAACACAGAAGACGGGCTGATAGGATTTAGGGTTGAGGTTCTTTTGGAAATTTTTTGTGCATTTTTGCTTTATTTTAAGACATAACACCAAAATCAAAAATAGATCCAATAAAGCAGGTTATTTGGTCAATTACCTCCCGTCCTTCACTTAAATTTGAATTTGGAAACTTTCGACAATTACCTCATAAAATTATACAAATGACCATTATTATTATTTTCTTGGATCTGCCATTGTGTAACGTTATACTTTCAAGGTTTTGTAAAGGGTACAAAGCACAATAGTGTTACAATATAGTCAACTTCAATCGGCCATGCAATTGAACATTAAACCAGTAAAGAAACTTAGCAGTTTCAGACTTTATGTAACATTATAACAATAACCAGGCCAGCATTTGATGCACATACATTATTAAGTGCTACATAATATTTCTTCACATAGTAAGATTCTTAGCAACAATACCCTCAAATGTAACACCAGGACCAAAAGCCAATATTAAGCCCCATTCTTCATCATTCTTAGGTTCATTCTTCAACTTTTTGCTTTCTTCCATCATATACTCCATCACATACACAATTGTATTGCTGCTAGTATTACCATAATCAGCCAGAGCACGTCGGCTAGCAATTAATTTGTCCGGTGACAAATCGAGCCTTTTTTCGAGCCTGTTTAAGATTGCCGGTCCTCCAGGGTGCACTGCCCAAAATATGTTGTTGTAGTCCTTGTTAGACAACCCTATAGTGTCCATTAACTTACCACAAAAATCTTCTATATTATCTTCAATTATTTGAGGTAATGCTCTGTCTAGCTTGAAACTTATGCCCTCCTCTGTTAGCCTACCATCAATGATCTTCTCAGTATCAGGTAAGAAATGCTGGATGGCTGTGTGGAGCTCGAAAAGTGGTCTTTCGATGATAGGATCTGGGTCTGATCCGATTAGCATTGCCCCAGCACCATCTCCGAATAATGCCACCCCAACTAGATCATATGGTCTAGTAGCACTTGGTGGCTTAAACCCTATAATTGTTGTTTCTGAAGTTGCAAGTAAGACCCTGCTACCTATCAATGAAATTCATAGTTTAAACCATGTCATATTCAATAATAACACAAAATACTAGACGTTAAAGGTTCAGACAATAAAAAGTGTCTTAACTTGTGTTAAATAAACGTGTCAACACATAGTTGAGAATGTTACATGTTTTCCTAACTAAACATTACACGGTTACACCTGTAGTTTTTTCATAGCTAAACTTTAGGCACATGTTGTATAACAAACTGTCAAGTAAAAAGTTACCTGGGTTATTTTCTGCTATATCCTTGGCCACTCGGAGCCCCGCAACACCACCTGAGCAACCTGCAAAATAAAGCATAACCCGATTCGTTTCGGGCTTGAGCCCAAGCCCTTTGGCAAGGTAGATGTCTCCGCCGGGCAAACGGGCCTCACTCGAGGACACATATACCAAGTGGGTTATGTCAGAAAAGGGCCTGCCCCAGTTTGCAATACAGGCCTGAGAGGCCTCGATTGCCATTTGGGTCACAGCCTCATTACAAATGTCAAGCCTTTGTGTTACAGTGGGCCGGCCTTCAATTGCTAACTCTGGATATTTATCTAGGATCTCTTCTGACATTACCACATACCTTGTTTTCACTGTTGTTGTTTTGCCTAAAATACACAAGTTCAGCCTTTAATCAACTAAAAAATAATATAAATAGCGAAAATTGAAAATCGCCGATTTTTATAAAAAGTAAAATGTAAATTACAGACGTAAGAAAGATCTATGTTGGCATTTTTCTATGGTTGATTAGAATAATTAAGTTATTGTAGGGGTTTCGACTATTTCATTCATTAACATGATATCGACGAAAGAGATAGAGAGGGAGGGAGAGAGTTACAAAGGCGATTAAGCTTCTCCTTGAGTTCAGGATCATCACAATTGGTGTTCCTGAAGTATCCATCAACCAAAAACTCCTGCATTACAAGTTGGTGAGGGAAACCTTTACCAAGGGCTAGAATGGTTGCTTTTCCTGGGGTAGCCTTCTTTGACATTGCATCAACTTTGATATCTTGTATCCCCATACTCCAATTAACCAAGTACCACAAACTTATGTATTTTCGGCTTTTGATAGATAAGCTTTAGGTGATCTGAAAAATGATAATTAAGCTCTAGAAATATATATGATCTCTTGAAAGAGTTTTGGGCATTTATATTTCGAAATTTCCCATATAGTAGGCTTCAGAATATAAAATATAGTAAATTATTCTCGTAAAGCAATTATTGTGAGAGAGGTGTAGAAAGATTTTTAGGTTTGCATTCTTGTAATTATCATACAAAAAGTAGCTAAGCAGCATAAATTTTGTGCTCTTTCTAATTAGTCCTTTTTTGTGTCTTTGAAGGTATGATTTTGGTGTGTTTCAAAAAAAAAAAAAAAAAAAAAAAAAAAAAAAAAAAAAAAAAAAAAAGGTATGATTTTGGTGACGTGATTAGGTTCTGCAAAAAATTTGTAGTTGAAGTTGGACAAAATTATTTAAATGATTATTTGTACAGAGGAAGTTTAGCAACTTCATGCTATTAGCCCTATGACCAAAATATGCCCACAAGATATAAGTCATGGACAAAGAAAGAACAACAACTATGCCATACTCAAAGTACAACCGGTTATACATAAAATATGCCGACAGAAAGAGAAGTAATAAGAAATGAGAAATTTTAACTAAACCTAAAAAAATTCCTTTGACTAAATGATAATGCTCAACTAAATTTTTCTTGAAAAATTAAATTTTCAAAATTTGTGATTTCAAATCTAAACAATTGTGTTTGACCTAAGCCTTGGCTCGGTGCCTCGACCACTACATGTGGGCGGTACCAGCCAGACCTTGAACTGATGGGAAGAACCCACTGCGACGCCCAGTGACGATTACTGATTACAACAAAGGCCACAGAGTGCAACGATGTTCAAGGATTGTTCAAGGTCATTTTTGATTTATCATATTGTAATGAGTAACCAACTAGACATCACACTCGTAATAGTGGTAAACTGACAATGTACTTTGAATACTACAGTCTAAATTGCAGGACCATCTAAAGGAGTATACTTTGCTTTATCTATTCTGTGGGTGCAAAGATTTTGTATAAAAACAACTTTGAAGACCAGCAAACCCCTTAACCCCAACACCAAAAACTAGAAGTTAATGCACCTTTGAGTTGTGCTGTCTTAATAGGACAATTACCACGAGAGCTCATACAAACTTCGTGCTTCTGTCAAGGAATTGCAAAGAATGGTGACGAAGGAGACCTCAGAGTTCCAATAGGCACTTCCCACTGATAAAATCAATAGTTTTAGCAACAGTCTCATCAAGAGCAGCGGTGACGGCAGCCAAATTTTGCAAGAACTCCTCTGCAGTGGGCTTATCACCATCAACAATATCTGTCACTGCCTTCAGAAATATAGCTGGCACTTTTAGGAGCTCAGCCACGTATGCAACAGCAGCACCCTGTAACCAGCATCAAGAGTTCAGTAATCTGACGAGAACGCCTTATAAATAGAAATTGTAATCCAGAAAGAAGGTATAGATTGGCTGCTTTTGATGCTTCAGTTATTATCCTGTGATCCCACTGCCATGTTCACGTCCCTCCCTACCCCATCATCAATCCTAAACCTTTTCAAAACTCTGGTTGCATAACTTCATACTGTCTCTATTTGTAGGCAGTCAGTTACAAAGCTACTAGGTGATGATGGATATTTATTACGAAATCAACCAGATTCTGCAATTTGTAATCATGACAGCAGAAAAGATACTGATGGGGGATAATAAAAGTCTACGAAATCTGTCTTCTAATTCATCTTATTGTCTAATAATCAGGGGTATATAACATTAAAGTTCTTGCCCTATAGAATAACACTATCAATGATTTTAAGGAGAGATTACCTCCATGTCCTTCACTGTTGCATCATTTGCAGTGATTGAAGCTTCATCTTGTGGGGACATGTCTAGCGAATCACCAGTTGACAATTTTCCAAGCTGAAACATCAGGAAAAGAGATATCCCATTAGAAGTTTTTCTGAATTCATCTCAAGTATTATAATTTCTAAAATCCTAATGATCACAAACACAACAGTCATATATATAACAAAAGGGAAGGGTATCCTTTGCACATTAAGTGGCCTTGTGCCTTATGACTTTAGTCTTACAAATTATGCCTTTGCATAATTCAAAGTGTAAAAGATAATGATTGATGCAAGTCTTACTTCCTCGTCTCAAATAAGTTTTAACAGTAAAACATTGAAAATACAAGATATGTAAGGGATTACATATTTATTGCAAAGCCTATTTGACATGTATATAGGATTTTAGGGAATTATTAACAGCACCTTTGGGACAACTAAAAAATGGAAAAAATTCCAAACTTGGAGGACAGTAAGGGAACTAAAGCCACCTTGTAGATATACAGCAAGTATGAATGTGACATAACATTTGGTCCCTCTGCTATCTCGCATAGCAATGTAAAAGTTACTGTTTTATTTACTTATTTATTTATAATTATTTTTTATTTCACACTAGTACACTACTTCATTGCCTACATGGATGAGTTCAAAGCATACCTATACTCTTTTTTTAGCATGATACAGTGTCCAAGCAGGTAAACTCCAAATCCATTTGCTACAATACTTGGACAAGTCAAACCCAAAAGTAGACAGATAAATGCTACATATTGAAACAGAAGTTGGAAGGTAAATGTTCCGATACACAGTACATCTGACCCCCTGCTTCCCAAAATGCAGGCAATGCAGCCCTTTGCAAAGATTTATAACAGCAAAAGTGAGCACAGAGCTATATGGTGATATCTAAGCGTCAAGAATCCAATAAAATATGACATAGAATGGGGAAGTGGAAGAGCAAATTTTCTGCAAAATTATAAATTATTAGCCAGTAAGGAGTGGAAGATTTCAATTGGATTTTAGATTCATTATTGTCTAATTGTCTTAGTACTTAGTTAAATCCTTCAGAACTAATAATATTAATTATTACCTTCAAATTTAACTCCTTCAAGATGTTAGATGCTGAAAAGGCTTGTCGCAGACCAACCCCATATAGATCAAAAACCTGCATATGTATACAGAATTTTGGTTAAAAAATCAAGCAGTGATGTGGAACGCAACTAGGACATTTGAACCCGACAGGAAACTTTTGCATTAAAAAATAAACTAAAGCACTTTCTGCTTTCATACTTGAACACATTGTTTGAAAAGCATGTCTAGGTGCTGCTTGAACAGTTCCTTTTCTATTTCAACTGGACCAAAAGATGACAGTGATAAATATATAACCACAATATGCCTAATGCCTGTAAGAAAAATAGAGAAATAAGGAGAACAGAATAGATCAGTTGAGTAGGATTAAGGCTTTGATTGATTGATTGAAAAGTTGTCGATGACTACACGGAATAATCACTTTTGGTTCATATAGCTGACCCCACTTATGGGATTAAGGCTTTGATTGATTGATTGAGAATAGATCAGTTGAGTGTAGCATATTGGTGTAGACATTTACAATGAATGGCATATGAGAACAGATCCTGTAAACAGGCCCTTCAGCATTCTCCAACCATTACGTCATGCATGTACTACAGACTGCAGGTAAGTTTACATCACAAAGCACTAGAGGGAAGACTTCATAGTTCATAGTGGTAGTTTCACAAAAGTTATAGGATAATGAATTCAAAGAAGATAGCAGATACTAGGAATTACTGGTTTGTACATATATTTTGGTCTTCTAGATTTATTATGATAGCTAGGAGACTAGTAGGAATTATGACTTTATAATTGGTACTTAAAATTTTGGTTTTGCTTGTTTTATGATGGCAGCTAGGAGGGTAGTCTCAATGTTTGGGTATGGTGTGTAACAGACAAATTCCCACTCAGCAATTAGTTCACAAAGAAGCTCAACGAAAACTACAACCTAGCTCATAAGTGAAAAGCCACAGCCTCAAACACTGGCTTCTTTATGTTCGAGGAAAAGTTTGTCAGTGCAGGCCAATTGCTATTAGGTCAAGTTGCTGAAAATAGGTCAAGTGCAAGAAACTGGAAACTTACAGGTATAGGTATTCTTCTGTCATGAAATGCAACCTCCGATGCAAGGAAGACATCCCCAATGCCTGCTCCTTTTGCCTGAAAGAATAAGAAATAAGGGTTCGATCTTCAAGAAATAATGAATGATATACTAGTTCCTCCTTTTTTCACATAGAGAAATGTACAGAATAGAATTATTAATCAATAAAGTTATACCAGTCAAGAGAGGTGGCTTTAGAACACAGATATTTCCAAATTCGTTGTTCAAGGAAAAACACTAATTTCTCAATAAACATAAATCCTAAGCATAAAATCCACACTCTAAAGAAGAGTTAGGCCTTCATATATATAAGTTTGACAGCAATGTTGAGTATGTTTATAGCAGTTAGGAAGCAATGGAATACTGATTTGTCAACCAAACAACCATCTCACCCTCTTTGTCTCTGTGACATGTCCAAAAGGGGATCAACTTACTAAGAACAAATCAACATCTAGATTCTAGATTGAAATATTGAATGAACTTTGGAAACAAGAAAAATTAAACAACAATGATAAGTAAAATAATAACCTCGTTTATATATATATATATATATATATATATATATATATATATAGGGGAGGGATCCGGTAAGAACCCCTCCTTATATAAGAACCTTAGTTATATAAGAACCAATCTCATTCGTAGGATTATATTAGGATGAGCGGTCAGGATTAAAACCAAAAACCCTCCCCCAACCGTCCAAAATCTTCTCTCTCCTCAAATTTTCAATCCTCTTTACTTTCTCTCTCCTCAAATCCTGTAAATTGAACTTATTGAAGTATTTTCTTCAAATTTCGCATGAATTTCGCATAACCAACCTAAATTGTTCAAATCAAGTACGTTTTTTTTTAGATTTCATTCAAATTTCGCATGATGTTCAATTTTTTCTTAATTTCGACTACAATTTTTAGATTTCTGTGTGATTTTTGTTCCATTTTTTTTTAATTGTTTTGTTGCTTTCGATTTTTTGATTTCATCTTGCGATTTCTATTCGATTTTTTTGGGTACGATTATTAAGTCCTATTATTCAGTTCGAATTCTATTCTGATTTGATTTTCGTTAATTTTTGGCGATTATAGGGTTCAAACTCAGTGATTTTAGGGCTGGAATTTCAGCGATTTTAATGTTCGAATTTTAGCGATTTTAGTTTCGAATTTCAGCAATATGGGGTAATTTCACCGCTGCTCTTGATTATTAGATTTTTCAGCCCATTTTTTTCGATTTTTTTTCTTTTTGGCGTCATTTTTAGTGAGTGAAGGTGGAGATCGAGGGTGAGTAATGGTGGTGCGGTGGTTAGGAGCAGCGTGGGGTGCTACTGAATGGTGATTTGGTGGTCCGCGACTGCTTGTGGTGTTGGGGTGGCTGTGAGTTGTGGCATAGAATAGTCGTCTCTTGTTTATACTCGTACTCATATCTGCTCATATTGTTTGCGTTTTCTAAAGAGAATGCTAGTATTTGTATTAGCTTGGTAATTTGGCTTACTAATTTTTTGAGATTATATGAATTTGATTGTTGGGTATATATATATGTGGAGCCATGATGAGTTGATGACCGACTAATTGGATGCTGTTATTTATATATGTAGTTGGGTATCTTTATTCTTGATTCCATGTCATTTTAACTAATTATCATATCTTGGAATTAAACTAGATAGCTTGGTTGATTAAGCCACAAATTTTGCTTAGTTATTGCTAGAGTAGTAGTGCACGAAAAGTGAAGGAAACTAATCTTATTATAAATTTAGAATAATATAGATTTAGAACATAAGTAAAAAATTTAGAACATATGAAAAATTTAGAACATAGAAAAAAATGTTTAGAACATAGGCAGAAAAATTTAGAACATAGGGGAAAAAATTTAGAACATAGTCAAAATTTTAGAACATATATTTTGATTATTAGAGAAAAATTTAGAACATAGGTATACAAGTTTTCAATATGGGTATAAGATCGAGTTTAGAACATAGGATAAAAGTTTAGAACATAGAAAAAAAAAAGTTTAGAACACAACAAAAAAATTTAGAACATAAGAATTTTAGAACATAGGGAAAAAAGATTAGAACATAAGTGAAATTTTTTTTTAAAAAATTTATAATATAGGGAAAAAAAAATTAGAACTTAAGAAAAGGTGTAGAAAATAGGAAAAATAATTTAGAACATAAAAGAAAATTTAGAACATAAGTTTAGAACATATGGTGAAAAAATTTAGAACATATGAAAATAATTCTGAACATATATTTAGAGCTTAGACAGAAAATTTAGAACATAGATGAAAACTTTTAGAACATAGGTAAAAATATAGAACATAGATAAAAAATGTCGAATATGAAAAAAAAATTTAGAACATAGTCAAAAAGTTTAGAACATAGGGTGAAAATATTTAGAACATAGGGTGAAAAAAATTTAGAACATAGGAAAAAAAGTTTAGAGCATAGGGCGAAAAAATTTAGTACATCAGAAAAAGTTTTGAACATAGGGTGAAAAAATTTAGTATATAGGATAAAAGTTTAGAAAATAGGGTGAGAAGTTCTAAGATTATAGATAGAAAAAGTTTAGAACATATGGTGAAAATTTTCAGAAATATATGGAAAATTCAAAGCATAGACAGAAAAATTTTAAGTAATGGATAAAAAAAGTTTAGATCATAGGAAAATAATTTAGAACATATAAAAAGGCATTGGCAGAAAAAAAAATTAAAGTATTAGCAAAAATACTTTTGAAAAACTAAAGTATTAGCAAAAAACTTATGAACATTTACGGTAAATGAAAAAAAGAAGAACATATGCTAAAAGGCCTAAAACCTATTAGCTCAATTGGTAGAGCACTATGCAAATGCATAGAGAATGTAGGTTCGATTCCTACATAGGTTATCTCTATAAAAAAAAAAAAAATCGAAAGTAAACAATAATAACTTAATAGTAAAACATGAAAATAAATCAAATTATTTTTTCAACTTATGTTCTAAATTATTTTTTTTATGTTCTAAATTATTTTTGCTTATGTTCTAAATTTTTTTTGTATGTTCTAAATTTTTTCTGCTTATGTTCTAAAAATTTTCCCATATTCTAAATTTTTTTCTATGTTTTAAATGTAAACTTTTCAAAATTACAGAAATGCCATTACTAAAGGATCATTTTAGGTGGTTAGATCAAAACTAATAAAGGGCTGAGATTGGTTCTTATATAAGATTGGGTTCTTATATAGAGGAGGGTTCTTACATGAGCCTTCCTCTATATATATATATATATATATATATATATATATATATATATATATATATATATATATATATATATATATATATATATATATATATAAAATAAATAAATAAATAAATAAATAAAAAAAAAAAAGAAAAAACCAAGACAGGATGTGCAGAAGAGACAGCGGGCCACAAAATTATAAACCAAGGATGTATTCTCAAGAAAATCACAATGTACCTTAAAACCACCAGCAGTTCCTGCATTTATGATAAGGTCTGGCTTCAATGCCTGAATAGTTGCATAGGTCACAAGCGATGCAGAGACTGTACCAACACTATCAACACCTAGAATGTAAAAATTCGTGAATAGCAAAAGGTCAGTATTCCCTACACAGCAGGAACAACATACATAGCCATCAAACTATAGAAAAGATATTAAAAAAATACTATGATAGAAACAGAGGAACATCTACATATGCCGATGAACACGTAATGCTAAGTAAGAAGCATCATAACCACATCTAAGTCAAGCTGGTATGAATATTATCCATAACTACTAAAGGTGGGCAACACCTAAAGACCAAATGTTCAGAGTTAATTGTCTTTAATTTTTTCCTGGTGACTTCGCTTGGTTATTCCAAAAAAAAATGAGCAAGAAATAATCAAAATGATAACGAACCTAAAACACAGATTTACAATTGTTTTGAAACTAAAGTCTGAGACTGCTGACTGCAAGAAGAAGAATATATAGATCTAACTTTTTGTGGTTAAGTCTCCCTAATATTAGTAAAGAAGTCTAGGAAAACTCTAGTGCTGATGATATGATTATGCATAGTATATAAAGTAATAATAAGAACAGTAATACAGAATAATGAGTCATCTAGTTTGACCCCCACCCCCCCCCCCCCAAAATACATTCCTTAAAGAAAACACCAGAGTAATGCAAAAGGGATACATCCCTAGCTACATAATAATCTAGACAGCAGCTAGGTAGTCAATTTCCAGAGAAATTACCCACTCGTGTTCCACCTAAGACTGTGTGATACGAATATAAATCTCAGTTACTCTTCATTCGGTACTTAGAAATTAGATGAAATGAATAGCCTAATATCAAATGAATAACATATCAGCTATAACACAGCTGCCAAATAAATCTCCATTTCCTTCAACCTTTCTACCACCGGAGTAATTATATGTACAACGCGAAATATATAATTCATATGAACTCATCAAAACTCTTTAGTTACTCTAAGCAATTTCTTGAATTATTGATCGCAAACAAAAATACAGATAACATAATATAAAGCCCTGAATAAAAAAAATGGGAAACATGAAAATTAAAAAATCTTCAATCAAGAAAGATAGCTCTCACCTAGTGCAGGATCTTTCCCAGGTTGCACGATGTATATATGCAAATCCTTGTAAATTCCATGATAGCGCACCCAAGGAACTCCTTTCGGAAACCTACAATTTCATTTTTTAATTTTTTTTTTTTTTGGAATTATCAGCAAAATGACCAAAAATTGGCAAACAATACAACAAATTCAGAAGCAAATCAGATTACAATAACGATAAACAGCGATTAATTACGAACAATTAAGCAAATCAAAATCGAAAACACAAATGAATTGAAGAGGGATAAAAAGAGGCGAAAAAACTAACAAAGAATCGTGTTCTTCTTTGAGTTGAAACCGATTAACCAGAGGTAGAGCTTCGGTGTGCATAGCTGAATTCCACCAAATTTCAACAGTCAGAATTTCAATCAATCGCAAAAAATATGAAGCTGTAAATGTAAAATTGAAGAAGAAGAAGAAAGAGGATATTACCGATGAAGATAACAATGGTTGAAATAGGTTTTCTCTGAGCTTCAGAATCTATGGCGGCGTCAATTGGTTGATCATCTTGTGGCGCCATTGACGTCTTTCGGAGGTTTTCTCTGATCGCCCAAAGAGGAAAGAGAGAGAGGAAAAAGTATGCGACGACTCAAACTTTCTAGTATTGAAAAGAGGAAAGCGGACTAAATATTCCAAAAATAATGTGTTTGTTGTGTGTCTAGCCCGTTAACTTGAATCGGATTAACTTATGAGTTTAAAAGGTTAATTCGGTAGACAACTATTAATTAATACTCCTATTTTTATCATCTAAATAAATTTGTGAATAAAACCAAACCGTGACATAAGACCAAACCGAAAGAGGTACTTAGTCATGGCTTGATATCACGCATAAAGTGCATTTGCCGCCCTAATTATATATTTTGTATAAGATTAAATATAGTCATATAGATACTTGTTAGTTTTGGTTCGGTTTAAAACATGTCGGTTTGAAATCGGTTCAATTGACCAACGAGTCGGTTTCGATTCGGTTCAAATTATTATCGGTTTGGTTTTGGTTTAATTTGTGCGATTTTAATTTGATTTGGCTTGTAAATGGTTCGAGTTATCAACAGTTTAGATTGAAATGGGTCGGTTTGGAACAGGTTTACCTAGGTTCAAATGGTTTTGGATTCATATTGGTTTGGATAATAAACAGTTTGGATCGTAAACGATTGGGAAAATAAACGGTTTGGATTATAATCTAATCAGATCGGCTTGAACAGACCAATTTGGGAGCGGGTTTACCCAGGTTGATGCGGGTTCGAGTTCAAATTAAATCGATTTGGGACGTAAATGGTTTAGGTTGGTTTGTGAATGAGTTTACAAAAAAGTACACTTAGATTATTTATATTCAATGTACACACAAGGTTTGAAAAAATAAATAAAACATGTACTTGTATTCAATTAAGTACATACTCTAATAATCAATGATAATGTTTTTATCTTTGGAAAAATACCATTTAATTATCCCAACTATTGCCGATTTATTTCAAATAATTCTAATTCAGGTTTATTTTTTAATAATCCTAACTATTACCTGATTTTGCCTCCAATAGACCCAAAATCCGGTTACCTGGTGAAAGGGTAAATGTTTTTTTTTTTTTTGTTTTCAAATGCCACATGTCAGCACATAATTGACCTAATATTAAAAAAAAATAAAAAAGGAAAGAAAATAATAAAATAAAATAAAAAAACAAAAACCATCCCAGCCACCCCCTTCTCCCTTCACCCATCGTGAAACCCTAGGCCAATCCCCAGCCCACCGGAAACCGGGCAGCCACTTTCCTAACACCCCCCCCCCCGAAAATGGCCGGCAGGTCCTCCCAACCCCCAAAACCACCGGCCACGATCCACCCTACACCAACCCCTATCTGCTCGCGTCGCCACAACAACAGTGAGCAACCCCTAACTGCTCGCGTCGCCGCCTGGTCGCCGCAACAACAGCAGAAGCAGTCGCAGCAACCCCAAAGCCATGATCCACGAAGCATCAATTGGACCTCCAATAACCACAATTCGCCACATTTTACATCAATTTCGACCACTAATCGCAGTAGTGAACATCAAACCACCCCCTCCCTTCCCTCCCTCCTCGCCGGAATATCAAAAAAACTTTCAAATTTTCACCACAAACCGCAACCTCCACCACTCAATAATTAACACAATCACAACCAACTCCAGTGCCGATTTCTGGGGTCAACGGAGGTCGGCTGGCCGTTTCCGATGGGCTCGGGTTTAGCCCTTGGGTTTCGTGGTGGTGGATGTCCAGGTTTTTTTTTTTCCCCTTTTTTTTTTAATTTTAGACCAATCACGTGCTGACACATGTATTGGTTACCTGCTACAACAAGTCGTTGACTTGGTGTTGATCGGTTGAGACCATTGGAGGCAAAGGCAGGCATAGTTAGGATTATTAAAAAATAAACCTTAATTGGGATTATTAGAAGTAAATCGACAATAGTTGAGATTATTAAAGTGTATTTTTCCTTTATCTTTTTCAATCAATTTAGGTGAAGTAGTACACTAATTTCTTTTAACCAAAAGGCAAATAATACAAGCGCTATAATACTAAATGAAGTATTATAAAGCCACAAGGTGCAAATGATGAGACCGAGGCCCGCAAGGTCGAGCAAATGAAATGACCATCACTCAGTCTATTTCTAAAATAGAGAGTAAACAACAAAACATAATCTCTACCAACATTTAACATATGCATGCGTGCATCATAAAGATACAATGCGCAAATGATGAGACCGAGGCTTGCGAGGTGCATCAATGATTTGATCGTCAACCGGTCTATTTCTTAAAAACGGAGTAAACAACAAAACACAATCGATCTCTACCAACATTTAACATATGCATGTGTGCATCATAAAGCAACGAGGCTCACGAGGTGCAACTGGTCTATTTCTAAAATACGGAGTAAACAAAAAAAAAAACTGTAACAACATTTGACGTGGCCTGACTAAAAATTTAGCTTTATATATTAATTATAATATATGATGTGATGTGTGTAGTGTGTCAGTTATACTCGCTCTTTACTGTTTTTTTAAGTAACACTATGACTTTTTGCATTATTTATTTTTTAAGTTCGTCTAACTTTTTTTTTTTACCTTATATTACAATTTAATGTTGTTTTATAGTTCCTCCACAATTTAATATTGTTTTATCTCTATTAAAGTTCTTCTGTTTTTTTATTTAACACGTTTTGACTTTATACACTGTTTGCATACAGTAACTTACTTTGACTTCTTTTTGGTGATTTAGTGTTAAGAAATTTAAAAACGTAGTCGTGTCGAGTTTTATTTATATCTGTCTACATTTTAATTTTTCAAACATCAAATTTTAATAACTTTTGCAAATATACTCCCTCCGTCCCTTATTTTTTGCCCCATTGTAATTTTATGGGTCAAACTTATAAAACTTTGACCATAAATTCCCGATAATCTATAAGTGATAATATATTCATGTGGGGTTATGTTAGAATCATCTCATTGTATATTTTATTAATATCAAACTTTTATAATTTTTATGCGTATAGAAAATTAAGATAAATACGTTTGAACACGCGTCTTGAAGACCGTGAAAAGTAGTTTGCGGATAAAAATCAGCGGAAGGCGGGATTGTGCTAGGTACGAAACGCCAAACAAAATCAACACGGTTTTGAGCGTGGAGGAAGGACGAGAGAGTGCAATCACAACGAGCTTCGACGAATGGTATGCCTTCGTCTTTGCAGTTAATGGAAGATTCATAGGGAGCGAGCCTACCGGCAAGAGGGTAGAATAGAGACAATGCTTTGGTTAGAGTCTTTTAGCGCAGCAAAAGTATCATTAATGGACATAATGGTGATATGATCTTCATTACATTTCTCAATAGGAGCATAATGTATTGGTCACCACATAATATAATGGGCAAAGTTGGTCTAGTAGAGATAATTTGTGGTGTTTGATATGAGGAGGTGTTGAAATGGCTAGTTTTATTGTTTCCCTTGATAATATTTCTACTTGCAACTCCATTATCTTTTGTTTTGTTAGTTTTATGCTAACAATGATGAACTTGTATTTATACTGTATAAATTACGAATGCAACATATTCATAATTGTTTATGGTTTACGAACATATAGTGTAATATATGTCTGCATGAATCTCATACATACCTTGTATTAAATTAAAAGATGAAAGAATGATTCATAATTTCATACCCAATACACAGGTACAACTAATTTTGATTGATTCAAGCAAGACACCTAATGTCTTATCGTCTACGTGGTTAAATTTAAACTAAAATATTTTGTTAATAAGATATGAAATGCATGCGCCACCATGGCGGCTGGCTGCTGCCAGCGCGGCCACGAGGAACTACACGCCAATAATGTAGACAGTAATAAAAATAAAAAAATAACTGGCAAAGAGGAATTCAGATCAATTTCTATTTCCTGTTTATACTAATCTACAATTTCATTAACCAAACCTTGTGTCTTCCTAGAAAATAAGGATTAATCCAATCTAAGATGAAGGCTTCTGAGTTAGCAACTCACATGTCAATACTGCATCTATAGATGTTGCAGACCTCCCAGAGCCAAGGACAGGAATGAGGTTAAAAATGGGATCGGCATGGCCACTCTTAAAACTTCGGATTGATCATTCCGAATTCTTTGAATGCTTGGCTGAATGTAAGTGATAACATCTCCATTTGTACCAAAGAACCAGTTTGAAAGTAAATCCTCAAGTACTGGATTAAAAAAGATGTATTAATCCAACAAAGAAACAGCCCGAAATAATATCCCATCACCAAAATAGAATAAGCTGAAAACAATGAAAAAAAAAACATAGGGAATCAACGTACCATGGCATGTTCCCAGGAAAACATGTTTTCGGTGAGGATTTTGTTGATAAGATAAATGCAGAACTTCGCGACCTTTACAGTTTGTCCTTCAGAAAGGGAATGCTCAGAAACGAGGGAGTCATTGCAGATCTTTGCAATAATTTCACCTGTAATGCTTAGCATAACTGCACATATATTTTTCAGCATAATGCATTTTTGAAGGCAAGAATCATGCCACAGATCCTCCTGAAACCCCCAGTAACTTTGTGGAGTTGCATTACCGGCATCTGGTTGATCTGTGTCACTTGCTGAATCTGTATCATCCTCCACAATGAAAAGTGTCGGTTTTACCTCAACAAGAGCTCTACAATATTCAAAAATAGAGGTAAATTATCAGTATTCCACAACTTGTGAAAACATATCCTGCTCAGCAGTGTTCAGCTATTTTATATGCTATCATCATGGACTCCTGTCTTTTCTGAGTTATTGAACAGAATCAAATATGATATCCACAACGTTACATACGCACCAACAGAAACGAAAAGGAAAATAGATGATATTACATGCACATCGAAAGAGCATAGTTTTACTATTTTAAATAAAACAAGAGCTATGTTCGCATATTAACCCTTTGGACATAAGGTCCTAAGCAACTAGCATAGCACAGCTTAAATATAAACTACGTCAATAAAGGAATCTATACTACAATAAAGGCATAAACTTAAAATAAGTTAAAACTGACCAGCTTTTTCCAATGAAAATTGGTCTCGGGCATAACCCGGAATCTCTAAGGATATGGCAGAGCAAAAGCAAGAAAATTGAACACTTTATAAATGACAACGCAACTCTGTAAAGACCAACTTATGTAGCCAAATAAGAATCCTTTACTCCTAAATTGGGACACATACCAAAAATAGGTTCAGTGAGAGCACTGATTAGGCCTCCCATGTTCCCCAGGTCCAAGGTCGTTCTCTGCTCATTGACAATCACAGCCATATCTTTGACCAATGGCGTTTAAGAAAACAAACTTTAGAACATGAAGACCAGGACTATATAGAAAGTCGACAGAGATGCAATAGTGAGTAAATACATACTCCATATGCTGAAATCAGGTTGAATTTAAACACAGACAAAGAAGAATAACATGCATCCAGTGAGAACAGATAATTAGTAGAGCAATACATTGATGACAGTGATATTTGACATATATTTTTTTTTTTTTTTTTAATAGCATATTTGACATATATAGGATAGCCAATTTGAAACAACTCAAAATGAAAGTAGGACAATGATATAGGGGAAGCACCTCTTCGGCAGTTGAGGGACGAGGACAAACAAATGAATTGGATTAAATACTTTAAATCCACTTCTTTTAGCTGAATGAAGTTTCTTTAACTGCTCAAGAAATCCTTCCCACTTGTCCTGCATTTCAGCCCTATTCAAGGATACAGTTTGTATTGAACAGTAAACAATGAATGAAATTGCAGAGGAAGATATTGAACTACGAAAGCTATCAGCAATTGCTTCGCTATTCAACAATGCTTGCTCCAGCTCTGAAATAATGCCACCGTCACCAAGGGTCATTGTCGGAGGGTCAAGGCCAAGTTGCCCAGCCATATGAAGTATTCCATGATGTGAGGTTGCGTAAAAGAGATCAGAACATAAAACACAAGTGTTCATCATGGGCAGAAAGCTCATAGAAGATATATCCAAGTATTTAGATAGAAAAGGAGGAAGGAAAGGGGAAGAGGGAAAGGAAAGGGGGAGGGAAAGTGGAAGCAAGGGGTAACTAGGTTTGTGTTGGTCTTTCAAATAATTGACAAGATCTTAATTTCAGATGCGATGGAAACTACCTATAAACCAACCACGACAATGAGAACCCCCTAGAACATGTTATTACATCCCTCAAGGATTGAGAAAAATAAAAGCAGGTTGAGCGTGTACCAAACTGAAAATGACATCTCTAAAGAATTTCATGCTTTCTAATTATAGATCATTGGTTGGGAGTCCTTGGGAGTTGGGACCAATTCTATTTACCAGTGTCCAAACCTGACACTCTCTACAAGACTACAAGTGTTACATGAAGCACATTCTGAATGGTACAATTTGTATACAACTAAAAGCAATTAGCTACTTAGTTTATCTGCCAGGATATTAAAATCCCCAACTGTAGTTAAATAGAGGGAACTAGGAAGAATGAATTAAAAAGTGATCCAAGCATTAGGCATGTCTAATACAAATTACTGTCAACAAGTTTATCTAATTCTTTTTAAGTTTTCAGTTGTTACTTGTTAGGATATCTTGTGGCAAATCTTATAATTTGTCAAAGCAGGATGCACAATAGTTGTGGGAACATAAAATATGAAGTTGGTTAATAATCCTAAATTCCAAAACCATGACTATCATGATTTAATAACAGCCACTGGTATACATAAGCAGTCAAAGCCATAATTCCCAAATCCAAAAAAAAAGTTCTTTTTAGACAGACTAGAGCAAACCGCAAGAGTAGTTCAAAAAAAGAAACAATCCCAGATCAATTCAGCTCTATTTTAGATCTATTTAGGTCCTCTCAGTTATAAAATCAATCTATCTTTAGAAATAACCTGAATACGGGAATACCTATAAAAACTTTACCTGGCTGTAGGGCCCTATACAACTAGGTGCCCATCGTGAAATGCTTTGTACATGTAGAACATTTTTAGTTTTGTCCCGTGACACCAAAACTTCAACATATGCTTTCCCTAGCCCTGCTTGCAACAAAGGCAACTCTACTATGCTGCGTGATGGAACACCTAATTGGCATTTTTCTTGAGTTATATAGCTCACATATGTTTCATTTGCCACAGCAAACTCATTCATATCAGCAATATACATATGAATGTAGAGCACTTCCTCCCAACTAAAACCACATTGCTTGAGTTGTGATTCAAGATGAGATAAAACAACTTTGAGATCATTCTGCAAACCTAACATTGGAAATGCAATAGAGGAATAATTAAATATCATGAAAACAATGTCCTGCACTATTTTTTTTTTTTAAATAAAAAAGGACAGTTTATCATATGCAGTTATGCACAGCATCATTTACCAGTTGAGGATCTGTGCAAATCTTGTAACCAGCAACAGATGGAGAAAGTATCCCCCCTGTCTATTTTTGACATTTGCAGATGATAAGAGGTATTTTCAATGACATCAGAAAGAGAGTCAGAAAACTGGCTTGGGTCTGCATGTAACAATGCGCTATCTCCCTGAATTTCATAGACACCATCCATATCCTCCAAGGAGATCCCATTACAAAGAGTGCTGTTACTAGAATCTGTAGACAATCCCTTTGGTTCTAAATGAAAAGCCAAAGGATGAAGGACCCCAACAGGAGCTATGGAATCTGGAGAGTGCAGTATAACTTGAAAATCATCCAGCACAATTCGAGCAAACTGTAAAATTTAAAAGAGAAAGCCCATGAGTTCTGCATACTTGATTTCTAAACAAGTCGAGGATGTTATAAATCAAGATAGTGGCGATGGGAAAGGAAAATACGAGGAATGCTCCAGAAGACCAGAAGCAATGTATAAAGACACACATGCAAATCAATTGCCAGTCTTCAGGCAATGAATATACTAGGTAGTAGGTAGTAAGCACAGATGACACTAACTCAAAGTAGGGGCATAAATTCCTGTTTAAATGATGCTGAAGTGCATACTACCAAGTAGTAATTATCGTTATTGACAAAAAGAATTGTGGAAAATACCATATTACCTTAAAAAGAGGACAATCAAGGGTCAACGTTTCATACTCTCCTCCTTCACCACATACATTAGATCCATACAAGCTACCAAAAGGTACAGTGAAGTCGTGAATCATAGTTTATATTAATACAATCAAGAAAAAAATATGAGAAAAGTTGTTCAGTTAAATTGAATATATACCCATTCAAATGATGAAGATGGGACTGCAACTCAGCTAGCTCCTTTCCCAAGTGCTTTGCAGGGTGCAATCCAATAGCTGCAACCTACAATTGTGAAGAGAACGAACTAGAATTTATGTGCATGCCAAAGTTTTCCTTGTATTTCAAAAATAAACACATATTAAAGGTGGAAGCTTTGTATTTGGAGGCAAAGGGCCATAGAGCTTTGATGCCTTTGAGTCAAGGGTGACAAAGTCAGAATCACAAAACCACAAAAAGGCTTAAATAAAGTATGTAAACAACAACAACAAAGCCTTAGTCCCAAAAAGTATGTAAACATAGCACTTTAATCGGAGATCACTTTCAACAAATTCTCACAGTATTGTGAAAAATTGAGAGTTTCTCACAACATAAAGTCAAACATCTCATTTTTAGAAGTAATGAAACCCGACAATGAAATTGTAATTGATCCTAGACCCTCACCAAGGACTACTGTAAATCTGTGATCAATTTTCTTGCCAAAAGAATCAAACCTCTTTGGATTACTGACAGGTAATAGCTAATGCATATGTACTTTTCAATGACTAGAATTAATAATGATGATTAGAACTAACGCCATCATTGTATGAAGCATCGTCAATTTAAATAGTTATGGAACATATTGGACAAAATACTAAATAACGACATTTCTACTAATACTCTCACGGATAGCAATAATTTAAAACAGATAAAAAAACAAAAATTCCTAGCACTCTGACTCCAAAAAATTCTAACTATTACCAGTATGTTACAAGATGACATTATTCCGAAAGACTTAAATATGCAAACCATACCTTCACTATGATAGCAACGATCCCACTTGATATCTATTGGACCGCAATACAAAAATCAGTGGCAGAGCAGAGCTGAGATTTATGAAAAAAATTCTAAATATATTGGCTATTACAAGTTACCATTTCTTGAAAGAGCAGTGACTGCTCTTGCTTCCACAGATAAGATAAAGACACAAGTCCTAATCGTGAACACACGCTTTCAACTCGTAGCCTCTGATAGTCTGATGCTATTGCACCTGAAGAAACTGCTGCAATAGCGGGTATTTGCCTCTTCACTTCATTTAATAAAAGAAACATATCTTCAACTTCATCGCCAGGAGTCATTTTGTAACTAAGTTCATGGTGCCTGTCTAAGTCACAAACTATAGCAATTTAGAGTTGCTTCCATCATCTATCAACCACTGCAGCAATAAAAGATTTAATTTATCCTTTGTTTTTCTTGGTTGCACATAAGACAGACAATGGAGCTTTATAGAAGTTACAAGAATGATCTAAAATTATACACAAAGAGTCATATAATTTAAAAAAATAAAAACAAAAACACCTTATAGAGAGAGACGAGTTACTCCAAACTCACAGTAAGTGCAAAATATTCATCTAAAACCTCAATATTGACTTTCAGCATTATACAAGAAAAAGAAACAGCAATATTCAATCACCAAGTAAAACAGCAACCCAGAATGAATCCACGACTGTCAGAAACACATTATAAGTGAAAGTATTAAGTAAACAGTAACAAAAAGATTGTTCTACTCAATCCGTATTTCTTAAGTTGTACATCCAGAGTTCAATCTTTATAACTACAGATATAAATATACGGAGTAATAGAACAGCTATAAGCCTATAACAAAGTCTTTATTCTAGATTCTAGACGCCTCTGAGACACCATTAACAGTGATTCTATCCACGGACAGTAGATTACATGGAGCAAAAATTAAGACACATGAGAATCTCCCAAATATTAGTGGAAACACACACACACAAATCCCTTTATACACTAGGATTGATACCCCTTTTGTTTGAGTGTTTGTTGATTTATACATCTCCATCAATGCCACTACTTTTATCATCCCGATCATGAATTGTAAGAAATCAGCATAATACGTCTCAGTTCTTCAATATTGGGACTCCTTATGACACTCACCACCTAAGATGCCTCCCAAAGAAGATATATGACGGAAAAGATAAAAACAAAAAAAAAGGCCCAAGGTAATGTGGCAACAATTTACAGCTTTTATAAACATGCAGAACTGCAGATATACAGGTATACACAAATAGATTTTCACATGGAAAGAGGATCCTTAAATGATAACAAGGCCATTTTCAAGATTCTCAAATAAAACAAAGTAACATATTGCCTATCCAAGCGAAGAGAGTACTTTGGCTAAAAGCACGAAGAAGAAAGATGATTGGGTTACCAAAGCAATCCTGTTTAAAGAGCTTGCCTGGTGGATCCTTGTAATCGCCTTCTGAATAGTGGTAATCCCATGCATTTTGCATAGCTGACAACAATTTGATGCCCCACCTACAACCATTTAGCCAAGAATCAAAAAGCAATCAGGGAATTAGATAACAACCTTTTGTTACATTCTGATTCTAAAAGAACCAGATAAGAGGGAGAATAGAAAATTTAAGAATCTTATGACATTTGGAAAAATGATACAAGTATATTCTTAGGTGATGATGGAGCTCGCGGTAGTGATTACGAAAGAAAGGTTCTAACATAAAATTAATGCAAACCAGGTAATCCAGTCTTATCCAGGGAACAAAGAAGAAAAAGGATATAAAGCATGGAAAAGAGAGAGGATAAAGAAGAGGGTACAGAAGGGGAGGATAAGTTGCTCAATTCCTTATTCTTTGTAGTCAAACTGAAGAACACTTCTACTACACCCGCCCAACACCCCCCCCCCCCACACACACACAAACAAGAAAAAAAATAAAGAGTGAGAGAGAGAGAGAGAGAGAGAGAGAGAGAGAGAGAGAGCAGATATTTCAAGAAAGTAAACTCCTAATATATTGTATACCAAAAAAACTAAAAATATAGTTGAACGAACTCCAAAGCAATCCACTGCCTTAATATTAACTTCCTAGTTTAAAACCTTATTATTTCTTCTTGACCATATACGAAGTAATATAACTGTATTGACCTCAACTTTAAGGCCTTTCAGATTCTAGGTTAAACCAGAAGAATAGCAAGCCAGGTCTAATTAGCATATAGCAAGCCAAACCCAGCCTAGGAAGAGAATACAAATCCGCTTATCTAGTGGCCTGAAGTCGCAATACAAAAGATGAAACCCAGATACAAAATGAAAGAGGAAACATACAGTTTGATACATATAGCTGTCCAATTCATCGATTGAGTCATCCACAGGCATCAAATTAGCCAAGGCCACAATCTACATAAAAATGACAAGAAATTTAGACCCGACACACAAATTATCTGATTGTTATAACTCCTCAGTTATTCATAACAGATATTAGGTATCTTAAGATAAATAAATTAAACTGCTAAAACACCTCATGGCCATAATGGATGCATTGCATCATGGCATAGCAACTGTCTTTGCCGCCGCTCACCAAAGCCACCACCTTCATCTTGAGGTTTTTGCTTAATGCAATTGCAATCAATGTGTTTACACACTACAATAATCAACCATACAATATATAGTCAAAGTTGAACACATCAAATCTCTTTCCCCAACAAATCATAAAAAAAGCATAGTTGTTCATAAAATTATAAAATAAGCACGATAAATTGACACTAAAGACATTTCCACAAGATCAGAAAATTATATAAATGTAGATAGTGACATAAACCAGATTAAAATCCTTGTTACATTCAATTATCAATCACAAGCAACATATAACCTATTACACAAAGCAACCCTATTACAAAAATAATAATAATAATAATAATAATAATAATAATAATAATAATAATAATAATAATAATAATAATAATAATAATAATAATAATAATAATAATAATAATAATAATAATAATAATAATAATAATCAATTAATAAAGTCACAACATTAACTCAACGGTTGCAAAATAATTGGAAAAATAAATAATAGTTTATAGAAATATTCTTTATGAGATTAATAATAATCTGAATTCTCCCTCTTCACCTTCAAACTTATAGAATCCCACTTAATAGTCACATAAATTAAAGCCACTAAAATTATATGCAGCTTAAAATTCAGATTCTTCTTTAAAAAGCAGTCTTCTTAATCTTATTCACCAAAAAAATAAAATTGCTGAGCTTCTACATTAACTCGCATAAATTCAGAGGGAAAGATGATATCTTTTTATTTATCATCTTCTTCATTTGAAGAAAAAATGGTGCAAATTAAAGTAAGAGAGAAAACGGGTATTTAAATTATGAATAGATAATAGAATATTAACCTTTCATTTCGCAAAATTTGAAGACGACGGTGGTTTTCCGGCCATCAGCGGCGGAGACGGGAGTTCGCCGGAGAAGAAAGTGGAAGAGATTGAAGGGAGAGAAACAGATGGCGACTGTAACTTTGTCTAAGGGAGGCGCTGCGGAAGAATGAAGAGACTTGAGAGGTTTAATATCAGGGGCATTTTTGTCATTTTAGATTCTTTCTTTTTTTTTTTTTTTTTAACAAAGAGGATTCTTTCTTTTTTTAAGTGTACATTAGTCATTAGGGACACCATGAATTTTTAATTTTTTTTTTTTTTTAACGACGGACGAAAAAGAAGGTTAGCTCTCAACAAACTCGAGATTACAAGATAAACAAGAGGAGAGTTTAGCTCTCTTTGCTAAACTAACACAAGAACTATATCGTGGAGAGGGGGTACAACTTTCATAACTTGCTAAACAATATGAATACAGGGATTGACTAATTCCATCATAAACACTAGCCATAAGGTGCTCAGAGCTTGTTCCTTTACGCTTTTTAGACCTGCAAAAACAATATGAATTTCAAGTTTTAGTGATAATCCAATAAATTTTGAGAAAATAAAAGTTTATTCAGATGAGAAATGTTATATGTTTCTCATGGTGGCAAGCTAATCATATTGGTGAAAAAGTTAGGGTTGTTTTTGTCAATTAATGACTAACAGAAACAGACGAAAGGTAAACGTCGTTAAACAAGTTAAACCATTGTTCTCTCTCCTCAACAATTGAATTTGAAGAATTCTCTATGCAACCATGAAGGTTGAGGGAATTAATAAAGGAGTAAAAACTCACAAACAAACGACAAACATCTACCAGTTGGGGGTTAACCACGCCTTTAATTTCTATATTTTCTTAGGGTTTTTCATTACATTTTATGATGGTGTTCGGGTTGGGGTTTGTTGTGGCGTTCGAGATGGTGTTTGTTTTGTAGTTGGGGGACTTGGGGGGTAAATCCACCATTGTTGATGAGAAAGGAAGATGAAAGGTTGAAGAAAACGAAGGTGACAGAAGAACGAAGTTGTGTCATTAACAGTAATAATAATTATAAAATAAATAAATAAATAAAATAAAAAAAAACCCCTGTAATTTTGCTATTATTTACCATATTTGCCAATAGTTGAAAATTAAAAAGTGGGGCTTGCTTATGAATTTTTACTACTCCTTTCAATTCGTTTCTTTTTGTTTGCCCCGTATTTCACGCTATGGTGTCTCTTTGAGATTGCTATATTATTTTATTTGGTAAATTTTCTCACTTGCTATCTTTATCACTCGTATCAACAACCTCACTCACAAATCCATTTGCATGATTTTGTTTTGTTATTAAAAAAGTGAACATTACTCTATGGATCGATAAAAAAGGGAAAGAGGGAGTACGTAGATAGGTTGACATTGTTCTTGTGTACGTGTTCTTTGGATGGAGCACACAAGAGGGGGGGGAATTGTGTAGGAACTAGTGTTCCCAAATTCTGCGGAAATTAAAAACGTTTAATGCTAGCTATGGAACAAATAAAAGTGCAAGAAAGATTTTAGCGTGGAAACTTCTTGCGCCCAACAAGAAGAAAAACCACGACCATTTGGGATTTTCTAAATCGACTTCACTATATAGGCAATACTATTACAACCTAAAGGAACCCGATAAGAATTTAAGTTCTTTTAGAAACTAAATCTACCCCAAATGCTCTCTATAGCTTCAACCCCGAAGCTTGAAAACTCAAGACTCAATTTTAAGTCTCTACAAAAGATAACTCAACCTTTTTCTCAAATTACAACTCAATAATAGATTTAACTTTAGTACACAGAAACTCAAGAACAATTAGGAACTTGGAACTCTTGGAAACTTGGAACTTGTGGTATTAACTTTATTACGTGAAAACAAAATATATTATATGAAAAACTTTTTCACTTAAGTTAGACCCATTTGGAATGACTCACTAAAACCAGACCATTTACAAAGACTCTCTATGGTCAAGCAATTTGAAAGTGAAAGCAAAGCCTCTTACTAGTATATATAATGTACCCAAGCATACCCACTTCCTCCATATTCTCTACAACTAACAATTAGTGTTCCTAAACTTTAGGAACAACCAATATCAGTATAGTGGAGAACGTGGGAAAGAAGTGATGAACGTGACATATGGGTAACCATTTGAAAACTGTTTTCTTGGAGAGAAATTATAGGGAGTGCTTAAATCAATCCTTGGAGAAAAAGAAAACGTTTGGTAAAATAAGGTATCCAAGATATTTATTTTCCAAAACATTTCTTTAATCAATTTAATCACAAGAGTAATTTCCAGTAAAATAATTTTCAACTTAAATGTAATAAGAAGACCTATTCCAATTACAAACTTTTACAAGTTCCTTTGAATATTCAGTACTAAAATATCTCAAACGATTTTCCCTGAAAATAGCCAATCGAAGTTAATAAAAGATATTTTTAGGAAAAGATAAGTTTTTGTAAAATAATATCCTAGGTTTATTTTCCAAAAAACGAAAGAAAATCTTTTCTTCCAAAATATATTTACTTTTATCACATTAATAAAACTTTGTTTTATAAAGTATTTTCCTTAGGAAAAATATCTAAATAAGAATTCAATATAGTTGAACGCTTATTTAGAGAAGATCAATTTTGTACCTCCTTCAAGTTCCTTTTGGTACCGTGAGTTCCAATACCTTTCAAGTTTCTACATACTTACATGAATCCTAGAAAATAAACTCATATCTTTTGTCTTCATGCTCCATGCTACTCTGCATGTTGATTTTCCACTTAGGGAACTTGATAGTGCTTCCATAGGATCTTGTATATAGACTCCTAAAGGAACACTTGACTTGAACTTTTCTATTTTCTTCCTTCGATTAATTTGCAGTGTATTTCATGTAGAGATCAAGAACTTCCCTGGTTCCAACTCCGGAACTTGTTCCTTTCTCAAGAACGTGCCTAAAAACCTGTACACTTGACACACTTTCATCAAACCAAAGTGAAGTATAGAAATAAAAGTCTTAAACTAACATAATTAAATAATAATAATAATAAATATAGTAATAATATAACTTTAAATACTTGTTCCATATTTATTAGGAACTTCTTTTAAGAAATACCCTCATGGGAACTTCACTGATTATTGCGCTAACCATCTTCATGATATACAAGGATCAATCCTCCATGACTTGTTTAATATGCACATCAACACACAAGTTAGTTAATAAGCATCATTTGTTTATAATCATCAAAACCATATCATCTCAACAGTATGTTAAGACGCTAACTCAAATTAGGTTGACCGGTAAGACTATTAGAGATTAATTTAAATTTAATTTGCTAAGATACCTTCTTCAATTCATATCTTAAAAATATACTTATATTAATATGTTAATAATTTCAATACAAATAAAGTGTTAAGTCAATTGAATTGAATAGGACCAATTTTATGTGTAAGCGAGGGTGTGGCAAGTGGGAAAATACCAAGTTAATCACTGTGATGTGTATCATTAGATTCATTACCCTTTTTCTTACCATCATACTAGACCTAGTAAATGGGTCATACATTTAGGTCGGGTCTGAGTCGGGTCATTTCAGGTAAGCTAATATTCGAATCGAGTATGGGTCAGGTCGGATCAATTCATGTTTTGGGTATGACTTGGGTAAGGTATCGGGTTGAGTTTGGGTTGGGTCATTTTTGGGTCGAATATGTTCGGGTCAGACCATTTTTGGGTCGAGTATGTTCGGATCATATCGGGTCAGGTCAAAATTGGGTCAAGTCATGTTCGAGTTGTTCCATTTGTGGATCAAGCTCAAATCAATAATTTTATATTTTGTTATTGTTATAATAAGAATTATGAATTCAGTTTATTAGCTTGGGTACCGTTGGAGATGAACAACTTGAGTCATTTTTGGCATTAGACATTTTTAGTTCAGTTATAAGGTAGTTTTAGTTCGGAAAATTTTGTGTGTCGGGTCTATTCGGGTCAGACCACTTCAAGTCAATTTCAGGTCCGGTCAGGTCATTTCGAATAACGGGTCAACTTCGGGTCAGGTAAATTCGGGTGTTTGGTCAATATCGGGTCAACTCCAATTTTGGGTCTGTTATGGGTCGGGTCGGGTCAATTTTGGGTTAATGCTTTTGGGTCGATTTCGGGTCATAAATCGGATTATCAGGTCTGGGTCAAAATTGTCAGGTCTATATCATACTACCATACTGTATTTTTAAGGTCATAGGACCATAGGAGTGAATGAGTGATAGGACCTATTGTGAATTGTGTAGTAACAAACAGCCTAACAGGCCTTCTGTTACAACGAAAAGCAGGCTTTGCAGCTGGTATTCAACCAACAATGAAATTGGGCAGCCCAAATCTTTGGTCCATTCACTTGGAGCTTGAATTACATAATACAAAAATAGGCAAAACAAAAAATGGCATCATATCTTACCTAATACTAATCAGTTAGAAATTGTTTGATTTGAACTAAAATATTGAACTAATAAATCAATTATAATGTAAGATGAAATAGGTATCCAACTCAAAATACTAGACATTCAAATTAGATTCAAATCATCCAACTTAAACACCCCTAGCTTGCCATCACTAGCCACTTTAAGATGACAACTAAAGATCAATTTTGGTTAGGGACTAGTTGGTCGATCGTAATCAGCGCATGTAGAGCTAAAAAACTCAAAACCTCACAATTGCATACTTCCCTAGCTAGTCAGGTTTCGTTATGATATGATAATTCAATTCAAATTTTTTTTGTTCTTTTGTCTGAAGTGGACTTAATTATTGAACTAAATCAACTACAAAGTAAGATGAACCAGATATCTAATTCAAAATAGTACTAGATATTCAAATCAAATCCAGATTATCCGACTTTAGCACCCCTAGCTTGCAAACACTTGCCACCTAATATAGATCAATTTTGGTTAGGGCCTAGCCGGTCGACCGCAATCACCGCATGTAGAATCAACCTTATTGCATATTTCACTAGCCAAGTTTCGTTTGATATGATACTTCAATTCGATCTATTTTTGTCCTTTGTATATTTTTTTTTACAAAATTATTGTCATGATGCCGAACCATTTACACGAGTCATTCCTAGAACACACTAGTCTTTTTTTTGTCATAAATATGAATAATATTAAAGAATTTGCAAAGTAATTTCCATCACACAAAGAATTTGTCATTGTGGACGACATAGCTTGCCCTTCGTGCATGGAATTTGTACAATTAATAATTGGATAGAGGAAAGAGATTTGTGAGAGGACATCTATTTATTGCATTATTTTTGTTGGCCAAAATATTGTTGGTGTATAGCCTTAAGTTTTGTAGCAGGGAAATGTTCGATCTATATATTACCCCACTTTTGAAAATGAATTACTACTTGACCAATTAAGTCTTCTTTTTGATTCGTTTTAAGACGTGAAAAGATGTCAAGTAATAGTATCCTATTTTGTTCATGCATGGACAACAATGAAAGAATGAATATAGAAAAAAAAATTCATCTACGTAGTGTGTAGATTAATTAATTAATTAGAGATATCATTTGATAAATATGTCTTCTCCGATTACTCTCAAGTGGTTTGGGCCGACTAATTTGTGAAATGTGTTATTTATAAGGTCTTTATCTATTAACTATTACTAAAACAAAAAACTGCTGACATCATCCTCTCTCCCAAACTGTATATGTGTCACTTTTTCATAAAAGAATTTCCTGCCAAATGCACTTATAATGTCATATATATTTTTGTTTTTTTTTTTTTTTGAGAAATTGGTTATTTTTAATCATTTTCATTTCAATCTTTGTCAATAAATAAATAAATAAATATTTTTTTTTGTTGGAATAAATAAATTGATATCAAGCTTAAACTTTTTAGGTAACTACAAAGTCTTTTTTTTAGGTTTTAATGTTATTATTAATTTATTTTTTTTAAGGATGCTATGAAATAGATGTTAGCATTGTTTTGTATTTCCAAGGTGCTTCTATTTATTTAAATTAGGATCTTTAAATTACAAGTAATTTTTTTTTTGTTTTTTGAACTCTTAGATATGGAGTATTATAAATTGGTATGCATATGGTTTGATTAGATCAGATTGACTTTTATTTTATATTTTGTTACTCATGGAATTTATGATGATAGCTAGATATCTTTTATGATCTAATTTATAAGTATATATGGGAAAATAAATAATAGAAATAAGCTATTTTATTTCAATAATTTTTGTAACATGTGCATCGCACGGGTCTAATCTAGTTCTTACTCAAAAAAAAAAAAAATGCATGATTCAAATGACAAAAAGTAAACACAACATGAAAATTACATAAGTTTTTTTGTATAATTATTACTCTTTCTAGCCATTTCATAATACATAAATTTTTTTAAAACACCCGCAAATTTGAGGTTACACATTGACAATTGATGTTTCTTAATACTTACGTCGTACTGATAATAGTTACTTTAATTTATATAAGTAAATAATATCTTATACTACGTATCATGATATGGAAGTATCATATATGTACAACACACCAAATATCTCATTAAATGATTCATTAACCAGTGCCCAAGGGCAATGTCTAATAACATTAATTTGAGATCTTCTTAGCTAGTCATAGTCTTGAAAATCCAATTGTGAACTGAAGCACTGATATATGGTTTACGTAACCCATTATATCCATATATAGACTTGAAAAGGGACAATTAAAGATGCCTTATACATCGTGTTATTCTCACCATTTATAAGTGTACTTTAAAATTACGTGGTAAATATGAACTGTTTAAAACTTATTCTTATAAATACTGAAAATATCTCATTGTTATAAGTTCCAAGGTATAATACAATTATACAATAATCCGTTAATTTGGGTTGGTTATTTGGTTGGCATGTAAAAGTTTCAAAATAATATAACAATTATCTTATCTACCAAAAAAAAAAGTTTAAGTGAACAACATTAATTATTAGTGAAGGGACTAATGTCTTAATTATGTACACTTCCTTCAAAAAAAAATAAAAAAAATCTCTTACTTATGTGAAGTACATTATTTGTAAACAAAAAAAAAAAGTGGAGTACACTATTTATACCATAAAAAGTTATTTTTATTAATTATAACTATTATAAACATGCATTTTTTTTTATTAATTTATCTCTATCATTTTCACCTTCTTAAATTAAGAAGAAAAAAAATATCATACAAGAGAATAATATTAATATCTTTATAATTAGTAAAGTGGGGTATAGGAAGCCCTATATATACAAGTCAAAATGTAACAAATAATTGTAGACTTGTAGTAACAGCACCATTGAACAAATCTTCTACATAAAAAAGAGCATAGCATAGAAGTATTTTATATTTATTTGGTTGCTCCAATAATGGTTGATAGTATTGTTGTTGATAGAGATAATGAAAATCAAATTAATAAATTTGATGGAGCAACAAATACTAGAATTCTTCCAGTTTCAGCCACTCCCCCTTCAAAGCCTTCAACTCCCTGGTAATTTACTTTTTTTTTTTTTTTTTTTTTTTTTTTTTTTTTTTTTGTGTGTGCGCGCGCGCGCGGGGTAATCATTTGATACCTTATACTTTGAATTTGCGTCATTAATATTAATACAACATTTTTTTAGGTACAAAAAGGAGGAAACTATAGTAGAGAAAAGAGTTGGGAGGACTGCGAAATTCCTTCACTGGATAGGCTACGAAGAAATTTTCTCATCACAGGTATTCTCACCCTTTTTGAGAGTGGGGGATAGCTCAAGTGATTAGAGTTTCCTTCCCAATTTCAGGAGATTTTGCGATCGGTTCTCATCACCCCCGCCCTTAGCTCTCTAAACACACACAAAAAAAAAAAGGTTATAATGTGCGAATTGGTTTTGTTAAAAATAAAATAATAAATAAATTAAAAAAGAAAATTGTGTTCCTACATAATGTGAAATCAAGTTAAAGAAAAACTTCTATTATGAAATCCTTTTCAAAGATCGCATAATTTGGAATTCAAAAGTACAAACATGGCTTCTAATTTAAGGGTTTAAAGTTCCACCCTCACCCGCTTGATCATAAATCGAATACTCGTAATGGTTGTCACATGTATCAAATGAAGCTTGAATCTAATTGTTTTTGGTACTTTGTTATAAAGCATTTATATTAATGGTTTAATGCTAATAATAACTATAAAGTGTGACCAATTTCAGGTATGGAGAGCATCCGTGGCAGAACTCCTAAGCACAGCCATTTTAGTATTCATGTTAGATACCATTTTCATATCCTCTAAGATTAGTCATGAAACACCAAACATTGTATTTGCTTGTTTTGTTGCTCTCATTGTAGCATTTCTTCGCCTTGCTACACACCCCATTTCGGGTGGCCATAGCAACCCAACGATCACCATCTCCGCGGCCTTTATGGGCCTCATATCCTTATCGCGAGCCATGATATATCTTATAGCCCAATGTATAGGGTCTATACTCGGCGCATGGGCACTTCAGGCAATGGTTAAAGGTTCAATAACAAGTAGCTACTTGTTAGGGGGGTGTACACTCGCGGTGGCCACCCCCGGCCCAGAAGGCCTCACCACAATTGGGATCGAGACAGCACAAGGCCTATGGGCCGAGATTATCTACACTTTCATTTTCCTATTCTCGGTGTGGATGACCTTTGACCAACAGCGGTCAAAGGCCTTGGGCCAACTTGTGATGTGCTCGATCACCGGTATCGTGGTTGGGCTGACTATGTATCTGTCCACCACAGTGACAACCAAAAAGGGCTACACTGGAGCAATTATCAACCCAGCAAGATGTATTGGGCCTGCAGTTGTGAGAGGGGGGCATCTTTGGAATGATCATTGGGTCTTTTGGGTTGGGCCTATACTAGCTAGCGTTGCATTTTATCTTTATAGTATGGTTCTTCCACTTGAGCATTTCAAAGCAAGGATAGCTAAAGAATAAGCCTAATATTTGTATTTGGAATATATTGTATTAGGCATATGCAAGTTTGTATTAAATATTATGATGTTGTTGATAAATAAATTATATAATGAGAAAGCAAACAGTTTTGTAATGTTTGTTTTTAAAACAAGATTTGTAATATGATGATTTGAAAATTATTATCTTATAAGATTAAATTTCATTACATGTATCTGAGAGCACGTACTTTCAAATGATGTATAAACAATTTAAGAATGAAATAACATATGCAATTGTAGGATTGTCGCTACATCATTTGACCTCATATGTTCCCTATAATGTACATATAATAAGCTCTCCATATAACTATATCAACATGAAGATTATATTTTATTACATGTATCCGAGAGCACATACTTTCAAATGATGTATAAACCATATAAGAATGAAAATAACATAGCAATTGTAGGATTGTCGCTACATCATTTGACCTCATATGTTCCCTATAATGTACATCTTATAAGCTCTCCATATAACTATTCAACATAAGCTAATAGCATTTTACAAAATGAAGAAATTTCTTTGCATAAAAAAGGTAGTAAATGAAGGATTACCTACCATTTTACAGTTTTACACTGTCATGGTCCTCATGGACATTGGCATATACAGTCATGGTCCTCATGGACATTGGCATATACAGTCATGATCCTCAAGGACATTGGCGTTTACGAGGCGTAACAAATGGATTGATCAACATTTCTCAAGCAGATAACACTATGCAAAGTGACCCTTCCCAGTACCAGGGATACATTACTGTATTACAATAGCTACATGGAAATACAAAACATATATAGGAAGCCAAACAACACAAGATATACTAACAACATGAACTGAAATTGCTTCCAATACATAAGTGTTCAAGACACATTAGGATATAAGCTTTCATTTATTTTTTATATGCAATATCAGTGATGTGAGATAAGATTATGAGGCCATCTGCAAAAATGAAGTAGGATCGGCAAGGGGCTCATGAACAACCGAGTTAGTTGAAACCGATACAGGGTTACCTTCTAATTGTAACATCATACTCCCTAAGATCTCCAGCAAGAGCTTCTTGAACTCCTCTTCTTTTACGAGTTTCCCGTCGTCAGCATCTACCATCTTAAACACTTCATCAGTAACCTTGTCCATCTGTTCATAGTATTTTTAACTATGTCAGCTGTGACTAATAGTAAAGCATTACTTAAACATAATGAAAGACAGATAGACAGCTTCCATAACAATTTTGTCTACGCTTTAGTATTAAGAGTCTAAAGAGCTTAGATATACCTCAGCAATAGCACCATATGGAGGCAAATCAGCAGATGGGGCCAATGAATCTAATGCCAAGTGAAGATACTCCTTAGACAATCTTCCATTCTTATCTCTAGGTATAGCTTCCAGCACAGCATTCAGTACCTATATATATCATCCACAAACAATAACATTAGTTTCTCCCAATGATTCTAAGATTTCTAACTATGTTACATGGACCAGGGAACAAATATTTGACAGGTTCGTGGCAGTGTCAAGGATCCAACAAATGTATGAGGTTTGATGTGTGTAATAAGTCACAAGAGTCCGAGTAATGTTGTAAGAATTGTCATCTAGTCAGTTACGACAATTATGAGGTTTGATATGTCATATGTGTGATAAGTCACAGGATGACGGATTTACCTTGTCTATTTCAAACTTATTAGCTAAAAGAGTCTTGATGGCACTTCCATCATAGGTGTTCTCAGTGTGTGCAACAATCACAGGTTGCTCTCTAAGACACTCAACTATATTTTCGAGTACTTTCTTGAGTTCCTCCAGGAAAATCTCCTGAGATGATATCAGTTGCTGATCATTACTACAGTCCTGAGTACACAACTCCAAAGCTGGTTCCACAATATTGCTCATAACCTACAAAATCGCACATGACCCTAAGAGTATAGTCAATGATGCACTTGAAATAACTAATAAGATGAGGAGTAAGGGAAAATAGTATATTACCCAAGAATCTGAAATTGGGGGCAACCCCTGATCAACACCAAGCTTTTGCAGAGCTTTGACAATGTGATCACACATAGTTGCATTTGGAGTAGCAATCTCAGAAAAAATTAACACCATATCCGTCTCAAAAGCAGGACTACTTATATATTCATGAAGTTCTTCACCATCAATGCGGAGGATGACAATGGGGTCCCGTTTTAATCCAGCAGCCATGCCTATAAGGATGTCTGAGAGAACTTCTTTAAACTCGCTCTTGCTTACTTTCTCCTCTTTACCATGAGTGAATTCATTCAGAACCTATAATAGCCACCAGAAATGAATAAATTATTACAGCATCATTATCTGTATCTAGTGCTATTTGTATGTTTTAGTTCCCCAAACACTCAATACAAGCCGCCCTCTTTGCCATCAAACAAGTAAAGTCATGGATTACATGGTTAATAAATTCCTCATTATTTAAATTTTTGAACTATCAGATGATTTTTACCTTAATATCACCTTTCACCATCCTTTTAAAAACGTGAATCTCACAACTAATATGTTAATCGTTGACCTCTTTTAACCCAAACAGCTCACAGAACTGCATTTATTTGGAACTCTATATGATCCGCAGTTTCAATTGGCAGATAGAGACATTTCACAAACCGACCAAACCATCCTATTGGTATACTCCATAACTTTAGGTGTACTTATCTTAATATATTTTCCTAAATTGTGGTCCTTTGTCCAAATTTATTGCCTACACTAAGAGGTTAATTAAGAACCTCATAAAAATTGTGATCGAAAAGGTTAGCTTGCCTCTTCAACCAGTTATAATTGACTACCAACTCTCTTGGAGGTCCCCACTCCAAAGAGCACTTTCGGCCAAAGCAGGATAGTTGCGAATGCCTCATGCTCAATTTGCTAGAAGTCTTAATCATTACATAAGCACTTGCAAGTTGCCTAAAATAACTATGATAAACACAGGACCACTCTTCTAATCACATAATAGAGGTGTCAAATCGGTTGTTTGGATCTAGTCATATTTGGGTGATGAGGTATACAATTCGGTCATGACAGATTGAGAGACCGATCCTATTTAGGTCTCTTGTAAATCAATTTACTATGATAGATCATACATTATAAGTTAGAAATAATCAACTTGGGAAATTTCAGTAACTATTAGGGACAGGATCAAGTTGGGTTTCTTGTACAGCTTATGATTTACCTTATTACCTACAAAAGGTAGAGCCAAACCCCTTCAAACTTTTCCTTCCCTATTCCCACAATCCCAAATTCTGGGAAACTTAGTGCTGAAAAGGTGATGTGGGTATGATATTAAAAATGCTCTTTTTCCTATCTACATAAAAAAGCTTCCGGCGGCCCACTTTTTGGCTGGTCTGCAGGATATTATATTGAACTCATTAAAAATAAATTAGGTCACTATAGGGATCATTTGGTAGGATGGTCTGCCACTATTCGCGGTTATCTAACTACTTAGTCTATAATTTTCTGCATAAACAAACATAAGATTCTTCAGAGCATCAAGTTTACTAGAGACTTCTTCTATTAAAAGAAAGGTCTAGCTGGCTAGAGAAATGTCCATGACATGTTGAGTAGGAGCCTACGATATTTCTAGAGGAAGCTAAGTAACTATGATTTGCGATCTTCTGCATTAAATTTTTTGAATCAATCAAGTAGCAGAATCATGCTTCTTGAAGCATAAATTAGAAGCTGACATACCAAGTAACAAGAACTATACTAGTAAGAAATTAAGCTTCAAAGTTCAAACAAGGATCATCAATTTCCGATTTATTCAAAACCACAGAAAATTAGTACTGTATTTGTGGTAATTTCTTTAGAAAATATAGCAGTTACTTTCAGAAAGAGACTCCAAAATATCAAAAGAAAAAGCAGGATATTAAGGCCGGTCACTTTTCTGTCTTTTTTGCCATTTAATATGTATTAAGCAACTATCAATCTACAAAAGCTAAGGTTTAAACAATTATGCAGACCTTGATTTAACAATTAAGCAAATGCTGTCAAAGAAAAAAAAAACATCAATTTTATACTTTTCCGCTCATCAACTTCATCCCTTTCTATCAACAACTTAAGTCAACAAACCTCATCAGTCACAATAATACTATCCCCCTTTCGGCATAAGGTTTATAGCTCCTTGAGAATTATTTCAAGAACTTAACTTATACTTTTAATTTTTACTTTAGTTTTTAGAACATGTAACTTCATCCTAATGAGTAACCATAAAGTCAGAATCTATAATAAGTGCTATGAATTAACTATGAGTGACAATATGACATGTAGGACCAATTTGCAAACATCTACTAATGTTAAAGTTGGTAATTGGTAGAAAGATCCAGCTAAAGCCATTCTTAAAATGATTTTCCTAATGTCAAAGTTCAGTACTTGGTAGAATGATCTCGTTGGAGCCATTATTAAATACGGTTTTCCTTGATGAACTAAGTAACAACTATGCCTCCAGATATGTCAAACCAGCTACCATCAAAGAAGTATAACTTCTTAGTAGAAACACATAGATAAAAGTCTTAGAAGTATACAAATCAATGACACAATAGTAAAATACCTACATTCTACGACAATGTACTTCGCAATATTCTTAAAACCTCTCTAAAACAGGCAATGTAATGAAAACCATGATAAACACGGACCGTAGACACCCTACAGGGTCCTGCCCACCGTGCAGACCCTCGTCTGTTTCCATTTTGGATTCATGAGAACATGCAAAATCGGTCATATGGCTTTCAAACTTTGTTAGCTAAAAAGGCACCGACAATTGATTTTGTTAGCCCATTTCCAAATCCAAATCTCTAGTACAATTTCTAGACAATTCATCCTTCAAATTACTTTTCCTATTGGGTCCACGAAGATGCACAAAAATTGAAATATAGGTTTAGAACCTCTTAAAGACTTTAGCATCTAATTATCTAAAAAAGAACTCAAAGCTCAAACAGATTTTTTTTCAACCAGTTTTCAGAATCTTATCAAGAAGTTAACTAATTAAACTACCAAAACTATTCAAAATTGGATCTTTTCACATACCAAGCAATAAAAACGAAAACTTATGGCCCCTCTTTTTCAATTCTTCAAAACCACTAGTTTTACTACACTACAGACCAAAAAATTTGTCCACGTTGAAGAATGTGTGAGCTTCAATTGTACAATAGACAATCTTAATCTTATCTAATTCACCAGTGAAATAATATCCCACGTTTTTTACCATTCCACTCCCTTAGTCCCTAGAAGCCAATAACCCTAGAATTGCTAACATAACCCAACTATACCAATAACATACTCCCTCCGTCCACAAATAACATATCAATAACTTAGAAGATTTCTTTATCGACATCCTGTAAGGAATACACCCGATATGATACACGTAGATTATTTGTGGCCAGAATGAGTATCACTCATTCACACCCATTTGGGTAATTTCCTAATTGTTCACTTCTCTGGTACTCGTATTAGATTCTCCATATAACCTTTGTTGAATGAAAACGGATAATAACACAACACAGGTACAAATTAGACACTAGACGTACACCTAATAACGACAATTATAAAACTATCCTTTGTAACTTACACGATCATAACATTAGTAACACACACATAAACAGGCTAGACTAAGTATTAGTTACATAGAAAAGTCAAGCAAAGTACGTAAAAAGTTACCGGATTAACATAATGATGATTAAAGTGCAGGATCCATTTATATACTCTATCAATAACATATTAACATGTACTCGAAAGGTAGAAAAGACAAACTGACCTCGGAATAGATGTGATCAGAGTCAGAAGAAGAGCCTTTAGGAGGAAGACCAAGAGCAACACCAATATCAGCAACAGCAGGTTGAAGTTCTTTCACAGATAACTTACCATCCTTGTCAACATCAAGTTCTTTGAACTTGTGATCCACATATTTACTGAACACCTCCTTATTTTCAACCAACTCCATTATATCTGAACCGTCCATTACCTGTCCTCCTTCCAACACCTTTTTCTTTCCTTCCATTGGTTGATCAATTTTTTTTCTTTATAAAAATTAATTCACACCCACAAATTTTTTAAGAAATCCCAGAATTTAGTTTTTAATTTTTGGTCAATTAATATTAATTGCCCAATTTGCTAACTTTTTTAATGAAAAGATAACTTTAGAGTGTGTAACTTGTGATTTGTTTTATTTGGCGAAACTCTCAGCTAATCCTCGTGCTCTTACTTACGACCTGCTTTTATAATACTATGAATGTGGGTGATTTGATTGTGAAACGCTGAACAGGGGAAGAGAGAGAAAGAGAAGTGTTTTGACACGAAAGTGCTCGAGGATGAGACACGTGGATGTGGAATTTCAAAAGGGGTAATTTAGACTACCACCTAATTTTATGGTGGAGATTCTATGTTTTAGGGTTGACAATGGTGTGATCTCATTGTTTTGAACTTTTGTTGGTCATTATCTTTTGGATTTGTTAAATGGATTATTAGATTGGGTATGGGTCGAATTGGGTCAATTTGATTAGATTGTGATTGTTTGTAGTTGGTCGAGGAGTATCTTTGATAATTGTTAAATGGATACTTCATATTGGGTGAGGGTCGAATAAGATCAATTTGATTGGCTTGTGAATATTTTCTAGTGATTGAACAGTTGATTTAAATTTGTCTGACATGAAGTATAAATGTTACTAGTTCAAGCATTAATCATTGACATAAAATAACACTTAGATAAGTTTTATTAAGCATAATGTCACGTGCTGACAGTTTTCCTGATGCACTGGCCCAGCAAGTCCCATACGAAACAACCCTTCTTTGTCTGTGTGCCTTATTGATGCATGTATTTGTGGTGCAAGTTAGTGTCATCGCGTGTGCTTTCCTCTACTTATTAGCTTGTTGCGCATATGGAGAAGGTTGGCCTGGATCAAGCCGGGGATTCAGGCGCCGCACTAGCAATCTGAGCTCATTCCGTGACAATAAGCTACATAAAATGTGAGGTGTGGACGATTGGGTGAGTGTGATACATTTTTCCAAACTCGAAACCTTGACTTGGAGATCCCATGGAGTTGTGAAGGTTTACATTTCCATTGTGAAGTACTCGTATATGAGAATGAGATAAGATTGAACAAAGTCATTTTGTAGGAAAGTCCTCCAAACAAATACAAATCAATGACCATTTCACAATGATTATGCTATTGCAGCTGTATGACCTAATATGATAGTTACATTATTTTTTTATACTACCTCTGTTTCATATTATTTGCAACGATTAGACATTTTTTACTCACAACTTTATGTCAAATCGTTGCAAATAATAAGAAACAGAGGTAGTACATGAAACAACATAATAGACATATGATCTTTGAGATTACTTGGATGGATTGACAAGACTTACTATAAAGACATAATGCTTTAGAAAAAAAGGTTTCCTAGGATGTTAATTGGATAAGTTTTTTTTTTTTTTTTTTTTTTTTTGTAGAATATAACGAATGTAAGCAGTATACTAGATAAAATTGACAATAACAAGAAGGATACTCCACTTAAAAAAAGAAAATGACAATCATCAATGAATCTGATTCACATAGCCAAAAGGCATAAGCACTGTGTAGAGTCTTCCAAGGATGAAATGGATAGCCACTCAAGTGACTCAACCTAATCTCTTTTTGTCCATATTTCTTTGTCACATTTAGACTCGTCCAATCTTTACGACTAAGCTGCTAATGACCGAAACTTGTTTCATATAGTTACGACTATATTATACGGAGTATATCTCAATATGTGATACTTATAATCAAATAAATGAGTGCATCCAATTTAACTATAATAAATTCTACTAAAACCAACCATATAATCCGAGTGAGGGACTAGTAGTTAATTTACTAGCATTGCTAATGTTGGTTGAGAAAGACATTATGACACAACTCTACCCACCTTATTGAGGATCAAAAGTACTGCCTTTTGACGCAATTACTCAATTACCTATCATGTTTGGTCCATGGTGTTCAAGAAAGCAATGGCCCTAACTCGTCCCTCTAATTCTCTTTCTAATCATATATTTTCATTAATAACGTCCTTCAATTTCAATTGTTTGATTTATTTTCCCAACTTGGATACTTTGTGTACCAAATAATAGTTTGAAATGGTTTATATTAACAGAGTATTTACTACGGAGTAATATATGAACTAAAGACCTCCAAAGCTCCAATCATTTAGGTTTGCCTTATACACGAATTTAATTATGTGCGAACTTAAATGTAATGTTTTGTAAATTAGGGAAGTCTGTAATACGATACCTTTTTTTTCCCCCTATTTATAACACATCCAAGATCCAACCACAAAAACAGAGATAACCAATGTTACGGCAATACTGCAATATTGCAAATTTTTTTACAAAACCAGATTCCTCATTAAGTGAAAATTATTCAGTACTTCATTAGATACAATGGTAGTAGTTCTATCAAACCAGATTGAAATAAAAATAATAATATAGCGTGATTCATTGCCCAAATACTAAAAAAAACAATAAATAGATGGATAAAAGAGCCAGCACTCTTAGATACTCAAAATCGCTCAAGTTGCCGAAGGTTACCACTAAGCTGACTCTAACAACCTCTATAGAAGTGATGAGAAACACAGTTGAGATGCTGTCAGAGGGAAGAGAGAGAAGCAAAATGAGAGGCCATTAGAACTTGCGCTTGGCTGCACCAATATCTCGGAGTTCCCATGCAGGTTTACTTTCCTTGGCGATATCATCTTTGATCAAACCACGAATCTTCTGTACCAAAAGATACTGCAGCAAAAAAAAAGGGGGGGGGGTCAAATCACAACATAAATTTTCTGTCTCAGGAACTCTTCAATTTCAGCAAATTAATGAACTGCCTTATAGGGTAGGAAAGTTGCCAAGAGGCAAAATACTCTGTATACTCATTCTGATAACAAACCATCACATTGTTGAGACGCTGCTGAAATTATCAGAATGAGTATACAGTAAAAAATTTCTGTAGTGGCTAGCAATTCCAGTGGAGACTATCCAGAATATGAGTTATTTTTATAAGACGGGATAGTTTTTGACCCCCCACCTCACAAGTCACAACCCCCCTCCCCAAAACAACAACAAAAACCGACCTAAAGGCTTTGACATGTGATAGACTTCGAGTGAAAGGGAAAGAAACTAAATTCAGGTATCAAGATTCAAGAAGATGGAAATAAGGCTACAAAATGTACTTCCTCTACACTACAAGCATTACTTTTGCCTTCCACAGCCAGCAAAATTTGCATGTTTTATTATTTTTTTCCAAGTTTTGCATGATTCATTTTGCGAGGTAACTCAGTTAAAAAAATTTCCTGAAAGCAATTATGTCAAAACACTACAATAACAGAGCCACATATATGTTAGCTAATCTTGTAGATTTAGAAACTTACTTGAGCTGCTGCAATCAAGGGTATCCACCATTTGTGTTGTTCATTTGGGTTAGGTCCCTCAATCAACTTCTTGTCAACCAAGATACCCTTACTTCCATTTGAAACAACATCTATGATAGTTTTCACCAAATTTGGTATCCATGAAATTCCGTTTGGAAGAACCTATAATGATGGCAGCAATTACCAGTGAACTTATGCCAAGTTGTAAAAGTACTAGAAGAAGCTGATAGCAAATTCTAAGAATGGTAACAGGACAAAATAGGTAAGCAACTGACCTTTTCACCACTTTCATTTTTATTGCATCGCCCACTGTTCTCAACCAAAATTACAGGCATGGAGAATGCCTAGGAGAAAATTAAACAAAAAGAACAAAATGTTAAGGATAAGGTAAACACAACTCAACACGTCCAATATGAAGGAAATAGAATTCCAGAGATAAATTGGTTTATTTTATGTGTTAAGGTTCAAAAATTGCTTGACATATAGTTTTATACCTATGTAACCATATGGGCAATGGTCCTTGTATGAAGTAGAAACACAAGTAAAGGATGTATATAAGCAAGATCATTCTAAAACAAGAGAACCAAAATAAATCCCAGACATTAACTAATAGCTTATGCCAAGAGCACAATCTTGCAATTCTTTGGCAAGACTGTGTTATTGACTATACGTTTAAACAAAGAATTACAAATTCTATAATTATCATTGAATACTTTCTAATTTCTCCGTAACCCAAATGTTGTAGACAGTTTCAGACTTTCAGCAAAGAACATGCCATGCGATTAAGCAGTACTCAACTTAGTAAGTAGAACCTTTGACAAATAAACCAAAAAATTAGAAATGCATTTACTAGCCTTTCCAAGGAGTTATTATAACACAATAGATGCTTTTTTTTTTTTTCTATATTTACAACAGATTCCAAGAAAGCTAATCACGGTACATGTGGTGGCAACTAAAACTCGGATGGACACGGTGGACAACCAATCAATCATGTTATTTCCCGCAAGCACTTCTACCCTCCCAGAGTTAACAATGGGGTAATGAAACAGCAACCAGGTATACAATACCATTAAACAACATTATAATAACATACACTGACTAACATGAAATGCAAGAGACACGCAATGCAAACAGAAGTACAACAACAACAATAAAGCCTTAGTCCCAAATGGATATGGGGTTAGCTAACATGAATCGTCCTAAGGAACCGTCCGACAAATTCAAAAATGCAAAAATTATGGATAAAAAAAGGCAAAAAGATGAAGATGCCATACAAGGTCCTGCTTCTTTATTCGCCCCCCAAGGCGGACAACTTTTAGAAGAGCCTCAGACCTTTTACTGAAGAAGTCTTCATAACTCAGCCCATCTGGGGGTGAAAGCAGGGCATGAGTAAGGACAATAGCAGCACGGTTCCAAATTTCTTTTCCAAAACTATCTGTAATAGCTTTGATAATTTGCCTGTCCAATGTATCCACTCTGTAGGCATCTAAGCGGTCCACATACAGCAATACATCGATGGTTTTATCCAAAAGGAAGCTGCTCCAACCGGATCAATAGGAGAGTTAGAGATAAGACAAGGACGACAAGGGAAGGCAAAATAAGAGGAAGAACAATTAAATGATCACGACAACGCCGACAATATATTCATATGGTAAACATCATATATTAAAAAGTAATGATCACTCTAAATTGATACCCAAGGATGTATTCTACACTGAGAAAGTCGGATTGCCAAAAAAATAATCTATCCAGCCCTGATACCCAAACAAATATATCTATTCAGGTGCTCATGTACCACAAATGCTCAAGTGGGGAATGAAACAAATCCATAATAATTATACAGCATAGCAAGGTTATTGCAGCTGAAGTTTGCTGGCATTTATGACAGCGTATGCTTACAAAAATTAACAGACAGCTAGTTAACTGTAAATAGCTCCAGAAATATATATGTAAAAGCATTTAAGTTCTGCACAAGAACATTTTCCTGGAAGGCAAAATGAGTACCAACCAGCAAAAAAAAAAAAAAACAAAACAAAAAAAAAAAAAAAAACCAAAAAACCAATCAAATAGAGAGGATACTTTTGAGAGCACACTTCTCATGGACTATAAGCATGCATCATCACTGACTACAGAGAGTTACTACGAATCCAAAATAACAATATGACAAGTATCATTCAGCACAAACCTTTTAATCATATCAATAGCACGGTCATTCACATATCCACCTTCAACTAGACCTGGTGTGTCAACAATGTTCAATGTAAATCCTGCTCTTGAACGAGATATCATCACAGGCCTTGATGCTTCAGACTGACAATCAATCAACAAAGAGTTAAAAAATTCACAAAGGAAAAGATAACAACCGCCTCAGCTACAAAAGAAAAGAGCAAAATATTGGTTGTGCGCTTGTGTCCCTTCCAAGTCAATGTTAATAATAAAAATACTACATATTGTGTACCTTGGTCAAAGGAAAAAATGTAAATGTGCCGTAACGCCAATAACTTAACCAACTATGTAATCCATCAATCAATCTAAAGTCCAAGGTAACTCTATGCTTCGATTTTGGATCACCCACCGAGCATCTCTCCCATGAAATCTTTTCACCCTATATATAATTTATTCTTGAGGCGCCAAACCTTCAGTACCACATAGGATCAGATGGAACTGATAATTTTCAAGGAAACTGAGGAGGCTTGAACCATCGAACTAAAGCAAAAAAACCCTCCAACTATGAATTTAATTTGACCATTATATTTTCCATTTGGTGGTTTCTACCTTCATAGGTTCCCTCAAAGGGTTGTGAACTTGAGTGCTAACAGAAGGAAATAATTAGCATATTAATTCCATTATATACCTTCAAAAGTTTTTAAGTATATGGGAAACCATGACTTAGACAATGAGTAACTATGCAAGTTTACTATATCATGAAATGAACAGGTATTACAGAAAAACAGTACAATAACAATATGCCATTTATAGCAACCAAGGCAATGAAACCATACCTGAAAAGCACTGACAGCAACTACTCGTTCACCAATGACCGAGTTTACAGTAGACGATTTCCCAACACCGCCTTTTCCCATAACAAGGATGGTTAGTGAATCCACATTCTACAATCAAACCATTACAACAAACATGCTAATCAGAATTCACTGAATAAACCCCCAAAACAATATCACATGAACAAAACAGCTTTAATGCAAAAAATGAGACAAACCTCTTGCTTCAATGTTCCCAAATATTCGAGCAACTTAGTTTGAGTTGCGAGCGGAAACTGCTGAATTCCACTCCATTCACGAACTAATTGGCCAGCCATCCTAATCTTTCACCTGCTCAATTCACCGAAAAAAATGGCTAAAATTCGAAATATCTTTCAATGAACCAAATTCAATTAGGGAAAAAAAAAACACACACACATACACACACAAAAATTCTACTAGTAGATGATAATGCAATCCATTGTCCACCCTAAAAATCAAAATTTTAAAACTACAGTCGAAAAAAACCCTAATTTGAAGAGAGGCCAAATCAATTATACTGCCCACTTAAAATTCACTCAAACCCATCAAAAAATTTCAAAATTGAAACAATTAAATCTCATATTAAGTATTTAAACATTAAAATTACGTGGGCATTCATCAAAGGGTTTTGAAAAACCCTAAAAAAAACCCAGAAACAATGGAAAAAATAAGAAAGAGAAACTTACAGAGTATATTGGTGTTGAAGGGCGAAAGGAGAGAGAAGGCGTCAAAAGAGAAAGAGGAAAGATAAGGGCTTTAGCTAAAACCCCAGCCTTATCAACTTCAATGCCCTGTTGTTAGGCTTTTTCTCTCGCTTTCTCTGCCTCTCTCGCGCTAATATCCGTCTCTCTCCACCCCCACCTGATTTCCTAATAAGAGGTCGGTGGACCCAAATTGTAGAGTACAACAATACACAACTACGGAGTGACGGCAAAGTAGAGGTGACAAATGAGTTAAGTCACCAGTTGGATGTTTGGTGCAGTAGTGATTGGGGTTGCATTTGGTAGGGAGGATCGTGTGTTTGATCTATCGCAATAATAATTGGGAGGGAATGGAAACCTAATCACCCAAAACTAAACCTCGAATTTGGATTAGCCCAAAGGGTGAATCGAGTGGAACACAAAAAAATAATAAAAAAATAAAAATGAGTTAAGTCGTGTTTGGTGAGTAAATAGGTTAATGTGGATCAACCGATTAACTATCAACCGCTCTTTAGAATGAACGGTGAGAGGGCAAAAACTGAACCAGTAACAAGTTAACCTACAAAAAATAAGTATGAAGCAAGGGTTATTAAATATTTAAACGATGCCTGCATTTTAAGAGGTAATGTCTGTAGTTTAAATTTGAATGATTAACATACCCTTACATGTGTTCTATATTTTCACTCCTCTAACTCAATCAAACACTTTCCTCCCAACAAACCACCACCAGCCGAGGGCAAGATAATCGCCGGTGTTGAAATCTTGTAAAATTTTTGGGTGGAGGCCAAAGGATTGGAAATTCCGAAAGTTCAAAGAGGAAACGAAATTCCAATTTCGGTAATTCTAGGCTCATCATCTTTCTTATTCATATATGATGTTCAAATGTCATACTCGTATTTTGTAGGTTTTTTGCTATATTAAGTGAGATTTAATCTTATAAATTAGTCAATCTAAATCTTATTACCGGTACTTTTTTTAAACAAGATAATACCATTACTTATGGCTAAGGTACTTACTATCTTTCCAAAAAAAAATTATTGTGCTTTTTACAAGTACTTTGCAAAATACTTATATGTGTAATGTGTGGACCGAATTTACCACAAACAATTCTAGGAAGTAGGAACTTTCACTTTCCTATCTGCTCAATTAATTCAAAATCAGATAAAACCTATTTTGACCTTTTAAGGCCGCTTAAACCAGAGTTTTCATAAATCCATTCTTCCACAAACCCAAACCCAGAAATCCCAGAAACACCCACTTCGAATCATGGGAGAAGTTAACAAGAAGAAGAAAAGAGGGGGTGCTAAGAGAAGAATGACTGCTGAACAAACCTTAGCCTTAAAATCTGTTAATGAATGGGTTTTGTTGGCGCAACACTCTAATAAAGCTGTTAAAGATGAAGAGAGAGAAAATGAGGATGAATTTCTACCAGAAATTATGCGAAGAGCTCAAGTTTGTGAGAAAGTTGTGTTTGATTTGCATTCTCATTCGATTTGTAGTGATGGGTTTTTATCCCCTTCTGCTCTTGTTGAGAAAGCTCATCAACATGGGGTCAGTTTTCTTCCCCAAATTTCAAGAAATTTATTTCATTTTATTGTTGGGTTTTTTTTTATTTATTTCTGTTCTTTACAATAGTTTAATATTGATTTTGTACTGCTTGATTTAGTTTTTGTGATGGGTTTGTTTGATGGTGACATTAGAATTTTGTTGTGTATTGGAAATTTGGATCATAATATATATTGCATTTGGTTAATATTAGGCATTTAAATTAACTGTTAAACCCAAGAGAGAAAAAGAGGAATATCATGAATTCATGATAAAGAAACAGGAAGAGTACTTTGATAGGTTGACTAACTATTAGATATCTAACCGTGCAATTGAATATAGATTTTCTTTAATTCTTAAGTCCCTAATAATTGGTAGAAATTTCTAAATTTAGTGGTTACAAAGCATAGTTGAAGTATAACAGTTTGAGATGGTGAGGCAATATTAAAAGATACATATCCAAAAATGTAGATATGCTTCTCTCCTGTCACTGAAGCCTTATTTATTAATCAGCTCGTGAAGTTTGATCTTTTCGTCTTTGCAATGTTTCTTTTGTGACCGTTTTGCTCTAGCCAAGGAATGTAGCTGTTTAGGTGCATGTAGTTTTTTGTCTTTTGAATGAGATAGTTCGCTCACTCAATTCAAGTGGTGTACATAATTGTAGAAGTTTATCTTACCTGCACCTGATTAGTTCTTACAAAAACACTTGTCAAATTTTAGGGAAATTAAGGATGTGGAATTGGTGCTTTCTTAATGTGCTGGGTCTCTCTAATGTTTTTTAATCAATATAACTCACACATTCCATAGTCGTAAGCAATAACAATTATTCATGAGTGTTAGTTTTCTTTCAAGTAGGAAGCTTGACTTCCATAGTGTTTAGAGTTATTTTGGAAGAATCATTGGTTTTGTTTTCTTGCCATGATGGAATATGGGATTCTGAGCTATACATTTAATTTCTTGCAAGTAGTTATATTCTATTGCATCCTTATGGCTGTGGCTTGGCGAACCTTTTATGTAGTGGTTTGTAAGAGATGCGGTGAGACTGATTCACAACATATTTTCAATACCTGTGAGTCATCAATATTGTTATACTAGAATCCTAAAATGCTGTTTTCTGTTGAATGTTGGTCAAGTCATCAGCATTGATTCATTTTTTGCATTCTGATTCTAAATTCTTTATGTTTCCCTTTCTGTCTATACAAGTAAGCTAGGTGCCTCATTCTTCAAATTCAGTGGTTCAGCATGATTATAAAAGTCTTAAATTTTAAGCTTTGATAAGATGTGTGATTTATATATCTGTAATGTCTTCAGAACAGGTGAAAGTTCTTGCTCTGACTGATCATGATACAATGTCTGGTATCCCTGAGGCCCTGGAAGCTGCCGGTAGATTTGGCATCAAGATTATTCCAGGTGTTGAGATCAGTACTGTTTTCTCTACAAGGCAAGTACGAGTATTTCATTTTTTTAACTAATGATAATGCTAGTTGGATAAAATTTTATCATTTTTTGGTTAAGCGTCCTTTACGTGTGTAGTGTAGTATACTATTACTGGCGTTACTGCTAATTACATAATATATTGCTAATAAGAAGATGAATGCATTTAAAAATATCTGATTAGCAACATTGACAATGGAAAATTGAATTGATGAACAGAGATAATTCTGAATCAGAAGAACCAGTTCACGTCCTTGCATATTATAGCAGCTGTGGACCAGCAAGATTTGAAGAGTTTGATCAATTTTTGACCAACATAAGGGATGGACGTTATGTTCGTGCAAAGAATATGCTCTCAAAATTGAATAAACTCAAAAAGCCCGTTACGTGGGAACATGTCATTAGAATTGCAGGCAGTGGAGTTGCTCCTGGAAGACTGCATGTAGCTCGTGCTTTGTTGGAAGCTGGCCATGTTGAGGATCTCAAGCAAGCATTTGACAGATATCTTTATGATGGTGGACCTGCTTATTCTAAGTAATAATTTATGAGCTCAATGGTGACTGTTCCTTAATTATGAATTTTTAACTGATGTACAAAACTTAGTATCTGCCTGTCCTGGGTGCAGGGGAAGTGAGCCTGCTGCTGAAGAAGCAGTGCAAATGATTTGTAAAACTGGGGGAATAGCTGTTTTGGCACATCCATGGGCATTAAAAAATCCCATTCCGGTGGTCCGTAGTTTAAAACAGGCTGGTCTGCATGGAATAGAAGTTTATAGAAGTGATGGTAGACTTGCAGGTAGGTGATCTTCAAGCAGTTCATTTACCACTGTTGCTTTTCATATCAAAACGTGTATTTTAAAATTGGGTTCACCGGTTTTTGATGATGTGTAGGGGAGATTTAGAGGTAAATTTTACTGCTGAAAACTGTTAATTTGTTCTGTGTCCATTTCTGTTTGTGCTAAGAGTCTTGTTTAATTGCATGTCCCTATTTGAAGAATTTTAGATAAATTTCCCTGTTTTGTTTAATTAGTATGTTTTTGAGATTCATGTACTAGTGTCAGAGGGCCTTAGAGCTGATCTTGACCGATTTCCAAGATACAATTGTAGCCTTACTAATAGCAGACTGGACCTTAGAGACACTGGATAGTTTCTTTCATGTTAAATTAAAAGCCTTTCAAGTTTCAACCAGAAAGTTGGGGATTGATAAAAGATGCTTCTCCTTTGCAGCCACTAATGTTTTATCTGCTAACTTTCAAAGCATTAAATCTCAAGTCAGTTCTTTCTCTAGCTCAATAATTTGATATTCCAATTGAGAGAAATGGTTATACCAACAAATCATGGTATCATGAAAAGAAATTTATTATCAACTTAAATTTTACGTAGTACTTACCTAGGATTCAAGCTGTTTGTCTTCTCTTTACTGCAACAGTATACAGTGATCTTGCCGATGCTTATGGCCTCCTGAAGCTTGGAGGCTCAGATTATCATGGAAGAGGTGGACGTATGGAATCTTCTATTGGAAGTGTTACACTTCCTGTGTTGGCTGCCCATGACTTTCTGAAGATAGCTAGACCAATTTGGTGTGATGCCATTAGAAGTATTTTGGAGCAATATATTAAAGACCCTTCTGAGCTGAACCTAAAGCATATCACCAGGTTTGGAATAAAAAGGATTTCTACCAGTAATTGTGAGAAGGATATAATAAACAGTTATTTGCGCTCGTGGTTGACCAAGGAAGAGATGCAGCATGCAGTTTTCCAGGCCACCATGTTAAAGCTATGAGATATTGCAGTCTTTGCAGTAACATGAGAGGAAAGCTCACAATATCCTTTAGCTTGCCATAACGCACCATGTCAAAGATTTCGTTTCAATTATAGGACGTGTCTAATTAGAAATTTATGCGCATCATAGTTCTTTTTTCTTTTTACTGTTGTGAATTCTATTTGAAGGATTGGTGCATCTCAGTTGAGTAGTTGTACAATGAAAGAATAAAATCTCTAGAGTTTTATTCAAATATTTTTTTTCCAACTGGTTACAATTGAAATTTGATTTTACTTGTCAATTAGGAAAAAGGATACCGCGGCCTTGCATTATAGGTTGTTAGCTGTTACACAAAGTAAGCCCAATAATCCTTACCACTAAGTAAACCAAATGTAATATTGTAAGAAAAATGTACCTAAGTTGCATATTTATCCGGTTAACCTTGATGGTGAACAAAAGAAACGTAGAAAGTACTGCTTTGTCCAAGGAACTTGACCGAAGTGGTATTGATTAAAATCTCAGCTGTTCGTATAGCAATGTCTAACATCAAATCGTCTAAATAATCTACACATCAATACTCTTGTAACTGAATTTCAGCTGTTCGTATAGGAGAGACAATTTTGATAATAGGAAGCTGTGGACATGTACACCAGCAATTACGGAGTACATAATTCAACAAAAATGAATGACTAATTGCTCAATAGCACAACAATAACTGCTTAACAATCAAGCAAGCCCATCGGCCAAAATTGACCGCCATGCCATAAGCCACCAGGCACTGAGTCACACTCTAGGACAATCCTCTCCTATAATTTCACACCGTATTTCACCCAGGAAAATCGAGGATATAAGAGTACATAATCAACTGGGAGCTGGAAAACTTTCTGCTCTAGCAATAGCTCAACCAAATTTTTTCTATAGTTTCTTTTTCATAGCCTTACGACCATGATAAACAAAAGAATCTACTATCCCTGCAACTGTGAAAGTGCCTGACAAACGAGCAAAGATTTCAGTACTACTGATGTCTTAACAAGTTCAGCAAGTAATACCACAGCAGAAACATAAGTAAGATGAGAAATCTGAGATATGTCAAGGTCTTTGGTTTCAGATGGTTAGTGGCCAATAACATATAGCAGAAGCAATAATAAATTGGGTTGTTGAGAGGGGTATACAGCAAAATCAACTACGAGGCAATGCAGGTGCAAACACATATTTGGCAAACACCACAGATCCCAAAATCATTTCCTAACAGCTCAAACTCCAAGTTGTACAGGGCAATAATTAATTTTGCCTAGGAATAGTTTGCCAGTTGCCACTGCCTTTTTCCCTACAATCCTTCTTTTCATCTTCTTCAGAGACTTTTTTTTAAAAAAACAAAAAAGAAAAAAAAAATTATGCTAGGAAGGAGTCCATAAAATATGTACATCCGAAAAAGGTGGATTGCCAGCTTCAAAGTATAGGGGGGACAGATTGGAGCAGTTAAAGAGATAGAGGAAGAAGAATTGTACCTCCAACTATTGCACAGACATTAGTCAAGAAGTGTAAAAAGGACATGTGCTTCTCCGTGAAATTTACCTGAAACATTATAGATAAATTCAGCCACCGAAATTTTTATATTACTTGTGTTCTTATTTGTAGCAAGAAAGAAAAGTATAGTAAGGTTAGTACAGTTAATCTATTACATAGAAGTGTAAAGGGCAAAAGGGAGGAGAGAAAAAAAAACAGAAGACAAGACTATTAAAATAAGCAGTAAAAAACAAAAATACATGTGAAGATTTAGTGAAAGTGTACATATTCATATAGAATTAAGCTTCCATGGTAGAAAACGAAACCAACCTTGACTGGAGAAAGATCATAATAGAAGAAAACCCCAGGGATAGTCTGATAGCGTCCTGGTTCTGAATTTTTAAAGTGCTCTGTCACAGAAAACTGTACAAACCATCACTGAGCTGAGATAAGCAAAACATCACGACAGCAAAAACCCAATAATTATGTGGACTGAGTACCTGATTAGACAGGATAGTACGTCGTCTTGCATCGGTGTATATTGTTGGGACAACCTAAAATAGAGAATCTAATGATTATCTTCCAAATCATCAAGCAAAAGCAAAAGGATTATCTTACGACTGAAGCACCCCCATATATTGTACGGGCTTTTTGCATATGTTTAGGGTAAAAAAGTAAGGATGTTTAAATTTGAAAACAAGAGAAAACGGACAGACTTGCAATCATGGAGCAAACCTTAAGAAAATACTGGTAAGATCCACTTGTTGTCTCTTGTAACCATTGCACCCTAAAAGTAATATAATCAATTTTAGTCAATAGACGTTGATCCAAAAACAACTCAACCTTAGACAACAAAGTATTTAATACAGAGTATAGATAACAAAAGGAGAGAAGACTGGGCTTAAATACAGAGTCCAAGGAGTAAAGGGGATCATGTTTCAAATTTACTCTACTTTCCTTGAAAATTCCTCTCATTTATTTACAAGTTATAAACTTCACTTTTATGCTAAGTTTGCTGCCAATATAGTCCAGACGACCAATATAGACACAGGGGGTAGGGAGGTAGTTGAAAATCATGAGCCACACCCTCCAATGTTTTGAAGTCTCTCCAACAAAGTACCAAAGAGGCCATCGAGCATGAGTTTGGCATTATGTCAAATCAAACAAGTATTACATATAAATTTATACCCATGGACAACATAATGATTATTCCCCAAGGCTGTCAATCAAGATAGGCCATGTGAAGCTGATCTGAAAAAGGTCCCTAGCTCAAGTAATCTCCGCGAATCCAAGAAATCATTCATGGTTAAAAAATTCAACGCTTTTACCACTCCAAAAATAATTATCCGGGGATACACCCCCCCCCCCTCCCCACAACCGATTCTGTATACACTAGGAATCAACCAATTTGATTGTTACTTTTTAAACGACTTTAACACAAATGCTGAAAGTCCAAAAGATCACAAGAAATGCTTTCTTGTCCTTTTACTTAAACATCAGAACATCTAAGTTCAGCTTCAGCACAGAAAAAACTAGGACAGGAAAACTATAGAGGTTATGAATTAAATTTTTAGTCTTTTAGTGACCATTCTTAATTGATTGATGTCATTCCCTCCATTCATAGTGTTTACTTAGTTGACCTATCACAGATTGAGAGAAGTGGATAAGAACCTATGAAGATAGCTTTCAGAGAATAGTGCATAGATACCCAGAAAGAGAATTGTTAACTAGAACATTCATCTAGGAAAAATTCAAAGAGGAAAACATCCTTTATGAAATTTAGGGAGTAAGAAATAATGAATGAGACAATACTCCGCTAAGATACAGCAAAAAGAAGCCTCTCTTAGGGGATACAGTGATGCATAGATTGCATGCATCATGAACACTTGCAATAAGCATGGTCAAAATCATTATAGGCTTTCAACTCCTCTTTAGGTCATTTTTATGAAACATCAAATCTTTTGTTATTCAACTCAAAGGTTATTAATAAAAGATAAAGAAAAATTACCCATCCAGAGGATTAACAACGCCAGGAAAATAGTCTCCAAAAGCTAACTTGTTGATCTTATGGCTTATCTGTCATGAATATCAAATAAGTACACTAAGTCTAAGAACATAAAAGAATAAGTATATATATACATGAAGTATTAGAAGAGTATTAACAGTGTCATAACTCACATTGTAGTTGTCCGTTTGGACAGCAAATAAATCACTAAGATGGAACTCTGACATATGGAAAGTCTTCCCCGGAATAAAATGAAATGTCCCTGCCACTTTATTAACTTCCAGAAATCCATTAATATTGCATCCTTCACCTTTTTCCTCATGGATCTTTTGGAAGAATCCTTCCCTTTCACACTGCTCATATGAGAGGAAGAAGAAATCAGGGGAGGGAGTATCTTTAAGCAGAGTTAAAGCCAGCCACATATACACATCTGAACATGATAGGCACAATCAGCCAGCAATGAAGTAAAACAGGAGTTTGGAATAAATACTGGACATGATAGGCACAATAACATGTTATGTGTTGAATACACCAGGTCACCTTGCAATAAATTTCCAAGACTGAAAATTTAAGTCGAGCCAAAAACTAGACCCCCTAGACCGATCGACTCTGGGAGGTTAATATTAACTATGTAGTTGGCGAGGCAAGCACACACATTCACAATGTAGAAATTTTTTAAGTATAAGTAATAATATTACCAATATGCAATATAAGTGCATTTTAAGACAGTTGCTAGAGCTCTATGGGTATATTACACACATTCCAGCATCACTAGGTTTGTATGCAATAACAGCCACTGATCATACAAAACTTGACAAGTTTTACTCCTTGCTAAATTCTTTAGGACAGTTTCTTCATCCCAGCATCATATTACTACCAGTAACAGCTGATATTTGTCCCACAAGTAAAGTTTGTAAACAGCTTTAACAGCACAAACCCAAGGAAAATTATTTAAAGTGCCTCTGGCAGAACAAGTTTAGCTTCAAGGATCATTAAGACCCATAATTATAGTTCACATTTCAATGAAATATATGGCACATCTGGTTTCAAACAGGAAATTTTAACAATTCCAAAAAAATAGAAAATAAAATAACCTGATCAATCAAATCCATATTCGTCAACGCCCAACCTTTCTTTCTGTATGCCTCACGAACTTCTTCACAAGAGTTGCAACAATGATCATCAGACTGCAGAAGAAATGGAAATTATGGATCAAAAAAACCGTGAAGAAATGCACTTGATAAACACGTTAAAAAAACACATTCCTCCTCCCCCTCCCTTCTTTTTGAAAATTAGGGGATTGATCACTCCTACAGATTAAAAAGCTTTAGGTCACTTCTTGTAGAGCAGGTACTTTACATGAGCACTTGAAGGTGCGTCCCATTAAATTCTCCCTGATCTTCCATTATATATAAGGACCTTGGGTCTAAAAAATTTAGTGATGTATTTGCCATGCCAATACATATATTGTGCTTAAGCAGAAATCCTCAGAACATCATTTCTACCTATCTTAGTTAAGCAGTCAGCATTCCGGAAACACATTAACACAGAACAAAATCATGAAAACTCTTGTTTGTAATATTGTAGGGTAGAAACTAAGCTGAAATGAGTTTCAAACAATACCTAAACATCAAGCACTTAAAAAGAAAGATATAGATACGTATAAAGATGGAGAACCAAAGGCTATTCTAACAAAATTCAGGATATCAGGTAATAAATTGAGGCCCTTGCACCCTCCTTAACTCATGTTATTGATCTCTCTGTCAAACAGATTACATAAGCAATAATAGACAAGGGTTGGGCAAATGTTTCCTTCAGGATACATAGCTGATAACAAGCAGTTCACCCTTAAAAAGAGGAGTAATTCATGATCATGATTATAATTTTGAATTTTAAATTCATGCAGGTACACAATGCAATAATCTGCCATATGAATGATACTGTGTGCACCAGAGTTAATAGACAAGGGAAACTACCGTTTCTGCTCCATAACATGAACCACAGTATGTCTCATTGTGTTCAAGTCTGCCACCATGCTTCTGTAAAGGCTTCGCAATCTACAGATAAAGTAATAGAATTAATTAAAACTAGCACCATGAAATAAATTAATAATGCTATTCCCTGTATCCTAACTACTCCCTCCGTTTCGCATTAGTTGCAACACTTTTCATTTTCGGCCGTTTCATATTAGTTGCAACACTACTATATTTGGAAAGGACCCACCATTATTTTATAATTTCTCTCTCCCACTAACCCCACTTTCACATATATTTTATTATTTCTCTTTCTTACCAACCCCACCCATGCTACTTTTCTTATTATTTCTATCTCTTACTAACAATACTTTATATTATAAGCCTATAAGCCTAGTCTATAATTTTCTTAAACTATGAGCCAAGCCTATTGTTGAAACTAATGCGAAACGGAAGGAGTATAAATTAGGTATTTGATTTAATTTGTCAAGACTATTCTCTCTATCCCTTCTAAGCCAAGGTTGTCCCCTTTAAATTGTATTTAGCATATATACACACCACTATAAACTTTAATTACAGAATACTAATCTGTTCCACAATATGATGGTAAAATTATGCATAATATAACAACTGACAGGGGACATTAATGAAAGCTAAAAGTGACTGTGAAATGCACTAAAATATTTCATTACTTTTAAGGAAGATTTAAAAAAAAAAAGGCCACTTATCTAACCTTCGGCGCTCCAATGCCATCTCGCCTAGTATCAACCACGTTCCCATGAGCATCAACTCTTGTTTTGACAATGTCATGTCTCTGCAAGTAAGCCAAACAAAACATATGATCAGAAAAACAATAAATGACAAAGGCTGGAGAAGCATGTCTCTTTAGTTACATACTATATCAAAATGCCGCTCTCCACTGATATCTTCAGCGTCAACACTGAGAACCGTGCAAGGAACTTCTGGAAAAGTAATATCAAACTGCAATTAACAAGAAAAGAGCAAGCATCAAAAATTGACTAACGAATTCAGAAGAAGATACAAAATATCCATGAGAATCTGTGTATACAATCAAAATTAAAAATAGTATAGAAAAGAACCAAAAAAAAAAAGGATCTAATTGACTTGCGCAATTACTTATTGAAGTTAATGTACAGTTATGGATTCCCGCAAAAGACAGTAATATATTGCTGAAACGTAGGATTAAGGAAGCAGAAGTCAAATGTGTTGTCACAAGCCATAAATGAGATAAAAATCATAAAATGCAAGGGAGAGCATTCCAAGCAAAAGAATGTACTTACATTAATACGAAGATTTTTCCCTCTAGATGTATCCACTACAAGTGTCGTCTCTGTAACAGTATGCAGATATGATTCTGCAGGAAAATAGAGAGGTGCGCGATACAAGTGGTCAGTGATGCAAAAGAACACATGAATGTTACATTTAATGCCTTGGTAGAACAAGGTTCAAACTCCAAAGTTAAATCTACAAAACTATAAATAGACACAAGCATCACAAACCACATTGGAATCACAAATTTTTTGATCAATGACAATTAGTCACATACTCACATTACATGATCACATATCCATAGCAACCGTTATTAGCATACACTAAGCAGATCTCAGCAAAAGTTGCATCACATAAATATTGATCCTATCGAGTAGAATATAATGATCATCATTGTATCTATCATCATGATTTGGATACCAATATTGGGACACTATTATTACAAGATAAACAACCTCTGGACATTTCTCTGACCATTCCTTATTCCTAAGCATACTACAGAAAACTACCACCGATAAAATCCAAAATGAATCAAGGAATTATATTTGGTCTGAACAACAACAGTATTAACCTATTACTACCAATATACACCATTTCAATGTAGGGGCAAGTGGATCAGTTCATGATCTCAAGCAAGTAAACAACTAAATGAATGCCAACTAAGCCATTTAAAGACTTTGGCTCAGCTAAAGGCAACACAACCCAAAAATGAAGCTTTTTTAGGTACAGCCAAACTAGGTGTACACTACACGTAAAGAAAACAAGACAGTCTATCAAAACAAGGGTGGCAAAAAGAGAGGGTTGAGACTTGACAGATATGCAATTAATGATCCAGCACAGCACATCTGGTTCATTTTTCAGCTCTCTGGCTTAGATACTTCTAAAACAAGATGCTCCTACACCAGCATTGACCATACCATAACCACAAACCAAGGGAGTCCAAACCCTAAATCCATCATTACTCAGTGCCTCAAACGAGGTGAGGCAAACCAGACACACCACTATCCCAGAAAATACAGAACCGATTTACCCCATTAAACCCTTGATTCGAAACTCACTAACATCGGAAATTCCACTTGAATTTTCGATAACAATTATCCAAAGCTAAAAATATTCTCGTATTTCTCGATAATGACTCACTTAGCTCCATTAACCCACAAATGCTCCTCTAGTCAACTACTTTTTCTATTGTACTCAAATGCGCTAGCGCCCTAGTTACACAGATATTAGATTGCCTCAAATAACAAAATATCTTCCCTCCTTTTTCTCTTTCCCTCTATTAGCAGTAATTAAGGCTACACATTAACAAGGGTATTTGCAAATGCAAATAGACTAATCTACTTGTAAATATTTCAATCATTTCTCACATCCCAAATTCCCAACTAATTATGATCAATTTGTCAAAATTTTCACCTACTCTTTCCCATCAAACAAAAAATTATGTAAACCACTAATTACCCATTAGCTTGTCAAATCAAAAATAAAAACTTACACAGAAATTCTCAAAAAAAACAAAAAAAAAAGGGACAAGTTTTTTAAAAATTATAATAACTTACAAAACCAATAAAAAGAGACATACTGAGCTCAAACAAGAAGAGGAGGAACATGATGATGGCGGAGACAACGGTGACGACACCGCCGGAGAAAGTTCTCTTGTAGAAATCTTCATTGATTTTAGGGTATGCGTCCAAATCTCGAAGTTTCTGGGATATGAAATTCTGCATTTTTAGAATTTACCCACCTTAATTTTCTTCAAAATTTAATTTCTCCAAAAAATTGGAAAATTTTATATTTTTTTACAGACCCAATAAAAAAATTTGATTTCCCACCAAAATCTCTGCAAATTACTTTGTTTTTTGCGTTTAGAGGAGATGGGTGTTTGGGAGTGAAGGGAGGGAAAGAAAGCGTGGGTCGGAATCTGGGAAACGTATAAAACAAATGCAAAGATTATTTCATTTGTTTATTTCCTAATCTCCTTATTATTTTCGTTAATACGAAATATTTACATATTCATTGACTCATTGTTGTGCACTTGTGCTTGTTTGAGACTTTGAGTTGTTTCTTGTGATAACCTTTTGGTCAAATATTTCGGTGTGTTTCTCACTGTCTTGGTTTAAATGTTGTTAAGTGATTATTAGTGAACGTTAGCTAGATTAGTTGGTTAAGGTCGATCTAATCACGTCTTCATCATTTCTCTTTATGACTCACTCTATACCCTTAAAATTACTTAGAATTGTCCACATTTTTTAGGGGCAAAAGTTTACTCTGTATTTCTTCCAATTAGTGAAGGTAAAGGAGGACAAGTTCAAAGAATGCGAAACTATTTGTCCAATCTCACCATGGAGGAAGTGAAATATTTAAAACCGAAAATTCTAAACGATACCACACTTTCTCAAATTTGTTTACATTTTGTTGATAATTACTTGTACGTTAGATATTATTATTGTTAATATTCATGTAAATTGATTAGTTATTGTACAAAGAATTAAGTATCTAGTTTTGAACCATTCAAAAAAAAGAGTATCTAGTTTTGAATTTAAAAAAAAGGTATAATAGTTGATTGTGTTATGAAATATTGTGTGGATGCCCATTATACTCCTTGTATCATTCTAGAATATTCTAGATAGATCTAGGGTTTATATTCTTATCCAATCAAACCCTAATTATATATATTGTGTGTGTGTATATATATATATATATATATATATATATATATATATATATATATATATATATATATATATATATATATATATATATATATAGAGGAAGGCTCATGTAAGAACCCTCCTCTATATAAGAACTCAATCTTATATAAGAACCAATCTCAACCATTTATTAGTTTTGATCCAACCATCTAAAACCATCCTTTAGTAATGACATTTCTGTAATTCTTTTTTTATGTTCTAAATTTTTTTGCCTACTCTTATGTTCTAAATCTAGTCTACCTATTTTCTAATTTTTTTTTTCTATGTTCCAAATTTAGTCTACTTATATACTAAAGTTTTTTTTTTTTTTTTTTTTTTTCTTCCTATGTTCTAAATTTTTCCAACCTATGTTCTAAAGTTTTTTTTCTTCTTCTTATGTTCTAAATATTCTTTTACCTATGTTCTAAATTCTTTTGCCTATGATCTAAATTCAGTCTACTTATGTTCTAAAGTTTTTTTTCCTAAGTTCTAAATTTTTACTACCTATGTTCTAAAGTTTCTTTAGTAATGGCATTTCTGTAATTCTTTTTTTATGTTCTAAATTTTTTTGTCTACTCCTATGTTCTAAATTTAGTCTATTTATGTTCTAATTTTTTTTCCCTATGTTATAAATTTAGTCTACTTATGTTCTAAAGTTTTGTTTTCTACGTTCTAAATTTTTTCTACCTATGTTCTAAAGTTTTTTTTCCTATGTTCTAAATATTCTTTTACCTTTTGCCTATGTTCTAAATTCAGTCTACTTATGTTCTAAAGTTTGTTTTTTCCTATGTTCTAAATTTTTACTACCTATGTTCTAAAGTTTTTTTTTTTTCTTATGTTCTAAATATTCTTTTACCTATGTTCTAAATTTGTTTTTTCCTATGTTCTAAATTTAGTCTACTTATGTTCTAAAGTTTTTTTTTCCTATGTTCAAAATTTAGTCTACTTATTTTCTGCTCATATAACTTAGTGCTTATTTAATTTGTTTTATTGGATTTTTTTTTTAAAAAAAAAACATTTGAAGTTTTTTTTAGTTATTTATAAAGATAACCTATGAAGGAATTGAACCTACATCCTCTATGCATTTGCATAATGCTCTTCCAATTGAGCTAATAGGTTTTATCATATGTTCTAAATATTATTTGCATATGTTCTAAAATTTATTGCTTAAGCTCTAAATTTTTCAATCTAAGCTCTAAATATATGTATGTTCTAAACTATTTTCCTATGTTCTACATTTTATTGTTTATGTTCTAAAGTTTTCTGTCCATGTTCTAAATATATATCTTATATTCAAATTTTTTTGTCTATGTTCTAAAGTTATTTCGTATGTTCTAAATTTTTTTCATATGCTCTAAATTTTTTCTGTATGCTCTAAATTTTATCCTATGTTCAAAATTTTTTCTACCTATTTTCTATTTTTTTTTCCGTACGTTCTAAATTTTTTCTATCTATGTTCTAAACTTTATCATATGTTCTAAATTTTTACCTTATGTTTTAATTTTTTTCACCGTATGTTCTAAATTTTTAGTATATGTTCTAAACTTATTTTCTATGCTCTTTTTTTTTCCCAATATTCTAAATTTCCAATTTTTTTTCCTATGATCTTTTTTTTTTCCCAATGTTCTATATTCCTATGTTCTAAATTTTTACTATGTTGCAAATCATTTTCTTATGTTCCAAATTTTTCCTATGTTCTAAAGTTGTTCGTATATTCTACACCTATGTTCTAAAGTTTTTTCTACCTATGTTCTAAAGTTTTTTTTTTTTTTTTCCTATGTTCTAAATATTCTTTTACCTATGTTCTAAATTCTTTTGCCTATATTCTAAATTTAGTCTACTTATGTTCTAAAGTTGTTTTTCTTTTCTATGTTCTAAATTTTTACTAACTATGTTCTAAAGTTTTATTAGTAACAATGTCAATAATTTGTGCAAAATTTGGGATAGTAGAATGTAACGAGTAAGTAACGGCACTCAATGTAGGAATTAGGTGTATTTGAATCAAAGGTTAGCCGTGAATTAACCTTTCCCTAATATGAGACAATGCTCCAATCGTGTCATTACCGTTACATAATCTAGGTTTAGTTAAGCATAATTAAACATGCCGCTCCTGAATGAGCATAATCCCTGCAACACACAACTGAAAGTTTAATTGACAGTTCATTGTGTTTACTGACCCAAGACGGGAAGTCATCACCTTAACCATTGGAATTCCAATAAGAGGCTCAGACTTTCGAATGCACCAGCTTATTGTCCTACCAAAACAAGACAGTTGAATGCGAAGAATATCGACAACACAAAAATGAAGGCTAAAGCAGTCCCATAATATAGAATGAACTATACTCTTTATTATTGCCAGAAATGGGGAACAAAAGAAAAGGCCAAAGATAAAATAACAAATAGAAACCAAAACACCAACGCCTAGAAACTGCCAAAAAAAACCCGAACAAAAACAGGAAACAGCAATAACAGCAAGCAGAAACAGCAGCAGCAAGTGGAACCAGCAGCACCAACCTACAACAGCAGCAGCAACCAGAAACAGACCTCAGCAGACCAGCTGCACCACCAAACGGACAACAGCAACAACCCGAGCCCAGAAGGCCAGCTGCAGCACCAGACAGCAACACAGCACAAAGAAACAGCAGCTAGCAGGAGACTAGGCTGCTAACACCAAGAACAGCACCAGCAGCACCAGGAAACATCTAGCAACACACAGCAAGGCAGGCATCACAGCCTGAACCAGCACCACAAACAGCAGCCTGAAACAGAGAAAGCCAGCCTGCACACCAAGCAACAGCTGCACATAACAGCACAAAGCAGGAAAGCTGGAGCAGGACACAGATAGGAGCAAGAAACAGAAAAGAGCAAACCCAGCTAGGCAACAACAGTCAACACCAAATCATTATAGTTCACAAAAGAGAAGAGGACCAGTCTAGACCAGAATGGAAGAACACCACATGTAGCTTCAAAACTTCCCATAAAACAAAATGGAGAATAACCAGAAGTGTTGAACGAATAATGCTGGTTACTTCATATATTTCCACAATGATCAACACCATGTTCTAAAAGAGTTTAGAACATGCTTAAAAAGAGTTTAGAACATGCTAAGCTATGTCAGTTGCTTGCGTATCTTAAAAGTGTATTTTAGATCATAACATTGACATTCTATAAACATATCGACAAGAACAACGTGGAAAGATCAACACCATGTTCTAAATTATTTCAACCTATGTTCTAATTTTTTTCTATGTTCCAAATTTTTTCTACCTATGTTCTAAAGTTTATTTTCAGCCCTGCAATCACAAGTTCACAACCAACAACCCCTAACCAATTAGCTGTTGTTGCATAAATCAACCACCACACCACAACCCCTACAAGCAGGGGCAATCGCACCAACATCACCAATTTCGAAATCAAAATTCGAAAAAATTAGCAAAAATTGAACCCTAAATTCGAACTATAGATCCGCAAAAATAAGAAAAAATAGAACATAGAGAATAAGCCAGATTTGTTTTTAGACATGACGAATTGATGCAAGCAGAACAAGTAATGCCAAGTTGTTCAAGCTATGCTTGCTCATTAATCGAGTTTAAAAGTTTTGTTTAGCCTGAATTGTTTACTTAACAAACAATTTTTAACAGAACTTATTCTTATTCTTGAGTGTATCGGGGTAGGCATTATACACAAGTAGTTGTTACACCATAATTTGGATGACTACTGCTATGAACTGAACTAATGACCAACAAAAAAAGGAAAAAAATAAATGTTTTTCAATTTTAATAACACGAGTTTAATTACCCAAAACCTGATATATTTAATCAATGAATCAAAATTGATACAGAACATTACAGCAATGAATATAAGCAGGGAAAAATGGCTGCAAAGCCACTAATATAATCATTGTGCTATACACACTATTGCACAAAAAAGAGAGAAAACAAGCGGTTTGTTGTGTGTTGAATCCTAAATCCTAAATTCGAATACCCTAAATTAGAATCCTAAATCCGCAAAAAAAGAACCCTAAATTCGAACGCGAAATTTGAAAAAATCGAACTCAAAAAAATCAAACTCCATGCGAAATTCATTAAAATCAAAACAGAAAAACGCAAATATCAAATCACAAAATCGCAAAATCAAATCAAAAAATCGGAAACATAAAATCGCAAAAATCAAATCAAAAAATCGCAAAATCTATGAACATCATGCTAAGTTCATGGAAATTTGAACAAAATCGAAAAAAAAAACAAACCTGAGTCGAAAATCCTTCAAATTGCAATTTCTATGGAGATTTTTGGGGTTTGCAGAGAGAGAATGTGATGAACACGAAGAGAGAGAAAGTTAGAGGAGAGAGAAAATTTTGATCGGTTGGTAGAGGGTATAAGGAAAAATACGTGTTTTAATCTTAACCGTCTAAATTACCTTAATCCTACGGCTGAGATTGGTTCTTATATAACTAGGGTTCTTATATAAGGAGGGGTTCTTACCGGATCCCTCCCCTATATATATATATATATATATATATATATATATATATATATATATATATATATACACACACCCCCGTCATATGGAATAGAAATACACTGATCGATTATCTCACAATCTCTATCATATTTCTCCTTATTTTATAACATGTTATCAACACCATCCCTAACCGATTGAGTAAACAAAAAGAAAAAATAAACATCATTGAGGTAAGTTTTATTGCTTATATTCACTTGAGATTCATTGTGCAACTATGTATAATATTAGTAGTTTGAATTTTGTCGGCACTGTATCCATGAACTAGTGAATTGTTTTGATTAAATTCATATGCTTACACGAATAATGGTTTGCATGATTGTCCTATATGGGGAAGTATTGATCTGATACTATATTGCAATGCGGCATATTATTGAATTCATTGTCTTTGATCGATTATTATGTATGATTTATGAGATACATTATTAGTAGGAAAATTTGCGAGGAAAGTCTTTTTAAATGGTCGACCTTGTGAGGAAGGTTCTTTTAAAAAAAATAAAAAAATAAAAAATAAAAAAAGTGGCACAAAAGGTCCTTTTATGGCGATTGGGTTGTGAGGAGGGTCCTTTGACCAAACTCCGACGTTGACCAATTTTTTCCGGCCAAAAAAAGTCACGTGCACAGCACGTGACCACTGAAATCTTTTCTTTTATTTTTCTTTTCCTCTTCTTCCTCGATTTTCCTTTTTCGATTTTCCGGCCAATTTTTTTTGCAATCAGATGGGGTATGCAAATGGTGGGGTATTACTGTGTTGCTTCTCTAAAGTTGTTCCTTCTCTGAAATTTTTCAGTAGTTGTGGGGTATTACTATGTTACTTTTCTAAAATGGTTGCTTCTCTGAAATTTAACCCCAATGTTGCTTTTCTGAAATTAAATAAAATCAAGAGGGTACTTCTGTGTTGTTGCTTCGATTGTTGGTGCTACCAAGGTGCAATTGTGGGGATATTGCAAGTGATGCAAAATGAGGGAGGTGGTATGAGAATGGAAAGTTATTGATGTTGTTGAGTGGTTTGTAAGAGTGGAGAAGGGTTTTAAGGGAGACAAGGTAAGGCTGGGGTGGTGGGTCTGGGTTTTTGAAGTGGAAGGGGGTTTTCAGGGTGGTGGAGCTTGTTGGCGATTGGCGAGGAAAACAAGGGCTGCTACTGTTGTTAGAGTGTGAGGAGGTTGATTGGTTGGAGATGCAGGGAATTGGCGGCGAAGGTGGGCTATTTACGGTGAAGGGATGGTGGCAAACGCTGTTGTGGTTGTTATTGTTGTTGTAATTGTTGTTATTTGCGTTGTTGGTTGGCTGGAATTTGGTGGAGTGGTGGCTGCTTGCGATGGCTGATTGGTGTTGCACAAGGGAAGGTTCATTTGGAGTGTTTTTGAAAAGGAGGAAGGGTGGGGGAAAGGGATGGGGTTCCTTGTTGCCGGAGATGGAGGTGTGGTGGGCGGAGGTCTGGCCAAAAATTCCATTCATTGAGGTGTGGAATTGAAATGGAGGAAGAAGGTGAAGAGGAAAAAAAAGAAAAAGAAAAAAAAAAAAAAAAAAGCTGATTTGATCGGTCACGTGCACAGCATGTGACTTTTTTTGGCCGGAAAATATAGGTCAACGCCGGAATTTGGTCAAAGGACCCTCCTCAGTCCTCACAACCCAATCGCCATAAAAGGACCTTTTGTGCCACCTTTTTATAAAAGGACCTTCCTCACAAGGTCGACCACTTAAAAGAACTTTCCTCGTAATTTTTTTTTATTAATATAAAAAAACCATGATGTAAGCATAATGGGATGATTGGTCATTTACTCATCATATTGCATATGTATTTGATACACTTATTTTGTTAGTTGTGATGTCACACTAGTAATATTTACGGGGATTTTACTCCTAATTTGTTACTCCGTATTTATCACATATTCATGTCAGTTTTATAAGGAATGTTAAATAAGTCTAAGAGCTATAATAAATCATCGTGTGCCAAAATATTATAAATCGATCTTTCTATTGGTCTGACTTATTATATCAAATTAAAAAATTTATTTGTTTGGTTTGATTGATGAACCCAGTTGGATAAGACAGTTGTTTTGTTGGTTGTCTCATGGTGGCAATGAAGAAAAGAGAAAAGGGGTAAGGTAAAAAATAAATATTTCATAGGGGCCAAACAAGTCACGACAATCGAAGCCAATTTATGATGGTTCACTCCTCATTATCAAATTACTGATTGACTATTCGACTATACATTGTAGTGCCATTATTATCATTCTCATAGAAAATTGTACAACAGCAGTCCGAATGACATGCTTTTAATATCTCCGACACTTAGGCATTGAGTTGTCATTGTCAACAATATTTGAATCATGAGGGAAGTGGGTCATTGTCATTGTCAACAAAAGTATCACGTGAATTAAGGCATAATATTTTCATATATTCAACTATCGTTTTGATAGGATATCTTTTATTAAGTATATCTTTTATTAGGAAACTAACAGCCTTGGTGAGCAAAGCTTTTGTTTTCTTCCTTGTATAAATATTGTGCCTGGTACATTAATAAACACGGAACATTATGCATATTATTGTGCTTGTGTTTTACTTGACTCCAATAATTTCTTCTATAGTAGTTTCTTTATGACTTCATAGCAAAAATTTATATTTTAGCAATTACTTCGTAGGATACATCGCTTTGTAACACAATTTCCTATTTTGAAATGGTAATGAGTAATTGAATCAAACCAAAAGGGCTTATTAAACAACGACAACTTTCGTTTTTTTTTATTTATTTATTTTGGTTCGTTTGTTGTTGTTGTATGGTAATGAGTAACTTTCGTTGATTTATAACTAGATCATAATTGAGGATATATGAATTACTATTGCAAGACTAATTGTTACTTCGTATTATTTTATAACATTTCCTCCGTAGGATTTTTTCTTTGTACTGCATTATACCTCTAGTGAATGAAGATGTAAATGAGGAATAATTACTTATATACTAGTTAACATATGCTTTTGTTACATGATTATGACATATGTTAAGTTATATCATAATGTTATCTTGTTTATTTTAAGGCATGATTTATGATTATCATTGCTACCTTATTATAATAAATCATGGTATAAGTATTACTGTGTGATGTTTGATATTATTCTTTTGATTGGATATGGAGTATTTGATCATTGCCTCACATAATATCAAGTCTTTAGCTTCTTAACCATAATTCTAAGATATTTTACTCATCAAGATATTTATGTATAATAAACTAATAAAGATAAGATTGACTTTATTAATTCGTAGCTCCATTAGCCAAAAGACCCATTTTATATGTATTTCAAGTCTATTTTGCATCCTTAATATTGACCAAATATCTATATTTTATTTATTGTGTTCATCTACAACTTTAATTTATCTTAATTTGTTTTGTTGAGGAATCGCTTGATGTTTAGGTCAGATGCATGTCTGTACAATTGTATTTAAACTATAAAATCAATGATAAGAAGTTGCAAGCTAATACTCTATAATCGCATACTCCTTTTCAATCTTGGACTTGAAGTTCCAAATTTTATTCTTTTAATATATACTTTAAATTATCTCATGTACATACATTAATATCATAATTGACATTAACTTTGTACTATGGTCATATTGTTAGTAACTTTATAAGAGGGTACTATTATGAAACATACTAACACGATGGTATAAGTATTGATTGATGTGTGATTAAATTTAATTTGGTGGTCATCATAGATACCATTCTTTATTTGAGTGATATTAATGATTTATAGATTACTAGATTATGATTCTCTCTTAAAAAAATAAATAATAATAATAAAAAAAAAAATTATACGATCTGCAAATTTAACATGATTGCACAATATATATTTGAGCAAGAGATAGATGACATAGTGGGAAACTTACTTGTAAAGATATAATTATCATGCCCATACTTATAAGAGATTAATATAATTGGACAAGAGTTATGAATAAGAGTTTACAAGAATAATTTTATTATGATTGATACATGCATTGCTAAAAGAATTTATGCCTTAAAAGGCGAAAGAGATTTAAAGGTTGTTAGATTCATTTCATACCCCATATGCAAGGATTGGGGGAAGATTGTATTTATTCCAATATTTTATGTAATCCTTGCACATAAATAATAAAATATATTGATGGTCAGTTTGGTACATATATTAACTTAAATATCAACGATTTATTTAATAGAAGTGACCCCATGTTAATTAAATATTTTTGAAATGACACCATCCTGAAGATGGATATAAATAAATGTCATTGATCATATAATAGTTGTAAATGCTCCAATTAAAATTGATGCATTCCCAGAAGGACAACATCAATTACTGATAAACCTATAGCACGCCTGAAGCGTGATAGATCAACAAGTTTTAATGATAATTAAGTATCTTCGAAAAGGAAAGGAGATACTATTGACAATGACAAATTTGAGGAATTGATAAATCCCATTACATTTCTATAATAAATCACTTTTAGTAAATTTCATATGTTCCATGATTATATAAATTACTCCATAAGAGTATAAAATGTCCAACAAAATTAGCATGTATCAAGATTATATTCAAAGTGTTTCAATAAAGCATGAGTTATTATTGGATCAAGTATTAGTTGATTGTCTTGCCAATTGTATAAAGAAACACATGGTTGTGTTCTAATATCACATCACTTTCATGGTCATGTATAAAATATGTTTAATAAAGTGATCACTAGTGCTGGAAAACTGACCAGAATTTGAATTTAGAAAAGTGATTGGATGTGATAATTAAATTAGGCCATCTTGGTTTAATAATTACCCGTTTTGGAAACTCGAAGTTTCATTTGATATGAAATATAAAGCGCTGACGCTCTCTCATGTTAGAGATATGAAATGAATTGAATGACAAGACATAACATTGAGATTGAGCTATATTTGGATTGTGATTTTAATAGTTTGTTTTGGAGATATTTCAAAAGATTATATACTAGTTTTGAACAATTTTGCATGTGAATGAGTAATAAGTGACCAGAAGCTCACTAAAACAACTTGTGTGTAGAGATTTTGACTATCTAGAAACTCATTATTAAAGTATTTGGAGAATTAGAAGGTCATCATATGGTGGCTTTATATACAAGTGATTAATATCTTGATTGGGGCTATTTTAGGTCAACACATAAGAAATAGAATAAGAAACTAGACAACTCCACAATTCATGACCCCCTATTAATATTGATTTCTAGAAGAAAACAAAATTTCATTATTCTCCAGACGAGATAAATTTGTTGAATATGATTATCCTACGAGATGGAATTTTTGCACATGAAATTATATTCTAAGTTGGTGAACAATTGTCCCTATATTTGAGATATTTTACCAATTTAGGGGGGAGAAGAAGAGTAAGTTGGCAAAATTATAAAATTAATATTAGTTGATCCATATAATGATACTTTGTAAAGTTACATGTCAACTTTTGTATCGAGATATTTTGCACATCTATAATTTGATTTCTATACCGTTATGACCCGTCTAGAGGCATAGAGAGATACATTTTGGTCATAGTGATAATGATATTATGTGCATACATTAAGTTAAATCTTGCTAGTTTTTCTTTGAATCATTACACCTGAAGTGTAGGTTGTATGATCGGTTCTAATATAAATATGTGATATATGGCAAGATAGTGCAGTTGATGCTTTTTAAGTGTAATGATAGTATATTAATACCATAATGTGAGAAATACCCCAGATAAAAGTTGTATAGATATCTGAACTATAATAGATGGCCTATGATATAAGAAAGTCATAATGGTACCAATTCAAAATGTATTTCAGACATCATTGTAAAATAACATGCGAAATGTACATTAAAGTAATTTTATGATACCAATACACAATGAAACCGATGAATAATATGCATATGCATAATAGAATGGACTAGTGAATAAGGGATCTAAAATATATGTTTATTATGATGTCCGACATAATGATAACATCAAAAGTTTATCATGGGCCAGAAATCCAATGAACACTAGGCGAAAAAGATAAATGGGCACCGGTGCCGTGCTTTTTTTTTTTTTTTTTTTTTTTAATTTTAACTACCTATGGCACCGGTTAACCGGTGCCAACTGTGCCTTCAAAAATTAAATTTTTTTTTTTGCAATATACAATCACATATAAAAGAGCTCTTTCCCAAATTAAAGTCAAGAAGAACCGCAATTCCCAAATTGCAGCCAAAGTTTTAAGAATTCCCAAAGTACCGTCCACGTCACCGGTTCAGGGGGAAGAAATTTTAAATCCGGTCTACAGCAAAACCGCTACCTGAAGTAGCGGTTTTTACTAATAAACCGCTACTTCAGGTAGCGGTTTCTTTTTAATAAACCGCTACTTCAAGTAGCGGTTTTTGTTTAATAAACCGCTACTTCAAGTAGCGGTTTTCTAGCAGGTATAATTTCCTGATTTCACTTTCCTCTTTCATTTTCGTCTTCTCACCAAAATCCCATCCACGCCTTCCACCAAAATCACACCTCCTTCAACGGAAGCCGGCGCAGCCAAGGAATCCACCGACGCCGCCGGAGCATTCCTCAGCAACGAAGGCCGCCGCTGTTGACGCCGAGGGTTCGACTTTAGTGGTCGGCTTCGCTAATTTCAGAAGAAACGTGCTGATCTTCTTGTTTGTGGTAAGTGCCCTAATTATTTTTTGTATTCAGTTATTGGGTTTGTTGTTGTTATTGAGTTTGTTGTTGTTATTGAGTTTCAGAATTGTATGTATGTGTTGTTGTTGTTGGTTTTGGTTGTGTTGTTGTTGTTAGTGTTCTTGTTTATTGTTGTTGTTATTGAGTTTCGGTTTTGGTTGTGTTGTTGTTGTTAGTGTTCTTGTTTATTGTTGTTGTTATTGACTTTCGGTTTTGGTTGTGTTGTTGTTGTTAGTGTTCTTGTTTATTGTTGTTGTTATTGAGTTTCGGTTTTGGTTGTGTTGTTGTTGTTAGTGTTCTTGTTTATTGTTGTTGTTATTGAGTTTCAGAATTGTATGTATGTTTGTGGTTGGTTTTGGTTGTTGTTGTTGATTTACTTACCTTACATATAACCCTTGTAGAATTATTAATGGTTTCGATCACATTACTCAGTTTAGGTTGCTATAATTGCTGATTTTGAAAGTGAAAATAGAGCTTCTATACACAAAGTACATGAGCTCAAAGTACATGTAGTCATGACTTATGCCCATGTTGAGCTTCAAGAGGTATTAAGACCTTCATAGCTCAGTTTAGGTTGCTATAATTGTGTAGTTTGCTTGCTTGATGTTAGGACATTGCCACACTGTTAATGAATTTTTGCAATCTAATATCTTTGATTAATAATGGTCTTTTCTAGAATGAAACATGAGCGTCCCTATCGTGTGAAGAAGGCATGCAGTGTTTGTCGGCGACCTGGGCATAACAAGAAGACATGTCCTACTCTTATTGGTGGATTTGGATCATCTGGGTAACATGATTAATTATATATTCTTGTTTAATATTTATGTTTTTTCTCGAACGCTTAACATTAATTCAATTTTTTGTTATCGTGTAGGTCCCATGGAGCCGGTGATTCGTCCAGGCCCAGTTGATCCATCTGTTCTACGCTTGCAGACTTCCCATAGGAGCCACGATGTTTGGAGTGGCGTAGCTGATAGAGTTCTCTCAGTTAGGGAGCATATGGTCAGCGTGGGACGTGAGTGGAGGGTAGATGGCGGAGTACTAGAGTACGTTAGGCTTGCTGGGTTTTACGGTGTACATAGGATTTTGGGAGGAGGGTTTTTGCTTGATCGATCTGTTCTTACGGCGTTGGTTGAGAGGTGGAGGCAGGAGACACATACTTTCCACCTAGTGGTAGGTGAGGCCACCATTACTTTACAGGATGTCTCCGTCCTGTTAGGTCTGAGAGTGCACGGCCCTCCTGTCATTGGACCTCCATTTGAGGGATGGCATGACCTAGTTGAGGAGTTGCTGGGAGTTTGACCTGGCCATGATGATAACGGTAAGCCGTTTCTGGAGGGATCTACTTTGAAGTTGACGTGGCTCAGACGTCACTTCTCACAGATGCCAGAGGGAGCTGATGACTTGACAGTTCAGCGCCATAGCCGTGCTTACATTCTCACTCTCATGGGATCTATTCTGTTCGCCGACAAGAGTGGCGATGCTGTGTCACTCTACTACTTGCCGTTCCTTCGAGACTGGGAGACAGCTTCGACCTACAGCTGGGGGAGTGCGACTCTTGGTTTTTTGTATCGGCAGCTATGTCGAGCATGTCAGCGAGATTCAAGACAGATTGGAGGCCCGCTCATCCTACTACAGTTGTGGTCGTGGGAGCATATTACTATTGGCCGACCATACATTAGGAGGCCTCGAGATCCGCCACAGGAGGACCCTGAGGCTGAGGATGAGGATGACATTTTGGGGACTCAGCATCAGCGAGGTGTTGACCCTTTGGCGTGCAGGTACAATGTTTGCTTCAAGTTCATGTTCTTACAATTCTATCTTTCAAGAATTATTATTAACATGTCTTTACAGGTGGTTACGTGTCCATCTATCGTGTGCGCATACTGCTTCTGGACTACCATACTACAGAGATGCGTTTGACCATTAGCGCGAGGACCAGGTACAATCGGTGTTTCTTTTTTTTTGTGCATTGTATTTCTTCCATTATGTTAGTCATATACATGTTGACATACTTGTTTTGGGAATTAGATGATTTGGCAGCCATATACTGAGGCGGTGATGGATCGACTTCCGGAGATTTGTCGCTCAGACATGCACATTTGGCGTTCACGGGCACCTCTGATATGCTTTGACGTCGTTGAGTTCCACCTCCCAGACCGAGTCCTTCGTCAGTTCGGGTTAGACCAGCCGATCCCACAGGATGTAGACACGGACGTTGCTCTACACAGGAAGGATCGAAGGGGACAGCGTAATTGGGAGATTCGGCATTCGGACCATGTACACGAGTGGAGTCGACGAGAGGCATTAGTCGTCCAGGGATACCCGTTCACTGGGACTTCTTCCCCGGCCATGACAGAGTACATGGCTTGGTACCGTCGCATCACGAGACTGGTCATTACTCCACCTTCGCAGGAGCGCCCCCCGAGTTATTACCAGCCAGCTACCTCTGACCTCCTGCTTGTATGAACTTCACTTTATTTCAATCTAGTTCTTACGTTTTTTATTTCATTTTACTAACATTAAAACTACACTTAAATGTAGGCACATGCATTTGCTGATTTGCACGTCCAGCTATCGGGAGCTACTGAGACCATCTCCCACTTGCCACCAGAGACGGCTATACCATTTGCCATACAGACGATGCAGGGTTTTACATCATTTTGTGGCCAAACCTTGTCTAGGGTGGGGCAGTCACACCTTATTCAGCAGCCTCGACCGTCCACGTCTTCATCTTCTACTGTGCACACTATGCCGATCAGACCACCACCTCATCGTGGAGGCCATTCAGCACGTGCCTTCCGTCCACCGACTCCTTCTCAGCATACTATCATGACATCTCCTCCACTAGTGCATTGCCAGTATCAGAGAAACCGACGGCGTAGCAACACTACGTCTGGGGTTGGAGTTGGCCTGGATGACATTCCAGAGGAGACAGCTGCATCATCTTCATCGTCACCTCATGGGAAGAAGCAACGCCCGAGCTAAGTGTATATTTTGGAACTAAACTAATTTTTTTTGTAAATGCTTAGAATTGGATTTTGTTATATTTAATCAATTGAAAAATATTCGACTTTGCAATTTCGACTTCCTTAGATCTTCATAAACTTGTTATTTATGGTGGTTGTGTTGAAAAATGCTATATATCTCATGTTTTACAGGTACACAAATTGCAGGTTTTTTTTTTGAGTGATTATGCAAGTTTGAAAAAAAAAACAGTCCAGGGTAAACCGCTACATAAAATAGCGGTTTTTTGTAAACAAACCGCTACTTCAAGTAGCGGTTTTAAACTAAGAAACCGCTACTTGAAGTGGCGGTTTATTGCAAAGAAACCGCTACTTCAAGTAGCGGTTTTAAACTAAGAAACCGCTACTTGAAGTGGCGGTTTATTGCAAAGAAACCGCTACTTCAAGTAGCGGTTTACCCTGGACCGGAAAAAAAAAAAAAACCGGTTTTTTAACCAGTGCTTACGTGGACGGTAGAATGGGAAAATAAAAAGATTTGACTGCAATTTGGGAATTGCGGTTCTTCTTGACTTTAATTTGGGAAAGAGCTCCATATAAAATGAAACAAAACACCAAAAATCAAACTTCCCTAAAAAAAAGCACCAAAACCGTAATATACAATCACATATAAATATCGCTGAATTTATTTTACAATTTATTAAAAAAAAAACAGAAAAATCGTTGAATTTGTAATTTTACAATCAATTCAATTGTTATTTACAATTTACAATCATTAAAGCTGTAAATTTAAACCCAGAAACTCCGACTTCAACCTTAGCTTAATCACGAACTTGAAACTGAAAAAAATCAGAAATGTCCAACCTGCATCAATTAAAACAATAAAAATCAGAACTTAAAAACTTTGAACTCAGAAAAAGTAAAAACCCAGAAATTTCTAACCCAAAAAAACCTAAAAAATTTAAACCTAGAAAAACCCAGATATTTCGAACATAAAAAGAACTAAAAAAAACTTTAAAATGTTGAACTAATAAACCCAGAAAACTTTAAACCCAGAAACAACTGAGAAAAAATAAAAAAAAATTGAGAAAACTTAAAAATGTTGAACTTACTCAGAAACTTTGAACAAACAAAAAACCAATAAAAACCTAGAACTAATAAACCAGAAAATAACAAGAAAAATTCAAGAATACAATAAACCAGAAAAACCCAGGAATTTCAAACCCAGAAAAACCCAAAAAAACCTTGAAATGTTGAACTCAGAAACTTAAACAAAAAAAACCAACAAAAACCAAGAATACAATAAACCAGAAAAGAATAAACCTAGAAAAAACTCAGAAAAAAAAAAAAAAAAACCAGGAACCAGATAACCAGAAACCCTGAAAAACCCGTAATCCAGAAACTGAAACCCTAACCTCAAATAAACCAAACCCTAACCTCAAATCTTGATTACCAACGGAGGGCAGTGGTGGCTGATGTTTGCATGGTTTGAATAATTATCGGCGGCGATGATGATTGTTGTCTTGGTGTCGATGGTTGTTGAGAAGAGCAAGAACAACAAAGAACAGAGAGAGGAAGGGGAAGAAGGACAGAGATGAGGGCAAATAATGATTTTTGGATTATTTTTCTCTCTATCTAGTATATATTCTAGTTTAGTTTCTGAAAATTGAAGAGGAAGAAGATGGATAGCTCCTCTCTGATCTTTTTATTTGAACAAGAGAACTGAAAAAAAAAAAACGAAGAAGGAGAAATTAGAGATGAGAGAGAAAAGCAAAGCCAAAAAGTGGCGGATGAGCACCAAAGTTTTGTAAGGGTTTATAATTATATAAGCAGCCCGATTTTTTTTTGCTTTTTTTTTAATTGGCACCGGTTAACCGGTGCCAAATAACACCGGTTTTTTTTTTTTATTTTTTTTTTTTTATTTTTTTTATTATTAACCAGTGCCAAATAACACCGATTTTTCTTTTTTTTTTTCTTTTTTTTAATTGGCACCGGTTAATCGGTGCCAACGTCTTAAATTTCCACCTGTTTTTAAAAATCAGTGCCAAAAACGCGGTGCCTATTTCCTTTTTTATACTAGTGGAAATATGGATTTTTAAATTCACACTATACAGTGTCTTGCATTAATTTGAGTCTTATATCCATGTGCATGCGTGAGTCATAGGTTAATGAATTATTTATTGCATGTTTAGGAAGTTGTTAGATGCATTACTCATTGTATATTTTATTCAATATTTTATCATGATTCCTTTTTTTTAGGGCATTTTATCATGATTCATATATTTCATATTGCATGCACTAGCTAGTTTCTATATAATAATTGTGGTATGCGTGAATGTTTGTCCAAAGTATAGTAAGGCATATTTACAACATTGATGGGAAATTACAAAGAAATATTTATGTTCCAATGGGCTTACACTAGTGATGGAATTATTGATGACATCAATTTAATAATAGCATGCTATGAATCATGTAAGAAGAATTCCTAAAGAACTTATATACGACGTATATAGATACCCAGCCCTACATATTTTATATCTTGAAAATTGCAATTATTATCAAACTCCTGAAAAGTCAATATGACTACATCATCGATATCTCAACCTGAAGTTTGAGTATGTGAGATTCAACAGGTCTTTGTATTCATTGGCGAAATCTCATATAAAACATGAAATGTCTAATTAGAGAATAACGTTGAGATACAATTGAGTAAGAATAATATTCTTATGGTCTAGAAGAGCCATGAGCAAAATATGTAATTAGTTTAATTTCTTAATTCATATGATATTGAAAAATGAAATATATATGATGATATCAAGTGTTGCCATGAAATTGTGTTTGGATAATGGGATCAATTATTGATCATCATTTTATAGTATATATGACCTCCAGAAGAAGACATACATCTAATTGTTATGACAATTCGAAACAAAACTATCGAATGAAATAATGGTAAATACTTGTATTATTTCCAAAGGTATGAAAAAATGAAGAAGCCTTAATAAGTTCATGTGAAGATTTGAAGAAGTTCAATTTGAAAGGATCAATTATCAAGAAATGGTATCCTGCTACACGGGAGAAGTTATCCAACGAACCATATCACGTCGGATTTATCGCACTAGAAAATTTCACGTTATGTATTCATCTAGGAGAGAATATACGCGCTGCACTCTTTTTCTCTTGACCATGGTTTTGTCCCAAATTGGGTTATCCTGGTAAGGTTTTTAAAGAGGAAGCATTCGGAGCGTATTACAAAGAATGTTGTACTCTTTTCCCTTAATTAGGTTTTTATCCCACATGGTTTTTCCTATTAAGGTTTTAACGAGCCGCAATCTTCGATAATGGACATCCAAGGGGGAGTTTGAAATATTGTGTGGATGCCCATTATACTCTTTGTATAATTCCAGAATATTTTAGATAGATTTAGGGTTTATATTCTTATCCAATCACACCTTAATATATATATATATATATATATATATATATATATATATATATATATATATATATATATATATACATATATATATATATACACCCCGTCATATGGAATAGAAATACACTGATCAATTCTCTCACAATCTCTATCATGTTTCTCCTTATTTTATAACAGATCGTCGTTACATTTTTTTTATTTTTAACAGATGGGAAACAAATAGTAGGTAGGCTAGGCTCCTTTTTTGAGTGTTTTTTTTTATTTTTTTTTATTTTTTTAAATCGTCGTTACATTGTTGATGATGGTTGTGGTGTGGGTGGGTGACTGGGTGATGGATAATGAGGTTGGTGGCGGTGGAGAGATGTTGGGAAGTGCTTGGATGATGTTGGATGGTTGGAAAAGTAAGAGTTAATTCGACCTTTTTATCATTAATCACAAGTAATCGGTAAAGAGTAACAATATGAGGAAGCGAGGAACAAATAATTATGGATCTTTGTCACGAAGTCATAGTACACGTGGATGTAAATTACTTTAGTTGTTAAAGTCTTAAAGGTGATACCCAAAACTTGTGATTTAATCTCTTCTACATCACTATCTTTACAACCATCCTAATCTCCTAATAAAAAAACAAAGGTTTAAAACAATTATTTGGCAGAATTCAAACTCCAAACCCGTACGATTAACACTTTATTGGTTCGCGATAATTAATTGCGGCCTTGTGGGTGGATATCAAATTACTCCGTATGACCTCATTAGTTCCCCACCCTTTAACAAAAAAATTCACTAGTCACAACACAAACGAGAGAAGGAAGGCGCAGCAATGAGCTTGGCACTGATCCAAAGCTACTCTTCCGCAGAAGAAGACGAACAACAAGAATCAAATCATCACTACCACAATTTCTCCGACGAAGATGATGACTCTGATTCCGACAACAACGCCGCCGTTTCACGCATTCCCTCCTCTTACCGCCCTGTTGCCGCCCCTAAATCTTCTCACGACTCAGCTCTTCCCTCTGCCCTCGACGCTTTCTCCGAAGTAATTAGTACTACTCTCTCCTCAAGTTCTTTCAATTTTCGTTGAATTACTGCATTTTTTGAGATGGGTTTTTTTGTCAATTTTGATTTTGAATAGTAAATTTGATTACCCACTTCTTATTTTTGCTTGAATTTCCCTTTTTTGTTGGGGTTTTGGAGATTTCAGGGCCACCTCAGTTTCTTAATAATTGCGTAGAAGATCAGAGTGTGAGAAGAGATGTTGTTGTTCATCGAGGTCGCAAGAAAAGCAGAGACAAGAAAGATCTGCCTACAGGTATGTTGCATAATTTTTGACATATTACCTATTTTATCGTTTTGGCGATTAATTAGACCTGAAATTTGGATGAATATTGGTACTTGTATTCATAATTCATATTCTATTGAAAAATTCATCTGCCAATCTGTCATTTAACTAAAGTTCAATTTTTTTTACATTTATTTTGGGGGATGTTTATTAGGGTTTTTGAACCATTGAAGTCAAGTCTTTGGGAAGGTTATACTTTAGTTTTTTTTTTTGTAAAAGAAGGAGCTTTATATGTAAGGGGGCGTTTGTTTCGCAAAATAGTATGGAGTTTGTTTCGCAAAATGGTATGGAGTTGGAATCAGGAATGAAATTATAGTGGTATGGGTTTGGAACTTGATTCTTAATACTATATGTTTGGTATGATTATGGAATGCAGTTTTTTTTTTTTTTTTTTTTTTTTTTTTTTTTTTTTTTTTTTTTGATACCTAAAAGTATGGGAATGAGCCAAACCCACCTCCCCCCTAGGTTTCTAAACCCCATACTTTGGGGGTTTGAGGTATGGGTTTGCAACTCTTAAAATCATAAAACAAACATAAGGTATGGGTTTAAACCATTCTAAACCCATACCTTAAGTATGTGAACCAAACACCCTCTAAGAGATATCGGAAACTAGGCTGGAGCTCTTGGAAGAGATGGTAGCACACAATTGGGTTTATAGAATTTTTACCTGGTGTTCGCCTAGCTGCAGTTTATTTAAGCATATGCTCATGTTTGTGTTTGAATTGATGAGGGATTGCCTTTCTCAAGGTGGAAAGGTAGGAGCTTGAACGGAAGGTTAAAAGATCTCGATTGATGTAGAAATATATGGAGAGAGAGCTAGAATATGAATTGAGGGTCATGAACACTTGAAAAGAGATCAAATTGATTGGATGGATTGTGTTGTTTTGAGAATCCAAATCTTCGGAGAGACATCGAATAAGCGTGGTTGGGGATCTTGAGGAAAATATCTCTTGGTTAGTGGGAGCAGGATGATATTTGGGATTTCATGTTGAGCTTGATTTTGAGTTGGGTAATCTTGGGGTTTAATTTCAATTTGAAATTGATGTGGTATAAGGCTAACATTTTGAAATTCCTTTTTTGACTTTTCAATAAGTTGGTCAGGGTTTTGGATGTGGTGAGTACTTTCATTATTATTCTCAATTAGGTACTCTATACAGGTAGACTTGTTCTTTTTGTATTAGCTTGAGCTTGGCTTGTCAGGAGATATGATGAACTTATACTAAGCTTTAATCCACTTTGTGTTGAGTTTAGTTGCATTGAGCTTGTGAACAGCTAGGTTGCCTTTTTTTTTTTTAGTTTCATTGGAGAAGTATTGGTATGCGCTTTCTTCGAACAATAAAAGGTTGAAATTTGATGAAAGTAGGGGTTCATGGAGGATATAGGAATGTGTTGTAATCGGAAGCAGTAAATACTCTATATATGCCCTTTATTGTAAGACGAGTTATAAAGTCTTTGATGAGTGATCTGAACTTAATTGTATAAGGGAAGATAACATAAATCTGATGACTGTAGAGTTTTTGTTGTTGAGACATGAGCATTGAGTTCAGAAGGTCCATCATGGTGCTTTGAGGAAGCTAGTAGAGCAAGAGGAGAGTACCTAGTGTCTTTGGTGGCGGGCTATTTTCCTTTTTTTTGCCCCTTTGTATAAAGTGATACTTTGTAGATATTATTTGGAACATCCATGAAAAGTGAAATCAAAGTAAAGAGCTGAAAACCCTTTTGAATTAGTTTGTACAGCATTTGGTAGCATTCTTAACACTTGCTGTGAGAAAAAAAAATATCTAATGTGTGTAGTACGCTTTGAAATGGCAAGGGATAGCACCTCATGTTTTCTTGAAAAGTTTCTTAGGAACAATATCAGTCACAAGAGAATAATGCTTCTGAATTGGTTGTCGAAATGGCATTGATTGATGAGCATTGCAAAGTAGAATTCCTAGAGCATAAATGGTATCGCGATGTGTAATATAAACCATTTACATTGAGGCCAAGTTTATGACTGAATGTTGCTTGCCAACAAAGATGTATGACAATCCTGGAACAGAAATCTACAATCCAATTAGCTAAAGTATATGTGCTATGGTAGAAGTCTCTAGAAATTCATACTTGACATGTTGACAGGGTGCAAGTGGAGTTCTCTGTTGTTTTGCAGCCAATTTTTGCTTACATGTGATTTCTTTTGTGGGTAAATAAAATTAGATGACGTTGTTGTTCCTGTAGGTGCTGTGGTGGAAGCCAAGGCCCATATAGTTGGCATTCGTGAACGAGTAAGGAGTGATGTTGAGGGTAATGTTCCCTCTACTGATTCAACGCAGCCTCAGAAACCACCCACTGCTACTAAAACTGATGATGGCTCTCAACCAAGGTATTCTTACTCATCTTGCTCTAGCACAGTTAATGATGCACATATAGTTTATTTTCTGTAACAGGGTTTTTGAGGCAATTCTTTTTGTTAGTTTCATCTTCAGTCAGCATTTTGTTATCATTTGATCTGAGAGAAAAATTCACATAATTTGTATCATTAGAGTTGGGGACCTTGGGGTACATATACATTATACATCTGTTTTATCATGAACTGCTTTGGATGATCATGTTAATCTGATTTAGTAATACTCCTATCATTTGTTAGCTTGGGGGTAAGGAATGAGTTTTATTCCATTTGTTGAGCTTGTATGATTTTTATTTTTATTTTATTTAAATCAATGAAGTCAGCCATATGAATCTTGTTTCAGGATGTGCTTGCAATGCGGTATACCCTTGACTTACTCCAGTGCCCTTGGGATGATTTGTCCTGTATGTCCATTAGATGACTCAAAGAAGAAGGGATCAACCGTTAAAGATAAAGAGAAAAACAAGCGATTGAAAGGCCAGTCTTCTCATGCTAGTTGGAAAAGTGAGACAGAGATGCACCTCAGGCAGCAATTTGATTAGCAGATTTGAAGGAACAATTCTGCTGGCAACATACATCAGTGAAAGCTTAGCATAGCCGCCTGTTTTTTATTTCTTCCAGAAATTAGTGTTATGACTATTGTATGATGTTAGTTAAATTCGAAGATCTTTCTGGAAGGAATTGCAACTGTGTTTATGCTTGTATCATGTGTATGATGATTGTGATCACGCTCATTAGAATCCAAGATTCCAATTCTAATTCCAACTCCCCTCCCCAAGACCCAAATTTATGTGGGAAAAATCTTTTCTCTGTTATAAATTTAAGATCAAGTTCAATTGGTATTCTGAAGTTGGAGAACACCCAGACATACGGTATCAGTGCACGTCTTGTTCATTTGAATTTCGAGGGATTAGGGATGAAAGTAACGCGTACCATATGGAGCTATTTGTGTGAAGGGGGGGGGGGGGGGTGGGGGTTGTGGCGATCATTGGCGGACCTGCCCTTGTGCATGGTGAGTCAAATGACTCACCAGGGCCCAAAAAAAATTTCTAAGTTTTTTTTTAAAAAAAAAAAAAAAAAAAAAATATTTTCTTTGGTTGATTTTGTTGTTGTTTGTTTGGTAAACTTTGAACCTTTTGTTAATGTTGTTGGGTTTTTGATGAAATTTGAACCTTTTTGACCATGTGAATTGTAATCAGTGTTTATTTAGGGTGTTTATTGATGTTAATTATGTCTGTCAAATTGTCAATACACCATTGACTTTGGTAGATTTATATGGGGTTTTGCATATGTGCTGATTTGATTGACGATTCGGACGATTGCTTATGATATAGTCGACCCACTCTAATGATATAGTCAATTATGTCTGTCAAATTGTGAATACACCCTAATGCTTGTACAAATTTTAATCTTGTCAATTATTAGAGAGCTAAGCTTGTCATGTTGTCAAATTTTTTTTTTACATATTTGGTTATCGATTGTGACTCATCAGTCGGAAATTCCTGGGTCCGCCACTGGTGGCGATTGGTTGTAATATGGAATGCATTGCCTTACCAATGGTAATTATAGTAAGTTGTTACATGCCTCAGAAATGTGTGACCCCCATGGTTGAGCCAAAATGAGTGCAGCTGTATAAACTTTATATTAATTCCCCCTCGCTAATTTATTCTTTCTTCCAAACCGAGATAGAAATCGTAATGTCAATAAGTTTTGTGCCAATTTTTGGGATGATTTAGAAAGCAATGACCTCTGCTAGAAGAAGCAATAGCTGTTTTCTTCGGCTCAAGCAATTTCTTAAAATTGGCAATACATATACTACTCCAATTCTTTATTTCAGCAAGGAATACTGTTTTTCTTTCTTGCATAGCTTCAGTAACCTCTCTTCCTCTTCTCTCCATTTTCATTCTCCTTACTTCTTTAGTCAATTGAATATATCCAAAATAAGCATGTCGAACTCGGTTATTTTTAATAGCAGGTAATGCAACAAAATACAGCTACAAGAAGACATTAGCTAGCCAAATTTGAACATTTGCGAAACAAATTCAAATTTGAACATGGTATCTCCCTAAAGTCAATGTACATATGATGCCAAAAATAAAATGTACACAATAAGTTGCTGAATGCAGTGATTTAGAATCCATCTGTATTTTGGAGGCTTCTGATCAGCATCTTCCCTCAAACAGTAGTCTGAAACTCAAGCCTTTTAAGCCAGAAGAAGTTGCCGACATCCTCTCCCTGCATAACTGGGCAGGTCTAGCCAGCAAATTTATATAAGAATACATACTAGGTAGATTAAAGTCTACACACCATCAGATTGCTCTACCTTTCTATACATTATCATATACTAAATTTCCATAATTTCGGCATGAACACTCAACAATCACAGCATGACAACCCCAGAAATGTCGGACGATCTGCCCAGAGTAGATCTTAACTACAAGGCACAATAAACAATCTATGGCAGTATGATACTTGAAATTAGACAGGTTGTGAGCAAGTACAATTTATGATTAGTGAGAAAACAGCCAGTAAAAGATTTGAAAAAAAAAAAAAAAAACAAACAAACAAACAAACAAAAAGATATCACCTAACTGACAAGCAAAATTAAAACTCTTCCTAAAGTAACTCTAGTATAATACAAATTGGTAAACTGGTATTGCAACTTGCAAGTACATGCATGAATAAAGAAGAAAATAGTTACAAGTGTCGACATAACTGACCATGAAGAACTACAGGACAGTATGCCAAACTTTCAGGACTGAAGCCACTTGCTCTCAGGGACCTCGTAGAGGAATTTGTTTGCACATCAGCTTTCAAAATCAGTGTTCAGCAGCTTCACCATTAGCTGAAGTAGTTTCTTCTCGAAAAGCAGGTTTCTCTGCTATCAATGGACCATGACTACGTGCCTGACCCTGAAATTCCGATGAGAAATCAGTCTCAGATTCAATAGTATTCTCTTTTCAATCATAATACTAGGCCCCCAAAGGACAGGTCTTTGAGACATTTCCAATTGCCAAGGAGGACAAGAAACATGTTAACGATGTCAATAGTCAAAATTTGACCAACTTGACATTTGATCTGAAACATGGAGTTTCAACATGATTTCATGATGTGGATGTTGAAATTGATTTAACTAGAATAATCTAAAAATTAGTAGGAAAATTCTGACCTACTCTGGGTTGAATTTTTGAGTAAATACTTTTGCATATTATTGGGTAGATTAAAGTCTTGTTAAAAAAAAATATTATGTATCATAATGACTCAAAATAAACATATGATGAGTTAGAAACTGTCTATGAGAAAATTAAATCTATACTTAGTCTATTCATAATTTTATGGGTAATAATTCAATTTAAAATCAATTTAGGTAGGGAAACGACTTAATTATTCCGCTGGGTTAACTGAAAATTTAAAATTCTGAGTCACAATTTATACTTAGTCTATACATAATATTATGGGTAATTATTCAATTTAAAATCACCCTGTTTGACATGTACACTCATACGTCTAGAAATATGGTTCAATTAATTAAATATAATTATATCATACTGCTAACCTCATACCGTGAAGCATGGTTGGGTACTTTAGCTTGTAGAAAGCTAGGAAGGCAATGGGCTGGTACCTATGGCTAAACATCGAACACATCGCTACAACTAAGACAATATAACAAGAAAGGATAGAGTAGGGTCACAATCTTTGTGGTAAGCCACTACCATCTTAACTCACTAGTCACTCCATGCCCCATGTCACAATTGAAATATAGGATTCGCTTGCAGTTCCCATATTAAGGGTAGTTTTAAAGTACATCTTCACTGCTATATGTTGGGAACTACAGTCGAATAGGGTATGCAGTCACGGATGTTCCCCCTAGGTATAAAACTAATTTCATATACATTGGACATTCAAACTCACGCACAGAAGTTCTTTACCAAGTGACCCATGACATCCCAGCCAAAAGAACTCTCTAAAAAATTGCCAAAGCCTATTTAGGCTTTAGTCCACGTTCTTTTGAAATTACAAGACCAGTTCCAGCAAAATTCAATTTCAACTTGAAATGAGCTTTGATGAGCACAAATTAGTTATCAAGCAGTACAAATCAATTATAATAAGTATATTAGTTTCAATAAGCAAAAATTAGTTTCGCATGTGATAAAAAGTTTAAAACACTAGCTTAGTATTGGAGTACTCCATAAAGTCATTATTAATCAATAAAAATCAATTAGTAAAATCAATTTCTAATACTTTTACCATCGGAAATAATTAACTTTACTTAAAAATTCTCTTTTCAAAATAAAATAGCATAAAATAAGCATTCAGTGAGAACTGGAATTCATCTACAGCTGTCGACAATTTAATAGTTACACAGTATTACCAAAGAGTTGCCAAACACAATAGTAAAAAAAGAAATACCAAAAGCATACCATAGTGTGAGCTTTCACAGGCAGAGCATCCAAAGGAGCTGTTGCAGACGGGTCTGACGGCCTATGAAACAACAAGTGCGCTATTGATCGATCAATGGGATTCGTATCAGTTTCCATATCCATAAATCCTGTGCATCTGTGTGAAACCACCATATAGATAAGAATAATTAACAGCATACACACACATATTTACACCATCATCTAATCATTATTATATCAGAAAATTTGACAATTTCCTTTGACATTCCAAATTAGCATTAATTACTTTCAAACAGATAACAGAAGAATACATCAGCATTTGGAGAAACTTTAAGGGCTGGAAAATTCATACTTATTTGTTCCATCAGATAGAAAAGCTCCACTTGTATCTTTATCATCTTTGTCACCACCAATAGGGTTGACACACTTATGCCTTCGCTCAGCACTCCTGGCCAACCGATAGAGACTGTCTCTTATGCACATTTTTGTCCTTACGTCTAGCTGGAAAACATTTCAAGGTTAATCAGATTCAGAATAAGCGGAACAGTGAAGAAGTCATTTCAATGAATGAAGAAAACAAAAATACAAATAGGAAAGTTGCATATTACAATATTTTCAGCTGATCTTATGATTACTTGACACTAGTCTTGCATACAAAACTTCCAAGGTCAAATGTATAGAATTTTTTGTTAGGTGTGAAGACACAAAACAGAGGGAATAGCTTCCAGATCCACTAAACAACAAGAAGATCACATAGCTTCATTACAGAAACAGGTGCAATTTATCAGACACTCTATTCACTAAGTGAAAACAATGCTACAACTTTGCGAGATGATATTCAGAAGTTCAAGTAATATCAAGTTTATACCTTCTCCATGACATTTTGTAGTTGTTGAAAACTACTAGCATCAATTGAGACTTCATCCAAGACTGAGCTCATACAAGAACTTTCCTGTATGTTAGATGAGTCCAACTCTGTTGCAATGCCAGCTTCATCATCGACTTCACTTTGACCTTCAGCTTCATTTTCAAGATCACATAGCTTCTGTACACAAATTGGATCAGAATCAGCTTTTTCAACCATTAAGTTGCCTTTTTCAGGATGTCCAGATAATTTGCTTTGAAATGGCCTGTCTTTTTTCTTGTTCCTGGGAGTTGAAGGATTCTGGAGAGCAACATCATGAGCTCTCTCCACTGATTGCATCTGATTGGATGCATATGAAGACCTTTTTAGGGGTACTGATGGAAGGCCACCATCTTCAGACTTAATTATAGATGACGCCGTGCTTTGTAAACCTTGATTAGTAAAACGACTGTCATTGGGATTTACCAAAGGAATTGGTATCTGTGCAGAAGTGCAATGAGAAGCTTCCTTCTGTTGACTATTTTCGGAAGATTGATTACATTGGAAGTTCAATGAATGGTTTGACTCCACTGCCTGATTTAGGCTGTCAAATTGAATGAAAGAGACAATATTATCTGAAGGGCGCTCTTTTCTTTTCCCTTCTGATGGTTTCTGATGCTTTGGCTGGCTGATACCAGACTGGATCTGTCACATAATGAAACCAAATGTAAAAAAGCAATCACTAATCTCAAGAGAGAATGGATACGAACATTGCTGATATTGTGAGCCTACAAATATCAAAAACACACACAAGTACTAAACTACAAATCACAAAGGCCACACATTTCATGTTAAATATGAAAGATCTTTGAGATCACATAAAACTAGCGAACATGGTGACCATGTCTAGCAAACACAAGGTACAAGAACACAACCAAGACTGGTACGACACAAATGAGCATATGGGGTGGATATTACAGCAGCATATGCTATTGTCATGATGTGAATGTAAAATTTTGTGATAATTAGTTCATAAGTAAAACTTTCCAGTGAGAAAAGCACAATTTCACAGCCGCAAATTTTCATGAACAGATTGAACTTTGTGAATCAGATTGGAGTATCATTCCAAATCGAGGCCATGATCTGAAAAGCATAATGTCTCAGAATATATGATCCATAGATTACTCCTGGTTAATAATGTAAAACTTTGTCTGTAACTGTTATCTACACAGAAATCGCTCCTTCAGAAGGGTTAAAAAATTACAAAAAACATACTTGTACCTAACAGTAAGAGGGTTTAACCCGGAAACAAGAAAAAGGCTAAATTCCACAGGAAGTTGATCATTCAGCACAGCACCCTTAACCTCCCCAAAACAACCACATATCCTTAACAAACCAGGAAGCCCTCAACTAGCATAAGAAGTTAAAATAATAAACTAACCATTTGAAGTCTAATTGAACAGTGAGCTACTAGCTTCTTTTAAATTGCTATGCTTCTTTCTTCAGGATAAGTAAGACATGTCAATAGTTATTGGTAATAAAAAGTGTAAAAAAATATTCGTTGAAATGCTTATAACACTGACAGCACATAAGCTAACCATACAAATATATAGATACTTCAATTTGGATTTAAAAAGGTCATTATGAGACCCAACTAAACAGCATAGTGTATACTTGGTAAGCAAAATATATATTATCGTCCATCCAGCTAGTGCAAAGGCAGGCACCTATATAAGTTCCTAACCTGTGATTCATTGTCAATACTAGAAATAACACTGGATCCATTAACGTTAGAGGAATGCAAGACAGTTGAAGGGCCATTTGCAGTCAACTTCTCTGATACTCTCTTACAGTCAACTACTGTAAGCTTCTCATCGCTTTCATCAGCTACTAAACCATTGTTCATCCCAAACACTTCTTGCTGTTCAGTCACACCATCTAGTCCAGTTGTACTGCAGTCTGAAAAGTTAAAGCTTGGCTTGATTGCATCATCAGATCCTTCCATTGCATGTGAAGTTGGAAACCAGCCCAGTTCAACATTATTGTCAATATCTAGACCAAAAGTTGAATCACAATTTCTGCACCATATAAGTCCATATTTGAGCAAGTTAATAAACATTTTTCGATCTGCAAGAAAATGGCAAAAGGTAATGGGGATATCAATGACAGTATCCAACTACCTGAACATCCGGTCAACATCCTCAAAATTTTCTATCTCAGACCATTGATAGTACAATAGATCGTTGCTCTCTTTGTCATCAAGATTATTACCAAAAAAGTCAAGACCACTTTCCGCATGAGTTGCATTGTTCAGCTCATATTGGTACAAGTTATTGTCCATAGAAGCTGCTCGCTCTTCAAGTACAGGATCCCCCACACATATTCCATCACCTGTAGGATCCATATTACTACTTGTCATACAGTGTTCAAAAGTCCTCTCTTCATCACCTGTAGGATCCATATTACTACTTGTCATACAGTGTTCAAAAGTCCTCTCTTCATCAGACGGGGAACGTTTAATTTTTCCATTACATTCCCCATCAAGTGAAGCAGATAAACCTCCACTAGATGAGTGGGTCCGTGGGCTGTTATCCATCATTTTTTCCTTTTCTTCTTTCACAGAACAAAAGTGTGTTCCCTCCTTTCTATGAATAACATTGCCTGAAGCACTTCTGTTGTCAGCATTATTTACAGCACATCGTAGCTGAAGCCGTTGACTCTTACTACTGTCACTCTCAAGTGAAAATCCACTCCTTTTGCCTCCAGGTTGAGGCACTATATGATCGTCATTGTCACCTAATTCCCAGACAATATCTTCTAGCTGCAACAATAGAAGACGATCAATGTATTTGTTGTCTAATAATAAAGATTTAGTTTTCATAAAGTTTTTATTCTACATATCAAGGTCATGTTTCATGTTGTACACAAAGCAAGGATCATTCAATCAAGACCAATCACCAGCATAGTATAATACAAAATGGAGATAGAGAAGACAATTATCAAGAGAACAAACACACTTCATACATCAAAAGGCACATTTGAAGAAAGGTTTGAATGGCCCCAAGGGAAACTCTAGTCTTCAATCCTTCTGATTTTACTTCAGCCAAGTTGTCTATAGCTTCAGCGGAATGAAAGATATTTGGGAAAAGCAAAACATCAGTGTAGCTAATAACAGGACATCAAGAATCCAGTAACAGGGACCTAGGGAGAACTACGAAATTCTTCGAAGCCAATTTGTGCATTACCACATTCTCCACCCTACATCCGAAACAACCCACTGTATGATACCCCCCATTTCATGGCGTAACGAATTATCAGAAGTCTGCACCTATCTCTAGCAGACTAGCTACAGTTACAGTACAGCTGAATTCTCAGAAATTTAATCAAACTCCTACAATCCAGCCTTTTGTCAATCATAGCGAATGCGCGTAAATAGAGAGAACTCCAATGTAATGAAATCAAACATCATTTCAAATTCTAATTTAACTGCAAGGGAATTACCATCAACAACCACTAACTTACATCATTTTCACACCGAGAAGACTAATCTTGTGCCTTAGACAGTAACAACAGACTTAATTCGATCGTAAACTGGAAATTCGCCGATTCAACAGAGTTTTTACTTAAAAAAGGTCTGATACATCAAATAATACATGAACAAACAAGAATTATACTTGGAAAAATGATTAAATACCTCGTAAATTCGCGAATCTGACATCACTTTATAAACCCTTTATCCAGTTTGTAAAACATAGATTGCCCAAATCGACATGTTAGAATTACACACCTTTTTCTGCAGATTAACACAAACAAAAGTATATATAAATCGATCAAATTCATCAATCAATCAAGAAAAAACAATTTTTAATCAATATCAAATAAACCAAAAACCTCATTTCTTAGTTTACTGCTACTTTTCAATCAAATTCCAAGTAATAACAGCTAAAAACAACTTATAAAATTTTAATTATTAAAGAAAATTGCTTTTTCAATGAACAAATCAACCCATTTCAACTCTGTAATAAAAATAATTTAAATCAACAAAAAAAAAAACTTAAATCTGAATCAACTTGACTAATTCCACACCAAAAAAATCCTCAAAAATGCTAAAAAATCAACCAAAACCCACACAAAAATTACAGAAATAATAATTATTTAAAAAAATTCAACCAAACTCACCTTTAATTAACAAACTTGATAGCAATAAAAACAACAAAATAAAATCAAAATCTTCCAACAAAAACCCTAAATCAGATCTTCCAGGAAGTTCTAGAGACTACAGAAGAAGCGAGAGGAGAGAGAAAATGGAGAATAATAGAGAGAGAAAATAGAGCAATCTCGAATTGTTTCTACTCTTCTAATTAATTTTATTTTTTTTTAAGGAAAAAAAAAGAATAATTCAATAATAAATTTTAATTTTAATTATTATTAGGGTAATTTAGGAAATGGATTAATATAAGAACGACACGTGACAAGCGTAATCAAAAGAACGATGGGGGATTAAAGTTTGTAAATTAAGGGAGGATCAGAATTGGTGGCGGAGAGGTGGGCAAGGAGATACGATCAGTTTCAGCCATTTGATTGGTCCACGTGTTGCTTTGTTAGGAGAAGTTGGCACGTGTAAGTTTGGTGTTTGTGGCACGTGACAGGCTGGTTGACGTAGGTTGTTAGTTGATTTATTTTATGGGGTTTTTTATAATCCACAAGTGGGTGGGAGTGGGTCCCGATTTAATATTGTTTTTGGCGCCGACCTATTTGTATTTTTAATGTTAGTTATAAAAAGTTGAAAAAAAAAAATGTAATCGATTTATAGTCTAATGTTTTGCCCCATGGAGTGTGACCAAAACCGTGAGTTAACTTTATCTTTGGGTTTTTTAGACTAGTAGGAATTTTGGGTGTGTAATTTCGTCATTTCGCGTGTGCGCGGAGGTACAACTTATAAGGGGTTAATATTGTGTGGATGAGATTCAATCTCACTCCTTGGATATCAATTATATAGGTTTAAACGATTGATGATTTATTTACTAGAATTTGCTAGTTAATATTGCGTTTAATTAAGTCATTTATGACCTTATAATCGAGGACTCGTGTCTTTTATTATTCATAAATATTTTTATTGAATTATAAAAGGGATATTCATTTAGTTCGCTTTGGCCTATCGATGAACCATTAAAAAAGCTGAGTAAGGTTGATTTTTGGCTAGGTAGCACAGAGAAATACTATAATCAACTTTGATTTCATTATTTTCTTTGATTCTTGAATGTGGGATTTTATTAGATTAATACATAATATATGGTATAAAGGGTGATTAGTATGCATGAAACTTCATATAATGCAACTAATAATGATTAATGAATAAGATATATATGTGCCTTAAGCATTAAAGGATGTTAATTATATTATGCTTTGACAATGCATGAAATTATATAACATGTACTCTGTAATAAATAAATTACTTTCTAATTAAAGGTGTGTTAATTCTCTATTGGAATTCTTAATTCTTGATGATTGATACCTAAGTATGTACCTAACATGCACATACACAAACATGCATATGCATGCTTTTAAGACTAGAGCTCTAGCTACGAGTTAGCTAGGTATTAATAAGAGCTTGAGATGCCTGCTAGCTGCTACAGCCTACAAGGTACGTTACTAATGACTTATATATACGAAATAGTTTGTTAGTAATTTAGCATATATATGACTCTGTTTGACAATTAGCTTTTAGTTGATTTGACTATTAGATTGTTAACTATTTGCATTAACTGTGTTTGACTAATTGATTATGATTAGTTGTTTGTGTAAAAGTATTTGGTAAATGAATGTTAGTTATTACAAAATAAGCAAGTAACAATTACTATATAGTCTATCAACCGATGTAAAAACGGGCAATTTCATTGCAGAAGAAATATAAAGTAATTGATTTGCGAGGATCGATCCTGCAATTGTGATTTTGATTCTGCTAGTAACTCATCATTGTGACATGTAATCACCTGGGAACTGAGGGAGAATATACGTATTTTTTTTGAGGAAGAATATACGTATTTTGGTCGCTTAGAAAGTGTTTGAATTTTTTGTTATTCCTTAATGATGTGTTTGGTGTACCGCATATGCCCTCAATTTTATAGTATTACTTGAAAACTGGTTTTCAGCAATTGGGATATTATAATAAGTACCCCTTTAAAGAGTCCTAGCCGCTCATTTGGTCATACATGTGTTTAGTTATTACAACTTACAAGTATTTATTAGTAGTATAAGTTTACAATTGTTCATACTTGTATTTGTTTGATCGATTCTTATGTTTTAGATTCTTGTTCAATTATTATTTTTTTGATGCAATGGGTTCTTGCTCAATTATATTGTTCGTACCAATATCTATTCCATTTTCTTTTAATTGTGCTAATTATGTATGTATCGGAAATGATAAATTGACAATAGCTCAAAAAGTGTGCAATGAGACTATATTGCAAGTAAAAGAAAATGGAGAACTAGTCTTGTTTTTCATATGCATACATATGAATACAATATATTACGTATGAAGTACATTTTTACTTTTGGTTGATTAGGAGAAAGGTCCTATCTGACCGGAACATCTCACAAGTCCACCTAACTCGAGTTAACGGGTAGGGCTTTTGGGAGGGGGGTAAAGGAATGCCCATCCCAAAAAGTCTCTAATGAAATTTGATCCCAAGATACAAACCTTGTTCGACCTGATAAAATATATCACGTATATGTATACATGAATGGAGTATAGTCTAGTATATGACTTGTGAAGCAAGTTGGGTAGCAGCAATAAAACTGGTGTTTGATAAACGACCAGGGCGGATATGAATAGTGGATAAGGTAATCAGCAACCAACTTGAGAACTTGTTAAAAAGAATGTGTTGACTACATCATTCTTCCTTTATTAAAGCCGTGTAAAGAGTAACAAATTGGATACTATGTCAAATTTAGTTATTTGATTGACTTTTAGTTATACATTTTTTATTTTTTATTTTTACTTAGAAGAAAGATACACAAAAGTTAATAAGATAACCTTCTATCAAGATTACAACCTAATTAACTTATCGGAATTAATATAAAAAGAAAATTTACTACGAAGTATTATACATGAGAGTGATACTTTGCAATTAAATCTAATAATTTGTCATCTTCATCATTTGTAATCACCTACAAGGCTACAAGATTAATTTCCGTAGTATTTACATTGATAAAGTGTATGATTTATCAAGCTTATCACTATATAAAGAACGACTTGATATATATTACGGATTACTTCTAACTCACATTCCATAATCGGTAATGCTTTAGAATTTAATATTTGCAGTGAAAAATGAATTACTTATGACATATTATAAACTTCAAAAGTAGTGATCGATATAAGTAAAATTAGGGTGTATGGCTCGAATTTTGACTAATTGAAAGTTTGAAACCCTTGTCTAGTCTCTATCATCTTCGATAATTACAATACAAGTATTTAAGTAGAATCTTTAATGCAAGGACAATAATAATCATTCAATTAAATAATTATTTGATTGAGAAAAATGGAATATTTTTTTATGTTGCTTAAAATAATATGTTAATGACATAATTAGTTATTGCAACCAACTTTGTTGCATAATTTAGAGAAGTTGATGTTTGTAATTTAATACAAGTGGAGCTCCCACATGGTTTTTTAGATGATGAAGCTTTATCTTAGCAATGGCAATGACTACGAGTAGTCATTAGAAATTTAGAATGATATGTATTGTCATTTGCATCTTACTTTGTTGTATTCCATAAATGTCATACTCAATACAGCAAAGGCATGACTTGTGAGTAGTGAGTGATCTTTTCGAGTGTTGGGCTTCAAAGTTGTTTTTACTAAGAGTTGTGACTTTCACCATAATTCAATTCATCATTAAATAATGGGTATTTTCATTTTTACCACCTTCAAATAATGACTTTGTCGAATTTACCACCTCCAAAAAAAAAAACATTTACTTTACCACCTCATAAAAAAATTAAACATCAGTATTACCACCTCATCTGAGCTCAGGTGACAGAAAACGCTTGTGGGGCCCAGTTAACTGTCACTTCCCTCCAATTTAATTCTTTTAAAATCGATTTCCCTCTGTCTCCTCCTTTTCTCACCTTCCACCTTCCATAATCAATGTCTCACCAAATTTCTCACTTCCTCATCAATTTTCGTCTCTCTTTCCTTTGATTTTTCTTGATTCTCACTGTAACTGCTTCTCTCTCCTTTGAATTTTCTCTTTCTCTCTGTAAAAACTGAAACCCTAGATCAATTTGGGTGGTTGAAATCGAGCTGGAACCACAAAATTGCAACACATCAGCTTCTCTTGTCATCTTCCACAGGGTGAGGGGACCAAAAGCTTGGTAATTTGCTGACAGAAATCGAGATTCCTGACTACAAGAGGTACTTTAAACCCTTTATTAGTACATTTCGTTGGATTTATGGTTGTCAATTGGGGTAAAGTATGCCTTTTTGGGGAATCTGTGAATTAAAGTATTATAAACCCTAATTATGCGAATCTTTGACTGAATTAGAGTGTGCATTTGTTAAATAATTAGTTAATTAGATGTACTTGGTTACTGTTAATTTAGTGCATAGTCAATGTGAATTGCTTTTACTTGCTGTAATTGGTGAATTGGTTTTTGTTGTTTACTGTAATTACTGAAATTGGTTATTGTTGTGTGTGCTTTTGTTGGTGTTGTTACAGAATGGACACAGTGAACTTAAAAATTACATTAGGGGTGCCTTTATACCTTCTTTAGCTGGTAAAAATAGGAGGGTGTTAACTTGGGATGGTGGGTGGGTTTATTGGATGAGAAAGGTGGAAAAAAATAAGATAGATGTACACTTTTTGAGGCAAGCAGCTATACATGGGTTTGTGTATGTGAATGTGAAGGTTCCTAGGGGGTTTAGTTGCTGGTATAAACAAAAGGGCAAGTCTTGGGTGAATGGTAAAAGGGAGCTTGTTGATGGTGAGGTGAATGGTTTCCTAGAGTCGGTGAACAAAGAGGGGCATGTGAGATGTATGTTACCAGTCATGAGCCAATTGAAGGGACTAACAAAACACCCTTCAAATGTATACCTGGGAATGAGCTAACCCCTGCACAAAGGAATGAACTGAAAAAGAGGTTTGGTGGGCCTAAAGTATACAAACCCAGCCCAGAACTTAGTAAGCCCACTGAAGAAGAGCCATTTAGGAGAAGCCCTAGGTTAAAAGGCATTGTTATACATGACAGGGAGGCTGAGGAGAGGCTTCCTAGGGCAGAGAAAGTGAATGCTAATACACATAAAGGGAAGGGTAAACTCACTGCTGCAGATAAGGGTAAGGCTAAGGTTGGGGATGAGACTGGAAATTTAGCTAATTTAGTGAGAAAAATAAAAGAAAGAGTGAGGAGCTTAAGGGATGACAGTGATGTGTTTAGTGATGAGGATGGTGATACAGAGTCTTCTGATTCTGAGTTGAGTGATTTTGAGTTAGAAGTTGATGAGGGAGAGGAGGACTTATACTCTGATGATGATGAACAGTGGTTGAAGAAAAATGTAGACCATATTAACAGTGAGGTGAAAGGCAGTTTGAGGGGAGTTAGTGAAGGAGGGGATCAAAGTGATGATGAGGACATAGGGTTTGACATAGAAAGAAATCTACAGAAAATTGAAGTGAGGGTTGAAGAGGAGGCAACTTGTGATTCTGATGAGCTAAAGAGTGTGGAAGGTGATTCAGATGATGATCAGGGTAGTGTTACTTGGTTTAACCCTGAGACAGACTTTGAAAGGGCTATCAAATTTGTAGTTGGTCAAAGGTTCAGTGATGTGCAAACAATGAGAAAAGCTTTGAGACAACATGCAATTGAAAATAGGTATGAGTATTACCTTCTTCACAATGATTCAAAGAGGCTAACAGCATATTGCAAAAGGAAATGCAAGTGTGTGTATAACAAGAACAGTTGTAGGATAGTGAAGTGTACATGTAGTAAGGGTGTTAGGTGTAGGTTCAAGTTTTATGCAACAAGGCTTGTGAAATCAGAGGCTTGGCAAATTAAGACACTAAGGCTGAAGCATAGGTGTGTTAGGAGTAAAATGAACAACAAGGTGACAACAGAGTTCCTTGCTGACAGGTACTTGGAGGAGTTCAGGGGCAACCCCAGATGGAAGATTAAACAGATTCAGGACAGGGCCTTGAATGACTTGGGGATCAAAATTACATACTCCAAGGCTTGGTTGGCTAGAAGCAGGGCAAAGCTTATAATATATGGCTCTTCATCAGAGCAATACTCAAAGGTTTGGGACTATGGGAAGGCACTGCTGAAATGGAACCCAGGGAGTGAGTGTAATGTGGTGGTGGATGATATTAATCAAATTGAAAGACCAATTTTTATGAGGATGTTTGTGTGCTTAGCTGCACTTAGGGATGGATTCATTTCTGGTTGCAGACCAGTAATTGGGGTGGATGGGTGCCATCTAAAAGGGGCATACCCTGGGCAGATCTTGGTTGCAGTTGGAAAAGATGGCAATAATTCCATCTTCCCAATTGCTTGGGCAACTGCAGAGATTGAGAACAAGGACAGCTGGTGCTGGTTTCTGGAGAGCTTGCTCAAGGCACTTTGTGTGTATGACCAAGGAGATGGCTTGACTTTTATGTCTGACAGACAGAAAGTAAGTGGGTTGTGTTTGTGTTTAAATTACTTTGCTTTTGAATTTTCTGTACACTAACTTGTTAGTTTTGCCTTGTGTGTAGGGTCTCATAGAAGCATTTGCAGATGTGGCCCCCAAAGCTGAGCTCAGATTTTGTGTGAGGCATATTTGGTCAAATTTCAAACTGAAATTTCATGGTGCAACTTTCAAGGAATTGTTCTGGGCTGCTGCTAGGGCAAGCACTCTGGTAAGCTTCTATTTAGGTTCTTTTATGTCGGTTTTATGGTGAACTATAATGTATGCTAGGAACATTTAGTTTTGCACATGGTTGTTGTTGTGTTGAATGGTTGTCATGTGTGTGGTTGTATCAGTTTGAGTTTGAAGTTGCTATGGAAAATATCAATTTTTTGGATGAAGAAGCATACCAGTGGTTGTCAAACATTGACCCCCAGCACTGGTCAAGGCATGCTTTCTCTACAAACTGCAAGTCTAACATGTTGTTAAACAACATGTGTGAGACATTTAATGCAGTGATTAGAGATGCCAGAGACAAGCCTATTCTAACTCAAATGGAATGGCTTAGAAGATATATGATGAAGAGGAGTAATGACAAATGGGAGGCAGCAAAGTCTTGGGAAGGTTTACTAACCCCATTTGTCAACAAAGTCTTTGATGGGTTGGAGAAGTATGCCATGACATGTGAGGTTACAGCTTCAAGGGATGAAATTTATGAGGTGAAATACAAGGATGATCAGTGCATTGTGGATCTGCAAGAGAGAAAATGCACTTGTTATAGATGGGAGTTGACAGGAATACCTTGTGTCCATGCATTTGCTTGCATAATGGACAAAAGGGATGATCCTGAGTTGTATGTGCACCCACATTACTATAGGGTGACATACTTGGCTGCATATGAGAACCCAATACAGCCAATGCCTGGCCCTAAGAATTGGGAAAAGGTCAAGCTCAGACAGCCTTTGCCACCTATGCTGAAAGTGCAGCCAGGAAGACCTAAGGCAAATAAGAGAAAGCTTGAACCAGGGGAGGGCACTTCTGCAGCACCTGAGGGCAATAAGCCAAAGGTGATGAAACAATGCAAGAATTGTGGTGGGTTTGGCCACTTTGCCAAAACATGCAAGGCTGAAGCAGCACCAGAACAGCCTAACCCACCTGCAACAAATCCAAAGGGTGGGAGGCCACAGATGCAGACTCCTTGGCTTAAGGAACAGAGAAAGAAAAGTGAAGAGAAAGCAGCAAGACAGGTATTTTGTGTATTTTGTGACTTGAGTGTATTTAGTGGCTTTGTTTCTGAGTCTTGTCATACTGTGATTGCAGGCTGCACTGAAGTTGCCACAATATCAGCCTCCAACAACAGCACAGGCTGGGTCAAGTAATGCTTCACCTGCAACTGCTGTGTCAAGCCAGCCTGCAACAAGAACAGAGCCTTTGCCAACTCAGCCTGTTACCAGGAGCAACAGGAGCCTGAGTCAGCCCACAAGAGTGCCAACAACTACTCCTCCCAAAGTCAAAATACAGACCAGGTCCAAGCTTCATGTAATGACAAGCAAGAAGGACAAGGATCTCAATCAACTGTGACCCTAGGTCTACTCATTAGTATTTTGTAATAGACAACCAAGTTTATTTGGTAGTTGAACAATGATAGTTGAACAATGATTTTGCACAAAGGTGCCTTAACTTTTGTCTCAGCCAATGTAAAACAATTTCAAACATTGTGTTGCAAGTACTAATACGAATTGTGATATGTTTCTACCAAAAAGTTCCATTTCTCATTGATGTTGTTAAAAGTAGTACAAGAAATGTCATCCCAACATCCACACATAATAATTCAACAAAACACAGCATAAGTTGGGGATTTTTTTTGTTTCTAAGCATTCCTAAATGAACCTAAGATCTAAAATACATAGCCAGTACCAAACCAAAACAACAAAACACAACAATAGCATGTACTGTGAGCATTTTCTTTGTTGTTGCATTGCTGCCATGCACTTCCTTGATCATCTTCTTCCTGTCTGAGCTAAGAGCTTTGCATTTCATCTTCAAGCTGTCAATCTCATTGAGCAAGCACCTCCTTTGTCCACTAACATCATCAACTTCCCTCTTCATGTCATTCAGCTCTCCCTTCATTAGTTTCTTGTCCAGCAGCAAGTTGTTAATCACCTCTGTTTGCCAAGGTGTTCCATCTGGTTGATCCACCCACTCAAAAGCTTTACACCCCCTTGACTCAGTCACAGGATCATAGAATTTGCAGGTCCTAAACTTGCGTCCTGGGTTCTCCCTAGTCCAAGCACTCAGCCTAGACATTGGAACTCCACATTGGCATTTTTTCTCCTTTGAGGGTGACATGCTAACTGAAGACATTCCCTTCTGAAATTCAGTAAGAACAAGAATGAAATTAATTGTATTTGAACACAATCACCATAATATAACCCTAATTTCAGTAGCCAATTCACATAACAAAAACCCCCAATCTAATTTAATCTTACATGAACCCTAAGTATTTTAATTCAAATTGGGGTTTAATTGACCTCACAAAACGCCCAATTTCAATTACTCTTACCAAATGCAACATAATCACGCAACGAATTGCCAAAAAATTACAACAGAAATCACGAAAATTGCTAGAGAATTAACGACAATGGCTTACCTATTTGATGCTTGTTGTCGAGGAGTTCAATTGATTGTTTGATAATTAGAGGGTTGGTTGCCCAAAAATACTGATTTGTGAAGAAAATCGCAAAAATTAATCTCCAATCTGCAAGAATTTGGTGTACAAATGAAGAACTAGGTTTAAATAAAAGGGAAATCGAGAGAAATTTGGGAAAAAATCAAAAACTAGCCGTTATGCTGGGCCCCACAAGCGTTTTCCGTCACCTGAGCTCAGATGAGGTGGTAATACTGATGTTTAATTTTTTTATGAGGTGGTAAAGTAAATGTTTTTTTTTGGAGGTGGTAAATTCGACAAAGTCATTATTTGAAGGTGGTAAAAATGAAAATACCCTTAAATAATATTTGAATTTTTTTTATCAGATTTGTCGAATTTTAAATGAGGTTGTATATGAGTACGGAATACAAGTATTTGTGTTTTAACAAAATATGAGGACAAGAAATTAAATGTAATATGTTGTTATATTTAATTTGACTTTAAAAAAAAAACATTTTTTCTTGGATAGGATATACTAAGAAAAAAGATTATTTGATGTAGAAATACACTTTTAAATGCAATTTGATTGATTATAAAACGCATTTAAAAATATGAAAAATGAAATCTAGGGAAAATTTGTGACGATGAAGAACTCCTTCCCTCTCCACAATTTCGATTTTACACTCGCGTGAAAATTTACACCAACTCACATTCTTCTCCTGCTTATCAAAAAAAAAAAAAAACTCACATTCTTCTCCTTACGTGCTCGTGTGGGGGAGAATGTGAGAGGGTGTATAATTGCCCCCTCCCTCTAACCCAAAAGTTACATGAAAGGTTCATCACAAGATGAAAACCAATAGAGCAAAATCAAAAGGACTATTAAATATACATCTGAGAAAAAAGAAAAGAAAAGAATAAAACAAACATCAAACAATACACATCTTGCAATGTTTCCCAAACCATCTACCCCATTTTCAGAGTGTAATGATTAATGAAGCAGAACAAACCAGAACTGGTTAATCTCCAACCTGTTCCATATGTCTTCATTAATTTTTTTTGCTTCCTCATCTTCCGTCTGCTGAAGTGAAAGAATCGGCAAATCCAAAAGGTCGGGCAACCATACTAGTTTGTGTATTCTCAATGAAGGATGATGATGAAGATTCTGCCTGACTCGTACCTTCAGATGCCTTCCATCTCTTTAAGGCCTGTGGTAAAGACATGTCAAGATCTATACCATAACAATCATCAAAGTTGGCTTCGGTTGGTTTCCAAAGCTCCACTAAAGAAGACAAGACATTGACTATATGACCCATGTCTGGCCTTTGATATGGCTCCCTCGCACAACAGTGGCCTGCAAGTTCAGCGACAGTACTGATACTGGCAAGGGTCTCCTCATCAAGTTCGATGGTGGGGTCAATGGCTTTGCGGAATGTATCCTTGTTAATGTGCATACGCTTGAACCATGTCACAAGGTGCATGCTTTCCTCAGGCTGCGTCTCGTCTAAGGCTTTCCTTCCAGTGAGCAACTCCATTAGGACTACCCCAAAGCTGAAGACATCGACTTTAGTGGTAACTCGTCCAGTTACTGTTGAAAATTCAGAACAATGAATAGTCAATGATAAGAGTGGTAATATCCAATGCAAGTTTAAAGAAATTAAGTTCAATAGCACGTGAACATATCAAATATAACAGTCAGAGATACATGATTTATTGATCCCTAATTGAGCTTTACTGGCCTTAACTTAGACAAGGACTCAAAGCTGTGTCTTACATCAGGCATCTTTAACCAATAACAAGGTAGGTCACAGTGTTGCAAGAGACGAAATATATGTTAGCAGCAAAGACACATAGATGCTCACTGGAAGAATACAGTAAAATAGCTTAGCATTTGGAGCTATAAATTTATGATCAGTGCAGTCAGGTCAAAGTTCAGCTGGTCAACAAATGAGAAGAACATACACTATAGAACACAGTATATATGAAACAAATGCAAGTGATAATTTCAAAAGAAGGTACCTGCATACTCTGGTGCCAAGTATCCAAAGGTTCCAGCAATCCTAGTTTCAACTGACGCCTTCCCTTCTGGAGCCAAACGTACAAGACCGAAATCAGCAACTTTTGCTCTCATATCATCCCCAAGAAGAATATTAGAAGGTTTTAGATCGCGGTGTATAAAGCTTTGATGGGCCAAAGTATGAAGATATTCAACACCTCTAGCTACATCCAAGGCAATGCTCAACCTTCTAGTCCACTCAAGAGGCTTTACCCCTTCCTCAGCCCAGTGAAATACATGCCTACTCAATGTTCCTTGAGGCATGTACTCATATACCAGAAGCTTCTCATTGCCATCTAAACAGTACCCAATAAGAGAGACCAAATGCCTATGGCGGACTTTAGACAAAACTGCAATTTCAGACTTGAACTCACTCAGTCCTTTTCCTGCAATCACCCCAGAATCCATTCTCTTCACGGCAATCTTTGTCCCATCGTGCAATTCCCCTTTATATACTGTCCCAAATCCTCCTTGTCCCAAAATATTATCCTCACTGAAATTATTGGTCACATTTTTAAGAACTTGGATGGAAATAACCATGTTTCCATTATTATCACCCATTTGGATGCTACCTGTATCACTGGATGGAATAGTGTGGCTTTCACTAACTGTTCCTACACTCACACTTGATCCAGCAACTGTAATCTTGACACTGTCATTCTCAGACGCAGAGTGACGAGGATGTACCACCATTGCATTCGGACTTTGCACCCTACTAAACTTGTTTCGCTTCTTTTTGAAGAGACAAAATCCCAAGACACCACATAGAAGCATTAAGAGAACAGCTCCAACAACAGATAGAGCTACAATCACACCTGTAGAAAGTTTAGATTTTTTCCCAGAACCACCATCCTGTCCTTCAGCCGTGCCTGAGGGAGATGTTCCTCGACCATGTGTAACCTCGCTCTCATCCTTCCCAATGTCGGGATTACCTTGAGTATGCAAAATCAGATTCTTTTTGAAGGATGGAACTTTGCCATAAATCTGATTGTTTGACACATCTAATTCAGTAAGAGATGGCAGTGTAGTAAGCTCTTGTGGGATGGTACCAGTGAGGTTATTATTCGCAAGAATAAGCCTTTGTAGCGATTTAAGTGATGCGAATTCAGGAGAAATAGTTCCATTAAGACCCATTTTCTCCAAATTAACAGTAGTAATGTTACCATTGCTACAAGTGATACCAAACCAATCACCACAAGGGTTATTCCCCTTCCAGTACTGAGCAAGTCTTGCCGGATAATCCATAGATTTCACAACAGAAAGCAAAGTATTCACTAGCGGACTGCAATCACCAGGCTTTGGCAAGCAAAAACTGTTTGTATCCTCAGTCGAATCCACAGCAACCGAGTCCTTAAACACTGGCATTGGCCCTTGAAGCATGTTATTGGTCAAGTTCACAACAGCTAGAGACTCTAAACTCATCAAAGACGGCGGAATAACTCCAGTAAACTTATTATCCCTAAGGCTCAACACCTGAAGATCCTTCAATCCTGAAAAATCAGGCAATGGACCAGAAAATGCATTCTGATGCAACCAAACTTCCTTCAAAGCAGTCATGTTCTGAATCACATCAATCTTCCCATTAAGCCTGCCAACACTTTTCTGCCCATTAACCCACAATGACTGAATTTGAAACCCATCAAAGCTCCTAGGCAATCCTCCTTCCAAGCTATTAAAGCTCAAATGCAAATGCACCAAACCCGGAAACGAATCCGGCCCGAAAAAATCAGGTATTACCCCAGTAACATTAGCAGAATTAGCAGAAAAGTTCTGAAGTGTTGAAGCATCTTTCAAGGATTCAGGAATTTCCCAACCCTCAAAAGGGTTATTATCAAGATCAACAGACTGAAGTACAGACAACCCAGTAAACAAATCACTAGGAATTGAACTAAAATTATTATTACTAATCATTAAAACTTGCAATGAACTTAATCCACTTAAACTAGGAAAAGGGCCTGAAAATTTATTCCATTGAACTTCTAACCTTTCAAGAGAAGTTAAAGAAGAAAGACTAGCAGGGAGAGTACCTTCCAAGTTCTGGTGCCCAATTTGAATCCGGGTCACTTTTTTTTCCTGGTTACAACCCACATGGGTCCATTTACAGGGATCTGGGTCGGACCATTCAAGTGATCCGGGTGGGTTATTCAAGTTCTTCCTCAAAGCTAACATAACTGAAGCATCATCTGAACTTGCTTCAGAAAAAACTGCAATATTACAGAAAATTGAACACAACCCAAGTGATAAAATGGGTAAAAATAAATACCCAACATTGTTTTTCTTGTTCATCTTCTTCTACCTAAAGTTGGCAAATTTCTTAATTTAATTTTCCTCCAAAAAAAACCCAGAAAAATTCAGGAAAAAAGAAAGGTTTGTGAAAAATGTAAGCAGGCTTTTTGAGTGAGGAACAAGCAGATGAATGAATATGGGCTGTCAAAGAACTGGAAAAGCTCAAATTGTAAGGAGCAGAAAAATGTGTAAAATTTCTTTTTAATTTTTTATTTTTTTTTTTGGGTATTTTTTTTAAGGGTTAGTTTGGATGTAAATGAATTAAGATTATGGAAAGTTGTGCTGATCTCAGGACTCACTCCAGAAACAGGTAAGGCAGCACATGGTCTAGTAGGAGCCTTTGGTCATGAAATTATTGTATACCTTTGCTTTGGCCTACATATAGATATAACCAATCAAATCTGGATAAGAAAAATATAAATATCAGCTTCCCTCCAAACTTCAAAGTATCGACATAAAGGTAGGTATGGATACAATGAAAAATTGTAGGACATGTGTGCCTTGTGATTTCGGGGTGTTTGGTATATGAGATAAGCTGGTAGAAATAATGGATTTGAATAGGAATAGGAAGGAAAGGATAAGAAATATCCTATGTCTATTTTAAGGTATGAGAATAATAAGGAAGATAACGCTATAGTGATAAAACCTTTTATTCGGTATGCAAGGAGAAGGTCATAAGGGATAACGTAGAAGGAAAAGACATTGTTACATTTAATGGAATATAAGAGGAAAGAGCTCAAGAGCGTGTTAATAAAAATATTTTAATAACTTTGTCGTAGTCCCGATCTTAATTTCAACTCATACTAAACATGAAAATGTTGCAAAATTTTATTGTATTCTTTGAAAGATATGTACTTAATTACCTTGTAAGTATTAAGAGGTGAAATATGGTGTTTCAAATTGAGTTTGAATTGAACAACTTTCTAAATTTGAATTAATTTTTAGAGAACTTTCGAGAATATAATAATGTCATCGTTTCACCAAAGATGGTAAATTGACAAATGTAGAAAATTACCTTGTTCAATGATTGTATCCCAAAGCCTAAAACCTCTATATAATGATTTGCAATTCAATTACTCGTTAGCAAATGTGGCGATTTCATTAAAAATTAAGGTCTTAAGTGGCTATGATGAGAATTTTATATGGAGAGGGATTTGCTTGAGAATTTAATTCTGATGTTGGAAAATGGAAAAAAGATATCCTAATAATCAGCCGACCAGCGTATTTGGTTGCTAAACATCGTTTGAGTTACTTACGGTGCATTTAAAACTTAAGATGACAAATGTTTATACAATTATATGTGTTGTGCACAATATTATAAAAATAAATTAATTAATTATCAAATAATTAAAGTTATGTTTTTTTTTTGTTTGAAAAGGTAAGAAAAAAATAACATTAGAAGACTGAAGAATACTCATATTGCAAAGTTTTATAATATACTTCTATGGTGCACTAGTATAGAAAAAGTATTATGTACGGAGAATCAAGGTTTGATATAGTGAAAAGATTTGTGAAATCAAACACTAAAAGAGGCATTTGGGATGGGGTTGTCATATCGAAAATGTTATTTGTCTTTCTATGTCACTAGCTTGTCTTAATGACTTAATGTAGTTAGAAATGTTGAATAACCTTCCATAAAAATGACATTAATACTTCATCATATTGTAACTTGCACACAATTGCAGTATAGCTGTTATACACTTAAACATACATATAACAATCACATCACCCACATGGTACAAGTTAACAAACATTAGATTTTCATTCTCTGAAAATTATTTGTTACAAATTTCAATACATCCACCAATTTGAAATAAAAAATTTATTCAAATTTTTTTAAACTCAATTAAATCATATTCGCTCCATATGTTATAAAGAGTGACAAATTTTTATTTTTTTTACTTTTTTCTGAATATTCTAAAATAGTATACTTAATTATTACCGCCAAGCAAAGCACAGACGTAGAGTAGGTGAACTTTGGCCAGCATAGCCTTTAAAGATAAGTCACAACATGTTAGATTGAAAACAGTCACCGTATAAAGACTAAAGAGTACACTTATCTTGCACCTTAATAAGGTATTGTTTGGTTGATATGGAAATTTAATTTCCATAGGAATTTGTATTTTATGGGAAATTAATTTCTTAATGAAATTTCTTAAAATGGGTTTGGTTGGCAATAAGGGAAATTGAAATTCCCATTAATTTTGGTTTTTCAAGGGGATTTGGGAATTTACTTCCCATGTTCCGTGGAAAGTTGAAATTCCCATCAATTCTCACTTCCATTTTTGCTTTTTTGTGTCAACCAACAACCCACCTTTTCAATTTTCATGAATTTTGAATTTCTAATTTTCTCATTATATAATGTCAACCAGGTCTTCACCTCATTTATTCTAATCTAAACTTGTAAAGTAAAGCAGGCTATCTAATTTCTCTCTCCTTATTTACAATTCAGTTGACAGTACTACTGTAGTGATTAATGACATGTCTTCCAGATAATTTTCAGGTGCATTTATACTTTGTAACGGTGCAAGATCTTCATATTATACAGTTGAAAGCTTATCCGTAAAGTAGTTATAATTTGCATGTGCTTTCCTATGATTGAGCTGTCTATGATTCCATGCTTTTCTTTGTCATTATGATTATGATTATGATTTCAAGCTCCTGTTTTTTGGTATGAAACGGAAAGCCACTTCATTGATTTGAAGCTCCTTGTCATGTTATGCTTTCCAATTATAATCTGCATCAGTGTAATCACTGTAATGTGATTGAGTAGTTTCAAGCCGAAAAGGGTCTTCAGAAACAAAGAAGGATCAGTTATCCCTCTGTTTTCGGCATATTTTTAGATACAACAGACTTACAATAACTTGTTACTATGACACGTTTATACTAGTATCATAATTAACTTCATCAAAAACAATTAGAAAATGAGGTGCAACTATTTTTTTTCTTCTTTTTTTAATTTTATTTTAATGAAACTAGTAATCATTACATCAATCAAAATTGTAGCTGCCCGACAAGTTAAAATGGCTATTAATGTGCAATCATTACATTAATCATTGCACATAAATTTTCCTAGTCTGCATCAAACCATATTCTGGCAGATTATGTGCTGACAGAAGTTATATGGAAAAGATGGAGAGAGCTCAAGAGATAGCAAGACTCAAATCTTTAGGGTCATTTCGCATAAAAAAAACTTGATGAGAAGCCTCTCATCGATAGCTAACCTCTTCACCTGTCTTTACCTCACCAATGCGATACATTGGAGTTGCTCCATTTGCATCGCCAAGAATTTTGAGGGCTGCATCTGGACTTACCACAAGCACCATTCCAATACCCATATTGAAAGTCCGCATCATCTCACCGTCATCTATCCTCCCCACCTACCAGCACATGAGAACGTAAAATTAGAGAATGCATAATACTTCATTTCTGCGCAGTACTATAATCAGAGTTTGTCAACCAATTTCAGCGAAATAACCTATGAAATCATTGTGAACAATCAAATCCATCAAAGACAGTTTCTTTTTACCTCTTGGAGCCATTTAAACACGGGAAGAACAGGCCAAGAATCTTTATCAATGACAGCACCAAGACCCTTAGGAAAAACTCTAGGTATATTATCGGTGAACCCGCCACCAGTTATGTGTGCTATCCCTTTTACTCCTCCCTTAGCAATCACATCAAGCACCTTCAAACCGAAAAACATATGAATAAACATAAGTGACAGTTTGTCAGTTGGGGCCATCACCTGCTTTGTGCCCCCTAATAATGTAGTAACATGTTTAACAGGGGAGAATATATCACCTGTTTAACATATATGACAGTTGGGGCCATCAAGGCTTCACCCAAAGTAGTAGCTTCACCAGGAATTTTGTCTGTCAAAGAGCAGCCACTTTGTGCCAATACCCTATAACACGAGCACATACGTCAACATGCTAATTAACTGTTTACATCTTAAACGCAATTGTATCTCAAGTCTGGCCCACTGATGTGTCAATCACACAAAACTAGAGCCACAAAATAAGTGCTGACCTTCTAACGAGAGAAAAGCCATTGGAATGAACTCCACTGGATGGAAGACCGATGAGTACATCTCCAGCCTCAATATTTTTCCCATTAATAACTGATTCTTTCTTCACAATGCCCACAGCAAATCCACTAAGATCGTACTCACCATCTGCATAAAAGCCAGGCATCTCTGCAGTCTTAAACACAAAGTTTGCTACGTCAACCAAATGTTAATTATGCTACTCCAATCTATTAATCAAGAATGAAAAAATTCAGGCTCATGAAATGAAGCATAAAAGAAGATTACAAGAACTGAAAATACATGTAGCGGAATCCTAAATTCTAATCTACCAAATATGCAACTGGCTTCAGTATTAAGCTCTACTATAATGACTAACCCATTCCCGTACAGCTCAAGCTTTGATTTTAAAACAACTTCCTTTAACAATTAAATCACAACTCAACCACTCAATTTTAAAGGAAAATTATGAATATCAAAGCATACCAATTAAACACATTAACAATTTTAAATAAAAAACGTACTTCAGGGGAAAAAAAATGAAAAAAAAAATGGCTACAGTTAATACATGCCGAGCCTCTGAATTACCTCTCCACCCAAAAGAGCACAATCAGATTGCTGGCAACCATCAACAATTCCTTTAATAACCTGAAATAAGACATCATTTATGTTGTGTTCAATTAATTTGCAGGAACTAAAACTTGGAACTATTCTTTCTACAGATAAGAAAACACGAGAACACACTAAAAGGAGGAGGAGGGGAGGGGGGGGGGGGAGTGTGTCAGTAAAGTACCCTCTCAGCAAGGTCAACATCAAGATGACTTGTGGCGAAATAATCTAGGAAAAACAAGGGTTTTGCTCCAGAAGTAACAATGTCATTAACACTCATGGCAACCTGAAGATATAATGAGTAAGAAGCCAATTGTAGACAGCACAATGCATGACCAAAGATCAAAATCAAATGTTACCAAATCAATTCCAATAGTTTCATGTATTCCAGTTTCAAATGCAAGCTTTAATTTGGTACCAACACCATCTGTACCAGCAACAAGATATGAGTCCCCTGCGCAAGTGTCAAAGTGTTAAAATGGATTAACACAGCTAAGAAAACCAGTTACAAAACAAAAATACACATCTTTAATTTATTTTTATAATGTCTTATTTCAAAGGCAACATGTTTTTCTAGCTTGATACACAACATTATTACGCACAATCCTTTAAAAAGGTTCCCAGCCTAGGCAATAGAGAGGATGGATGTACGCAAGCATGGAACCTCATTGCTACAAAAACAAAGAGGTTGTTTCAAATTAACTCTAGTCAGGGTAAACAAGAAGAAGACTGGGCACATCAATTCAGCTGTTACAATCCAAAATTCAAAGGAAATGAATCTCGGAGTCCATTGGAATTAGACAGTTATATTTTCCATCATAACTCACATTTAAACTATTCATCCTGGTTCCTTAACTCTATTGTAACAAGTCTTCTGTTAGAGTAGTGGCAGGGAAAAATCAATTTAGCAGCCAAAATAAAACTTGATATTCCAAGCAACTTTGACTGAATTAACCAAAATAAAAGACAAACTGTTCTTTACACTTTTTTTCATCATATACAGAGAGACACAATTGTGTAACAAAAGCAGTTGTATAGAACATTAAACAGTTAAAACTTCAACAACAACCAAATCAAAATTCCTGATAAACAACATGGTCTTCTACCCTCCTTTATAAGAGCCTATCAATTACAGACAAGGCCAAACCACTCCGACATCCAACTCTCAATAACGCACACAGAATAATACACAATGAAGAATCGTCTTTAAACTCAGACATCAATAGAGTTACACAGGTGAAGTGGCTAAATATGTACTCTGCACTATGTAGGGATACCTTCGATGTCCGAACAGTAGATAAAATGCCACTATTGGTTATCAACCAATGAAGTACTGAAGTCATAGGTGGCTGGGTTTACTTTTCAGAAATTCAGTTTAATCAGCAAATTGTATACAAAAAAAAACATTGCATGTTGAAAAAATATATGCATGCGAAACAATTCATGCTTCCTTGTTAGCAAGTAAGCAAAAGATACTCAAATTTAAAGCCTGTGCACCCCTTAATCAACACTAGCCATCTTCCCCGCCCCAACCCCCCTCCCCCAACCCAGCCATGACGAAACTAATAAAGTGACCATCATATCAAAAGTTCAAAACCTATTGCCTGGGATTGAAACACTCATCAATTAAGCTCTGTGTGCAACATGAAGCATGCAAGTGCACAATTTTCCAGAAAATGAAAACAATCAAATTGAAGACATGAATTTGCTTCTGATTATTCACAAAACCCAATTCAAATGACAGACACCAAACATACAGCTTCCTCCAATATGTTTAATGCATCAAGATGAAAACGTAACACCCTAAAGTGAAGTAAAAGATTCAGCATTTCCACCAATTACAACACTAATTCCATTTAATAAAAGATTTTCCTAGTGCAAAGCTTCAAGAAAAAATACAGTTATCCCACATACTTTGCAAGTATCTTATAAATATACCACCTCAACCCCACTTCAATTGTCATTTACAAATCCAAATTACACAATCAGCGTAACAACTAATTCCGAACAAAGTGTGCAATAGAAAGGTACTTCTAATTCCAAGCAAATAGCAAGAATACATACACTCGAAAGTTGAAACAATACAAAGAACAAGGTAAACATATATATACCTAGAGGATATAATCCTCCAAAGCCACCAATTCCAGGAGCCATTTTAGCAATTCTCTTAACAAGCTCAGACCCAGCATCAATATCAACCCCAGCATCCTTGTAAGTTAAACCACCAGCCTCATTTCCGCCACTCGAAACCGAAAAGTCCCGGCAATTTTTCTCAATAACCCTCTTCGATTCCACCCCTTTGAGAGCTAAAGATGGTGAAGAAAACTTATTGGGGGTTAAAAATGAGGTGGGTTTTGCTTTATAGCAAAAGTTTGGGTTTTTAGTATTGGAAACCCCAGAAATTTTTCTGGTTGAACTATAAACAATTGAACTTTGAAGTGACTCGACGTTAACACCTAAGTTGGCGGCCATGGTTGTCTGTTTGAATTCTTAACCTTCAACTATGAAAATTAAACGAATTAATCAATTAAAAAGATAAACAAGATCAAATTTTGTATTGAAATTAAGTTAAAGAAAGATAAAAGATATACCAACCAAGTTTTGCAAGTGAAGTGTTTTTCCCTCTTTCTATAGAGAGGACGATAGACTGAAGAGGGAGTAACTGAGAGAACTAGTTTAAACTTTAAACAGTACTCCTATGTTTGCAGAAATTAGGTTATGGCCCTTGTCGGGTTTATTGTTTTTGTTATTTTTCATTAAAAAAAGTTTAGAATAATTAACACACAATACTCTTGTTTATCCAATAATAAATTTATGGAGACAATGATGAATGTTAAGTGATAAGCTTAGTATCTGTATTATGTTATTATCAATTATCCTTGTATTTGTTATTAGTCATTATCTTTGTATTTGTTATTATCCTCCAGGTTGTATTCTTTAGTCAATAGTCTTCTAGGTTAGTTCCTAGTATCTAGGCTTATTCTTAGGTTTAGTATAAGCTACGGGTTTCATCCGGCTATTGCCTTCAGTAATTCAATACAAAATGTATTCAAACTCTAATATGGTATCCTGAGCTATTGATACAACTTTTATTTTTTCCGTTTTCGCTACTACCATGGCTACACCATCAAAACCCTTTTGTCAACACCGACAAATAATGGTCCGTATTCAACTTCCCTCTCGGATAGCTCCAAACTCCTTATAGAGAAACAATCCCTCTTTGGCACCCTGTAGTTTATCTACCATGGAATACCATGGAATGCCTGCAAAGCTAATTTTTGATTTGGCACCATGTAGTCTATCTACCACGGAATGTCAATTATTAATATTTTTTTCCTCTAAACCCTCTAAGAGAACCATAATTCGACACCATATAATTTATCTACCACGAAATGTCAATTATTAATATTATTTTTTTCTTTTTCTCTAAACTCTCTAAGAGAACCATAATTCAGCACCATGTAGTCTCTCAACCTGGAATAACCAACTATCATTTTTTTTTCTCCACACCCCTTACGGAGAAACAAAATCATTTTCGACAACCCGTAATTTATCTATCAAGTGTTGTCAAGCATAAACTTATTTCTCCAAACTCTCTTATGGAGAAACCCACACACTACCTTGTGCTCCAAGATTGGCCTTATCTACAAACCATCTATCTTACGGGGGCGTGTTAAGGAATAGTCGTATTTTAAGATTGGACTTTCCCTTCGGCTGTCCATTTTGCGGAGGGATGTTAAGTGGATAAGCTTATCATCAATTATCCTTGTATTTGTTATTATCCTCCATGTTGTATTCTTTAGTCAATAGTCTCCTAGGTTAGTTCATAGTATTTAGGCTTATTCTGATCTTAGGCTTAGTATAAGCTACGGCTTTCATCCTCTGTTGCTTGTACTTCTATATATATGACTGCTATTGGCTTCAGTAATTCAATACAAAATGTATTCAAACTCTAATAATGGATAGCTCAAGTTGTTAGAGCTCCCTTTCCGTTTCAATATATCTTGGGATCGATTCTCATCATCTACCCTTATGGCTCTTTAAAGTTTAAACAACCAAATAAAAAAAATTAATGAATTCATGGACGGAATTTATTTATCCTTTTTTTTGGTGGTTATATAATAAATTCCTTATTTTTTTAGTGTTAAAAATAAATTGGGTCTTTTAATGTGTTAAAAGTCAAAACTCCTTTAAATTTTCATGAGTATCATTTTTTATATGAACGATGTGTTTTATCTATCATTTACATTCATCTTATCTTATTAGAACTTTGGTTAATCTTTTTATCACTTAACATTTAGAGAGTGTCATATACTGAGAGTTGGTGAAATAGACAGAATTCAATCTCATATCTTAGGCATCACTCTTGAGACTCCTTAATCAATTAATTTTTTTCCAATCACATCTTATTTGTAAGAATGCTTACATGTGAAAAGGTTTTATAGCAAATTTGGATTGAATACCCCATTTTCACTAAAAAAAAATTGTGAGCACCATCTCTTTATGTGGTTTTTTTTTTTTTGGGTAAATAGGAAAATGATTCTCAATCTTTAATGAATATATGCATCGCATGGTTTTTTTTTTTTTTTTTTTTTTTTGGTGCTGAACTATATGCTCTTTTGATTTCTCTCATTGTTGGTTTAGATTGTAATACTTACTCATCTTCCTTTTCAAAGAGAGATATATTCCCTTTCGACAAAATTGTTGTTCTAATATACTAATATAGGAGATGGCGGATCCAGGATTTGATTAATAGGTTGTCCTATCAGTGACAATTCTGAACTATTAGTAATTTAGTAGATCAATTCTATCAAAATAAATCAACAAATTTAGCACATATTGGCAAAATTAACATCTAACACTGAATCAATCGAACCCCCAATAAAAATTAGCAATTGAGAGGTGAAAAACAAAAATCTTTGACCGATGATTTCACCTTGACCTTCATTCTAGATCCGTTTTCTATCTCCTCGTTCAGCGACTATTTATCCCTTTCCCTGACCCGAAACCGCCTTAGACTCACCAAAGACACACCACACCACCATTGCACTGCCACCACCTCCACCCAAATCATCACCGTCTCACTGCCCTTAACTTCAAAACTCACCCAAAAACCATCATCACCATGACATTCACCTACCCAACCAAAAACACCACCGACCACCGGAAACCCCACCCACCCCTCATAAGTTCCCCTCCACCCCTGAACCCCCCCCCCCCCCAACCCCGTAAGTTCAACTCCACCCTCCTGAAAAATATACTCGCTCCCTTAAATTCACCTCCACGGTTCCACCTTCTCGAAAAACCCACCCAGCCACCCTTACCATTGATTAGCCACCTCCACCCTGACCCCCATAAATCCACCCTCACCTACCTGAAACCTCCCCCCAACCTTAGAATAACAAGATCTAATAAGAGACATAAACTGAAATGGAGGTGGTGGTGCCTTGGTTTGGTTGAGACGGTGCTTCACCTACCTGAAACCATTCCCCCACCCCTTGGAATTTTCATGGTTTCATCCTGACATTAAAGAATTACACAAACGGACAAACCAAACCCCGCAACACATTAGCAACCAAAATTGACTCAATATCAAACTAGACTCCAAAAATTACGTTAAATTCTTCGGGTATCTATAACCAATAGTTCAATTATCCAACTTCGAAGAATCCTAAATTGAGTATATACTAACAATTAAATACACGATTAACACTAGATTGTAAAAATTAATATTAGATGATTAAAGAAAAAGAAGCATCTAACCTTAGAGACTGCTTCAATGGAGGAGAGAAAGCTCAGAAGCCCCTTAAATGGAGAATTTCGAGTATGCTTCAATGGACGAGAGAGAGAGGAAGGAGTACTGTGCCCTGGGAGGCTGGGACCGTGAAATAGACCTAAAGGGGAAAAAAGAAAATAACATCAGGAATAAATTTTTATTTTTTTTTATTTTTTTATATATATATATAAAAAATACTGTATCCTGGGACCCACAATGACAACATGTGAGTCCGCCCCTGCCGATTAGTACACTTAAATATATTCATATATGTGTTATTATCATTGCATAACTAGAATATGAGTAAACATCATAAATTTAACAAGCATATCGCGGTACATCCAAATGAGCTCACATTGGCTAAAATTAATATCTTCAACATCAATTATGAAAGATTGTTGTTTTCCTATGACCTTTGATGCACAACTTAGGTTGATTCTAGTTACATAGTTTACAGTTATGGGCTTGCTTCATTGTTTGAGCTAGATAGACATTGAGTTAACACTCAAAACTCAAACATCACCAATAAATCAATAATCAATAGAACCGCGCTGCTAGCATTGATGATTAAACATATTTTAACTTTGATAAACAATTTTGAGCAATAATTAGCAAGAAAATTCAAGTTTATCACCCTAGATAAACTTAAAATGTAGATCAAGTGAAAAAATTGTAATTTATCCTCTTAATTCAATACTATTTACATATAAAACCGATAATAATTTTAGTAATTTTTCCCAATTTATTACGAAAATACCGAAATACGGATCACTCCGTATAAGTTTACCCCTTTAATTAGCATACTTGTATTTTGTTTGGGTTTGCTCATAATTAGCCTTTCACTTTTAGGGGAAAAAAAAAGTCAAAGGGGAGATTGACTAGACTGTTAGGTAGCATATCATCTGAGTTTTCTTCTTCAAGAGAAAGACAAACAAAGCAGAGGGAAGAGCAGAAGAGAAATGGAGGAGAGAGAAAAAGGGAGAGGAAACGAGAGATGGGATTCAGCGATCGCAAATCTCAAAGAAACTTCTGGAAATCTCGAGTCTCTTCAGAAGCTACTTCTGAAAAAAGCGGTGTTTGTTGATGAAGATACCTTCAATAAAGCTTCGCTTGCTTCCCAACAGTCTCGCACCATCAAGGTCTTTTTCTTTTTCCTTCATTGTTTTAAGCTTTCTTTATTAATTTCTGGGATTGAATTATGATTTTGTATTGCCATTTATATGTGTATTTTGCATTATTATGCCTTCAATTTTGATGGGCTTGAACTGGAATTTGGTGAATTTTGGAGAAGAATTTGGAATTGGGGTTTTTGTTAATCGTGTTTTATTCCAATTTGATGAATTGGGGTTGGTGTATTTTTGCTTATATATAGATCAATAGAAATGATGAGGATTTTTGGGATATTTTGAAGTTTGAAAATTGAAATGTAGGTAATTAGGCTACTTTGATGAACATGGTTGGTGTTATGTTTGGCTAATTAGACCAATTTGATGAGCAAGGCTGGTGTTTTTTTTGGCCTTGTTATAAGTTTTAAAATGATATTTTTATTCCTTGTTTTTGCTGCTTGAACTTGATTTTGGTGCAATTGTCTGCTTGGTAGAGCAGTTTAGTGTAAATGATTTGGTAATCAATGAAATGTTGGATCTAGACATCTAGTGTTAGGAAACTTGACACTGTACAAACGACTTTCGCTTTTATGTGACAGGTTGCATACATGATACATTATCTATTATTCTTAGCTTGGGAATAAGCTGCTAAAATTTTGTAGCAAGTTTACTTGATGGGAGGCTGAGTTTTGTGCAATGGCAAGATTCCATTGAGACATTGAGGGTAGTTTACTCTGAGTATTATAAAGCTCTTCTGTAAAAATTTAGGCATGTAGACAAGCCGAGGCAGCTGAGAAGGTGATTAAGTGATTGCATTGTGCTGCAGTTCTGAAATACATTAATCAATATTGCACATTTGTTAGTTGAGTTTTATGGCTTATTATTTCTAAAGAGGAGCTATACATTGTTGACAGTTTTGGTTGCTGCTCTGTCCAGGTTCTTGAGCAAAGAGTGGAGACTTTAGAGCGAGAACTTGATTCTGCTATTACAGCTGCTGCTCATGCTCGTTCAGAGAAAAGACAAGCCGAGGCTTCTCAAAAGGCAGCTGAATTACGCACACAGGAAATCACAAAAGAGCTTGAGAACACATCAAGTATGAAAATGGCTTCAATTTTCCGTGTTTTTAGTGAAATCTATGGATGTCCATTTTTTAACCACAACCGAGACCTCAAATGAAATCCATAGGTGTTTGTGTCATAAACCAAAAAAGGCTTTTCAAAACTGTCCATCTTTTGTGATACGTAGTTTTTTTTTTTTCCTTTCTTTTTTTAGAAACTAGCTCCTTTTATGTCACTTTATTGTCCATTGGTACCCATCATATTCATTGTTTCCTGTCAAAACCCAAATAACGACTGAAGTTACCCTCCAGGGTTAGTTGTGATAATTTGCTATCGCATTTCAATAGTTTTATATTTAAGATGGCATAATTTAACTGTCTGTGACAAACAAAGAAGAGGGGCCGAGGGGGTACATTTCAGGAAGGGCTATCTTGTTTAACTCTCCCTGCCTAACCAAGCTTCAAGACCTACATTCCATAGGATGATAGGAATAGCATTGCTGGATCTCTTTTCCTATAGACGTCTATCACTCTCCTATTATGATAGACACTCCTCCATTTTATGTCTCTTAGGCGTCCTAGCTGCTTTATATTCAATCTCCTCAATGCTTCCTCAAAAGTGCACTTTTGTCCTCTGACTGGACTTAATGTAGTATGTCAGAAATGTAAATGTGGTTTTTTCAAGAACCAAATTATAAGCTGTTATTTGACAAAAAGTTGCTCCTGATACAGTGCGTTACTTTTGCCTTGCATCTCTGAAGCAAATGTGATGGAATAGTGCCACTGTCATACGTGGCTATTTGGCTACACGTTAGAATAAGTTGTATTTCCTAGCCTTCTTAGTTTTGTCATCCATGTCCACTCTGGCCTGTGGATCTGATCTGTTTGTAGATCTTTGTCTGTAACTGGTTGAGATGAGCTAAATATTCAGTATTTAACGTTTAAGTCAGTTTCTAAAGTGGTTCTATTCTGTTAATATCTTCACATCTTTATGGGTGGCTCTCCCAGTTATGTGTTTGCTGAAAGCTAACAAAAGTTGATGTTGTTTTTGGAGATCAAAGTTTGATGTCTGCTTTATACATTATCATGTAATGCATTTGTGTATACTGGTATGCTCTTTATTCATTCTGACAAGCTTATCTTTTAAATGCAGAGGTATTTGAACTACATATGCAAGAGCTTCGCACGAAACAGGAGGAGATCACCAAGAGGGACAATGATATTAAACTTTTGGAAGCTATAATTCAGACTCTCGGAAGAAAGAGTCCAATTCAACAATCCACTCGCGGTTCTTCCTAGAATTGTCATCTTTTTCTTTTTGTTGATAGATTACTGACTTGCTGTAATTTCCCCTTTTAAAATATATAAACACCGTTTTTGGCTGTTTATCTGATTTTCACCTTCTCCTCTGAATGTAAGTATGTAGCCTTCTTCCACTTGTACAAACAAATGTTTTAAATGAAATGCCATGTTCAAGTATATAAATACTTACTCCCAAAAAATTTCCACCTCTTCTCTTGTTGTTTGGTACTTCAATAAATGTATCATACAAAAACCAAGCAAGATTTGGTTTAGTGATTAGGTTTGCACATTAGAACCTTAAGATTGTGGGATAAAATCTCCTATTAGAGGTACTGAAAGGCAGAGATTACCTACCCTTCCCTCAAACTCAGGCCAATTGCCCATAATGGGAATCAATCCTACAACCTCATGGTTATAAAATACAAACTTTTAACACTAGACCAAGTACTACTTGGTAGTGACAAACTTGTTGAAAAGTACAAAGTACTGGTGTATCGTAGTTACAAGTTTGGGAGAATGATGATATCGATTCTATACAGTGCATTTTTGACCCTCAATTCTTTTTAACGGAGTAAAAACCATTCAGTTAATACTCCCTCAGTTTTTTAGTTATTTGCTCCATTTCTCCTGAACACGTATGCCGATGCAAATATTTAATCGGCAATATATTTAATTATTATCAAGTATAAGTTATAACAATTGAAAATTAATACTATTTGCTGAGATGATTCCAATTAATACCATATATTTTTTTTTTCTTATATATAAGTCACAAACATTAGTAAAAGTAGGTAAAATGAATAGTGCATATCAAGTTAAGTAATAACAATTAACAATTAAAAATTAATACTAACTATCTATTGAGATGATTCCAATTAATACCATGTTTTTTTGTTATGTTTAAGTCACAAACATTAGTTAAAGGAGGTAAAATGAATAGTGCAACATGGAATACAAAGTACAAAATATGGATACTACACATCATGTACAACAAGTGTTTTATTTCTTTTTAAGTTATCTTTTCTCATCTCTTTCCTTTTCACATGCATTTTCATTTTCTCTCTTTATTTAACACTCCGTCACTCACAAACAATAATTTTAAACGAAGGTAATATTAATACCGCCTTAGTGAAAAACCAAAGGGGGTGTTTGGTACATGGGAACTGAGGGTAGGGGTGGGAATTTCACTCCCAACTTTTAAAAAGTATTCTTGTTGTTAGATGAGATTGGGAACAAAGAAGGGAATAAGATTGGAAACAAATGGGGTGATTTCCCACCATTTTATTATCTAGGGAGGGTTGGTAATAAATTAATGGGAACAGGGCACAGTGCACGTGACTCACTAGTAAAAAAAAAATGATGTTTGTTTTGTTTTTTTAAAAAATATCAAAGAGACCACTTATTATAGATAGGCGGTCTCTTTGTTTGGTTCCCAACAGTCTCGCACCATCAATGTCTCTTTCTCTCTCCTCCATTGTTTTAAGCTTTCCTTAATAATTTCTGGGATTGAATTATGATTTTGTATTGCCTTTTATATGTGTATTTTGCATTTTTATGCCTTCAATTTTAGGCGGTCTCTTTGTTTGGTTCCCAACAGTCTCGCACCATCAATGTCTCTTTCTCTCTCCTCCATTGTTTTAAGCTTTCCTTAATAATTTCTGGGATTGAATTATGATTTTGTATTGCCTTTTATATGTGTATTTTGCATTTTTATGCCTTCAATTTTGGTGGGTTTGAACTGGAATTTGATGAATTTTGGAGAAGAATTTGGAATTGGGGTTTTTGTGAATCCTATTTTATTCCAATTTGATGAATTAAGGTAGGTGTATTTTTGGTTATATAGATCAATAGAATTGTTGAGGATTTTTGGGATATTTAGAAGATTAAAATGTAGGTAATTAGGCTAATTTGATGAACTTGGTTGGTATTGTTTTTGGCTAATCTGACCAATTTGATGAGTTGGGTTGGTGTTTTTGTGGCTGTTTTTAAATTTTAAATTGATAATTGTTTCATTGTTTGTGTTGATTGAACTTGATTTAGGTGCAATTGTCTGCTTGGCAGAACAGTTTAGTGTAAGTGATTTGGTAACTAATGTAATGTTGGATCCAGACATCTAGTGCTGTAGTTCTGAAGCACATTTGTTAGCTGAGTTTTATGGCTTATTATTTCTAAAGAGGAGCTATACATTGACAATTTTGGTTGCTGCTTTGTCCAGGTTCTTGAGCAAAGAGTGGAGGACTTTAGAGCGAGAACTTGATGTTGCTATTACAGCTGCTGCTCATGCTCGTTCAGAGAAAAGACACGCTCCCTCAAAAGTGCACTTTTGTCCTCTGACTGGACTTAATGTAGTATGTCAGAAAAGTAAAATGTGGTTTTTTCAAGAACCAAATTATAAGCTGGTAATTGACAAAAAGTTGTTCCTGATGCAGTGGGTTACTTTTGCCTTGCATCTCTGAAGCAAATGTGATGGTATAGCGCCACTGTCATACGTGGCTATTTGGCTACACGGTAGAATAAGTTGAATTTCCTAGCCTTCTTAGTTTTGTCATCCATGTCCACTCTGGCCTGTGGATCTGATCTGTTTGTAGATCTTTGTCCGTAACTGGTTGAGATGAGCTAAATATTCAGTATTTAACGTTTAAGTCAGTTTCTAAAGTGGTTCTATTCTGTTAATTTCTTCACATCTTTATGGGTGGCTCTCCCAGTTATGTGTTTGCTGAAAGCTAACAAAAGTTGATGTTGTTTTTGGAGATCAAAGTTTGATGTCTGCTTTATACTTGATCATGTAATGCATTTGTGTAAACTGGTATGCTCTTGCTTTTTTAACCTTCATTCTGACAAGTTTATCTTTTAAATGCATAGGTACTTGAACTACATATGCAAGAGCTGCGTGCGAAACAGGAGATCACCAAGAGGGACAATGGTATTAAACTTTTGGAAGCTATAATTCAGACTCTCAGAGGGAAGAGTACAATTCAACGATCCACTCGTTGTTCTTCCTAGAGTTGTCATCTTTCTCTTTTTGTAGATAGGTTACTGACTTACTGTATATAAAACTGATTTTCGCCTTCTCCTTTTGAATGCAAGTGTGTAGCCCTCTTCCACTTGTACAAACATTATATTTTAAATGTAATGTCATTTTCCAAGTATACTACCAAAAAAGTTTCCTTCTCTCGTTAAAAAATCAAGTAACTTATATCAATTGTCCATAATCGGAATTGATCCTACAACCTTATGGTTATAAAATACAATCCTTTACCACTAAACCAAGTACTACTTAGTACTCACTAACTTATTGTACTGGTGCATTGTAATTATAAGTTTCTAAGGGGGTTAAAGCATGAGAATGATGACTCCGATCCTCTACATTGCACTTTTGACTCTAGATGTTTTTTTTCTTTCATTTATTTTTTAAACGGAGTGCTAAAAACCATTCAGTCGATATTCAATAGCCAATGACTTAATGCACAACAAGTCGACAACCATATTCTGAATATAGGGTCATCTACTCTCAAGTCTAAGGAGGTGCTAGTTAAATGGAGTATAATATTTTTTCATTAAAAAGGAGGAAGCCCCAATTATTTATTTGATAAACATATTTCGTTTATCAAATAGCAAAATCGTAATATCAGATGCAAAACTACTACAAAGTATTTAAAGTTGCTGTTAGTTAATACTCCCTACGTATCTTATTACTTGCTTTATTTCTCCATGCGCTTAGATTTAGAAAGAATAGTAGAAAGTAATTCGTCATAAAATTCGATGGAAGTGGGAAGTATATAGGTGGGGAGGAGAGAGAGTATGAAAAATACTCTGTATTAAAATATGATTTGAGAGAACCATTAGTAGGGAAAAATAGTAAAATTCTAGATGAAACTCGTGCGATGCACGGTTGTTTGTATTTTTTAGATTCAAATTTTTTTGTGTTATTTTATTCGCAGTACGTAGTATATCATTTAATATTTTTATTTTATAAAAATTTGTGAATTTCCTCTCATTTGTTAAATATTTTGATAATATTCCTAATTTCCAAAGATAGTATTTTATATTTAATTAAATAAACTCTAAAATCCTATTGGCCAATTTTGCTTACGTGACATTTGAACTATTTAATTATAAAAGAAATTACAAATCTCTCATTTAATTGACTATAACTAAAATTTATAATCCTACATAAAGCAAAATTTAATCCTATGTTACTATAAAATGTTAAAAGTTAAAGAAATGAAGCCAGTAATAAAATACGACCGCTAAAGGAAGGTAAAACAAGTACGAGTAATAAAATATAGAGGAAGTAGGGGTAAATTACGCATTTTTTTACAACTTTGCCCACGAAATGAATAAAAATAAAAATAAAATTAATACCGCCTTAATGAAAAACCTTTGCAGAGAGAGAGTAGAGAGTTCTACTGCAAAAACTGCGCAAACATCACAAAAATCGCCATGGAAGGACCTTCATCATCCTCTCGCAAGCGCCCTTTCATTGACGAAGATGAAGATTCCAACAAAAACAAGTATCCTTTCTCTCTCCTAAATCTCTTTCTCTTTCTTCTATTCCAATCAATTCGTTGTTTTCCCCCTTTTTTTCAATCAAATTTTCAAAACCTAATTTATCAAACTTCATTTCCAATTTCTGATTCTTTTCTGGATTGAATATGAATGTCAATTTGTGCAGTCAAAAGAGAGTTAGATTTCCGAAGAAGAAGAAGCTAAAGGGAGAAGCAGCACCTGAACCGGTGGCGGTGAAGGAGGAGGCTGAAGTAGCTGGGCCGGTTGATCTTTCGGACCCTCGTGTCGCTGCGAAAGAGCGGGCGAAACGCCGTGTTCATATGACTACTCAACTTTTTACTGAAGACGGTGAGGTTGAAGTGGCTCATATTTCTGCTGCTGAAGTTCAATATCAGGTTTTCTCTTTGTTCTTTTACTTTTTTGTAATTTTTGGCATTGATTAAATTTATGTAATGCTTAATTAATCATATGATTTATATGTTGATTTTGATTTGGTGTTGCATTTTGGCTCTTTAGGGTGAGTTTTGAATTAGTATGGTGCTTTCAGTTGTTAGCTTATTATGTTTATTACAGAGTAATTTGTTGGAATGATTTCTGGAAAACGGCTACTTTGAAATTAATTTGGTGGGAGTGAAGGTATATTTGGTTAAGTTTATTGAGTAAAATTGGAGAGAGAACAAAGTCATTTTTTGTTATTGAGCTTACATTTCCCATGAATTTAAGGAAAATAATTTCCTGTACAGTTACTAGCCCTTATATAATACAAGTAGGTTGTTTGCGACTTTCTGTTACGCATTGTCAAATTTAACTTTTAATTTCTATTATATGGTAGTAAAACTTGATACATTTTTTAAATTTTGGCAATTTGAGTTGAGCGAGTTTGAACGTCTGTAGTCAAAAGCTGCTTATTCTTTTGGGCTGGAGCCTGGAGGTAGTACTAAAGATGTGAATTCCAGGTGTTTTGAGTTTCAGCTAAGGCTAATATGGTTCTTCCATTTTCATATTTTTGTAGTGGATTTTCAGTTGTTGGCGAAAATGTTTGGAAAGGCTGGAAGTGGATTATTGTGCCGTGACACTTTGACGAACTTTACCGGAGTGATATAGGCTTATAAATTTATAATGATGGTTGTAGCCCTAATGACTGGTTATCTTTTTTCCTACTTTGTGTGTAAATTGTTAGTGTTTCCTAATATTCCTGCATTAATGTTTATCCATGTTCCAAAGCCCTCTCTGTTGAAAAAACTTCCCTGCTTGTCATCTATTGAGTTTCAAATCATGTGAAAGTTACTGTTGTGAAGAGGCTTTCTTTTTTTATGACAGTTGCTCTACTGTTGTACATGTCTTTGAGGATTGGTTGGTGTTTGCTTATGTTGGACATTTGCTTTTGGCAGGAAAATGAATCTTTTGTCGATGATGGTATCCAATTGGAGCCTTTTAATTTGGAAAAAGAAAGAGAAGAAGGTTACTTTGATGAAGCAGGGAACTTTGTGGAATATGTACCTGAAAAGGAAGAGAAGGTATGCTATAATATTAAGTATTAGTTTTTTCAAATTTTTGTAACAACTTGACCTTTGCATAATATGGCTTTTCCTGATCGCCTATTTGTTTTGCAGGATGCATGGCTTGATAGCCTTGAAGTAGACCCAAAGCTTGCTAATAGAATTTCCACTATTCCTAATAATGATGATGAAGAGCAGGAGATGACTTCTAATGATATAGGAAAGATAAAGCGCCGTATAGCTGATGTTCTTGAGCCTGGTGAAACGGTATCATATTCTTGCTCTTCTCTCTTTTATCTGTTTTTCTGTAAATTATTCAAAAACTCAATGGAGTGGCCAGTCCTTGGTTTGGCCATTTCAACCATCCCAACCATAAGGTTCATTGGAGCCCCTTTGATTTTGTTCTAAGCTCTATATCTCTATGCGTCAGCAATTTGTCATGTTTTACTGTTGGATATGTTGATCTAATTGGTTTTCCAAAAGCCATGTGATTTTATACAAGGTTCTTAATATCCTATACTGTGTTGTTGAGAGAAATCAGGACAAGTAGTCTAGGGATTCATTCTTTTCAATTAGCCACACACTTGCATACTTGCAGTCATTTCTGTGTATTGGCCAGCTTGAAACATTTGTGCTACACATCAGAGTGGTATATAGTGATTCTTAAGCTCTGTTGGGTGTCTGGATATGGAATTATGGTGGTTAGATGAGATAAGGTGTTGCTGGGTGACCAGTTAAAGATTGTTGCTATGCATTGTGCATGCAGCTATGTCATGGGAGGAATTTTTTTATTTTGGAATTTCTTTATAGGTCAGTGACTCAGTGCTACCTTTCATGTGTACTGCTACTACCTTGTCCAGAAGGTTGGTTGCAGGACATGGTTTAGTTTTGAGAATGTTAGTGGTTAATACCCTTATATAAGAGCTAAACTGCCAGGGAACCTCATATTGGATTATCTATTGAGTCTTGAAGCTTCTTGAGACACTACCTCCTAGGAAGTGTTTTGGAAGGATGGAGATGTATCTTGTATTCTTGTCCTTTTCAAATATATAAAATGTTTAATGGTTTGGCATTCCCTTTTCCTTTATCAAAGAGTTTAAAGAAGCATGGTGAATGAAATTCAGACGACTGAGGCCAATTTCCTTTTTTACTTCTGGGACTTAAGTGCATAAGTTTGTTATTACTTAACAGTTTTTGTTGATGTGATATCACCTTAGCTCCTCTTTGTGATGCAGTCTGTGAACTTTGGGTAGAAAGTACATAAGTTTATAATTGTAGAGCTGAGGATGATTCCTTGTACCTATGATTTTACTAGATGCTAGGAAGGATAGAGTAAAAAACTGAGTGATTTGATAGGTTTGACCTCTGCTAAAGTCCTGAAGCTTGAAGGTGAGATGTGATGGTCCAAGTTTTTATGGTTGTAGATAAAGATACTCTAATTTTCTATTAAGGACATTCGAAGGAAGCACATTAAAGGATTGTTGGAAATGCATTAGAAATTAATATATCTGGGGCAAGCTATCTGGCTGTTTGTGCCCATTACAGCTCACAGAAAACAACCTTTACAATAAGAAATCATACTGGTGAATAAGTTCAGGCTTTCCTTGATCCTGTGGGTTTTCATCCCTCTGTTAGCTTTTGTTTGTGGTTTTCTCTTTTCTTCCTTGCTCCATCTTGCCATCTTTTATTATCCTGGTCTGTCCTATCATCATTGACATTCCTGTTCTTTTCAGTCATAACTCTGTTTTTGTAAACTATTGTTCTAGCACAGCTTTATATACTAATATGATAGTGTTACCACTTTCATTATACTACTGCTAGTTTGTAGTATAATAGTAATGTGAAGCTCATATGCTGCTTTTAGTACTTTCTTTACTTCTATCCACTGATATTTGTGATTATAGCTGCCTTTCTGCTCTTTGACCGGTCAAGGTTTAGGCTTTTGCATCTTGACCGCTCTTAAGACTCTTCTATTTCACAAGTAGTGCTGTTGCTGCTTGTAATGAACCCAAAACGGGGCGAAAGAGTGAAAAGACACTTAAGCAAAAGAAGACGAAATAATTAAGGGAGCACTAAGGGGTGTGGCAACATAGGACTGAATTATGTTACTCTTCAGCAGTAAAGGACAAACATTATTAATATTTAGGTTATTTATGTAGTTTTGCTTGATTATAAAAAGGAAGTAGCATAGCAATAGAAAGGCATGAGATATGTATTTTGGAATGAAAGAGAATGGTAACCTAAAGTTACAAAGAGAGTGATAACCTAAAGTTATCAAAGAGAGTAATAGCTTAAAGCTATTAACATATCAGTTTGTAACCCTTTTGCCATTAGTAAGACTCAAGCTTTCATTTTTATTATTTCTTGATTTCCTTCTTATCCAATCAATTTATAAAACCAGAAAATCAGTCTATTACACTGCTGCTTACGTTCCTGTCTTGTCTATCTTATATTATTAGTATTATTTAACTTGTATGCTTTTCTTTTTGTAATTTTGTGGATAAATGTGATAAATTTGTGTCTTGCAGGTTTTACAAGCACTGAAGAGACTGAAAGGTACAACTGACAAGAGAGTAAAGATGTCCGTAGAAACAAAGCGTGTTTTTGACCAACTTACTGAAGATGCCATGAGACTGATGGAAAATGGGGATTACAGTTGAGCATTTCGTTACACGTATCTTTGATTGTTAGCTTTTGATTAACGGTTCTATGTTCTCATTTTGCTATAATTTTATAGCTTAATTTGTGACTTATCATTGCAGATGTTTATCATGAGGAGCGAGAGGTTTTTGTACGTGAGGCAGGTTTGTATTATTAGTTTTGGCAGCCTGTGAATGAAATAAATTCATTCATTGTGTATTTTTTTTTATATATTATCTGGCTTAACCCTTGAATATTACTAAATTGATGTGGTTTCTATTGTATAAATGGCATATTTAAAATGCTGTTCTATGCATGATGAAATTGGAGATCCTCTTTGTGTGAACATCTTTCTAATGGTATAATTTGTGTGAAGGTAAATGGTTAATTCATGTTTTCCTGTTTGCTTTTGTGCTCTCCTTTTTCCTTTGCAGTTTTAGTAGTGAGTGTATGTAATTCATCTATATGTCTAGTTTTTCGTTCTCATTGTTATCTTTTTGGTGGTGAAAGAGAATTTGGGAGCTCTTAGTGTGAAAGGGAACCACTTGCATTGCTTCTCTTTCCCCTTGGGTTGTGTAAGTGTGTGTGTGTGTGTGTGGTTGTGACAGGTTTTATTTGGCTCTTTAGAAGGTATCACATTCCACGTGCTGCACACCCATTTACAGGGAAATATGTCTCCTTATCTTAAAATGTAACTTGTACAACGTGTTTCCATATTTTATGTACTATTAGCAAGACTGTAACTATGTGACCACGTGAGTACGTGACTTCGTGAGTGTAGAATGTGACCATTCTTCGATTTTTTGTTTTCCTGTAGAAGGATATGAGGCCCTTGCTCGAGCAAGAAATAATGTTGTGTCAGGAACCGAGGATGATGCACTTGACATGTTTGCTGATGAAGATGATAAAGTGGCTGCAAATTCTGAGCAGAATAATGACGCCTCTATGCCTAGCGTGGACACAAGTACTCAGATGGCAGTGGAAAACGGAAACCAAGATTCAGAAAGTATGTTTAATGCCCATATGATCTATTTCTTTATGTTTACTTTGTTTAAGAAGAAAACAATAACATTGTCGGTGAGATAATTCATTCTATTTATTTTAGGTTCTTGGGCTGGGCAAAGTGATTATGTATACGACGAAACATCAGGGTACATTCTTACACCTTGTCAATATTATTTCCTGTGAACTTGTGTTTCTTGTTTTACCGTCTTTACTGTTTGAACTTGTCTTGAGATTTAATTTGAGTTGTTTTATGAAGTGTATCTTCTGTTTACACATATCTCAATGCACAATCACATTTTCCCAGCTGTTGTCACATGTATACTTGTATATTTTTGGTGCATATCCTCTGTAAGTTCTTGCTGAGTGAATTTTTTTTTGATAAAAAACAGGTAGGATGTATTTGATGTCTGATAAATTTATTTTTTGTATGTGCTAGATTCTTAATATTTCTATGAATCTTAGCAGCTCTTTGTGAAAAAATCTTCAGAAGTATGTTATATTATAAATTGAAATTACAAAATGGCTTTAAGGCTTAAAGCTAAATCGTGTAGTGTTGTGTGCACAAGAATAATGAATGAATTTTGAAGTATGAAATAGAATGAAGCTTTTGGAAGTCTGATAAATTATTTCAGGCTCAGAAATGGTTTCCGTGGAGTTTATTATAATGTGCTTCATGCCTTCGTGTGGTTTTGGATGCTATGGCTATCTGGAAATCACACAGCTTGGATTATATTGCTAAGCTGCCACATGTTAAAGTGCCTTGCACTGTTGTATGACGTACTTAGTTTCTGTACGACGGATTAGGTCTTTGGTGGTTGCTTGGTTGTGCTTTATCTTCTTAAGTTTATTCTTTCTCTGTTATTCTTAGCTCTATTCAGTTCTTCATCTGATGAAGTGTTTCGATTCACAGATACTATTACAGTAGCAGCCTAGGATACTACTATGATCCCTCTACTGGATTGTTTTGCTCTGCATCATCAGGACAATGGTAATTCTGCACTTCTTATTCTCTTTCATATATTTTGGTAGATTTTGCTTCAAGTTTGCTTTATTTTTGGTTAGTGAGGAGGGGGGTAATCTGGGATAAATAGTTCAAAAGCTTTCATTTGTGATATCAGTGAAAAGAGGTCTTTATAGAAAGAACTCTGGGCAGGTGCCAGATGATAATAAACTTTTTAAACATGTTCTGTAGCTGAGAGAGTGGTCATTTCATAATTACTTCATCCCTATTTTAACGGGAAGGAGCATAATGCAATTTTGGCATGATTAGATGAATAATATTTGTTTTCATGAAGTGCTTCTTGATAAGTTTGCTAGATGTTCATAATCTTGCTTTCACATGTGTTACTCAGTACTCATGGAGATGACACGTTGGTCTTTTGTTGCGGACTCCATCTCTTTTGGATTTTAGGCTCTGATATTGTTGCTTTTGGTGATCTTTATATAACAAGTGCTCTGTTAACCCTTAGAAATCAAGCGCTTGTCTGAATAGTTTTAAATATCTCTGTGTATATGACACGTTGAACTTCTGCACAGGTACAAATACAATGAGACTACTGGCACTTATGATGAAATTCAACCTGAGACTGAAGCACCATCAAATGCTAGCTAATGACTTCAATTTTGCTTTGTTGGTTGGGAACAACAGGTTTGTAGTTAAGCAGCTCATCACACCTTGAAGTTAATTGTAGCTGTACAGGTACATGTACAAATTAAATAGCTGTCTTATACTAGGAAGTTAAACCAAAGCATGAGATGCAAGCTGGTTATGTTGATGAGGTTTTCTGGTTTATTTTACGTGAAATAGAGTTTTGAGTAGAATATTAATACACATTTCTTTACAAGATGTAAATCATTTGCTCTTAACCCTGATAATAATTTTTTAGAGCACCACTTATCCTCTGCACTATCGACTTCATCAGCAGATTAGCTAGCATCTCTTTATTCAGTTTCTGGAGGACTGTTAGTCGACAAACAAGAGTTTATAGTTCCTGCAACAAGTGAATACATTTTATGCTAGAAAAGTTTGATGGTCTTGAACAGGCAAGGCCCGAGTGAATCTTTGGCTGTATAAAGAACATAAAGTATGTATGTGGGTTACTCATATTTTCTGATCATGAAAAACCTTGGCAAAGTAATTTTATTCTGATGTACTTGTAGAAGTTTGGATAGCCGTATGAAGGATTTGCAACACCTTAATAAGGACCTTGGGATGCCAACATGGTGATTAATTGGAATCATTTCTTGTTTTTGACTACCAAAGCAACAAAATCCTAGAACAACCATATCATTGAACTAAAATCATTTTTGAGAGAGACATATTGGTAGGCCTAGGGGACAACTCACACATTTTTTTTTTTTAATTTGGAATTTTTTTTTCGGAAATTGATCAAAGAACGTGGATTATAAGCTTTTAATTTTAGGCTATTTTCGACTTTTTCAAACTCTAACAAAAAGAGGTTTGAGTGCTTCTTACAGATTCAATAAGATCTTGGGAGACCATTTGGGTGGTTGGAATCGTCCACTTTACCTTTTATGCTGTCAGTTTTAGCCCTATGTGATCGACCTTCTTCATTAGTGCAAGGCCATCACAAGCCTTTATGTTATCCACTAAATCGTATATTGTTCCAAATAAAGCTATAGGATCCCTTGATGCATCTCATACTAGTGCTTAAGTTTTTGACGTTGGATTCCAAAATCTCCAAAATTAGTCTGATTTCATGTATTCAAATTTGGTCTTTAGAGCACATTTTTTGATTTCAGACAAGGTTATGCATCAAGGTGTGTTTTCCGAAATTCCTAAAGGGCATCGGGAGACCTACTTGATGCCAAGATCCCTATCAGTTATACCTTGTCTCACTCGTCGTTAGCACGTCTTAAAAGGTCTTGTCCTGTCCTGTCTTACTTATTTTACATTTATCGCTATTTTGGTTAGTAAAGTTAGTACAATGTGGAGATGGAATAACTTAAATATTTTTTTTTATGGTAGAATTAAGAATTTTCTCTCATTTAATTCCATTTTAACTCTTTTCCTCAAGAACACCTATGACCTATGGTATATTTATTATTTAAAATAAGATAGAATTATCTTCCTTTCATATTAGGACATCGCTACATTATAAATTCCCCTCGTGAAGAGGGCTTCCTAATGGCTATTTTTTCTTACCGTAAAAATAAAAATAAAATAAAATAAAGGACATCGCTTGAGAAAGGTCAGCGACTCAGCGTGTGACACACGAGTTATGTAAAGGGAAGGGAGTACTATCTGTAAAGTGGTAGGTCTATTCATGTTGCTGGTAATTATTCCTATTTCATCATTAATTCATTATTATTAAATTTATAGTTGCGTGTTCTGTCGGAACAGAAAGGAAATTATTAAACATAGCTAACTGCTTGATTTGATAGTTCGTGTGTATTTGTTGCCATTTTGTAAATTTGTATCAAAATTCAATTGTAGTAGTATGTTATTGCTCTTATTCAGAATTTTTATTGTTTTATTTTTCGAGAAAATACAAGTTTCTCCTGTTTATCGCATTTTCGTAAGTAAATCAATAATTTTTTTTTATTAATGTGGCTCCACAGTTGATGATGACTAAATAAACATGTTGATTTATTTACGAAAATCCCATGTGATAAACAAAAAATTATTTATCACTGAGAGTAACTTATTTGTATTAAGAAAATTTTCTTTCTCGCTCGTGAATCAACTTGTTTTTCAAAACTAATCAATAGTTATAATAAAAGAAGATGAAACCTCAATTAATTGTGATTGATGTCTTAATGATATGATAGCATTGCGGTATCCTAAACTTATTTGTATGGCTAAGGTAGCATTTCGTGTAAGAAATAAAAAATTATCTTGTTTCTTGTCATAGAATTCTTTTGTGAGATAGCTTTGTTGATTGAGAAAACAATTATTAGTGTCTGCCAAGTGAAGAATCAAGATCAATATAGTATGTTCGGGTCTTGAAAGTTTCATATCTCACCCATGATTTGGGTCCTGAACAAGACGTTATAGCAATAAATAAACAAAATGGTATCGTGTGTAACATGTCTAATTATTTATTTATTTTAAATTTGAAGGAATCTAAAATGGGTACATAGCCTACATCTAAGTTGTGGTCTTGTACATGTCTTATCGTCAATAAATTCACTCACAAGAACGTATATTTTTAGCATGAGTAGATAGCTTTATATACATCCAAACGTATATAAATAATTCTACTGTAGGCTTCATGTGTAGTTAGTGTTTGAGAGCCATACAACCAATTATATAGTGAAAATTGAGTGGTTCATGATAGCTACATAAAAGAACTTGTATGAATTTTGTTATTAGAATAAAAATGTTAAGTGTAAAATTTGTGTCCAAAAAAAAAGTGTAAAAATTTGTGAAGACACCTATAACATACAAATTGCTTGACTGTTTTTTTTTATGTGGATTTTTCACATAAATAAGGTTCTTGGTTTGTTGCTAAGGTCTCTTTTATATATGCATGAGTTACAAGGTAATTGAGACATCTTATTTTAATTGACATTCTAGGTGAGGAAATTCAATGCTTCGTGAAGAACTTTCAATGGTGTATATGGTTCGTAGGTAGGGAATATTCAAATTCAACGAGCACAAATTGGAAATAATATTGTACACATAAGTGTATAATACTTTAATTTACTTTCGGATAAACATACAACTCAAAATAAATTAACAAAATAAAAGAAGATTTTTTAACATAAATGTAAGAAAGTTTTATCTCATCTTTGTTTTACTTCGTATTTAGTATGCTCTTTTTATCAAATTTCCAATTTCTTTTTATCTATGTATAATTGAATTGTTTGTTACATCAATTTGATTAATATGTTCTTTTAATTTAGGAACATATATAGTATGCATCATATCGTATTCTTGAGTGTAAGATTGAATGTTAATGTCAAAAGAAAACTTACAATGATCAAATAACACATGGTAAATTCCACCACTAAATCTATTCCCATAATTAGGTTTGATTGCGATCCCCTAAACATGAAATTAATCCTCATATCTATTCCCTCCGGCCTTTTATTAGAGACTCATTTCTCTTCATTATTTGAGTAATAAATGTTATAAATGGGTCTCTAATAAAAGGACGGAGGGAGTATTATTCTCTCATTCATGTATGATATTACAATGTATACAAATACAAATACAAAATAAAATCTTCTTCTTACTTTGAATTTGCATTATAAAAAGAATTAGCACAAGTCAACATTACTCCTAATATGCACATTCGTCGGTCCATAAAAAAAATAAAAATGAAAACGAGTAGTCGAGTATGAACCTTCCTTAAGTTCATACTACATAGTACATACTCATAAATCTTTTATTTACTTTTTGTGCAACTTAATTACTTAATTAATTATCCTAGATATTTGTAAAACTTAACATCTGGGCCATTATCTATAATTCTATACAATAACAACTATTATTAAATTAAAGTCTTATTATTCATTCAATTAAAATTACTACTTTTATTAATTAAGATAGTAATCAATTGATTAATAAATTGCCGTGGAATTCGTCGCAGTATAAATTAAAACAGGCCTTCCTTCTTCTTCTCCACTCCATCAATTCCTCTATTTTCTTCTTCATTTCTTATTTTCTCTCTTCAATCTCTAACTCTCAAACCAATCAAAAAAGAAAAATGGCGCTCTCGAAAGCTGCATCTGAATCCGATGTTTCAATTCACTCAACTTTCGCTTCAAGATATGTCCGTGTTTGTCTTCCCAGGTAATCGTCTTAACATTTTGATATATGCAACCCTTAGGACTTTAACTTATTATATGACAAATCACTGTGTTATATATTTTTTAATGCCGAGTTAATGCTTAATGTTTATTGTTAGCCCTAATGCGCATAATATATGTTCATTTGTTGCTTGTTTACGTGATGATCGTCATGGTTGTAGTATATATTTATTTGATTTTTTTTACATGATTTGGAAAAAAAAGGTTTAAGATGCCAGAAAATTCGATACCAAAGGAAGCAGCGTACCAAATAATAAACGATGAATTGATGTTAGATGGAAATCCAAGGTTGAATTTGGCATCGTTTGTGACAACATGGATGGAGCCCGAATGTGATAAGCTTATGATGGATGCCATCAACAAAAATTATGTTGACATGGATGAGTACCCTGTTACCACTGAGCTCCAGGTTCTTTTTTTTTTTTTTTTTTTTTTTTTTTATTGGGCCGATTTTTTTAAAAAAAATTATTTAGGGTGCGTTCTTTTTACTTGAACTTAATAACTTATTATACCTTATTGAAATTGATCAATCTTACTGAGTTGCTAATGGAGTAAGACAATCAGCTATATGAACCAAGTTTCTATCTCCTATTCTTCTCAATCATGTCCTTATACATAAAATCCATATTTCCATTCGTTTTTATATAATTTTTTCATTATAAAACTATAATTAATTTTTACTCAACCTAATAATAGGCTAATACCAATTGTATTATTTTACATTAACGAAAAAGGTAATATCTCTTCCCAAGTGTTTTTAGAGGGATCTAAAAACAACTTCAATACATAATTAAAATATACCACTAAAGCTCTAAACTCCAAATACATTATTATTATTATAATTAACATTAGTTCTACCTAACAAATACGAGTAACATTCACCAAATTTTTAATTAAGTCCAACGTGTATTGAAAGGAACACTACAATTTTAAAAAGGTTTAATTTATCATTATTATTTTAGGGCGACAGCCCAATCCACTCCATGTATTGTCTCCATTAATTGTAAAGTTTCAAGATTTGTAAAGTTTAAAGATTACCAAAGTAAACTTGTTCAACAAGAACCAAGGTGTATGAAACCATTTTGAGTTGCATCTCATCTAATGCTACATTTTTGTAAAATACTATAACCTCGGATTCTTTTTATCCTTTTCGATTTAATTTCTTTTTGTCTTGTAAAAAAATTTCGTACGAGAATAACAAAAAGGATCAGAAGAAGCACTAATGGAATTAAAATGGTTGCCCGAGAATTAATGTTGTCTATGAAATGGACATGAATGCCTAAGTTTCAAAGGATAGGAAAACTCGAAAGGGACTTATTAAAGAAATTTCTTTGTATAAGTCAGGACAAAAATTATGACCTTTTGAACAAAATTGTTGCCCTAGTTGGTGCAATTTTTAATGTCCTACTTGGTTTTTGAATTGTACTCTGATACAAATTGAATTATCAACATATTATTTAGGAAGGATAGGAAAAAATAGTAGTCATAACTTGAATTCAAAAGTTAAATACGAAGATACTTTCTAGTACGTGGCTTGTGATATTTAGAAACAAAATGCTACTAAAAAAAAGTTGTCTAAATTTAAAGTGGACAATAATGAGACGGGTAAGAGAAAGAGAATGAGAAGACTACTTGGAAAATAATTTTCAAACAAAGTTCAAAAATTGTGCAAAGTATATATGCTTCCGATGACAGTGAGTTTTGAAATTCAGTGAATGTGAGATGAAATATTTAGCAATAGAATAAATACAGTCGGATCACTTCATCCTTTTAACACCAATAAAGTGTTGGCTTACTTGGTAAAGTTCTTACATCAGATCTTAAAGGCCTGAGGTTTGAAATTTCGAATCCTAACAAGCGAGGATACTTTAGGAATAGAGATTCCCTTACCTCCCCCTCTACTCCCAAATGCCTGGCCGTAAATACTGGACCAAAAAAACTGTGAGGGTAGTGGTTTGGTCAAGATCCCCCTTGTTAGTTAAAAAAAAAAAAAAAAAAAAAAAAACAGCAAACTATTTATCCCATCAACTTCTGCTTATGGATGTGATATTGTGATTGAACTTAAGATTGTAGAAGATTGTAAAGAACTAAAGATAATTCAGCATAAGAATTAGGTAAAAAAAAAAAAAAAAGAGTAAAGTACCAACAGTTTATTTGTTGTCGTCAAAAGATCAAAAGACAATTAGAATTAGCGCAACTTTTGGCATAATGCGTGGGGATTTCAACAGTTACAACCTTTCCAAGCCCAGTTGCGACCTTTCCAAGTCAAATCTCTACTGCTTATCGACATGATTAATACTTTGTACTTGGTACCATTATCTTTTCATGAATGTGAACTAGTCAAAGTTTTAGAGGTGACAACTGTTCCAAAACCGAGGTTAATAATTTTGATATCGAATCATGTCTATATAGTTTATCTTTATTCACGGAATTATTTGATAAGCAAATAATTCATATTACCACCTACCAATTGAGTGAATAGGAATTATTATGCCAATTAAAATTACTGATATTTTTAAATACTTTTTCCGTTCTTTTAATATCGCATCACTGGAAATTTACAAAATATTGCATCAATTCCATTTTAGGATAAAAAATATCTATGTTCACACTACCCAACATACCCTTACTTTTTCACACTTACTTTTTATTTTATCTTACATTACATGGACAATTTTGTATTTTTACGTTTCTCTCTCTTACTTTTTCCCACTACCAAATTTTGCCTCCAAAACCCCTATGATGCAATAAAAAAAAACGGAGGAAGTAATTAGAATCAACTTTGTAAAGTGCTTAAATTTTACTTTCATTCTCTAAGCTAGCTCTATTGCAAAGTAGGATGAATAAATTTTTTTATCAATGCATCTATACTAACCAAAAATAAAAATAAAAATAAAAAAGGAAAATTAATTAAGAACTTTTAAAGACGAGAGAAGTATTTGCCCTAAACTCTGATCTCTTAGATAGAAAAAAGAATTAGTTAAATTTCATTTATATTAAATTGATTTTGGTTAATTGTAATATTTACTAACATCGTAATAAACAGGTACTGATGAATAAATGTTGCACCCACATAACAAGAACGACTTATTTTAAGGAGAGAGTATTAATTATTTGATATTTTAAGAATGTATATAAGAGTTCTTCATATATGGACGATGATTATATCATGGAAAAAAAAGGGGGTAATGCTATATGTAGCCCTTAGAGCTGTATATAAGCATTAAATACACTATTGAAAATTGTATAAAATTAGGAATTCATGACAAAAACACGCGTAAATCAATGTAATTAATGTGTTTTTGTCATGATTTTCTAAATTTAAACAATTTTCTAGAGTGTATTTATTACTTATTTATAACCCTAAGCACTATGTATACATTTAAAAAAAAAAAAAAAAACCAAATTCAGAAATGAAGTTTGTACTAAGTACTTTAAAGCTTTTAATAAAGACTAATTGAGTTTGTTTATGTTATTAATTGTGGGAAACAGAATAGGTGCGTTAACATTATAGCAAACTTATTTAATGCGCCACTAAAAGACTCTGAGGTGGCTGTTGGAGTTGGAACTGTGGGGTCCTCAGAAGCTATCATGCTTGCTGGTTTGGCTTTCAAAAGAAGGTGGCAAAACAAAAGGCGGGCCTTGGGCCTACCCATTGACAAGCCCAACATTGTTACTGGTGCCAATGTTCAGGTATTTTTTACTTTAAGGCCCATTTTACTTGCTCCATTAATTTTAACTTCAACTTCATCTAAATTGCAATGCATCAACATATTGTCATTTGCTTATTCTTAGTAGTTACGCTGGTCTCACAATTTGTTCTAGGTGTGATTTCATAATTTTTTCAGGTTACTTCAAAACGTCACATAATAAGTTAGTGTGGGAAAGTCTTATTTCTTCAGGACATAATCGTCGTAATTTGTCAATCTCTAATAATACTACGGAATATAATGTACGTCTAATTTTGGTGCATGTTTTACTACTAGGTATGTTGGGAGAAATTTGCAAGATATTTTGAGGTGGAGTTGAAGGAAGTCAAGCTAAGCGATGGATACTACGTTATGGACCCTGAGAAGGCTGTGGAAATGGTTGATGAGAACACTATCTGTGTTGCTGCCATCCTTGGATCGACTCTCAATGGTGAATTCGAAGATGTTAAGCTCTTGAACGATCTCCTCGAGGCCAAGAACAAAGAAACAGGGTATATTCCTCACTATAACATACACTAAACAATAATCTTCGGTCATTTTTATGTCCATTTTACAATGACTAATGACGTGTATAGTATGTTTGGGCTTGGCTAATTTTTCTCCTTTTCTTGTTATGTGCAGATGGGATACTCCAATTCATGTGGATGCAGCAAGTGGTGGATTCATCGCGCCATTTATATACCCTGAGTTGGAGTGGGACTTTAGATTGCCATTGGTGAAGAGTATCAATGTAAGTGGTCACAAGTACGGACTTGTGTACGCCGGTGTTGGTTGGGTTATTTGGAGGAGCAAAGAGGACTTGCCCGAAGAACTCATCTTTCACATTAACTACCTTGGTGCTGATCAACCCACTTTCACTCTCAATTTTTCTAAAGGTATATGACTGAATTTTGTTACAAACTTTATATGATGAATTCAGCAAGTGTCTGTTTTTCTAATCGTTCAATGATCTTGTTAATGTAGGATCAAGTCAGATTATCGCGCAATACTATCAGTTGATTCGTTTGGGATTTGAGGTAATCCTTATGTTAATTTTAATACATGTTGGTTGCTTTTTCACTACATTATGAAGAGTTCACAACTTCACAATATAATGTACATTTTCTAGTCAATTTAACAACAATTGTACGTTTTCTAGTCAGTTGCATTTTCACTAAATGAATGGAGTTTAATTATGTCTTATCAATTCGATAGGGATACAAGAATATCATGGAAAACTGCCAAGAGAACGCGATGATCTTGAAGAATGGTATTGAAAAGACTGGCCGCTTCAACATCATATCGAAGGATATAGGAGTTCCATTAGTGGCATTCTCTTTGAAAGACAATAGTCTCCACAATGAGTTCGAGATCTCAGACATGCTTCGTAGGTTCGGGTGGATTGTACCGGCTTACACCATGCCCCCAGACGCGCAACATGTGACTGTGTTGCGCGTTGTCATCCGAGAGGACTTCTCTCGCACCCTTGCAGACCGGCTTGTTGCTGACATTGAAAAGGTTCTCAGCGAGCTTGATGCCCAACCTGCTCGCGCTAGTGCTAAGCTAAATGTAGCGAATTCAGAGGATGGTACTCAGCAAATGTCTAGGAAGAAGAGTGCCTTGGAAATGCAAATGGAGGTTTGCAATGTTTGGAAGAAGTTCGTCGATGAAAGGAAGTTGAAGACCAATGGTGTTTGCTAGATAAAACAACCAAGTTCATGGTGCTATTGAACTAATTATGTTGTATCTCAAGCGTGATTTTGCCCTTTTTTTTTTTTTTCCGAAGTGAGGTCTAGTTAAGTATGAGTATGATCATGAATTTCTCTTATCTCAGGGAAATAGACATGATATAAGTTAGTTTTCATTTATTTCATTGGACATTACAATATGATTACAAGATATAGTAATACTTGTATCAAATTTTAGCACTCTAGTGTTCTGACTGAAATAATTTGCCACCGATGATATAATATATTGAAGATTTTGTGTTAAACGTTTTTGGGTAGGGCTTATATCTACTAATCTACTGCTTTAACAGCTATTCCGTCGATATCAAGGCCCTGTTCGTTTAGACTGTATGGAGCTGATATAAATCAAATTACTTATATAAATCAAAAGTTCCAAATAATGAAATAAAAACTGAAGCCACCTAATAGCGGCACATGATCATAGATGATCAACGCGATTAGCCCTTCATGGCTTCATGTACTCTAAATTGTACAACTAAAAATCTTTTAAAGCTCTATGATTACGTACAAGCAAGTCTACAAAATGCCTCTCATCCACAGATATCGCATATAAGATTGAGAGTTTTGATGCTCATCAGACTTAATTGCTTAGACGATATCAACTTTATGACCTGAAGAACAACTAGAAGACCTCATGCTCTTCGCGCCTTCACTGCTACATTCACCCTCATTCCATGACATGATCTTCCCTATTGAATTTGATAGAGCTAATTTTCGTGTTGGTTGCAATTGGTGGCACACATACTGCATGGTTGGTCTTACATGTGGATCATCCTTAATGCACTCTAAAGCTAACTTAATGATAATTGCTATCTCATGAGCCAATCCTGAAGAAGGATATGGTAGACGGGTGTCTAAGAGATCTTTGGGTATTAAATTAGGAATATTTTCGAGCAGAGAAGTGTCGGATATTGCAGACGAGGATGATGATGAAGTGTACACCGATGAGCTTGAAGATGGAGATATAAGGTCTCCTGGATGGCTTCCCCTTATAACCTCTAGTGCTACAACTCCGAAGCTGTAGACATCGCATTTCTTGGTAGGTTTCATGGTATAAGCTAGTTCTGCAAGGAAATATAATGAGTGGACGATGATTTTAGTTAGAATTGTATTTGATACATAAGATAAAAACATTGCATACAGTGAACTAAATACAGTTAATACTAAGCAAAATTATGCATCTAATTTCGAATTTCTAGTGAAACTATTATTAGCATATCATGGAAGAAATTAAAATATATATCAACTTTTGAAGTTATGTGCATAAATTATTGAGTAGATTAGGAAAGAGTAAGAATTACCAGGAGCAATGTAGCCATAAGTTCCAGCAAGCTCGGTCAAGTTGCAAGAATCTAGACATAGAAGCCGAGCTGTGCCAAAATCGGAAACTCGAGCCTCATAATCTCTGTCAAGCAACACATTGTTGGAAGAAACATCTCTATGGATTATAGGAGGAGAACAATCATAATGCATATAACAAAGTGCATTTGCAATCCCCTTTATCACATTAACCCTTTTCTCCCAGTCCAATTCTCTTGCTTCCTTCTCGTTCCCTAGCAACTTCCCCAAGCTTCCCCTCTCCAAGTACTCGTAAACCAGCAATGAATGTTGGGCATGGGAGCAAAACCCATTAAGCTTCACAATGTTTCGATGTCTAATCTTGGATAATGCTTCGATCTCAGCCTCAAAATTCTTTCCTTTTACAAAACCCGGGTTTTGTGCAGTTTTCAGCTTCTTAACAGCAACAATTTGCCCTGTTGACAGGACTGCTTTATACACAGTCCCATGCCCACCTACTCCTATACAGTACTTCGTGTCAAACCCTTCTGTTGCTTCGTTTATGTCCTCGTACACCAACTTCCCATCAAAGCTCCATATAGAGAACATGTTTTCTCGATGGGAGCCTATTCGCCGGGTTTTCTCCCTTTTAACCCCTTTCAGAAGATACAAGGCAACCGCTACAATGATGCATAAGGATGCTCCAACACCTATGATGGGAGTCATAATCAGTATCACCAAATCTTTGCCGTTCCTCTTAGAAATATTAAGGGCTCTAGGACAAGGCATTAAGCCTGTTATGTTCCCACATAGAGCTTTATTTCCCATAAATGATTCGAGGGGTGCATTCGTGAACACTTTGCCATCAGGAAGAGGACCCTCGAGGTTGTTGTAGGACATATCAACAGACATCAAACTTTGCATTTGATCGAAAGTTGATGGGATTTGGCCAGAAAGATTGTTATGAGAAAGATCCAAGTCCTCCAAGCTATCCAACTTCCCAAGTTGTAATGGAATCTCCCCTGAAAGTGAGTTTCTGCTCAAGTCTAACAGTACTTGTAGGTTCACAAGATTCCCAATCTGCCAAGGAATAACTCCACTCAAGCTGTTTCGACTTAGATTCAAGTTGATCATTTTGAGACAATTTCCAATTCCTTCTGGGATCGTTCCATTTAATCCATTCCCGCCTAGATCAAGAGAGGCTAAATCGAGCAAATTACCAAGTTCATTGGGAATGTTCCCAATGAGCTTGTTATTGCTCAATGTGAGGTTGAACAATGACTTCAAATTTCCCAACTCTTTCGGAATTACTCCCACCAGCTGATTAGATGACAAATCTAGATACTGCAACTTGGTTGCTAATCCCAACTCAGGCGGTATTTTACCAGTAATGTTATTATCAGAAATCTTGAGACTAGTCATGTTTTTGCACCTAGCCCAATTGGAAGAAATCTCACCCTCAAAGTTATTGTAACTCAAGTCAATGTAATCAACAACGGGGTACACCCCGAAATCTTCTGTTATATTACCCACAAAATGGTTTCTATCAAGCCTTAATCTTGTCAAACTGGTGCAATTTTTCAACCCCTTTGGTACAGTGCCTGAAAACCTGTTGTTACTTGCACAAAAATCTTGAAGAATCCCACCTTGGCAAAGTTTTGCAGGCAGTGAACCAGAAATAGTATTGTTTGAAAAAAAACACAAAGTTAAGTTAGTGAGGTTATCAAACTCCTTTGGAATTGAGCCTGACAACTTGTTTCCATAAACTGACAAAACCTTCAACCCTCTCAGATTTCCAATAGAAGGCGGTAAAGGACCTGTAAGGTTGTTCAAGTTAATACGAAGCTCTTTGAGTGATACCAAATTCCCGAGCTTAGGAGGAATTGTACCCACAAACCGATTATTTCCAACGATCAGGTGAGAAAGAGAGGTTAGATTTCCTAAAGAAGATGGAATGTGGCCTGAAAGAAAGTTGTTGATGAAGTTCAGATATGTAAGGGTAGTCATTTTTCCAAGTTCTAAGGGTAGTTTTCCAGTGAATTGGTTATTTCCCAAATGAAGACTAGTAAGTTTAGTGAGGTTACTAATTGATGAAGGGATATTTCCAAAGAGATTATTATCATGAAGATCAAGGAAAGTTAAATTTGACAAAGAAGAAAAATTGAAGGCATAAAGGGTACCTGTTAAACCCACATTGGTTAAGTTCAACCTTGTGACATACCCATTTTCGCAACCAACTCCAAGCCAATGGCATGGATTGATAACATTGCTGTTCTTCGCGGTAAATCCGGTACTCCGTGACCAAGATGACAGAAATGACTGGTTATGACTATGCAAGCTCTGTTTCCATTTGATGAGAGCTTCTGCTTCTTGCTGATTTGCATCAGCAAAGTTGAAAATGAAAGAAAAATGGAAGAGTATGCAAAAAAACAGGGGAAACAAAATTTTATTTAACATCATGTTTTCTTCTTTGAAAGGAGCAGATTTTTATTTAGCCTATGATTTCATTTATATGTTTGGCTATAAAAAGTAGGTTGCTAAATTTGTGCTTAGATCTAGAATTGAAGATTAGTTCAAGCTCACTTTTGCTAAATTTTTGACTTTTTACAAAATCTATACGAAAAACTTACAAGTCAACTTGACTTACTAGAAGATAGTCATCATTTTGATTGTTTTGAATATCTTATGACGGCTGATTTGGATTTTGTATTTTTTTTTTTCCTACTTTGTATTGTACGTTCAACATCGTTGAAACATTATTGGCAAGAACTTCTGTAGTTCCAATTATCTTTGAAAAATATTAAATACAAAATATAAATTGAAATGGAGTAAATCACAATCAACCCTTTTTTTATTTTTCAATTTTTTAAGGACTTGACAACGACAATGAGTCGATCTTGGATGAAAAATATTCAACTTAGACACTTCCATTACTGTAAACAATAAGCTAATTTTGAATTTCGGAGTTTAGTTTTCATAAATCTTGAACATTGATATCTCCAACAATCAAATAATTTACGTCACAAACACGCTCATGCTAAATTTGACTACAAAAATACTTCATACGTTTACCCTTGATAGTTGATACATGATGTGTATAAGACACTCCTTAATGGAGAGACTATGAATATAAGATGTGACCTAACTATTCTTAATGGAGAGACTATGAATGAATATACATTTCATACACTCTAGAAAAGTGAACAGTGTGAGTATGTGACACGGTGGTAGTTTCAATCTATGGTTTGAATTATGAACAATGTATAGAAGACCATGTCTAATCCCCTGACAATTCAGCAAATCTAAATTGGAGGCTTTCTAAGTCTAGCGAGAACATCTTAGCAACTCCAGCGCAGAAGCATGTATATGCTAAAATTGCTGGCTGCCGAAATCAAAACAATATCAGTTATTTCCGCTCTCCCTAAATAATAAACCACATTTTTATCATTAGACCATTCCAAAATATTCCATCCTCTGTATCTTAACGAAATAAGTTAAATTGTGTACTTTTCCTACAGATTAATAAACACTACCCTCCCAACTGTTAGACAGTGTTACCCTTCAATGATTTTGAAAGATAAACAAAAAAAAATGACAACAAAAAAAGCATGACAAAACAATCTAAATTGCACTCTTCAGCTCATGTATTAGATACTACAGGATTCCGAGTGGACAGAGAATTACAGAAGATTTTTGTCTTCTGCAAATTCTAGTTTAAATTAATTTTGCAAAAACAAATGGTAAAAAACAAATAAAAATCTTAAAAGACACATGATCATTCACTTGAACTATTACCCATTGCCATCAAAAACTCTCCTTCACAAACTACCTCACCATCAACATATGCTTTGCCTTCCATTTTCGCTATACCGAAGCGTTTTTGTAGTTTGATGAGTGTCATTCTCATCACCAAAGTGTCCCCAGCAATCACTGGCTTCCTGAATCTTACTTTGTCAATACCAGCAAAGAAGAAATTGTCACGGGAACCACCAACTTCTGGTTGCAGCATTACCAGACCACCAACTTGTGCCATTGCCTAAATGCAAGTAATAAGCTTATTGTCAATGTTACTGTTAATCCCAAATTGAGGTTTTATAGATTGAAGATTAGATATAAATGTTGAGAGGAAAAAAAAAATGACTGCAAATTGATAAATAGCTGATTGGTGTTGCAAAATACAAACAGGGCGTATAGATTTAGGACAATTAATAAAGGATTTCAATTCAAATTCTTTTTCTGCATGATCTCGGTTCACCAATTGAGGAACCTACTCCTGGTGGTCCTCTCTTTGACAAAAAGAGCATACCACAATTGAAATCTTTTATAATGGCCAGTGTCATCAAATAAGAATAATCTATGCAGAAAGGAAGATTAATCTACGGAGGAAGAAAGAAACAAATCAAACAATCTTTTGAAGCAAAAGCTCTGCTTCTTTGAGTAAGAATGACCTTGCTTGATGAAGTCCAAAGCGATAACTAAAAACGTAGAATGTTGAAAATTTTTGGCTTTTGCATTCTTACTCTCAAGAACTTGTAAAAAGGTCTAATAGTCATAGAGATGATTTCCCATATACAGGGAACAGATATGATATACACCTTCCCAACATATACATACTGGGCCAAAAATAAAATTCAAAAGATAATAAAAATTTCGTGAATAAAAATGCAAAAGGGGAATTAAACAATGTATATATCACAATTGAGTTGGCCAGGTTGCAAACTATTTCTACTCCACCTCAACTTTCAGCATATAATAACATCAGGAAAGGTTTAAAAGAGAAGCATTAAAAGGGGCTATTTGGGGGTACTCAAAATAGGAAAGGTAATTGATATCCACATTTCCTTTATTGTTTGGTTAAGTATTATATGAATTCTCTTCCCCCCACCCCCCAATTCCATTTAGGATTCCCATAATTCTTCTACATCAATTCCAACTCCAACTTGGATCCAAGTATTACCTGCATTTCCCTCAACCCCATTGTTGGTTTGTCCCAATCCACTACCAATCTCCCACCAGTCTGGCAGTCCACCATGAGCCATGTCAGATTCAAACCTGACCCATCACCTTTTAACCACCACAGAACGCGAGAGAGAGAGAGAGAGAGAGAGAGAGAGAGAGAGAGAGAGAGAGAGAGAGAGAGAGAGAGCTAACCACTTAATCAGCACCACATCAGAAGCGAAAAGAAATCTAACTCTGTGGAGGTAGGATTTGGTTGTTGTGGTTCTTGAAACCTCCAACCAATTCTGACCACCATGAACTTGAATTTATTCTATTTCTTCACACCTCCAACAACCTCTAAGTAAACACTATTGTTTCTAAGCATTAATAATTTATCAAATGATAAACAATTTAAAGCCATTTAAGGTCTACAGTTGGTAATCAATGGAAGTTACCCTAAAAAAATGCAAAGACATGCACATGTACTCCTTTTTCCCACCACATGCAACATTCCAAAAGCAAGAGCTTCTGCTTTGCAATAGCTTTGTTTGTCAAACACTCATCATGGTTCGCACTCTCTCATATTCACGTATGTTAGGATATCTAGCAAAATTAGAACAGAATACAATTTACATCACCAAATCTCTTTGACTCATGACAGCATATTAACATACTGAAGGTTCATTGGAAGCATAAAAATTTGCACCTTTTTAGTATCCATTAATCAGGACAACTGTTTATATACACCACTTTTATCTTAACTTGCAAAGAGGACAAAGACCCCTTAGTAAGTTCCTTATTGTCAACTAAACAAGTTTCAGACAGCACCAACAAATCATAAGCTAATTTCAATCCAAAGATTAACTCCCACACAAGTACCAAGCCACCAAAGTAAAGACACAGACCTAAGAAAGAACCATATCCAACTCAAAGTCACTCAACACAGTCATTGTCCTAAACGCGATATCAAAGAAGTTCACAAAAAGAAAATAAACCATTAATATTAGCAATTACCAAGCCTACCTTCATACTAAAAACCCGAAACAGATAGCAAAGACTACAATCTCACCAAATTTCAACAATGTGGCAATATATATCCCAATTTAGCATTAAATGAAGATTGATCACAAGTTCACAACACAATTAAAAACGAATAAACCCAAAAAAAAAAAAAGAATAAAGTTCATACCTCAACCATGAGAACACCAGGCATAATAGGCCTCTCAGGAAAATGGCCAGGAAAGAAATTATCATTAATTGTGACATTCTTAATCGCAACTGCGGAAACTCCTGGATTATACTCTACCACTCTATCCACTAGCAAAAACGGAAACCTATACACAATACCAACACCCAATTCAACATCTCCAAACCTTAAACCCTAAATTCAAAAATTACACCAAAAGAAACAGAAATTGAAGCAATTCAGAACATACAAACTGACCTGTGAGGCAAAATGTCGCGAATCTGATTAATATCCATAACAGTGGGAAATGCCGGAATTCCTGCACCCGAAAAATAATGAAAATCATAAATTTTAATCTTTAAAATTAACGACATCTGCAATTGATGAAATGCAATGAATGATAATACGAACGCTTTTCAATGGGAGTTTCATCGGTGGAATTGCTAGCAGAAGCGTCGGAAGAAGCGCGAGTGACGAAAGAGGGGAATTTGAGGAGGAGAGAGAAAGAGATCTGAATTTTATGAGGGGAATTGGGGGAGAGAAATTGGGAGAGAGAGTGAGATTGGTGCGATGAGAGAGAGAAGAGTGGGAATTGAGGGGAGAGGTGAGAGAGTGACAGAGAGCTGTTGACGCCATTGTTGTTGAGGAGAATTGAGGTTGAGTTGAAGGAGGAAGATAATGGAGAAGTAGATGAAGGAGAACAGTGAGAGTGTGGAGTGAAAGAGAAAGTTGTTCAACTGAAAAGAGGAAATAACAAATCACGGGCGATAATAACGAGGATCAACAAGAGTTAAGCTGAAATGGTTTGGGGTCTAGGGGTTGGTGCAACGTTAAGCTGTGAAGGCTCCGTTAATATGTTTTCTTTGTCCGTTAATATGTTTGGTTCCTCTTAAAGCTAGTGTATAAAATTTGAACCGTAGTGACTTATCATCAATCATCATATGCCAACTAATTAGAATAATCACTTTTATAAGAGCTCTTTCCCAAATTAAGGTCAAGAAGAACCGCAATTCCCAAATTGCAGCCAAAGTTTTAAGAATTCCCAAAGTACCGTCCACGTAACCGGTTCAGGGGGAAGAAATTTTAAATCCGGTCTACAGCAAAACCGCTACCTGAAGTAGCGGTTTTTACTAATAAACCGCTACTTCAGGTAGCGGTTTCTTTTTAATAAACCGCTACTTCAAGTAGCGGTTTTTGTTTAATAAACCGCTACTTCAAGTAGCGGTTTTCTAGCAGGTATAATTTCCCGATTTCACTTTCCTCTTTCATTTTCGTCTTCTCACCAAAATCCCATCCACGCCTTCCACCAAAATCACACCTCCTTCAACGGAAGCCGGCGCAGCCAAGGAATCCACCGACGCCGCCGGAGCATTCCTCAGCAACGAAGGTCGCCGCTGTTGACGCCGAGGGTTCGACTTTAGTGGTCGGCTTCGCTAATTTCAGAAGAAACGTGCTGATCTTCTTGTTTGTGGTAAGTGTCCTAATTATTTTTTGTATTCAGTTATTGGGTTTGTTGTTGTTATTGAGTTTGTTGTTGTTATTGAGTTTCAGAATTGTATGTATGTGTTGTTGTTGTTGGTTTTGGTTGTGTTGTTGTTGTTAGTGTTCTTGTTTATTGTTGTTGTTATTGAGTTTCGGTTTTGGTTGTGTTGTTGTTGTTAGTGTTCTTGTTTATTGTTGTTGTTATTGAGTTTCGGTTTTGGTTGTGTTGTTGTTGTTAGTGTTCTTGTTTATTGTTGTTGTTATTGAGTTTCGGTTTTGGTTGTGTTGTTGTTGTTAGTGTTCTTGTTTATTGTTGTTGTTATTGAGTTTCGATTTTGGTTGTGTTGTTGTTGTTAGTGTTCTTGTTTATTGTTGTTGTTATTGAGTTTCAGAATTGTATGTATGTTTGTGGTTGGTTTTGGTTGTTGTTGTTGATTTACTTACCTTACATATAACCCTTGTAGAATTATTAATGGTTTCGATCACATTACTCAGTTTAGGTTGCTATAATTGCTGATTTTGAAAGTGAAAATAGAGCTTCTATACACAAAGTACATGAGCTCAAAGTACATGTAGTCATGACTTATGCCCATGTTGAGCTTCAAGAGGTATTAAGACCTTCATAGCTCAGTTTAGGTTGCTATAATTGTTTAGTTTGCTTGCTTGATGTTAGGACATTGCCACACTGTTAATGAATTTTTGCAATCTAATATCTTTGATTAATAATGGGCTTTTCTAGAATGAAACATGGAGGTTCCGAACTACCCTCTATATTGCTATTGGGGTGGAGAAATTGTCCACAAAGATAGCGATATAACGTATAGGGGTGGGAATCAAAAATTTGTGTTTGTACATTCTGCGATGACATATTCACAAGTTCTGAACAAGCTATATGAAGAATTGAGTGTTGATCCTAGAGGTGTGGAGTTGAAGGTGGTTATGCGTTATCCTATGGCTGGGGCATATGTTGCAATTCCGTTAAATGACGACAACGCTGTTAGAGCTATGTGGATTGCTGTGACTCAGAGTTCTTCTGTTGCAATGCAATTGTTCATTGAACAAGTTCCAAAGGAGCCAGTTGTGCAAACTAACACTGGTTCCTTTCCGGGGATGGATTTTTTTGGTAGTGTGGATCAACCGTTTTCCACTGGTGTTCAAAGTGTGGGCATAGGGTCATTCACAAGAATGCTTGTTGATCCACATTATGTCAATGACCATCTCTCACAGTTTAGGTCTCCGGCCTCATCGCCTAATGTTGGAACCTCGACAAGCACACAACCACAAGGCATTCTTGATTCTCTTGACCCAAACAATGTTGATGTATTTGGCGATGCAGAGATGAATGACACTGATGAAGATGATGATGAAGAGGTAATTGAAGCTCGTGATAAGGCAATTAAAGGAAGCGCCCCCACTTCAGACTTCAATGAAGTGGCGCAAGTTGATCCTCGTTTGAATAACTCGTGGATGTCTTGGTTAGGAAATGAGACATATAACAATGGGGGGGAATTTGAGGTTGGTCAGCAGTTTGACTCATTGCAACAACTGAAAGATGCTGTGAAATCTTACTCCATAGCTAGAAATCAAACAATTCGAGTTGTGGAGGCAGAGCCAGAGAAATATGTTGTTGAGTGCAAGAGGAAAGAACAATGTAGTTGTTCGTGGAGGCTTAGAGGAGTGAAAGATCCAACACTCTCTACGTTTAAAATTGTGAGGTACAACGGCCCTCATGCAAGTAACTGTGTTGGTGACATCGACTCGGGAGATCATAAGCTACTGACTTCCGAGTTCGTTTGCAATGCTCTTCTAGATGTCATTCGCGTTGATCCTTCATTGAAAATCAAGACAATGGTGCAACTTGTGAAAGAGAAATTTGATGGATTCCAAATAACCTACAAGAGAGCATGGCTAGCGAAACAAAAGGCAATAAAACTCATTTATGGGGGTTGGGAGGGTTCATATGAACAGTTGCCTAAGTACATGCAAGCTCTCAAGGAATCAAATCCTGGAACTGTTGTTGAGTGGAGGTTGTTAGAGTGTACGGTTCCTGGAACACATGTTTTTCAACGAGTCTTTTGGGCATTCAAGCCATGTATTGATGGATTCCGTCACTGCAGACCCCTTATCACCATTGATGGCACTCATTTATATGGCAAATACAAAGGCACTCTACTCATTGCTATGGGAACGGATGCCAATTTTCAACTATTCCCCCTTGCTTTTGCGGTTGTCGAAGGAGAGAACAATGATAGTTGGTCTTGGTTCATGGCTTGTATTCGTGCTCGAGTTACAGATAGGAAAGGGCTATGTGTGATATCTGACAGACATGCTGGTATTTTAGCAGCAATGGAAGAAGTTGGAAGTGGTTGGGAGGAGCCCAATGCCTACCACAAGTACTGTACACGACACTTGGCTTCTAATGTGAACTCAAAATTTAAAAGTGTCGTCATAAAGAACCTCTTTGGCAAAGCAGCTACTGCAAGGCAGAAGAAGAAGTTTGATTACTACATCAACAAAATTGGTGACTTGAATGTAGAGGCCCGTAGGTACTTGATGGAAATTCCGTACAGTAAGTGGTCCATTCATCATGATGGTGGTTTCAGGTTTGGTGTGAAGACTACAAACATGTCGGAAGTTTTCAACGGAGTCTTAAAGGGGGCTCGATGTCTCCCGATAACCGCTTTAGTGCAAATGACCTTTTTCTGGGTTAACTCCTATTTTGCAACTAGAAGAAGTTGGAGTAAAAGAAGACTTGAAGAGGGCCATGAGTTATCGGAAAAGGCTAAGAAGACAATAGAAGCCAACATGGAGAAAGCCGCGCACCATGAGGTTGTTGCTTTTGACTATGATGCCATCGGGTTGTATCAGGTTAGGACCGGTCGTGGAAGAAGAAAAGCTGGTAAAGGTGGTAACTCCCACACTGTGAATCTGTTGAGCAAGACATGTACTTGTGAGAAATTGAGAATATACAAGCTCCCATGCTCTCATGTACTAGTAGTTTGTCGTCATAGAAGCCTATCACATGCAGACTTTGTGGATTCTTTTTTCATGACCGCCGAATACAGGCGTTCATACGCGAAGTGTTTCGCACCAGTTCCTGATCCTTGCCACTGGTTAGCTTACAATGGTCCTACTACTATTGCCAACCCAGATTTGAAAAGAGGCCCAGGCCGACGGTCCACTAGAATTCGAAATGAAATGGATGAGCGTCCCAATCGTGTGAAGAAGGCATGCAGTGTTTGTCGGCGACCTGGGCATAACAAGAAGACATGTCCTACTCTTATTGGTGGATTTGGATCATCTGGGTAACATGATTAATTATATATTCTTGTTTAATATTTATGTTTTTTCTCGAACGCTTAACATTAATTCAATTTTTTGTTATCGTGTAGGTCCCATGGAGCCGGTGATTCGTCCAGGCCCAGTTGATCCATCTGTTCTACGCTTGCAGACTTCCCATAGGAGCCACGATGTTTGGAGTGGCGTAGCTGATAGAGTTCTCTCAGTTAGGGAGCATATGGTCAGCGTGGGACGTGAGTGGAGGGTAGATGGCGGAGTACTAGAGTACGTTAGGCTTGCTGGGTTTTACGGTGTACATAGGATTTTGGGAGGAGGGTTTTTGCTTGATCGATCTCTTCTTACGGCGTTGGTTGAGAGGTGGAGGCAGGAGACACATACTTTCCACCTAGTGGTAGGTGAGGCCACCATTACTTTACAGGATGTCTCCGTCCTGTTAGGTCTGAGAGTGCACGGCCCTCCTGTCATTGGACCTCCATTTGAGGGATGGCATGACCTAGTTGAGGAGTTGCTGGGAGTTCGACCTGGCCATGATGATAACGGTAAGCCGTTTCTGGAGGGATCTACTTTGAAGTTGACGTGGCTCAGACGTCACTTCTCACAGATGCCAGAGGGAGCTGATGACTTGACAGTTCAGCGCCATAGCCGTGCTTACATTCTCACTCTCATGGGATCTATTCTGTTCGCCGACAAGAGTGGCGATGCTGTGTCACTCTACTACTTGCCGTTCCTTCGAGACTGGGGGACAGCTTCGACCTACAGCTGGGGGAGTGCGACTCTTGGTTTTTTGTATCGGCAGCTATGTCGAGGATGTCAGCGAGATTCAAGACAGATTGGAGGCCCGCTCATCCTACTACAGTTGTGGTCGTGGGAGCATATTACTATTGGCCGACCATACATTAGGAGGCCTCGAGATCCGCCACAGGAGGACCCTGAGGCTGAGGATGAGGATGACATTTTGGGGACTCAGCATCAGCGAGGTGTTGACCCTTTGGCGTGCAGGTACAATGTTTGCTTCAAGTTCATGTTCTTACAATTCTATCTTTCAAGAATTATTATTAACATGTCTTTACAGGTGGTTACGTGTCCATCTATCGTGTGTGCATACTGCTTCTGGACTACCATACTACAGAGATGCGTTTGACCATCAGCGCGAGGACCAGGTACAATCGGTGTTTCTTTTTTTTTTGTGCATTGTATTTCTTCCATTATGTTAGTCATATACATGTTGACATACTTGTTTTGGGAATTAGATGATTTGGCAGCCATATACTGAGGCGGTGATGGATCGACTTCCGGAGATTTGTCGCTCAGACATGCACATTTGGCGTTCACGGGCACCTCTGATATGCTTTGACGTCGTTGAGTTCCACCTCCCAGACCGAGTCCTTCGTCAGTTCGGGTTAGACCAGCCGATCCCACAGGATGTAGACACGGACGTTGCTCTACACAGGAAGGATCGAAGGGGACAGCGTAATTGGGAGATTTGGCATTCGGACCATGTACACGAGTGGAGTCGACGAGAGGCATTAGTCGTCCAGGGATACCCGTTCACTGGGACTTCTTCCCCGGCCATGACAGAGTACATGGCTTGGTACCGTCGCATCACGAGACTGGTCATTACTCCACCTTCGCAGGAGCGCCCCCCGAGTCATTACCAGCCAGCTACCTCGGACCTCCTGCTTGTATGAACTTCACTTCATTTCAATCTAGTTCTTACATTTTTGATTTCATTTTACTAACATTACAACTACACTTAAATGTAGGCACATGCATTTGCTGATTTGCACGTCCAGCTATCGGGAGCTACTGAGACCATCTCCCACTTGCCACCAGAGACGGCTATACCATTTGCCATACAGACGATGCAGGGTTTTACATCATTTTGTGGCCAAACCTTGTCTAGGGTGGGGCAGTCACACCTTATTCAGCAGCCTCGACCGTCCACGTCTTCATCTTCTACTGTGCACACTATGCCGATCAGACCACCACCTCATCGTGGAGGCCATTCAGCACGTGCCTTCCGTCCACCGACTCCTTCTCAGCATACTATCATGACATCTCCTCCACTAGTGCATCGCCAGTATCAGAGAAACCGACGGCGTAGCAACACTACGTCTGGGGTTGGAGTTGGCCTGGATGACATTCCAGAGGAGACAGCTGCATCATCTTCATCGTCACCTCATGGGAAGAAGCAACGCCCGAGCTAAGTGTATATTTTGGAACTAAACTAATTTTTTTGTAAATGCTTAGAATTGGATTTTGTTATATTTAATCAATTGAAAAATATTCGACTTTGCAATTTCGACTTCCTTAGATCTTCATAAACTTGTTATTTATGGTGGTTGTGTTGAAAATATGCTATATATCTCATGTTTTACAGGTACACAACTTGCAGGTTTTTTTTTGAGTGATTATGCAAGTTTGAAAAAAAAAACCAGTCCAGGGTAAACCGCTACTTCAAGTAGCGGTTTTTAAAGTAAACCGCTACTTGAAGTAGCGGTTTTCCGAAATAAACCGCTACATTAAATAGCGGTTTTTTTGTAAACAAACCGCTACTTCAAGTAGCGGTTTTAAACTAAAAAACCGCTACTTGAAGTGGCGGTTTATTGCAAAGAAACCGCTACTTGAAGTAGCGGTTTACCCTGGACCGGAAAAAAAAAAACCGGTTTTTTAACCAGTGCTTACGTGGACGGTACTTTGGGAATTCTTAAAACTTTGGCTGCAATTTGGGAATTGCGGTTCTTCTTGACCTTAATTTGGGAAAGAGCTCCTTTTATAATTTCTTTGTTCTTTTTTACTTGACTCGTTTTGACTTTTACACTATTTACCATCCCTTATTTGATCGTTTTTTTGTGAAATAAGGGAAAATGTATTCATGCGGGATCTTTTTGAATTTGTCTTAATAAGTACTATCATAATATATAACTTTTATAATTTTTACATATGGAAAATTAAAGTTATTGAGCGTTAAAGTTTTGCATTGGAAAGCGTGATAAAAGAAACAAGTCAAGTAAAAAAAAATAAAAAACAGAGGAAGTACCAATTAATTAAGCGTGTAGGATACCGTAGGTGTGGCTTCTCCACAGTTTGTCATGTAATCGTCTTTATATTTCTAATAAACGGGCTTGGCCCTCATTTGCATCAAAAAAAAAAATAAGCGTGTATTTTATCAAGTGAAAATACAAGTTTATCCTTGTAGGCGTCGTTTCAGCTATTCCGGAATTATTTCAGGCTTAAGGTTTTATTATTTATTAATCGGATTTAATTAATAAATAACACGAAATGAATTAAAAAGGGTTTGGGCTGAAAATGCGGTTGGACTGAGCTTGAATAAATGTTTGGACTAATTTGTGGGCTGAATATGGATTTTAAGCACTCCCGAGATTAAATACTCGACCCGACCAATAATAGCGGTGAAAGGTTGTTCATCATTGGGTTTGGTTTTGGGGAGACATTTTTAGATGTCTATAGAAGCCCCCACTTTGATTGGGTTTGTAGAAATGACAGTTCCAAAAACGATAGTTAAAGTAGTCGATTGGGACGGAGAATGATTTAAGACGTTCTGCGATCCTAAATCACTCTGTATACGCCGATACCTGCAGAAAAGCGTTAGTTCTATAGATAAAAGAGTAAGGGTATAGAATGCGTATTTGACACCAGTACATGGCAACAAACACGTTTTGGTAGTCTTCTACGCCTCGACAAGTCCACCGGATGATGATTTTCCACGCTTCAGGAATTTTGTTAGATGATATTTTTCCACGCCTCGAGAATTCTGTTAGATGATATTTTTCCACACCTCGGGAATTCTGTTAGATGGTGTTTTTCCACGCCTGGGGAAGATTGATATAAGATAGTTTTTCCACTCCTCGGGAATTTTGTTAGATGATGTTTTTCCACGCCTCGCGAATTCTGTTAGATGATGTTTTTCCACGCCTCGGGAAGATTGATATGAGATAATTTTTCCACGCCTTGGGAATTCTGTTAGATGATGTTTTTCCACGCCTTGGGAATTTTACCGCGAACCACTATGCCTTGAGCGATCCGCTAGAAGGTGATAAAATCACTGACTTCTACGCCTCGAGAAGTGTGCAACGACCGACAATTCTCCATGCCTCGAGAAAAGCTTGTCTGATTTGAGATAGTTTCCTCGCCTCGGGAACTCTATCGTAAGCCACTCCGCCTCGTGTAGCACACAAGTGAAATTCCATACTCCGGGAATAACACTAAATATCCCTGCTTTGGGACATAATCGCTGACTCCTACACCTCGAGAAGTGTGCGACGACCGACAATTTTTAACGCCTCGGAAAAAACTTGTCTGATAATGAAAAATTACAAGTCTCTGTTTATCGAGAACCTTAAAACGTGAATCGTCCTCGCCTTGGGAGATAGTCAATAGATGTTTGATAAATGTTTGATGGTGGTTTGATTATATCCCGAACGTGGGCTGCAGATGATGATGGTTCGATTATCCCCGAACGTGGGATGTAGAGATGTTGATGTGTTCGATTTTCCCCGAACAGAGGCTGTAACTGAGACCTGCAAAATAAAATTTTCAAAGGGACTCGTATAGACTGTGATTGACTTGATCAAGCTTGACTTGACATGACATGACACGTGTATGACTTGTGATTGTGTGTGTGTGCAGACACAAGCAAATGAAAACGCAAAAGCAAAAAATTTCCGTAATTTTTTTTTATCATGACCACCCGCTCCAACGAGGTAGCTGATGCCCTAGGAAGTTGTCGGAAACAGGAATTGAAGGGTCTGTCAGATGATGAATCTTTGGCTTTACTTCTGAAAATGGCTCTTAATCTAAAGGAATTGGAGCATCCAATACAACCACAAGTTGATATTGGAAAACAGATAGTTCGAAAGTGTGCAAATGTTCCACTTGCCATAAGGGTGGTCGGAAGTATTCTTTTTGGTAAGAAAGAAAGTAGTTGGCAACGCTTGGAAAAAAAAACTTGGCAAACGTTATACAAGATAAGGAAAAAAACATAATACCTGTGTTGAAGATCAGTTACTATGATCTTCCTATTGGGTTTCGTAGAGTCCGACTCTATGCGGAAGAGAAACCCGCCCAAGACCCACTCACTAATTAAAGCAACTTAATATTTAATCACATAATTAACAACATAAAAGAGAGAAAGAGAAAAGACGTTCTTACCCTTGACGCGTGCTTTGCTCGAACCCGAGCTCTTACTTGAAAAGCTAAACCTCGTAAGCGCGACGGTCTCCAACGGCTCGTACACACGAACCCGACCCGAACGGTCTTAGTCCCGAAGGTTAGTCGGGACTTGACCAAATAAAACTTAGAGTATTACGAACTTAAGGTTTTCTCACTTTACTAAGGAGATGCCTTTTTAGTTCCACTCAAGTGTTCTTCCCAAAACCCAAAACTTGGGTATTTATAGATAAATGAACCTTGATTTCCCATTCTCAATCAATGTGGGAGATTTGCAATTTCCTCTATTTTATTTTAATCAAAACAAAAATAAAATTACAATTCAATCAACAAGCTACAAGTGGCAATGGGAGGAGAGGGAGAAGGTGAGGACCACCGAGGGAGGGGACCAACCCACCTTGCTCCCCAAGCCAAAACACCAACCATTGGTCCCCACCTTGACCGGCTGTCAACGCCACTTGGCTGGCTGGCAGCTTGCCTTGGTTGCCAAGGCTACCAGCTGGCGCCTAACACCAAGGCTGGACAGCCCAGCGAGAAAGCTAGCACATCGCCAGCCAGGCCGCAACACATGCGCAGCCAGCCAGCTAGCACGCATGCATCGCTGCTGCTTGGTGCGTGCTGCTAGGCGTTGCTGTGCGAGGCTGCTTGCTAGCACACACGCACAGCCCAGCACGCTGCTAGCTGGTGAGTGGTGTTGTGCGATATGCGAGGCTGCGATGAGCTAGACGCCAGGCCCTATCACGCTAGCAAGCACGCAAGGCACCACGCCTGCGTTGCTGGCGATAGCAAGGCCCAGCAAGCCTAGCATGTTGTTGGGCTTGCGAGCTAGCGATGGGCTTGGTGCGTGGCCTAGCATGCTGCGATGGCCAGTGCTGCTATGCTAACATGCCTATCCATGTATAGCCACACCACACGCATGCACGCATCTTGCGATGCTTGTGCCATGCGATGTGCGTGTGCTAGGGGATGCTAGGCACGCATAGGTTGGGACCTCGCCTAGCCTAACACTCACATGGCTAGGCCAATGCGAGGCTACGGCTAGGCTCAAACTTGTTGCTTGTTTGATTTCACGTCTCGTCGAATTCTAAATTCGACTCGACTTGCGACGCTCTAAGCTCGATATCCGACGACTTTGTTCGTAATACTCCGATGACTCATCTAATCCTTCGGAGTGATTCGTCGTCTCGGATCGGTTGTTCGATTGGGTTCGACCCGAAGGGTTCAGTCAAGATTAAGCTGTAATATTAATTGTACATTAATATTACTGATCGGAAGCGGCCTCCACCTAGGCATTTTGATCACTTGACCTCACTGAAGAATTAGATCTCTAATAATTCTGAACCTTTATGAGAATAATATACTTGTTGGAAGGACACCATTCCTTTCAATCTCCCACTTGTCCTTCCGGGCAAGTGTGCAATTAGTGTATAGCCCTTTTCCTATGTCGCTTAATGTCTCTTCATGAACTTTAAGGTAAGATTCTTCGTCATCCTTATTACGTCTAAAAGTGTTTCTTGATTCCCGAACTTGACTGTCAATAAATAAAAGATTTCTTAAATCCATCTGAGCACGGCCATGCATTTTCACAGTCTCGCTCTTCGAGAGGCCTTGTAAACAACAAAGACATATTCCCTATTGTTAATAGGGGGACATTCCCAGTCTTGTACTATAAGCTTCCCTTACTAAGAGGACCTAGTCGCCTGAGTGTTGCCGTTATAATCCCTATTTATGGTAGACGTTTGACAACATCAAAACGACTAGTACTCAAACAAGAGAACATGCAATACTCATGGTCGAGGAAAAAGGTTCCGATAGATATAATGAGAAATATACTTATGACGATTTATTATCTCTTAAAGTATTCTCATAGGTCTATCCGGTACAGTTCCAAACTAGCACCTGTGCAAATAATTATGACTATCATGTCCTTGTAGCACAAGAAACGGTGCTATTAATCATACTACACACTAATCTCAAGTGTTCATTAATCGTCCATCGTTTAAATGACCTCGATTAGGGATAATTTTCAATTAAAATATTCAATGTTCACTTAACATATGTTTCTTTATCCAAGACATGGTCTTGATACCCTGTTTGGAATATTCTCAGAAATCGAATGGACTCATTATTTAATTCTAAACCACAATTAAATAGATATGGAGTAATCATAAATTTGCAGAAAATTTAATTGCTCCAAAGTTGAATGGTTCAACATAGTGTTTTACATTAAGACATCAAGTTTAATTAAAACACCTATACGGGGAAATCAAAGCCAATCTCTAAAATGCTTGATTCCCATTGCCTCAACGTGCTTGTTGTGCTTCACTTGAGACAAAGGTTTAGTCAGTGGATCGGTTATTTGTCGTCCGTTCCAATCTTACAAATTCTGATTTCACCCTCGAATTTCCATTCCCTTATCATGTGAAATCGCCGCTTGACATGTTTGACCTTCTGATGTTCCCTTGGCTCTCTGGCCTGAGCAATAGCTCCATTGCTATTACAATAGAGGTCTATCGGACCCATAATGGAGGGTACAACACCAAGTTCACCAATGAACTTACGAATCCAAACTGCCTCCTTAGCTGCTTCCGAAGCTGCCAAGTATTCGGCTTCAGTTGTAGAATCTGCAGTGGTGCTTTGCTTAGCACTCTTCAAACTAAACGCTCCTCCATTTAGGCAGAATATGTACCTTGACTGCGACTTGGAGTCGTCTCTGTCAGTCTGGAAGCTCGCGTCAGTATAACCTTCAACAACCAAATCATTACAACCATCATAGACCAGGAACTTATCTTTGTTCCTTTTCAGGTACTTTAGGATATTCTTGGCCGCAATCCAATGCGCCTCTCTTGGGTCTAATTGGTATCGGCTCGTAGCACTCAAGGTATACGATACATCCAGCCTAATACATATCATGGCATACATGATCGATCTAATAAGCGAAACATATGGAATCTGACTCATCCAATCTCACTCATCAGGCGTCTGGGACACTGCTTCTTGCTGAGAGTTATGCCATGGGACATAGGTAGGTGCCCTCTCTTGGACCCTTCCATGTTGAATCGTGCCAGTACCTTATCAATATAAGTACTTTGGCTCAATCCAATCATCCTCTTAGATCTATCCCTATAGATCTTGATGCCCAATATGTACTGTGCCTCTCCTAAGTCCTTCATTGAAAAGCACTTCCCAAGCCAGCCCTTTACGGACTCTAACAGTTTAGTGTTGTTTCCAATGAGTAATATGTAATCGACATATAAGACTAGGAATGCGATGTCACTCCCACTGACCTTCTTGTAAACACAAGACTCATCTGGATTCTTGATAAAACCAAACTTACTAATGGCTTCATCGAATCACTGATTCCAACTTCTGCTTGCCTGCTTTAGTCCATAAATGGACTTCTTAAGCTTGCATACCTTCCCAGCATTTCTTGGATCAACAAAACCTTCGGGTTGTGTCATATACACAGGTTCTTCCAAAATCCTATTAAGGAAGGCGGTATTGACATCCATTTGCCATATTTCATGATCGTAATATGCAGCAATCGCTAGGATAATCCGGACGGACTTAAGCATTGCGACTGGCGAAAATGTTTCATCATAATCAACTCCGTGAATTTGCCTGTAACCTTTTGCCACCAGTCTAGCTTTGTATGTAGATACATTTCCATCTTTGTATGTTTTCAACTTGAAAATCCATTTGCAACCGATGGGTGTATAACCTTCAGGCAAATTAACCAAGTCCCAGACTTGATTTTCAGACATGGAGTCCATCTCGTATTTCATGGCCTCTTGCCATTTTGCAGAGTCGGGGCTCATCATAGCTTGTTTGTATGTCGCTGGCTCATCTCTATCCATAACTAGGATGTCTTGATCTTCGGTTAAGACAATACCAAGGTATCTGTCTGGTTGAGATCTAGGCCGTTGCGACCTACACAGGGTAATAGGTTGAACATTTGCATTGTCGGTTTGACTCTGAAAAATGTCATTAGCTGCTTCTAAAGCACTTTGATTGTCAGTTTTGTCAGGTTGACTTTGTTGCTCGACCTCTCGAACTTCGTCGAGTTCGATTTTCCTCCCACTTGTCATTTTGGAAAGGTGTTCCTTCTCCAAATAGACACCATCACGAGCAACAAACACTTTGTTCTCGGATTTGTTGTAGAAGTAATACCCCTTGGTTTCTTTTGGGTAGCCCACAAAGAAACACTTGTCAGATTTTAGGTGAAGTTTGTCAGAAATTAATCTCTTGACATATGCTTCGCAACCCCAAATCTTAAGAAAAGACAACCTCGGAGGTTTCTTCGTCCATAATTCATATGGAGTCTTTTCGACAGCTTTTGACGGAGCACGGTTTAGATTTAGTGCCGCGGTTAGAAGTGCGTGTCCCCAGAGAAAGATAGGAAGTTCACTAAGACCCATCATTGATCGAACCATATCTAACAAGGTTCGATTCCTTCGTTCGGACACTTCGTTCCATTGTGGAGTTCCGGGAGGTGTCAACTCTGAAAGAATACCATTTTCTTTCAAGTGATTGTCGAAATCATGGCTCAAATATTCGCCACCTCGATCCGATCGAAGTGCTTTGATTTTCTTGCCAAGTTGATTTTCAACTTCACTCTGAAACTCTTTGAATTTCTGAAAAGATTCAGATTTGTTCGACATAAGGTAGACATAACCATATCTATTATAGTCGTCGGTGAAGGTAATGAAATATCGATAACCATGCCTTGCGGGTGTACTCATTGGTCCACATACATCCGTATGTATTAGACCCAATAAGTCACTTGCCCTTTCTCCTAACTTGAAGAATGGTTGTTTTATCATCTTGCCTAACAAACATCCTTCGCAATTTTCAAACGACTCCAAGTCGAATGAGTCAAGAACACCTTCTTGAAGAAGTTTCTTGATGCGTTTGATGTTAATGTGGCCAAGACGACAATGCCACAAATAGGTTTGATTCGACTCGATGGTCTTAGCCCTTTTGGCGGTATCATCAATGTTATAAACTTGTTTGTCTAGAGAAAGCATATAAAGACCATTTTCTGAATATGCTTTACCATATAAAACATTATCGAAATAAAATGAACAACTATTGTTCTTAATTCGAAATTCAAAACCTTTGGCGTCCAACGCCGAAATTGAACTAATGTTTTTGGTAACTCTAGGAACATGATAGCAATTGTCAAGTTCTAAAATAAGCCCAGAGGGCAAAGACAAACTGAGAGTTCCAACGGATACGGCTGACATCCTTGCTCCATTGCCGACCCGAAGCTCAACCTCTCCCTTCTCTAGCCTCTTATTTATCCTTAGTCCCTGAGCATTGGAATAAAGGTGTGAGCCACATCCGGTATCTAATACCCATGATGTTTTGCTAGCGAAGCTCAAGTCTATAACAAAAATACCCGATGAAGAAGCAAAAATGCCGTTCTTCTTATCTTCCTTGCATTTGAGGCAATCCCGCTTCCAATGTCCCTTCTTAGCTTCTTGCAATAGAAACATTCGGAATCGAATTTGGAAGAGGCTACCTTCTTGTCCTTGCCACTCTTAGCAGCACTTGACTTAGGCGAAAAATTCTTCTTCTTTTTCCCTTTAAAGCTTCTCTTCTTGCCCGAGCGCTTGTATGGCTTGCCCTTTCTCACCATGAGCATGTCATGCTTTCCCTCATCCTTGAGGGTTTGCTCGACCTGCTTCAACATACCATGAAGCTCGGTGAGAGTTTTCTCCATGTTGTGCATATTATAGTTCATCTTGAACTGATCACAACCTTTGTGCAGCGAGTGGAGAATGATGTCAATTGCCATCTCGGTCGAATACCCAGCATCAAGACTTTCCATGTTCTCAAATAATCCAATCATTTTAAGAACATGTGGACTGACTGGCTCTCCTTTTTTGAGCTTGCTCTCAAGGATCTGCCTATGGGTTTCGAACCTTTCAGTTCGGGCCTGCTCTTGAAACATATTCTGAAGTTCAGAAATGATCTCAAAATTCGTCTCCTTTTCAAAGAAAGTCTTTTAAAGGTCCGGAGACATAGTGGCCAACATGATGCACTTGACATCCCGATTGGCACTTTGCCATCGGTTAAGGGCAGCCTGGGTGACCTCCTCATTGGGAGTGTCGGGTATTTCCTCAACAAGGACGTATTCCTTTTGCTCTTGCATGAGAACAATACGCAAGTTTCTTTGCCAATCAAGAAAATTTGGCCCACTCAACTTCTCCTTGTCGAGCGTAATGAAAACTGGTTGTTTGAGTTATTTGCAGACATGTTTTTACAATTAAAAGAATTTGAAATGAAAAACCATTCATAAACCAATAAGTTTGAAATGTAAAGCGTTCATGCAAATTTTCAATCTTATTGAGCATTTTATCCACGCATTAACATTAGTCCCTTTAAGGCGAGAATAAAACGATTCCAAGATCCCAAAAAATCAAAAAGTGATTAAGCATGCTTTGGCTTGTCTTAACACTTAATATTTTAGGGTAAGCAATCCAATTGCTAATAGCTCCAAGCTACTCTTGGTTCGATAAAACGTCGCATCTAATGCTTCCTTGACATTTTTTCTCCATTGCCACGACATCTAAGGACTCCTTACCGATATCATTGAGCTTAACCAAGACGACTTGTATACCTAGTATACCTTACGTTCCTAGGGAAGCGGTGATGCCTCGCTTTGGCGTAGCCCATCACCACGCGCATTAGTTCGGTAAGTGTCGTTCTTGGAATGGCAAATTTGGCTCAATATTTTTAGGGACCTAGGGTTTCTATGTTGGTTGATTTAAGTGAACTTAATTAATCATCGCAACATTTGAAATCCTAAACATGCATCAATCATACAATTCAATCATATATAAACACAATATATATAAATCATAAGTATAAGATGCATTTGGCAACTAGCATGACCCCTTGAAATCTTCAAATCTTCAAGGGTCTTCGATGCACCATCTTGGCTCGTCTTCATAGAAACGCCGTCTTGAGACATATCTCCGCCAAATATGCAATTACTAGCTACTGTGACTAGGAATAATCTAAATATTAAGGTACAAAAATACGCAACGGTATGCAGACCGTATTTAGATTTACAAAAATACATAATGGATCGCAGTCCATATTTACTATCTTAGTCGGGCCCCACTAGTTGTCATTTTCACAAAACCTGTGAACAATATACACATTCCATTCATCCATTCACTATATGTGAATGACCCATGCGTTTTACAACGATAAACAAGTAACAATGCATAACACGCGCAAACTAGTAACTAACTTAGGTGGTTAATCCAATTAACGCGCCTAATTAAAACTAGTCAAAGTTGTTAAATATTTTATGTGATTAAGACGCAATTAGTTCATGCAATTAACGAAGCTCCCACTAAATTCCGCATCCAACTTAATTAATCCAATTAATTAAGTCGGTCAACCCAAATTTTGTCAAAATTATTTTTTTTTTGCAAGTGCCGGAGGAATCGAGGCCTAGCCTCGTTAAAAAAAATTAAGTAAAATAATTAAAACGGGAAAATTTCGCAAAACACATAGCCCATGCATCGTAAAATCAACCTACTCTAAACCGAGTGCCTAGCATCCTAGCCATGGGGCTAGGCTTGCTAGGCACTATAGCTGCGGCTGGGGTGTGCTTGGGCGCAAGCAGCCTGCCTAGCAAGGCACGCCAAGCCTGCTGGCACCAGCACGCATCGAAGCAAGCTTTGCATGCTAGCATGCGTGCTGGCAGGTGTGGCTGGGCCTGCTGGGGCTCGCTGCCTTGCTGCCCAGTAGCACTTGCGGGCATCTCTAGCAGCCACGCACCACACGCATCAAGCACACCCCTTGTGCACTCCTAACCCGCCACATAGCTGTATCCATTTCGAGATGAGAGCACCTCCATGCGCACCAAGGTAGCCACATGTGGGCTGCGTGAGCAGCCCGGCTAGCCTTGGTGGTGCTTGGGTGATTTTACCTCGATTTGCGTGCTATTATTTCGGGATTTTAATCTCGATATATGTGTGACATAAAATTAATTCTAAATTTATTTTAGAATCAATTTAGAGCAAAATGAAAAATAAAATAAGTCCAACTTAATTAAATTCAATTTTTATAGTGCACAAGCCTAAATTATTCAAGAACCATTCTTTAAAACAATTTAGATTTATCTTGAAGCTACAAAATTGAAGGGCTACACTCATAATTAATTTAATCAAATATAAATTAATAATGAGATTTGACAAAATTAAGGAGTTGGAAAAATAAACCCTTTCATCCAATGAAAAATTTCCAACAATAACTTGTGTATAATTGAAAAATTACATCTTCCAATATGAAGATTAATTAAATTTCAATAACAAGTTTTGAACTTTTAGGACTTTAATCAACTTAAAATGATTAAATCCAAAAATTAGTTCAACATGAAATTTAGCAATCAAAGTTCCAACCAAATAAACAATTAAAGATTGGATTTTTAAAATATTAGGGACTTCAAAATTACAAGTTCACCATAAACATTCACACTTGAAGCAATTTATTTGCAAAAATGTGAAAGTTTCAAGTTTATGTGAAAAATGAACTCACCAAATTAAGCACCAATTATGACTTCATAAACATGCTTAATAAGGTTTATAATTGCAGTAGATTAGTGATACAACCATACATTTAATCTACCTTTAACAACCCATAATTAATCAAGGTTTAAAGATTTAAAATTTTTCGTCAAAAACGAAAAAACCCATCGAAAAACATGTTTCTGGGTGGATTTTGGCTTCTGGACAGCTCTTTAAAAGGAACAACAACGATTTAGAATATCGATTCCACCCAAAAATCACTATTTTTGAGTCGAAATCTGGGTTCGTAGGCCAAAATTAGAAAACTACGAGATTAAAAACTAATTAAAATGAGCTTCTAACCTAATTAGAAAGCAAAACCAGAATTTAAATCCATTTTAAATCACCTCAATTAATTATTAGTTACAATAATTAAAATGAGCGCGGCTCTGATACCGTTGTTGGGTTTCGTAGAGTCCGACTCTATGCGGAAGAGAAACCCGCCCAAGACCCACTCACTAATTAAAGCAACTTAATATTTAATCACATAATTAACAACATAAAAGAGAGAAAGAGAAAAGACGTTCTTACCCTTGACGCGTACTTTGCTCGAACCCGAGCTCTTACTTGAAAAGCTAAACCTCGTAAGCGCGACGGTCTCCAACGGCTCGTACACACGAACCCGACCCGAACGGTCTTAGTCCCGAAGGTTAGTCGGGACTTGACCAAATAAAACTTAGAGTATTACGAACTTAAGGTTTTCTCACTTTACTAAGGAGATGCCTTTTTAGTTCTACTCAAGTGTTCTTCCCAAAACCCAAAACTTGGAGTATTTATAGGGAAATGAACCTTGATTTCCCATTCTCAATCAATGTGGGAGATTTGCAATTTCCTCTATTTTATTTTAATCAAAACAAAAATAAAATTGCAACTCAATCAACAAGCTACAAGTGGCAATGGGAGGAGAGGGAGAAGGTGAGGACCACCGAGGGAGGGGACCAACCCACCTAGCTCCGCAAGCCAAAACACCAACCATTGGTCCCCACCTTGACCGGCTGTCAACGCCACTTGGTTGGCTGGCAGCTTGCCTTGGCTGCCAAGGTTGCCAACTGGCGCTTAGAACCAAGGCTGGGCAGCCCAGCCAGCCAGCTAGCACATCGCCAACCAGCCCGCAACACATGCGCAGCCAGCCAGCACACAGCCAGCCAGCACGCATGCATCGCTGCTGCTTGGTGCGTGGTGCTGTGCGATAGCGAGGCTACGATGAGCTAGGCGCTAGGCCCTAGCACGCTAGCAAGCACGCAAGGCACCATGCCTGCGTTGCTTGCGATAGCAAGGCCCAGCAAGCCTAGCATGCTGCTGGCCTTGCGATGCTTGTGAGCTAGCGATGTGCTTGGTGCGTGGCCTAGCATGCTGCGATGGCCAGTGCTGCTATGCTAGCACGCCCATCCATGCATAGCCATACCACACGCATGCATGCATCTTGCAATGCTTGTGCCATGCGATGTGCGTGTGCTAGGGGATGTTAGGCACGCATAGGTTGGGACCTCGCCTAGCCTAACACTCACATGGCTAGGCCAATGCGAGGCTACGGCTAGGCTCAAACTTGTTGCTTGTTTGATTTCACGTCTCGTCGAATTCTAAATTCGACTCGACTTGCGACGCTCGGTCTCGACGCTCTAAGCTGGATATCCGACGGCTTTGTTCGTAATACTCCGATGACTCATCTAATCCTTCGGAGTGATTCGTCGTCTCGGATCGGTTGTTCGATTGGGTTCGACCCGAAGGGTTCAGTCAAGATTAAGCTGTAATATTAATTGTACATTAATATTACTGATCGGAAGCGGCCTCCACCTAGGCATTTTGATCACTTGACCTCACTGAAGAATTAGATCTCTAATAATTCTGAACCCTTTATCAGAATAATATACTTGTTGGAAGGACACCATTCCTTTCAATCTCCCACTTGTCCTTCCGGGCAAGTGTGCAATTAGTGTATAGCCCTTTTCCTATGTCGCTTAATGTCTCTTCATGAACTTTAAGGTAAGATTCTTCGTCATCCTTATTACGTCTAGAAGTGTTTCTCGATTCCTGAACTTGACTGTCAATAAATAGAAGATTTCTAAAATCCATATGAGCACGGCCATGCATTTTCACAAACAAAAATAGTCACAACAAAAGTAACTAAGTTTACAAAAATAATTTTAACAAGCTCGTCAATACCATTCTAAAAATAAAGGTTGTCAAAAGTAATTTACCAGACCAACCTACAAGTATAATTAATTCAAGTCAAGTCAAAATCGAATAATATTATGAAATAAGTTCGGATTTTTGTAAAAAAAAAAAAAAAAAAAACTTCCTATGATGTCTTCCAATCAATTTACTTGGCAAAATAGAGATGACTAAATTCCTTGTTGCTCTAAGAACACCAAAAATAGAGATCATACCATAAGCTTAATCACTCTGGATATCTTTCCAAATTTTTACAGCAAGGCCCACTCAAAAACATCATACTCTGGTTATCTGCTAAGGTCAAGTCAACTCAATCTTGCAAATGTGAAGTCAATCTTACAACCTGGGCTATAATCTGGTGTATTCGAAACATAGATGTTATCGTGGTCTTCATCTACTTATTTTTTTTGGAGTGTTCAATGCATACCGCAGAAGGTTATTACTTTCATTGAAAATTTCGGGCCATGTCTTCAAATTTAAAGTTACATAGTTAGGGTTTATATAAAAATTGGGGAATTTTATAAAGTAAATTAATCATCAAAATTGAGCCTAAATGGCAATAATTAAGTTCATACTGTAACAATCTATTATCGTAAATCCTATTATTGTTTGGTCATAATAACTAATTTTTCATAAATTCTAAAATCCAAACTTAGGGTTCATATGTAAGCCGGAAATTTTATACGAAGTATTTTTTTAATTGAGTTATTATTCAAAATTTAACACAAGTTGCATTCATTTAATCCACATTGAACTAAGCTGAATGCTTAAATGATGCTTTAATAGTTATAATACTTGTTTGATTATTATCTGTTACATTCTACATTTCGATCAACTTTTAATCAAGTTTAATTTTGTATGATTGGAAATTTCATGTGAACTAGACTTAATCGTTGACAGAGATGAAGGTGTGATTTATTGATTTGTCTCCTGGATCGGAGAGCCTTAGCAGGTGTGATTTTAAGGTGCCTACTTAGTCCCCTGGTTAGTTTGGCAGTGGAGAAACCTGCAAGTTGAAGTTCTGTGACTCGGTGAGGGAAGAAGGTGGCAATTTTTCCAGGAACTGACATGAAAAATGCTTAACTTGATGACGTGGGGGTGACAGTTATTAGTGCTCTAAAGGATACTGAATAATGTTATACATGTATATATGTTTTTATATGCAGAAAAGTGTTGAATTCCTCCTCTTCGGCCTAATACTTTGCTTGTGAGCTAATGGCTCAGTTAACTGAGACCTTATTTACACAGTTACCTCTTTATTTTTGTTTTCCTTTAAAGTGTGAGAATTTCCTGTTTCTGAAGTTGCTTTCTGAGTTGGAGTTGGATGATGATTATGGAGATCTCAACACTCGAGAATGCACAAACAAGGATAATGATGGCACTGATATTGACATTCCCTGGAAATACCTTCATCAGACTCTGCATTCCTTGGTATTAAGCTGGTGAAACTACCAAAGGGAATGAACCGCTTGACTGCCCTTCAATTCCTCCAAATTACTAACTGTGACAATATTGAATCCCTATCGTCATGGATAGCCTGCTTCTCATGTCTCAAATCCCTTGTAATTCGGAATTGCCAACGACTGAAATCACTGCCAGAAGAGATTTGTCACCTCAGTTCCTTACAACAACTTGGTGTGCAGGGGTGTTCGCCAGTGTTTAAAGAAAGATGCCAAGAATCAATTGGTGCTGATTGGCCCAAAATCCAACACCTCCCTCGCATTGATGTCTAAAGGAAAATACAAAGGTAATTATCATTCTTGCTTGTGGTTTATTTAATTTGGTCCGTTAGGAAAAAAGATTTAAGTATTGATCATTTTTCATAGGTGAGCGTTGGATTCTGCAGCAGCTGGGATGATAACCACTTCTTTAAGCAGACTTACGCATTATCATGCAGATGTGAGTGTCACCAGGATGACTACCTTCAAATGCGGTGATAGCTTATGAACGTTTTAATGGCCGAAGGAGAATTGCTTCAAAGAAGAATAATCTGGAACTAGCAGTGCTAGTCCTGGATGTATATTACTTGCTAATTGGCTACACTGCTATACTTGATTATTGTCTCTCGTTTTCTACGGTCTAATTATTGGTATATACGTAACAAAAGTGTACTATGCTCCAGTGTCTTTGTTCAGGCCCAAAGAAATTATTTCTTGTTCACTGACTTTGTTTTTTCGATGTGACTCAGGTAGGGCTGCATCCAGTTATGGTTCTGCAAAGTTGTTTGGTGTGACTTGATGCTGATCTTGCACCCACTACTTGAAACGTTGCTTACCTTCCACAAAGAAAATGAAAAATATCAGCGTTGCTGTCAAGCTGGGGCTCAAGTGGTTATCATGTTTGTAACCTTTTTAATCGAGAAATGAGAAGAACGAATGATCTGATCAAAGAGAGTATTTATTTATTTTAGGGAAATTCTCATTGGTAACATTGATTTTTTTAAATTTCTCAATGGTGAGAATATGTTTTCCGTTAAATATATAGGTGAGGGATCCACTGAGGAGAAAACGTAAAACACATTTTCTAAATTTCTCAATGGTGAGAATATGTTTTATTAAAATCATGTCACCGGTCATCTGGGATTGTCGGAGGAAAGCGCATATTAAAGGTGGAATTATTAGATAATAATCAAAAGTTGTGATTATTCAAAGTAAATCGCCTAAAGTTATTATTTAAGTGAATTTTTCCTAATTACTCTATAATAAAACTGTAAATTTTTTTTGAATATTATGGGACTAACATCAAATGAGTAAAAACTGACAAAATAAAACGATTAGCTAATGTAGATCGAGTACGGAAAAGTAAATAGCTGTAAAATGATGGTACAAGACAACCTGTCTTTCAATTATTGTGGGCCTGTGGGGGGAACCAGCCTGAAAATTTGATGAGGATAAAGCTTGTCTTTTGGAAAATCCTAAACATTCACACCTAAAAGAAAAAAAAAAAAAAAGAAACTCACAAGAGAAAGAGAGAGATGGATGTTTCAGGAGGTCTTACTTTGGTGCAATTTGTCGTTGAAAAACTGGGTTCTCCCATTTGGACCCAAATTGAAGCTGTGTTGGGTTTGGAATCTGAGCTTGACAAACTCAGAGAAACCATGTCCACTATTGAGGCTGTGCTCCTTGATGCTGAAGTTGTAGAGCGGCTGCACCAAGCTTGTCGCACCAATGTCGAGCGTAACAAGCTCAAGAGGCTTAAGGAAGCTCTTTACCGAGCCGATGACTTGTTGGATGAGATTACCACTCTTGCTCATCTCAAGAAGCTCATGCCTTGTAATAACAACAAGGTTTGTAATGAGGTATGCCTTTTCTTCTCCCGCTCTAATCAGTTTCGTTTTGCTTCCAATTGGTCTCGAGAGATGAAAAAGATATCGGAGATGTTGGATAGAATTGTCAATGATCATCGATATGACATTGGTTCTGCTGGTTTCGATGCGGCTAATCAGATGAGAATTAACGCAAGGGAAACTCATTCCTATGTGTGCGAGGATGATGTGTTCGTTGGGAGGGAGGAAGACAAGCGGAAAGTGATAGATATGTTACTCAACAATACTGTTGAGCAGCAGGATGGTTTAGTTGTCAGCATTGTTGGGATTGGAGGCTTGGGGAAAACTACTCTGGCCCAACAGCTTTATAATGATCAGATGATTGTCAAGAAATTCCCTCAGAGGAAGTGGGTTTGTGTCTCTGATGCTTTTGATGTCAAAGTTATTGTTGGTCAAATCCTTGCAGCTGTAAATTCAGGAATCGACCAAGATAGGCTGAATTTGGACCAGCTCCAGACGAAACTTCGGAAAGAAATGGATGGGAAGAAGTATTTTCTTGTTTTAGATGACGTATGGAATGAGGAATCCAGTAAGTGGCTTCAGTTGAGAAATGTATTGATTGGAGGTGAAAGGGTCAGCAGAATTTTAGTGACAACTCGCTCCAGAATGGTAGCTGATGTTGTGGGAAGTCATTGGACGCATGAATTGGAAGGTCTCTCAGATGATGAATCTTTGGATTTGTTTAAGAAAATTGCACTTAAACCGGAGGAAAATCCAGTGAAGCAACAATTAGTTGATATAGGAAAAGAGATTGTTCGAAAGTGTGCAAATGTTCCACTTGCCATTAGGGTGGTCGGAAGTCTTCTTCGAGGTCAGGAGGAAAGTAAGTGGGAGAATTTGAAAAATACTGATTTGGCAAACATTGTACAAGATGAGAGCAATGGCATAATACCTGTGTTGAAGATCAGTTACAATTATCTTCCGTTCCATTTGAAGAGTTGCTTCAGTTACTGTGCAGTATTCCCAAAGGATTACAAGATTATCAAGGAGGATTTGATTTGTCTTTGGATGGCTCAAGGCTTCATTATGCCGTCAGATGCAGAGAGTTTTGAAGATGTTGGGGAGGAGTATTTCAAGCAGTTATTGCAAAGGTGCTTCTTTCAAGATGTAGAACGGGCAGAAGGTACTAAGGAAATTATATCATGCAAAATGCATGATCTAATTCATGATCTTGCCAAAGAAGTGGCAGGGACAGACATATTGTCGTGCACTTATAGTACACGATGTTTTAACGAGAAAACCCGCCATGTATACATGGATGAAAGTACCCCTAAAGATGTTGTTGGTAAGTTGAGGAATATGCAAAGGATGCGTACATTTCTATGTACAGGGGATCGTGTTTTCTCTTTAATACCTATTTTGGGGGATGTATCAAAAGTAAAATATTTAAGGGTATTATGTTTGAATTATTGTTATGGATTACAAAAGTTGCCGAGCGGGATAGGTGAATGGGTGCATCTAAGGTATCTTGACCTTTCAGGTAATGTGCATCTATGTGTATTGCCCTCATCCATTACCAAGCTTTATAACTTGCAAACATTAAAGTTGCGTGGGTGTAGGCATCTAAAAAGGTTGCCAAGGGAGTTGAGGAAATTAGTTAATCTTAGGCACCTTGATATTTGTGGTTGCTGGAGTTTAACTTGTATGCCTCCTGGGATGAACAGCATGGCTTCTCTGCGAAACTTGACAGGGTTTGTAGTGAGTGGAAGTGCAACAAGCAATGCAGCTTGGAGTTGGAGGTCAACTGATGTTGGTCAGCTTGAAGATTTAAATGATTTCACCAATTACACTCACACTATGGAGATTGTAGTTAAAAAAGACGTGAGATGCGATGCAGTAGGAGGGGGAATGCTATTCAAAAGTCCAAAATTGTGGAAAGTTGAGTACAATTGGGACACAAAGGAGAATACTAATGCAGAAGTATTGCTGAAAGGCCTACAACCCCACTCGAATCTCAGAGAGTTAAAGTTGCTGCATTATCCAGGAGTGAGGCTCCCAACCTGGATGATGACTCTCAGTTGTTGTCTTCCAAATCTTGCTGAAATTGAGATTCGTGATTGTGAAGTGGAGTATATGGAGAGTAGTAGTATTAATAGTGGAGATGATGATGAGTCGGTATTCTTTCCATCCCTTGAAAAGCTGAAGCTTGAAAACATGCCAAAGTTGAAGGGATGGTGGAAGCCATCATCATCAGAATCAGGGGAGAGTGATCGGATACCACAAGCACCAGTGCTTTCTCACCTTAATGTATCTGGTTGTCCAAATTTGACAACATTATTTCTGGGCGCATCAATGAATCTCAAAAGTTGTCTTCCAAATATTGCTAAAATTGAGATTTGTGATTGTAAAAGGTTGGAGCATCTTCCGTTGATGAGTCAACTGCGTCATTTGAAAGACCTTGCATTGAAAGGTTTGAGTGAAGTGGAGTATATGGAGAGTAGTAGTATTAATAGTGGAGATGATGATGAGTTGGTATTCTTTCCATCCCTTGAAAACCTGAAGCTTAAAAACATGCCAAAGTTGAAGGGATGGTGGAAGTCATCATCGGAATCAGAGGAGAGTGAGACACCGCATGCACCAAAACTTTCTCGTCTTGATATATATGGATGTCCAGAATTGACAACAGTTCCTTTGTTTCCGGGACTACAAGAATTGTACTTAGAAGATTTTAATGAAGCGCTGGGCCCAATAATGAGGGAGACTACTCATGGTTTGTCGTCTTCCTCAGTTTCTAATAATAATCATAAAGAGGATCAAGGTCGGCAGGGAAAATTGAGGGAAGTGAAGACAGATAACGTGGGATATTTAACTTCTCTTCCCATCCACTCTTTCCACTATCTTTCGTATCTCTGGATTGGAAATGACCATCAAATGGAGGAATTGAAAACAGGAGAGGTGGGTGAGGTGTTCCGAAGCGGCCGCCTGTCCTCTCTTCGCTCCCTTGCAATTCTGGATTGCAAAAATTTGAAGAGTATATCAGGACGAGGAGTGTGGGACCAATTCACTGGCCTGGAGAGTCTATCATTGGATTTACTTCCTCAGTTGGAATTGGAGGATGAAGATGATGTCATCAACAACAAAAGCACAGAAGCAGAGATGCCATGGAGATACCTTGCTCCCACTCTCCGTTCCTTGTTTTTATATTGTCTACCAAAGGTGGTGAAGCTGCCAGGGGGGATTGGATGCTTATCGTCTCTCCATTCCCTGGAGATTGAGGAGTGCGACAATTTGGAAAGCCTAACACCATCAATAGGCGGCTTATCATCTCTCCATTCCCTAAGGATTATCGATTGCAACAATTTGGAAAGCCTAACACCATCAATAGGCGGCTTATCATCTCTCCAATCCCTGACTATTGATCGTTGTTCAAAATTGAAAAGAATGCCAGAAGAGATGCGCCACCTCACCTCGTTAACCGAGCTTCGTATAAGGAGATGTAGTCCAGTGTTAATGAAGGAATGCAAGAACAAGAATGGTGCTAACTGGTCCAATATCCAACATATCCCCAACATTAAACTAGGTATGAATGATAAAATAGGGGTTATTATTATTATTGTCGTCTTTTCACTTTAATTTTGCAACATTTTGAAGAATGGATTGCTTACTTCCTTATCATCTCTCTAACACCTTTTAAATATTTGCTCCAGATTTACTCTAAAATCAGCGCCCGAAGAATTCATTTACTCAATGTTCGTTTATATATAACTCAACTGGTCAAAGGTAATAATGTCTACCCATATTATTCAAACTTGGATTTCAATTTTTGGGTTCATAGCATATGATCCTTGTCAATTATCATGTTAGTATTACCATTTTAGTAGTTTTGGTCACGCATACACGAAAAGTTTCATTGTTTTCACTGTTGACTATTGTAATTGATACAACCATTTTTTCATGATTAATCTTCTGAGAGAAGTGATAAATGCTATAGATGTATACCCTTGTACACAAAACTAAGTAGATGATTAGATCGAATTAGAATATATCTGAAAATTCAGACTATATTAGACCAGATTTCTTATGGTCAAATATTTGAAGTTTCAGATATATTGATTAAAAATTATGAGAATCAGATATTTGGATAACACACTTTTAAGACATTTAGCAGTCACTTATGGATTTTAATATAATGAAGCTTATGCTGGCTGGTTACCAGAATACGGGTTATATTATATGTGTGGGTTTTGGCTGTCTAGTTTAATTTCACCATGTATAGGTGTTTGTGTATATACGTGTTTATTTATGATATTGTGCAAAACGGAATAGTTATGAAGCAAGGGGAGATGGATATTACCTCATGCTTGCTAATCTTGGCTTTAGATTGTTATTGCCATTATCTATCTTGACAACATCACAACCCTTAATATTAACTCCTTGATGAAAAGTACAAGTTGCTAATTGCTGCTGTAAGTATACTCTGATTTAACTCATAAGTAGAATCAATAGTATTGCTATTTAATTTTTTAAACTATACCTTTGGAAAATTGGCATGCTTTGTTTTTTATGATGGTCAATCCATCTTTTTCTATGAGATGAGCACATCCTATTGTTATTAACAAGGTTGATAATTAATATGTATATCACTACTGATTTTGCTAGATGATGCATACTCCTCCTGATGATATCTGCCATTTTTTCTAGTTTGATTTAGTTCATTAGTGTGCGTTGAAATTAAATGTCCTGGTCCGGTCCTATGGCTCAATCCATGGAACTTTAATACATAGTTATATTGTTCAACCTCAAAAGTAGGTTCTGATGCTGCTTGCTTCATATATCATACTGTCATGATTTTTCTAGCTGACAGGATTCATATAGTGTAGAATAGGAGTTTTGCCGAATTTCTACTAGACCAGGATTGTTGCTTAAATCGCAATCAAAGAGTAGCTTAAATGAGATGAGAGCATAACAAGGGAAGGATGATTCTTGGATTCCAGTCACTGGGATCTCCAGTTTGTGAAATTCGATGCTGCTAGATTTAGCACTACAGCTCTACCATTGATCCACTTATCTAGTATTTATATCACATGGGCTAAAAGGTTTCAGAGCAGGGAAGGAAAAGGTAACTATCTGCACTATGAAGTAATTGAGTTGAAGCTATATTTTACCGTTTCTGCATTATACAGCGTGTGAATTTTTTATTCCCACATTAATTCATAGTAAAAGGTAATGTCCTTTATGATTGCCAATTTATATCTGGCTAGTAAATTTCTTGTTACTCAGTAGTAAACCTTGACAAAGTTTCTTGCATCTATTGTTCTTCCATCAGTGCTATATAGAACATTTTAGGCCTTGTCATTTAGCTATGAATGTCATTCTTATATAGCTCATTTATTGAAGTGTTAGGAAGACAAATGAGTCTAGAAGCCTAGTGTTTATGGATTAATGCTTCCCAAAAGACGGTCTAAAGCTGGAAATCAGGATTCATAAATGAAGACATGCATTTATTTTGAAAAGTTCATCATTCCATGATAAGTAGTTTGTTCCTGTTTCATTTGTACTTTCCTTTTTAGTTCTGAAGTTGCAATCTGTTAGGTATTCAAATTAAACATTTCAAAATTGAACCATTTTAAGTTTTGTCAAGCTATATGTACTGGTAAATTACGTAACATGTTTATTGTTTCTTCCTATTGTGTAAGCACTATGCGATTGCATACAGCTTGCTCTAATATAGGTGAATCTGAGAATTTAGGTTAGCCGATGAAGATTTCCTGAAGAAATGGCCACTTCATCAAGCTTCAGGTTCTCATTGTTCTATAAGATGCTTTTATCTGGGTCATTCTTGTACACAATTACCTTCATAAACACTATAATTCCCAGTTTTGATTTAATCTCTGTCTTAAAACAGGGGAGTCGGCTTTTAAAAGGGGAAGAGTTGCTTGTAACACTAGAGGGCACAGCATGAGGTAATATAATTTCCTTTCAACCATCGTTAATCAAGGATCCTTAAGGTTGGTGGAGTCAATTGTAATTCCAAAAATGCTTAAAATTTCTAGTAATTCAATTATGCAGAAAATTTCATGATTACAAGACTGACAATATGGACAATCTATTATACTCTAGTTCAACTTATGTTGTTGCTAGTTGTAACTGTTGTATTGATTTGGTCTATTGCAATTGCTAGTCTTCTAATAGTGTCTCAGACCAAACATGGCTGCAGCAAAGTTTTTATATTACTGTAGTCATCCTGGTAAGCTTAAATGAGTTGAATCACTGTCTTTGGAAATAACTAATGATGCAAATTTTCTATGACGTCCACTTGAGAGTTCTATACTTAGGAGTAAGAGGAAATCTATCAGATTTACAATTTATCGTTCTACCAGATTATGCAATTAAAAAGACTAGAGAAACCAACTGCCTTTACAACCTTGTCAAAGTGCTTGTTTATGATATGGTTCTAAATGTTGTACTATATCTTTTTTCTTTTCTTTTTTTGGTCAAATACCTGTCATGCAGAAAGATTATCTCTTGAAGTGTTTGACTTGAAGGAGACTCAATATAATACTCCAGATTCCAGAAGATCGCTTCGTTCAAGTATTATCAGGTAGCAAGGAATCATTTCTGAATGCTATACATACCAATTCTCTTTTTCGTTGTGTTACAACAACTTTTAGCTTTTGCTTCATCTTCCAGATAGTACACTATATTTAAAGTTAAATCAATGTTATTGTGGACTAAATGTTCTCTGTGGTGTCAAAATATGGAGTTGTAAATTGGATGAATGTTTTTTGTTTGTTTTTCCTTACAGTTGTCAATTAGAAGGGCTGTGAACTTAACATTAAAAGTTCCGTGGTTCTCATCTTGGTGTTTCGCGTGATATTTCCTGATACCAGTTGGTACCAGAGAAAGGTTTTAACGTGAAGAGGACTTCAATGCTGCTTTGATGAACTGATTATCGGAAACTCCCCGTACAACCACTCTGAAGTTAGGCAGATTTCCAATGTCAGAATATCAACATCTTTTCTTTTACTTAGCAAGTTGTGAAAGGTTCCTTGGGGAAAGAATACATTCGTTGGATGCTCTGGTTCCAGAAATCACATGTGGCTACAATGCTACATACACCTGGGAAATGGTTTAACAAGAGAAGGTGCTCTATCAGAACATGTGATATATATTGCAGCAGCTACAGGCTTTGTTGCTCTTAATATATTTGGAAGGCTACAAATTACATGATTTCCTGTCAAAAATATCTTTTATTGTACTCTATAGAAGTATAAGAATAAAAGTCGACTAAACAATGTTTTAGGGAATAAACCCTACAGAGTTGTAGTATTTATAGAGGCGGCGTAATTGGCTTAAGGGTATTTGAGGAGAACCCTACCTAGTAGGTGGCTCTTTTTCCCTTGAGCTCTAGAGTTGTAAAAATATTTCTCTTCACCTGTTTTACTTTGCAAATGAGTAGCCTATGTTATACATATGTTCTCTTTAACTGCTCTAGGTTCCAAAGAGAAACAATATTTTTGTCCAGACTTCAGACGATATGACAGGCATCATTATTAGAATGGAGTTAGAAACCCAAATGTATAAAGGCAAGAAATTATTATTCCATTAAATGAGGTAGGCAAATTACAAACCTGAGACTTGCTCAAAGCTACTTTACACATCTTGAAAGGGAACAAAAAAAATGACATGATATTACAAAAACATCATAGATCTTTCTCAATTTATACAAAAACGTATAAATAGCCATCACAGATCATTTGATGAGGTGCAACCTTACTCCAGAGTGTGAATATGAAGGGGCTTGAAGGGATCCAAAATCATTTTGCCTGGATGCTAAATTAGTGGGCAGAATATCAAGTCAATTCTATAGGTTAACTGCAGTATCTGGTGAACTAGTTGTGCTGGGTTTGCCATTTTCAGTCCTCGGACTGCTTCCATTGCTAATTAGGTCTAGGCCATAGACATGACCCATCTTCTTACGCTTTGTTTCCAGATATCTCTTATTCTCACTGGTTATTGGAGTAATAAGTGGCACTCTCCCAGATACAGCAAGACCATAACCCTTCAGCCCTATATATTTTGCAGGATTGTTTGTCATCAGCTTCATAGTTCTAATCCCCAAATCCCTTAATATCTGCATCATCCCCAAGTTTAATTAGGTCAAATCAACATTCAAACCAAGTCAAGTTACTCAGACATCATAACAACGTGCTTAAAAAATACATCTATTAGAGATGATATAAGATGGCCAATCCAGCTAAATTTAGACAGGCTGCACAAAATTTTCCTGCTCGATAGACCAGGCAATTTTAGGGGTGCAGCCTGGCTTTTGTATACCGTTTGGCCTTTATCCATAAGATTACCAGGTTTGAGCAGATTTTAAGAGACGAAAAATGAACTATTTCTTTTGGCATCGGCGCAGCCTGAAACATGATTAGCTCTTTTTAAAGAATTTCACAAGCAGTAACACATTCATAGGCCAAAAATCTAAGGAATTAGTATGACAAAAAAAAATTAAATTTAAATCAAGGTACTGAAATAGAATTGAGAAGGAAAGAGCAGAAGTTACCTGTGCACCAATTCCATATTCTCTTGAGTCAACCGGTAATCCTAGCTCCTCATTGGCTTCAACAGTATCACGACCAGCATCCTGCAGATTATATGCACGAAGCTTATGGCCCAAACCAATTCCCCTGCCTTCATGCCCGCGAAGGTAGACCAACGCTCCCCTTCCAGCAGCCTCTATTTGCTTCATTGCAAGTGCAAGCTGGTTTCCACAGTCACATCTAGCTGAGCCAAATATATCTCCTGTAAGGCATTCTGAATGAACTCTCACTAGGATATCTTGTCCATCTCCTATTTCTCCCTAATTATTGAAAAAAGAGTAATAATAAAGGGATAATCAGTTGCAGAGCAGATAAGTTAGTCAAGCAAAAATCCAACGATTGTTCCCCTGTGCTTATATTACCTGAATTCTGTAACATTTTTAGCGACATAATTATTTTCAAACCCAAGGATACATACCGAAAGACCTTAAGGTGAAAACAACAAGGCTAGTGTTGATAAGTATTAGGTGACTCGTACTTCGTAGCTTTGTCCGCCCGATCGGGCGGACATTGCCCGGTCTGACCGGGCGGTGGGGGTTGGATACGTTGAAGCATTCGTATGGAGTTTTCTTCTCGCGCCCGATCGGGCAGACCTTGCCCGGTCTGACCGGGCGGAGAAGGAAAAATGCGGAGACGCGGATTTTACGATTTAAAGTTATCTTTTATGTTATCTTTTTGCCCAAGTATCTTTTATTTTAGGGATTAATATAAAACCTCCCTAATATTAGTATAAGGGTTAAGAGAGAGAGGGTGAGAGCCGTTCTTGAGAAATACAAGAATCATCTTTGTAATCTTTGCAGTTTATAGTGAAATCATTCGATCTCGGTGCCCGTGGACGTAGCTATCACATCGATAGTGAACCACGTAAATTCTTGGTGTTGTTCTTATTGTTTGCATTGAATTTCTTTATTGTTTTCTTGTTTGTTTTCGACCTTTGCTTCCGCTGTCGCACAACAATTGGTATCAAGAGCTCAGGTTCAATCCTTGGAGAGTTTCTTGAAGATAACAATGGCAGGAGATTCAACAATAAGAATTGAGAAGTTTACCGGGAAAAATAGTTTCGGGCTATGGCAAATTAAGATGAAGGCTCTGTTAAAACAACAGCAGATATGGCGTCCGTTGGCTCCAAAGAGTACTACTTCGGAGTCAGAAGATGGACCGACTGACCCGCAGTTAGAAGTTATGGAAGAGAAGGCACACTCTACCATATTACTTAGTCTTGATGATCAAATCATCACGGAGGTGGCTGATCAGGAAACGGCGGCTGGATTGTGGCTGAAGCTGGAGTCATTGTATATGACTAAGTCGTTGACCAACAAATTATTACTGAAACAGCGGTTGTTTAGCCTCCGGATGCAGTCAGGTACTTCCTTACGGGAACATCTAGAAAAACTTAACTCTATTTTGCTTGATTTACGTAATTTAGATGTTAAAATTGATGATGAGGATGCTGCGTTGATTTTACTTGTATCTCTACCGTCTAGCTTTGAGAATTTTGTAGAGTCTTTTGTTGTTGGTAAGGATTCTATAACCTTAGAAGAAGTGAAGGCAGCACTTCATACTAGGGAACTCAGAATGAAAGCTACGAGTGATAATGGGGATAATGGTAGTGGGTTGTTTGTTAAGTCCGGAAAGTCTAAAAAGAATAAGGGGTTTAACAAGGGGAACAATGCTGGGTCGGGTGCTGGAAACGGCAAGGCTGGATCTAGTAAAACTACTACTAAAACATGTTATTACTGTAAAGAACCGGGTCACTTTAGGAATAATTGTCCGGTGAGGAAAAACAAGTCCCAGGCTGCTGTAGTTGAAGAGAAACCGAATGAGAGCTATAATTCAGAGGAAGATTTAGCATTAGTCAGTTCTGCTAGGTCTGATGATTTATCTGATAACTGGGTTCTAGATTCGGGGTGTTCGTTCCATATGTGTCCACGTCGAGATTGGTTTGATACATATGAACCTCGCAATGGGGGTATGGTTATAGTCGGTAACAATGCTCCATGTAAGGTCACAGGTATTGGTTCCATGAGGTTGAGGACTGTTGATGGGCGGAGGTTAACTTTGACTAATGTACGGCATGTTCCTGCTTTAGGAAAGAATCTGATTTCATTGGGTACCCTGGATGACTTGGGGTACAATGGTGTGTTTTCAGATGGGGAGTTGTGTATTTTCAGAGGTTCTGAGTTGGTACTTAAGGGTATCAAAAGGAACACCCTCTATGTTTTTGAGGGTGTTACACTGCCTAGTTCTGCGGTTTGCGCATCTGTATCTCACCAGGAGATGACTAAGATTTGGCACATGAGGCTTGGTCATATGGGGGAGAAGGGGATGCAGCTATTGTCCAAGAGGGGTCTTCTATCCGGGGTCAAGGTTGCCAACCTTGAATTTTGTGAGCATTGTGTGTTTGGTAAGAAACACAGGTCAAAGTTCAGCAAGGGTGCTCACATTACTGATGCAGTGCTCGATTACATCCATTCAGATTGCTGGGGTCCATCTAGAGTTGAAGGTATGGGAGGTTACCACTATTTTGTGTCATTTGTTGATGACAAGTCCCGATACACATGGCTTAGGTTGCTTAAGTCAAAGGATGAGGCCTTCAAAGTTTTCAAGCAATGGAAAGCTTTGGTGGAAAATCGACAAGGAAGGAAGATCAAGAAGCTACGAACGGACAATGGGCTAGAGTTTTGCAAAGACGAGTTTAATCAGTTCTGTGCAGATGAGGGTATAGGTCGGCATCATACTGTCAGGAAGACACCACAGCAGAACGGTGTAGCAGAACGGGTTAATCAGACACTGCTAGAGAGAGTTCGATGCATGCTCTCTAATGCAGGGCTTGGGAGGAGGTACTGGAGTGAAGCTGTGTTAACAGCTTGTTATGTCATTAATAGGGGTCCTCATTCTGGAATTGATTCCAAAATTCCGTTTGAGATCTGGAGTGGTAAGTTGCCTAATTTTTCGAATTTGAAGATTTTTGGTTGTGTTGCTTATTATCATGTTATTGAGGGTAAGCTGGATCCACGAGCCAAGAAGGGGTGTTTTGTTGGGTACGGGGATGGTGTGAAGGGGTTTAGAATTTTTTCACCTTCGGAGGGTCGGGTCATTCTTAGTAGGGATGTTACTTTCGATGAAAACACCATGTATTCAATTAAAAATGCAGAGATTTCAGATTTGAGAAGGGAAGGAGACAATTTATTACAGACAGATGGGGTACTTGAGGTACATCAGTCTACCATTGCTGATTTACCTCGGGTACAATATATTGATGATGATGCTGATGTTCCAGTGCCGGGTACTCCTGAACCTGAGATTACTCCTACTCATTCTAACTCTGGGGATGAGGTGGAGCAATCTAATCAGGGGTCATCTAGTCAACCTGACACCATTCTTGAGATGCCTAAACGAGTTATCAAGAAGCCTGTTAGATTGATTGAAGAGATGGAGGGAAGAAATTGCTGTGTTGATGCGATGACAGGTTATGCATTGAGTGTAGCTGATGATGTAGAGTCATTTGAACCTGCCACATATAAACAAGCAATTAGTTGTAGTGAGTCTGCGCAATGGCTTGCCGCAATGGGTGAAGAGATGCAGTCTCTTTACAAGAACAGAGTGTGGGAACTGGTAAAGGTACCGGAAGGGAGGAAGCTTGTGGGTTGTAAATGGATTTACAAGAAGAAAGAAGGGTTGTCGGAAACTGAGCAAATACGTTTTAAGGCTAGGCTAGTTGCTAAGGGGTTCAGTCAGGTAGAAGGGGTTGATTTTGTTGAGATATTCTCACCTGTGGTTCGACATACTTCTATCCGTGTGTTATTGTCAATTGTAGCACATTTTGATCTTGAGCTGGAGCAGTTGGATGTTAAAACGGCTTTCCTTCATGGCGATTTGGAGGAGGAGATTCTGATGAAGCAGCCCGAAGGATTCGAAGTTCCTGGAAAGGAACACTATGCCTGCAGATTGCTAAAGTCATTGTATGGACTTAAGCAATCCCCCCGACAGTGGTACAAAAGGTTTGATTCTTTTATGGTTTCACAAGGTTTTGACAGGAATTCATATGATTGCTGTGTGTATCATAGTAAGCTGGATAATGGTTCCATGATTTATCTTTTGTTATATGTTGATGACATGTTGGTTGCCACAAAGAATAAATCTGATATTGCTAGATTAAAGGAGATGCTTAACTCGGAGTTTGACATGAAAGACTTGGGTGCAGCTAGGAAGATTTTGGGTATGGAGATCTACAGGGATCGGGCTAGAGGTAAGCTTTTCTTGACTCAGAAAAGCTACATTGAAAAGATTTTGTCTCGTTTTGGGATGGAAAAATCGAAGCCTATAAGTACGCCAACTACTGTTAGTTGTAAGTTGTCTTTGTCTATGTCACCTCAATCAGAGGAGGAGTTGTCTTATATGTCTAGAGTTCCATATGCAAACGCGGTTGGTTGTTTGATGTATGCTATGGTCTGTACTAGGCCGGATATTGCGCATGCTGTTAGTGTTGTAAGCAGGTTTATGGCTCGACCTGGGAGGGAACACTGGCAAGGGGTGAAAAGGATTTTTCGCTACCTGAGAGGGACAACTGATATTGGTCTTGTGTACGGGAATGGTAGGGAATGCTTGGTCACTGGGTACAGTGATTCTGATTATGCAGCTGATGTGGATACCAGGAGGTCTGTGACTGGTTATGTGTTCACTTTGGGTGGTTCTGTGGTTAGTTGGAAGTCTACATTGCAGTCATCAGTTACGTTGTCAACTACTGAAGCTGAGTATATGGCTTTAACTTCTGCAGCTAAGGAGTCTATTTGGCTCAAAGGCCTAGTAGGTGAACTGGGTATTGCACAGGATTTTGCTACAGTGTATTGTGATAGTCTAAGTGCGATTTGCTTAGCTAAAGATCAAGTACACCATGATCGGACGAAGCACATTGATGTCAGGTATCATTTCTTGCGTACTGACAAGAGGATTAAGGTGAAGAAGATTGGGACTGCTGACAACCCGGCTGATTTCTTCACTAAGCCTGTTCCGTTTAGCAAGTTTAAACATTGCTTAGACTTGCTAAATATTGATTACTACGTGATGTAGTAGGCCCTGAGGGGCGAAGTTGGGGAGCTCCTGGTGTAGGTGTGTTGGCCTTAAGGTGGAGCTTGCCCGGGGCTTGTGATGCAGGTGGAGCATTATGAGTTGTTATACTTGGAGACGAGTATGTGATGGGTCTTGGTTGAAGACTTATCGGGATGTATGGCTTATGCATGAGTCTTGCATCGGGTTTGGCTTGAGATGTTTTTCCACTATGTCTTGATGGGGTCGTTTGCTGACTACGAGTTCTCGTCAAGGTGGAGATTGTTGATAAGTATTAGGTGACTCGTACTTCGTAGCTTTGTCCGCCCGATCGGGCGGACATTGCCCGGTCTGACCGGGCGGTGGGGGTTGGATACGTTGAAGCATTCGTATGGAGTTTTCTTCTCGCGCCCGATCGGGCAGACCTTGCCCGGTCTGACCGGGCGGAGAAGGAAAAATGCGGAGACGCGGATTTTACGATTTAAAGTTATCTTTTATGTTATCTTTTTGCCCAAGTATCTTTTATTTTAGGGATTAATATAAAACCTCCCTAATATTAGTATAAGGGTTAAGAGAGAGAGGGTGAGAGCCGTTCTTGAGAAATACAAGAATCATCTTTGTAATCTTTGCAGTTTATAGTGAAATCATTCGATCTCGGTGCCCGTGGACGTAGCTATCACATCGATAGTGAACCACGTAAATTCTTGGTGTTGTTCTTATTGTTTGCATTGAATTTCTTTATTGTTTTCTTGTTTGTTTTCGACCTTTGCTTCCGCTGTCGCACAACAGCTAGCAAAAGGGCTTAGCATCTAGGTTTCCTTTTTAACATTTACATCCTTGAGTAAAACTAAAATGGGAATAGGATGAAAGAGATTAGTTACAATTGACCAAATCCAAATACTTGTATAAATTAACCCACCTTAACCATTGCAATATGCTCTGTGGTCCGATTAATTGTATATGCATAAAAGAAATGTGCTATCCTTGAATTGCTGTTAGTCCCAAATTGAAAGTTCGGACGTTTCTTTCTTCTGCTCTCTGACTTGGTTTTTCTATGTTATCCAGGTGGGGCTTCATACAGAGTACGGATATGCGAGGAGTTTGGCACGGTTTGCTGCTAAAATTGGACCTGTTGCGTGGAAAGTTGCTTCAAAGAAGATTGAGAGATGCTTACCTGCTGCTGTCAAGTTTGGCCCAGGGTGGGTAGGAGAAAATGAAGCTCCTGCAGAAAGGCCGATGCAGCAACAGTCACCTGCTTCTGTTGGTCAACAAAACCCACCATCCTCGTTGCCTGCAGCTACTGATACACCTTCTACTCCTACTCAAGGTGTAGCAGATTCAAGTGGTGATGGGTCAGCGCAAAAGCCACAAGGGGAGCAATTGTCTGAGACGCATAAAATGTGTAATAAATCAAACTTTAATGAGGAGTCGAGCAAAGCCCTTTCTCCTCCAGCTGTTAGTAATGATGCTACTCCAGTTACTTCTTCCAAAGTGTCCAGCACTGGTGCAGGGCCTAACTTGATTGCACCTGAAGCTAGTGCAAGTTCACCATCGACTACAGTGGTCAGCATATTAAATAATGGCACTGGTTCCATGAACGGGTTTCAGATTCTTGCACCCAATGAGTAGAGTAGAGAGAGCGAGTGTCTCTCCTCTTTATGGGGCGATTGAGTTGAAGCCGTATCTAACTGTATTCTTAGATCGAGTAGTTCGTGTACAGATTTGCGTATGGAAATTCTTAGGTTAGCAAGGAGGAGGCCCCCATTTCTCATGGGGGCACTACCGACATTTCACCTCATATAAATCATTTTCATGGGGACATTACCGATATTTCTGTAAGTGTAAAACATCTATTTATTTACAGAAATGCCATTGTGAGAAACAATTATGTTTCTCATAGTGAGAAACACAGATTTCCCCGTTAGCAAGTGATGAGGCCTCATGTAACATTAATTGGAAGCTGTGTTATAGACTAGAATTTATTTATGTGCAAGATCATATAAATGTTATACATAAAAATTGTTGCTCAAATTGATAATAACATAGTTGAGTTTGTTAAGTCTTGAATATGTGTCTTCCAAACCGCTCCTTATTTCTTAAGGTGTCCTGAACCCAGGAAACGGGCCTCATTTTGGACACCTGAAATGATTTGTATTCGGCTATTCGCCTTCGATGTTTCAACTCAGCCATGGTATTCTCTTTAACTTTTTTTCTCCTTCAAACGTTTTTTTTTTTTTCACCAAATATTTTTTTTAATTTTTTTTTCTTTAATTTTTCGTATATGGATAATGATACCTTCCAAGTTTCCTATACGAATACTACAATATGAAAAAATAAAAATAAAACCTGACTACTAAAAAGGGGTGAGGATCATATATTCTACTTCGTATATATTCTTCACTAGTGTCCCAACTCCCAACTAGAGTTGGGCATGGGCTTGGTTGGCAGTTTGGCACAATGGTCGATTAGACACAGCAAGAAAATGGGTTGACCTAGCATGAGAAATATGCCGATATGTGAGCATTTGGCTTGATCACGATGAGGTGATTGTGCTTTTTTTTTTTTTTTTTTTTTTCTCTTTTTAGTTTGGTCTATTGGCAAGGCACCACACATACTAACGTTGTATAGGCTCTATTTATGATTGGTTAGCCCCATATGACTTTTTCTTGACTTGTCGTCTCAGACAATACTCATTTGAACACGAGAATTATTAGATGACTTTAATGTAATACTCCGTATATGTTATTCTTTTGCGTTAAAAGTAAGATGACTTGAAGACTTGCCCGGCCCGACCTGTACCCATATGTGATATGCCATATCTAATCCCAACATGTCTATGACGTAACCAATTAAAAAAAAAAAAAAAAAAACCATTTCAATGCTATCACTCTTATCAATATATGCGGACAATGCCACATCTAGAATTAATGGGATATTAGAGGACTAAGGTATTAATTAATTCTTTGGTTGAGCATAAATCAAATGGAGGAATCAGAAAGTGATGGAAATCTGTTTGTAAATACAGTAATAGTTTCTCACACAATAGTTGTCCCATTATGAAATTCTGATATCGTTTAAAGTTTCAAATAATAAACAAATCAAAATTTACTTACCACTCACGTACTATACTAAAGTCTTCAATCAACTAACCTATTAAGTACGGAGGTGCCCCACAACAATATCTTTCTTGATACTGCCAAAAAAAAAAAAAATTGAGAATTTTGTTTGTGATCTCGTGGAAATGTAGTGTATACTACTATTCAAAAAAAAAAAAAAAAAAAAAAATTGTAGTGTAATACTAATTTGGTAACTTTCCATGATTCCATCCCGTTAATAAATGAATTGGGTTATTGTTAAATAATAACAATAACACAGATTAAGACTGAAATAAACTGCTGTAGGGAAATTATGTTTACCAAGGATTCAGTTAAATAAAATCCACAGGCTGTTCCGTCAGAGGCGTTTCACGATTCATAGAATCATAATTGGAAGCTCCTCCTTCCTGTAGGCAAATTATGGGTGAATCTTAAGCTATACAGGAGATAAAATGCAGACAGCAAAACATTTCCATTCCTGAATCCTGATATTTGCTTAAAGCTGTCTTAGACTTACACATATCCGGATAAAATGACCTGATAGCAATTCATCATCACAAAATTATAAAAACCAAATATTTGAATTGTGGCAGATTTAATTAAGTGCAGTTTTTTAAGGAATTAAATCCACTGTGAAGCAATTGTCTAGAGTAGAAACTGCTGCAGACTTGCAGCATTGATATTGTTTTGAAGTTGAGAACTCTGGTTAATCTTTACTTGATGTTTCATCCGAAACTTTGATAACTTTTTTGGTGAAATGGCTTCATTTTTCAGCTCTCTCCGTCAATGTCGTCCTCTCCACGGGTGGACTTTTAGCGCCATTCCCGTGTTTTCACTCTGAAGACTTGTCAAATTCCTCTCCATTTCTCTGCCGATACAGTGATCAGGAAATGCATGTATGATGTATATCTACTGGATCCTGCAAATAGTCCAAGTCAAGTAAACGGAGGAAAATCTAATGTGAAAGGGCTCAATTTCTAAGCATTTTATTAATTTTTGATTTTGTCTACTCTACGCTTGCTAACCATGAATTAGCCTCCCCAGTCCACAAAGGTAATAGCTTTTTTCAATTCTTATTAATTATTCACCACTTTTATATTTAAGTCTTAGTCTTTATCTGCATCTTTGTTGTTTTTCTCTAACACTCCTCTTCAAAAAGATAATAATAAAATTTAAAACAGTTTTTCCACCAGAGTTTCACGTATAATATCTGTAAGAAATAATTTGGAAATTTCGCAGCGAGGCAGCTGCTCAACGAAAAAGAGCAGAGTTATTTTCCTGAAATATGGTTACAGAGCATTTTCCAAGTAATTCCTCCTTATGACTCATAGTCATAGCGTTCTGTAGTGCTGTCTAAATAATCCGTATAAGTGCACATAAATTCAAAACATACAATTTTCTAATATCGTTTGCATTTCCTTCATCACCTTTTCTTGTAAAAGTACTGACTGATTACTCATAAGGAAGTGAGAAAGTGCAGTAGGAATGGATGTGTCAGTAGTTCTCACGCTGGTACAAACTCTTCTCCAACTGCTGGACACTCCCATTGGAGAGGAAATTGAATCATTATGGGGTTACAAATCCCAGCTTGAGAAACTCAAGGCCACTATGTCTACCATCAGAGCGGTGCTCCTTGATGCTGAGAAGCAAGAGAGACAGCAACTTGAGCTCAGCCACACATTACAAGACAAGCTCGGGAGGCTCAAGGAAGCCGTTTACAAAGCTGATGACTTGTTTGATGAGGTTGCTACTCTTGCCCAGTGCAAGAAGCTTATGTCTGGTAGCAGTGTGAGGAAAGAGGTACGCCTTTTCTTCTCTCGCTTTAATCAGCTCCGTTCTGCTTTCAATATGTCTCGTGAAGTTAAAAAGATCAAGGAGATATTGAATGATGTTGCTAGAGATCATCACGGCTTTGGTTCAAGACCACAGCATGGTCATGAGGTATGCGAGGTGAAAAACGAAAGGGACTCTCACTCTTTTGTACACGAGGAAGATGTTATTGTTGGGAGAGATGAAGACAAGAGGATAGTGATAGATATGTTACTAGACAGTTCTGTTGCTGAGGATGTTTCTTTTGTGACCATAGTTGGGATGGGAGGGTTGGGGAAGACAACTCTTGCCCAACTCGTGTATAATGATGAGACAATCGAAAGGGAATTTCCATTGAAGATGTGGGTTTGTGTCTTTAATGATTTTCATACCAAATTGCTTCACAAAATTCTAACATCTGTAACAAACCAAACAGATCATGGTGGCTTAGAAATGGAGCAGCTCCAGAGAAGATTGCGACAAGAACTTGAGGGGAAGAAGTATCTGCTTGTTTTGGATGATGTTTGGAATGAGGATTTTAATAAGTGGCACAAGTTGAAAATTTTGTTAATCGGAGGTGGAAGAGGTAGCCGAGTTATTGTGACCACACGCTCTAAGAGGGTAGCAGACATGGTGGGAAACCGCTATATGTTTGAATTACATGGTCTCTCAGAGAGAGACTCCTGGAATTTATTTGAGAGAATGACACTAGAAACTGGGCAAGATGAAATTGAGCCATACTTGGTCAATACTGGAAAAGAAATTGTCCAAAAGTGTGCTAATGTTCCACTTGCCATAAGGGTTGTAGGAAGTCTTCTTCGAGGCCAGGCAGAAAGTAGGTGGCGATTTTTGAAAAACACTGCCTTGGCAAACATAGAACCTGATGAGAATGACATAGTTCGTGCATTGAAGATTAGCTATTATTATCTTCCGTACCATTTGAAGAGCTGCTTCAGTTATTGTGCTGTATTCCCCAAGCATTACAAGATCAAGAAGGAGGATTTGATCAGTCTCTGGATGGCACAAGGGTTTATTGTTCCATTAGGCGGAGAGAGTCTTGAAGATGCCGGTGAGGAGTACTTCATGAATTTACTGCAAAGATGCTTCTTTCAAGATGTAGAGCGAGCTGACAATGGTGAAATTCTGACATGCAAAATGCATGATCTGATTCATGATCTCGCTAAAGAAGTAGCTGGAGCAGAAATCTTGTCATTCAGCTATAATACAAGCTATTTTGATAAGAAAACTCGGCATCTATTTGTCAATAGTACTGTTGGTCGAAAAGATTTTAGAAGATATTTGACCACAATGAAGAGAATGCGTACAATTTTGAACATAGGGTACCCCAACCCTTTAGAAAGACCTGATGTGCTGCTACCAAAAGTGAGATATTTAAGGGTACTAGATTTACATGGGGCTTCATTTCAAAAGCTACCAAACATGATAGGTGAATTGCTGCATTTAAGATATCTTGACCTCTCTTGTAATCGTAGTTTATCTGTGTTGCCCTTGTGCATTACCGAGCTTTATAACTTGCAGACATTCTTATTGCGTGGTTGTGAGTCACTAAAAGAGTTGCCGAGGGACTCCAGAAAATTAGTTAATCTTAGGTGTCTAGATATATTTGATTGTAATAGTATGACACATATGCCTCCAGGGATGAATAGTTGACCTGTCTGAATAAGCTAACTATGTTTTTAGTTGGCGGTACAAGCAGTGCTTGCTGTTTGAGGCCAGTAGGTGCTGGTGGACTTAGCGACTTAAAGTATCTCAACAATCTCACTGGAAGTATGGAAGTCAAGGTCCATAGAGGTTTAACATATGATGCAGCAGAAGCCAAGAAAGGGGGGCATCTGATCAACAAGCAAAATTTACGGGGCATAAACATATGCTGGACGCAAAAGCTTTGTGGAATGGAAAACCCCAGGTTTATTGAAGATGACAGTGAGGGTACTAATGCAGAAGCATTACTTCACGGCCTGCAACCCCACCCCAATCTAAAATTGTTTGGATTGTGGGATTATCCAGGTGTGAGGTTTCCAAGCTGGGGGAGCTCATTGATGAATCTTGAAACTTGTCTCCCGAATATTGTTGAAATTGAACTTTATGGATGTAAGAGTTTGGAGCATCTGCCATTATTGAGCCAACTTCGTTATTTGAAATCCCTTGAACTTGTTGGATTAATCAAATTGGAATACGTGGAGAGTATTTATGGAGACGAGGCACCCAAAGCATCAGTAGTGTCAAGAAAAGCAGTATCAGTAGCAGATGAGTTAGTCTTCTTTCCATCCCTTGAAAAGCTTGTTCTAGGAAATCTTCAAGAGTTGAAGGGATGGTGGAGATCATCATTGCATCTCGATGCAGACTCAGGCGACAGTGAGGCTGTACCATGTAAAAAATCATTCCCCCGATTATCTTACCTGCATATAAGGTTGTGCTGGAACCTGACAGATATCCCTCTCTGTCCAAAACTGGAAAAATTGGAGTTGAGCAGATTCAATAAAGCATTGGGTCCAATAACTAGACCAAGAAGTGCGAGGAGATGCGCTGTTGATGTAAGGTCTTCCTCTACAGAATCAAATAGGCTGTACCCTGGTGATGATTCTCCATCAGCATCAAGTACTCGACAGACGCAGCAGGAGCAACAGCAGCAGCAAATACCAGGAGGATTGAAGGAAGTTAAGATAGATAAAGCAGGGTATCTGAAATCCTTGCCCCACGAGTCTTTTCAGAGCCTTTCTCATCTGGTGGTAAGAGGTGACCATGATATGGAAAGTTTAACGGAAGAGGCAGGGGAGGTGTTCCGAAGTGACCGTCTGTCCTCTCTACACTCCCTTGTAATTTCTGACTGCTCCAAATTGAAGAGGCTATCAGGAGAGGGAGTGTGGGAGCATCTCACCGCCCTTGAGAGCCTACATCTGAAATTGCTTTCTGAGTTGGAGTTGGATGATGATTATGGAGATCTCAACACTCGAGAATGCACAACCGAGGATAGTCATGGCACTGATACTGACATTCCCTGGAAATACCTTCATCAAACTCTGCATTCCTTAGTATTATGGTACCTCCCAAAGCTGGTGAAGCTACCAAAGGGAATGAACCGCTTGACTTCCCTTCAATTCCTACAAATTACAAACTGTGACAATTTTGAAGCCCTACCATCGTGGATAGCCTGCTTCTCATGTCTCCAGTCTCTTGTAATTCGGAATTGCAAACGACTGAAATCACTGCCAGAAGAGATTTGTCACCTCAGTTCCTTACAACAACTTGATGTGCGGGGGTGTTCGCCAGTGTTAAAAGAAAGATGCCAGGAATCAACTGGTGCTGATTGGCCCAAAATCCAACACATCCCTCGCATTGATGTCTAAAGGAAAATACAAAGGTAATTATCATTCTTGCTTGTGGTTTATTTAATTTGGTCCGTTAGAAAAGAAGATTTAAGTATTGATCATTTTTCTAGATGAGCGTAGGATTCTGCAGCAACTGGGATGATAACTACTTTTTTAAGCAGACTTACGCATTATCATGCAGATGTGAGTGTCACCAGGATGACTACCTTCAAATGAGGTGTTAGCTTATGAACGTTTTGATGGCCGAAGGAGAATTGCTTCAAACAAGATCGGCAGATGTTTTCTTTGTGAAAAAATTGGTCAAGGTTGGACAAAAATGAATAAACTTCAATTCTTCATCATTGCATTAATGGGACAGGGTCTAGATATGAGAGTTAGTCTTTGGTGACCGTGCTAAAAAAACTGGGAATAAACTCTATGACGGTCTGACCTCCTATATCAGCTGTAATATTATGAACTAAAAATCGGCCTCAACCGACAAAGTTGAAGCCATATCTAATTGAATTCTTAGAGTAGTAGTTGCTGTAGATTTTTTGGTATTGATGTTTGCTAGCAAATTAAGTGATACCTCTTGCTACAAAATTACCTCTGGTATATATTTTTCCTAGACTGTAAAAACAGGGGATCTCATCTTTTGAAATTGAGCAATTGCATGTAACTTCTTATAAAGCAATTCAACTAAACATATGAAATTAAAAGAGATTCAGCATTCGTAAATCTTACCATACCATACATCTATACATATTTGTTCGTGTAACACATCAAAATTTTAAACTTCGTAATTCAAACTTTTGTATAAAATTCATCAGTGTTGCTCTCTTCATTCCATACGTATGATACGTATGGGTATGTCTGATTGAGTTATGATTTGGTGAGGTTTGCATTACATATAATGTTGGGATAGACATCCTGATCTACCTCCTTAGTTTAATTGCATTTTAATTTTAGTTAAGTGTATGTTTTATTTTCAGTTGTTAGAAGTAATTAGCTGTGTTAAAATTGATGTAATAAAATTGTAACTGTAAACCGCTGAAATGGGGAGAGCACAGCTAAAGGCAGCGGTTTCCTTAAGAACCGCTACCCATTAAATGCGCAGTAGCAGTCAGCGCAAGGCAGCATGAAGAAGCATTCAATGCGCAACGGTTTTCATGGAACCGTTACACATGAAGGGCAGCAAATGGCTGGCGACTTTTGATGTTCTCTCTTTTAGCTAGTTAGTGAATTTTAGCTAAGTAAGTTATTAAATGTAACTACTTCCTTAAGCTATATAAGGAAGTCTAGCTTGTCATTTGTACTAAGCTTATCTTGAATGAAAATTATCTATTTTGAAATCACTTTGTGTTATTTCTAAAATTAACTTGTGGACTCAAGTTACTTGAACTCGTGGACTCGAGTTTGTGAGCTTAACTTGGAGTGTTCGGAGTTAGCTTGTATTCTGGTTAGTAGAGTGAGTGTTCAACTCTAACCATACCTGTTTTGGGGTTTTTTCTGTGTCCTGCGGGAGAGTTACAATTCCGATACTGAGCTTGCTGACCGGTTGTACCTGCAAAATAACGAAACTCCGGCTGGGTGGAGTTCCGCCTCCGACGATCTAATTAGAATGCGTTCGAAGTGAATAGTGCGGAAAAGTAAAGGGTTTCTCTCTGATTTAGAGAGAATAAATGCTGTTTTGCTTTGTGTTTTTTTGTGTTTGGAATTTATGGATGTCCCATTAATGAGGTATTTTCCTCTATTTATAGGGCAGGGGAACATGCCCCTACCAATGGGGGCTTGCCACGTGTTAGCCTGGGATTGGCTCCCATTTGCCCTCTCTAGGACTGACACGTGTCAGTCTCTGATTGGACCACGTGGCTAGGGTATTTTTTACCCTAATCATTTGCCCCTCACAGATGACACGTGGCGTGCCACGTGGCATCTGTGACATGGCATGCCATGTATCTAATTTACCATATTAACTTTTGAGTTCATTTAGTTCAATACAAGTCAAAATCAAATTACATAATTGAATACAGTAGAATTCTATTTTGTGGATCCTAACTCTACTTGAGAAGCTCCTGTCGTATATAACCTAGTCAATTTAATGGAAAAATGAAAAGACCTCCATATTTAATTAAAATGTATAATAAAATCAAGTGTCAATCATAAATGAAAATTTTGTTAATTGCAACCATTTAAAATTTGTATTTTGTAAATTGCAGTCATTTAAAAAAAAATTTGCAAATTGCAGTCCAAAAGTACTAATTAATTGTAAAATGTTACCAAATTTAATTTTTTTTATCGATTTACGTGCCGAAAAATGTTCCATCAAGATTTTAGTGGTCACTTAAAAACCCGGATTGAGTTCAGAATTGACACCATAAATCAAAACATCCTATCATGTCTTCCAATTACTTGGCAAAATAGAGATCACTAAATAAATTCCTTGTTGCTCTAAAAAGTTAAAACACCAAAAATAGAATATACAGTCATCACACCATTAACCAGGATAACTCTTAGTCTTAGCCCTGCACCGTGATATGCACAGCACACACTAAAGCGAAAAAACAAATAGGGTTGTGGGTCCCGCTTGTAATAATTGAGGAAAGTGTGTCCCGTTTTTATGTCCCGTTTTACCAAACAGTGTCCCGTTATTGAATTGAGTTTGTTAATTTCTAAAATTCTAAGTTCGTCTTCCCCACTTGTACTGTAATTCCTTCTTCGTCTTCCCTACATTTTCCAAATCTTTTCTGTCAACCTGTAATTGAATTTCAGTTGTCCTGTTTGATACGAAGCTGTGGTGAATTGAGTTTGGCCTTTGGGTGATTGAATTGCATGTGTTCAGTTTAATTCAGCTGTCTTCTTCCCTATCTTCTCCTCTCCTCTTCCCTGCTGGTATGTACCTTCTTCGCCTGATCCTTAATACTCAACTTTCCTTCTTGTTTTCATGTTAATTAATAGGTCAATTTTGGGAATGTTTATATAGGGTTTGAAGGTAGATAGAGTGATCAATGGACTGGAGAGAAACTTGGGTTGGAAAAAAGTGTCTTGATTGAGTTAAATTAGATTTGGGATTTACCTCCCTTTTCTTTAGTTTGATGTAAGCTTTTGTCCTGGAGAAATAAAATTGAAGTTTAAATATTAATGAGTTGATGACTAATAGATGATAGTTGGTAGTCAAATATTAGCTAAAGTTATGTTAGTTGGAGCTTCTTTAGTAGCAACAAAGGCCTTGGCAGTAGCTGCAAAAGTGTGGTTTCACGAATGGCTTGCATTGTTTTGCTACAGATATGGTTCATAGATAGGCTAGGTTTGAGGATTTGGATGTTGACTGAGACATTGAGATTTTGGCTGGGAAATGGAGCACATGATTGTCCATATCATTGAGTTTGAGAAGTTTGAGCTCACCTTCTTTTTACCCCAATATTTATGCATGTACCTGGGCAAAGCTGGGTAGATCTAGTGCAAAAGTCCTCCTTTCTGGTTATGATTAGTGTAGAAAGAGTTGCGTATAAGTCCGATTTGACATGAACCATGTGCCTTTTTGGTCTAGGCAGGTTGATTTCACTGAGGTATGCTTTGACACACAAAAAGATGCACTGAAGCTTGAGTTGCACATATTTTTTAAACAATTATTATTTGCACCATGCTTTAATGAGATGCGCTGGTGAACAGGTGAGGGAACTTTACGTCAAATGGGGGTTTGATGCATTTGATATCGATTTTGTAGTGTCTCAACTCTATGGGTAAGTGTAAGTGACTTGGTTTTACTGTTAAATTTAATGCTCTGTCGTTCCTTGATTAAATTTCTTATTTTTTAACTTGCGTAATGTGATAATTTAGCGTTACAACTTACAAGGCATCCTGTATGTTAACCAAATTAAAGAATAGTTATGTATTGTGAAACTGATTATGGATGGGCTAAAGACTTAAAGGATTAAAGCTTTACAACGAGCATGTACTACTCTATATCAAAGTCTCAGGCCTGATTATGTGAGCGGGTTTTATCAATTCAAATCTAATGTTATCTTTGTTTAATTGGTCTATTGTGGCTTACAGTGCACCTTGTTGTTTCCACTTGCGGGATGGACCGAATCCTTATTCCATGGTCAACTGCGTCATTTGAAAGTCCTTTTATTAGAAGGTTTGAGTGAAGTGGAGTATATGGAGAGTAGTAGTATTAATAATGGAGATGATGATGAGTTGGTATTCTTTCCATCCCTTGAAAAGCTGAAGCTTGAAAACATACCAAAGTTGAAGGGATGGTGGAAGCCTTCGTCATCAGAATCAGGGGAGAATGATCGGATACCACAAGCACCAGTGCTTTCTGAGCTTTATGTATCTAAATGTCCAAATTTGACAACATTGTTTCTGGGCGCATCAATGAATCTCAAAAGTTGTCTCCCAAATCTTGTTCAAATTGAGATTCGTGATTGTAAAAGGTTGGAGCATCTTCCATTGATGAGTCAACTGCGTCACTTGAAAGTCCTTGAATTGGTTGATTTGAGTGAAGTGGAGTATGTGGAGTGTAGTAGTAGTAATAATAGTGCAGATGATGATGAGTTGGTATTCTTTCCATCCCTTGAAAGGCTGATACTTTTGGATATGCCAAAGTTGAAGGGATGGTGGAAGTCATCACCGGAATCAGAGGAGAGTGAGACACTGCAAGCACCAAACTTTCTCTTCTTGTTATAAATAGATGTCCAGAATTGACAACAGTTCCTTTGTGTCCGGGATTGAAAGAATTGGTGTTGCATGATTTTAATGAAGCGCTGGGCCCAATTATAAGGGAGACTAGTCAGCAAAAGGAGGAAGGACGACATGGAAGATTGAGGGAAGTGGACATAGATAACTTGCCATATCTTATTAATTCTCTAACAGAGACCAGAAAATGGAGGAATTGAAAACAGGAGAAGTGGGTGAGTTATTCCGAAGCGGTTGGCTGTCCTCTCTTCGCTCCCTTGCAATTGACAAATGCAATAAATTGAAGAGTATATCAGGACGAGGAGTGTGGGACCAATTCACTGCCTTGGAGAGTCTATCACTGAGATCTCTTGTTGAGTTGGAATTGGAGGATGAAGATGATGTCATCAACAACAAAAGCACAGAAGAAGGATGCATTAATAATAATAATGAAGGAAGTGACGCAGAGATGCCATGGAGATACCTTGCTCCCACTCTCCGTTCCTTGGTTTTAGATAGTCTACCAAAGGTGGTGAAGCTGCCAAGGGGGATTGGATGCTTATCATCTCTCCAATCACTGCACATTTGGAGCTGTGAAAATTTGGAAACAATGCCAGAAGAGATGCGCCACCTCACCTCCTTAACCAAACTTCATATACGGGGATGTAGCACAGAGTTAATAAATGAATGCAGGGAAAAGAATGGTGCTAACTGGTCCAATATCCAACATATCCCCAACATAGGTATGAAAGATAAAATAGGGATTATTACTATTATTATTGTTGTCTTTTCACTTTTATTTTTCCAACTTTTTTAAAGAATGGATTGCTTGCTGGCTTGCTTATCATCTCTCTAACACCTTTTAAATATTTGCTCCAGATTTAGTCTAAAATCAGCGCCCGAAGAATTCATTTACTCAATGTTCGTTTATATATAACTCCACTGGTTAAAGGTAATGTCTACCCATATTCAATTTTTGGGTTAATAGCATATGATGCCTTGTCAATTATCATGTTAGTATTACCATTTTAGTAGTTTTGGTCACGCAAACACCAAAAGTTTCACTATTTTTACTGTTGACTATTGTAATTAATACAACCATTTTTTCATGATTAATCTTCTAATAGAAGTGATAAATTGTATAGATGTATACCCTTGTACATAAAACTAGGTAGATGATTAGATCGAATTAGAATATACCTTAAAATTCAGACTATGTTAGACCAGATTTCTTATGGTCTAATATCTGAAATTTCAGATATATTTCTTATGGTCTAATAACTATGTTAGACCAGATTTCTTATGATCGATATAATGAAGCTTATGCTTGCTGGTTACCAGAATACGGATTATATTATATGTGTGGGCTTTGGCTGTCTAGTTTAATTTCACCATATATAGGTGCTTGTGTATATACGTGTTTATTTCAGATTTTGTGCAAACATAATATCAATGAATCAAGGGGGGATGGATATTACCTCATTTTTGTTAATATTGGCATTAGATTCTTATTGGCACAATCTATCTTGACAACACACATTCATACAACCCTTAATATTAACACCTTAATGAAAAGTACAAGTTGCAAGCTGATTGCTGCTGTAAGTATACTCTGCTATTTAATTTTTACATCTATACCTTTGGAAAATTGGCATGTTTTGTTTTTAATGATGGTCAACCATATTTTTCTATGAGATGTGCACATCCTATTGTTATTAACAAGGTTGATAATTAATATGTATATCACTACTGATTTTGCTAGATGATGCATACTCCTCCTGATGATATCTGCCATTTTTTCTAGTTTGATTTAGTTCATTAGTGTGCGTTGAAATTAAATGTCCTGGTCCAGTCCTGTGGCTCAATCCATGGAACTTTAATACATAGTTATATTGTTCAACCTCAAAAGTAGGTTCTGATGCTGCTTGCTTCATATATCATACTGTCATGATTTTTCTAGCTGACAGGATTCATATACTGTAGAATAGGAGTTTTGTCGAATTTCTACTAAACCAGGATTGTTGCTTAAATTGCAATTAAAGAGTAGCTTAAATGGGATGAGAGCATAACAAGGGAAGGATGATTCTTGGATACCAATCACTGGGATCTCCAGTTTGTGAGATTCGATGCTGCTAGTTCTAGCACTGCAGCTCTACCATTGATCCACTTATCTAGTATCTATTTCACATGGGCTGAAAGGTTTTAGAGCAGGGAAGGAGAAGGTAACTATCTGCACTATGAAGTAATTGAGTTGAAGCTATATTTTACGGTTTCTGCATTATGCAGCGTGTGAATGTTGTATTCCCACACTAATTCATAGTAAAAGGTAATGGCCTTGATGATTGCCAATTTATATCTGGCTAGTAAATTTCTTGTTACTCAGTAGTAAACCTTGACAAAGTTTCTTGCATCTATTGTTCTTCCATCAGTGCTATATAAAACATCTTAGGCCTTGTCATTTAGCGAACATTTCTATGTACAGAGGATCGTTATTTCTCTTTAAAACCATTTGTGGAGGGTGTATCAAAAGTAAAATATTTAAGGGTATTACGTTTAAATCATTGTTATGGATTGGAAGAGTTGCCGAGCAGGATAGGTGAATTGGTGCATCTAAGGTATCTTGACCTTTCAGACAGTATGGGTCTATGTGTATTGCCCTCCTCCATCACGAAGCTTTTTAACCTGCAAACATTGGATTTATGTGGGTGTTCGTATCTAAAAAGCTTTTTAACCTGTCCTCTCTTCGCTCCCTTGAAATTAACAAATGCGATATTTTGAAGAGTATATCAGGACGAGGAGTGTGGGACCAATTCACTGCCTTGGAGAGTCTATCATTGAGTTGTCTTGATGAGTTGGAATTGGGGGATGAAGATGATGTCATCAACAACAAAAGCACAGAAGAAGGATGCATTAATAATAATAATAATGAAGGAAGTGACGCAGAGATGCCATGGAGATACCTTGCTCCCACTCTCCGTTCCTTGAAATTAGTTTATCTCACAAAGGTGGTGAAGCTGCCAAGGGGGATTGGATGCTTATCATCTCTCCATTCCCTTAATATTAGGTTTTGTCAAAAATTGAAAAAAATGCCAAAAGAGATGCGCCACCTCACCTCCTTAGCTCAACTTGAACTAAGGGGACGTAGCACAGAGTTAATAAATGAATGCAGGAAAAAGAATGGTGCTAACTGGTCCAATATCCAACATATCCCCAACATTATCTACCAAGGTACTCCGTTTGAAAGAAGAATATGGGTTATTATTATTGTCTTTTCACTTATATTTTGCAACTACTTTAATGAATGGATTGCCTGCTTATCATTTCTCTAATACCATCTTAACCAAACTTGATATAGGTGGATCTAGCTCAGAGCTAAACAATGGTTTATGCTGCTCGATTTATTATGGTAATGTTTGCTTATATACGAGAAGGGTGCTAAATTGAAAAGGCATGTGAAAGATTTTACTTGCATTTACTTATAAAAATTTATATTAAATGTGCATGCATGTATTTTGACTGCAAATTAGTTTTACTCAATTATTATGTGCGTAATTATTTCAAAAGAATATGCATGATTTTTTGTTATTTTTTGTTCGGAATAAAATTAGAGCACATTATTTAGGATCCTTGAGAATATATCCCGGCTAAATTAGTCTAGACAAGCACATTGTATTTATTCCTTGCGTATTCAGCACAATATTAAATTCTCCGGGGTTGAAATTCCTTATCTTGAGAGGTGTTTGTTCATCTGACTGCTAAAATATTGATTTGTTAACTTGCCTTTCTTATTACAAAGAAATGATACAGGTATGTAGCCAATGTAGGGTGCTGATACATTAATGGCCATTCCACAAAGTTCTATGTTATATTTCTTATATATGTGGGTTTTCTGCTTCTCTTACTAGGTCGATGTTGTAAAGAGGGACCTTCTGAAGAGCATTAACAGTCTTTGAAGCTGCTATTGCTACGGATGAAGGAACTACCAACCGAAGCAGAAAAATGCTCAAAGTAAAATAAATCAAGTGATCTGTTTTGCTGTCTTTTTTTGGCCTTCTGAAGGTATGTAGCTGGGTTAATACTTAATAGAGAGATACTAGAAAATGGAAAACATGGAATGCAGGTTATAGTTGTTTTCTTGTTTTTTTTTTGCTCGTCTTATTTCTTTATAGGCGCTTGCTGTATGTTTCGAGCTTTTCTTCAGATTTCATGCAAATAGAATATCAATGAAGAAACCTAATATTTAGCGTGCAATGCATTAAGAAGTATCTCATCAAATTATGTTGACAGCACGAACCTTAATATTCACTCCTTGATGGAGAGTTGAAATTGCTAATTAATTGCTGCAAGTACTATGTAAATTCTGATTTAACACATTAGTATATTTCATCAGCATTGCTATAGTTCTTTTCTTTGGATCCACATTCTTAGCTTATTGATAAGTCTATTTGAAGTATTATAGTTCATTTGAACTGAATTATCGGAAGCCCTCTCTTAGGTTCATGTTTTGCTTACATGTCAGAGGCAGAGTACTGATAATACATCAGAATCTCAACATCTTTTCTTTGACTTCAGGTCTCGTGAGTTTAGTGGTGAATTCATATGGATGCTTCGATTACAGAAAACAAATGGTGCTACATGCTCTAGGTGCCAAGGTGGGATGAGTAGCAGACTTGTAGTGACTACTCGCTCAAGAGGTCGTCGTCGGAAGTCTGCTTCAAAATCAAGGTGAAATCAGGTGGCAATATTTGAAAAACAGTTACTCAGTAATTTAAACAAGATGAGAACAGGATAGTATCTGTGTTGAAGATGAGTTATGTAAGACAGATGCATGATTAGATTCATGATGTTGTTAAAAAAGTAACAAGAATTGTGTACATTATATTTAGTTAGCATTCTGGAATATAAAATTTTCGTCCATTCTTTAACCTAGATGAAAAGGTTGTGTACAATTTTACTGATGTATCCCCTTCTATCATGCTTGGTTGAACATATCCTAAAATTTAGATGTTTAAGAACACGGAGTACCATATTTGATTTGATTTTGGAAAAGTTGCCAAGGTGAAATGGTGCATTTATAATACCTTGACTTTTCGGTTATAATGATGAGCTAAGTTCTTCCCATGTCCATTACCCAACTTTATTGACCAATTTATTTGGGGTTTAAGTCAACCGTAGTCTTTCCTTACGATAAAAGATCATGAGCTATTGTTCAAGGTACTCTTATATCACAACCTGACTAAGTCACCTAGACCATCCCACCCTATCGTGCCGCCTATTACCTTCCTTCAGTCAGTTTCAAAGGTTTCTATTCAACCTATTGAGTTCTTGGATCCTTTGTACTATCCCATTCCCTCACTAATCTGCTTTTGTAGTGCTTTAAAGTTTAAACAACAAAAGTAAGTTGTGTACTTTAAATGGATACAATCCAGCACAAAAGAAGCGTATTTACATCTTGCATGTTACAAGTGTTGGAGCAACAGACATAGATTTGTTATCCCAAAGGGGCTTGAATTTGCATCTTACAGTATACAGTATATCACTTGTATGGGTCAACAGTATCTGGTTCTATACTTATGAATGGCTCCATGAGGTTCTAAATCATATCCTGGTTAATTTGCTTCCTTCATATCTAGAGGTGGCCAGTGGGCCGGTTTGGACCCAGCCAACTCTAACCCGCATGGCTAGTTGGTCACGTGGGTCCTACCCAGTTTTAACCCGGTACCAACCCAGCACAGCCCGGGTTTAGCTTGGGTTGTATCGTGGGTCCAAAATTTTCGACTGGGATTAAGTGACAGAAAATTGTAAAAGACTGAGATTATTTTTCGATGTGGATTAATTAATAGTGGTATTAGTGTGCCAACAACCAAGAGCTGGTAGTGTGTTTTTACATGTACTCCTAATGGTAAGAACAACTTTAGCCAAAAGAATAAAAAAACTTATTCATTTCAAATTTTATTTTCATAATATCAAACTTTATACAGTAATTTATTTTGATGCAAACGATGGTATATTAATTGTCATAGTTTTGCACAAAGTGAAAATAAGGAAATCTTTAAAGAACAAAAATCATTTCAAATATCTTTTTATTAAGCATATGACCAAATAAGTGAGCCTTCTTACTCTTGGATTTTTGAACCATACATTACACAATATGTATCTTTAACCTACAATATTCTACTAAATTTACAATATAGATGTGTAATTTCCATTTTCCAAGCATACGGACAAATTGAATCCATGTCATCTAAGTAAATCTAAGACAATGTCATCTAAGTAAATCTAAGACAAGTCCAAGAAACCATCAAACCAAACGATTTATCAGCAGTAATTCACAGATTTTGTTGAATGGCAGAATTATTACTCAATTAGTAATTCTAATATCCCAATACATATGAATATTACCACATTCAGACAAATGCAGCAAGAAAAATCAAATACCCTTCTAACTTTCTAAGAGTTCTAACATCAAATCATATTGTTCGCCTGTTAGAAACTGCCTGACCTAGCTGAGGCAACCAACAACACGTAGCAAGAATGCAACGATATTTTTCTGGGTTTTCTTCACTAAGACAACTAAATACTAACCAGTTTGATAAACTTATACAAGCTACAACACAAACTCAACCTTCAAAGTGGAGACTTGAAAAGGCAATTTGACAGTAATAAACTGGTAAACAAACTAACAGATTAGATTCCGCTCACATACTAGTTCCTAAGTTAAAGCGAGATTCAATAAAGAACAACTTCAGAATCAGCAACAAGCATAGACTACATCATGATGTGAGAAAATACCAAGGGCATGCAAGACACACTTTTGCACCTCAAATAAATACTCTTGCTTTTGGCCGTACACAACTAAATCTGTATAAAATAAAGATGTGCTCAAAATCAAACAGCTCTACTGGCACTCTGGCAGTCGGGAAAACCTCGAGCCAGGAACAGCTACATGATGGTCAAAACAAACAACAGTTCTATCTTAGATAGCCCGACCCAAACCCAACTACAGGCCACCAACAGCCACCAAAAAGCTTTTCAGCAAAGCTACGACCAAGCAACACGAAAATCTCAAACTACAGGCAGAACTCCGCAACTGCTTGACAGCTACAATCATGAGCCATGAGCTATACAATTAAGCAACAGCAAGACAATAGTCAAAAACTAATAAACAATAGGCTGTTTAGTTGGAAGAAGCATTATGAGCATTATGAAAACAGGTACAAACCATTGGAAGAAGCAGGACCAACAGCACAGCTACACACCCATTCATCTCATTGAATCTTGTTTTCTTATGCTATGACCAATATAATTCATTAAGAACGGAATTTTCAAAATCAGCAAAATTGAAAACACAGGATCACATATGTAAACAAGTGACTGATCTGTAAATCTCACCAACTAGCAGGATTTTATAACAATAAGGTCAAGTTGCAACAGCACCAGTCTTTCCCTCATAAAGGCCCATAGACCATATAAAACAGCAATCAGAAAGTATCAGCTCGGCAGCCGGTATGTTGATTGTCGCTATCAACATAAAGAATTGCAGCATCCATCAAACAATCACAAACGCCATCAGCGTCACCAACATCACATCATTCATCTTATCAAACTTCCACAATTCTTCTCAATCTCAGCTAAAAGATCACATGTGATAACATTTAGTCAAAATCATACAATTCATAATGTTTGACAAGAAGCATGAAAATCCAGGACACATAATGACCATAAAACAGATGGTGATGAAAGACAAATCACATCTACGTTTTCAAATAGCTAGCACAGACTCAACATTTACCATCAGAAAGATCCAAAAGTATATTGAAGCAAACCCACAGCGCAGGGTGCAAATACATCATAGCCATAAACGTTTCCAGTTTTCCACTCCTATCCAAAAGCCTAACTCAATACTCCAAGCTACGGATGCACAAAATCATTCTACATCATCAAGTGACCTCTAGAGTTGTTCATCTGCAACAAATCACTGCTCCAGTTTTCAGCTGAGTTCACGCCTGCCAATTCCAAGACACCACCTAATAAGATATTTGGACCTCAAGTGGGAGAACTTAGATAAGCTCAATAACTTAGCTCAACTGATTTTTGCGGAGAAGGGCTCAAGAGCCTCCAGCTCCATTATGTGGAGAAACAGCCTGTGGAGATGCCGAACGGCAAGGGACTGCTGCACGTTCATCAGGGCTGTGCTTCACTGGACTACGACTCCTTGAACGAGATGGACTACGAGGTGAAGCACTTCGCCGTGGTGAAATATTTCTACTTGGACTCCAACTTCGACTTGGAGAGGCACTGAACAAGTCAACAAAATTTGTACTTAGATGACAGCAGCATGTGTGAATAAGTTATACAGAAATGAGAGGTAGCAAGTCTAGCAACCTTTCAGCTGATATGCTTCGATAGCATCTGTCATCATCATAGCGGTCTCGTCCCCGACTTCTATATTTTTCAGGAGTGTAACTGCGACTCCTACTTCGGCGACGATAATCTCTGTCCCTTCCACGATACCTGTCACGATCATACCTGTCCAAGCTTCTACTACGACTTCTTCTGGAATATGCCCTATCTCTATCGTAATCATCTCGGTACCTAAAGACAACATCGGTGGCAATCATGTATTGGTGACAATTATTTAATTACCATGCAAATGCTGATAACAGTATTTGCAAATACAAACAACAAAAAAAAGTGACAGCAAAACAATGCTCTGGCAACAACTGAGAAATGTATCCAACATGGAAATAATGAAGCTAAAGTATGTCTAATAGGGTGACAGAGTGCTTCAAGTAAGCAAGGATCAGCTGCCCAAATGGTGTCCAGGTGCTTTAATATGAACACCTCTTCAAATTTAGATAAATTTTGAGCACAAAGTAAACATCAGATATGCATGTGTTCCAATTTGTGAGCTTCTTCCATGGAATCGTGGATTACATATAACTTCACATGATAAATCCTAAAAGGTGGCCAATAACAAAACAGGAAAACCATACCTCCGCCTTGGACTTCGGACCTTGGAAATAGACTCAACGATCCTTCCTTTTTGACTGAAATACAACATCAATAAACCATTATTTTATTAAAATAAAAATGAAAATCAGAGAAGGAAAGGACAGTCAAGCCACAGAGAGCACAAAGCCAAAATCAAATTGAACAAGCTACAGTAGCTAGGAGACCAATCTATTTGCATGCCAATCAATATTAAGATCTCAAAAATTCAAATGGTAAATAAATAAAAGACAACATAATACAAAAGAAATATACAAAAAAGGAATACACAAGCAGCAAACAACACGAATAACCATCATGTGGCTTTGGCTTATACAACAAAATTGAAAAAAAAAAAAAAAAAAAAAGCTGGCCAAATACATCTCTGCCACTAAATGTCAAAATAAAATATGTGTGTGTTTGGAGAGGAGGGAGGTAATTGAGCTTGGTTAAATGTATCTTCACAAGTAGTTTAGGACACAAAAGCTTTTGAACCCTCGTTCATCTAGAACTCACAACACCCTCCCCCAAATCAATTAATGTAATTATCAAAGATCAGAACATTAAGCAAAGCAAAGATAAATATTGAATTATGTCAAAACTTCCCTAAAATGCAGGTTCTATGTCCCCCCATTCAATGCATGCCTGAAAATTAATCTTACTTGGATTAAGCAAGGACCTTGATCACATTCCATTTAATTTGCATTCTAATGGCATTCACAGCGTTAGGTTCATTAAAATTCTTACAAATTTTCCAAGAGATTTACATTTTAACAAATACTATTTCAGAGGATGCGTCCAATAGAAGCAGATATCAGAATATACCAATGTTAGACAGGAATCTTTTTCATTACATTCATCATTAAATCATTTTCATCATCAATTGTCATGTTCATTGCTTACCTGCTCACTCTTTATCCTCTAGAAAACCACTCAAACCTAATTTTTCTGGCATATAACTTCAATATTACTTTACCTTAATCATTTTTCACTCCATATCATCTTATAAATCGAAACTGACATCTTGCTCAAGTTCTGTACCTTCTGGTATTGAATACAAAGAGAGGGATCATCAGCATTAAGACATTTTATAGGTCTTTGATGAAGGGTGTAGGAGAGTTTTAATAGGTCCGACCAAAGGCAAAGATACATCCTCTGTGGAAGAAACCCACCTGAATGCTTATACTGTCTTAAGTCATTCTAGTGCATGTCAATCTTACACAAAACACATTACAGCTTTCGAAAATGAACCTAGCCTCATTTATTATACGCTAGGAAGCACCCAAAACCAAATATAAGCTAGACATATACACATATACTACAATATGTATAAGCCTGTTGATTACAAATAACTAATACTTCGCACACATATACGAGTATTATTTTAGTACAAAAAACACACAACTGGCGGAAAAAAAATAATAGGCCAAAAACCACAATATATTACACAATGAACACCCAAACATCTTAGCAATTCGAGACACGTTAAAATAACAGTAAAACTTACATTTTCTCTGCATTTGGACCATATTTTGCGAATTGGACAGCTATTTCTCTACCATCCACAACCCTTCCTACGAGAAAACCATGGATAAAATCAACAACATTACTCCCCAATTATCAAATTACACAATTCTAATATACAATTCAATTTACTATACTTCGTACAACAATGTAGCAAGAAAAGGCAAATACCATCTAGCCTATCCACAGCCTTCTGAGCTTCATCAGCATACTTGTATCGAACAAAGGCGAAACCACGGGATTCTCCAGTCCTAATATCATCCATTAATTCAATAATGAAAGATGAAGAAACAAATTAACTAATTAATCAATCAACCAAGGAAGAAAATCCTCACACCTTCGATCACGAGGAATAAAGATGTCGACAACCTTGCCATACTTATCAAACAACGGAAACAAATCATCGGGTGTAGTTCCTGCTCCAATCAAAATCAACAATATTAACAAATCCTCAAAACAAAAAGAACGAAAAAAATTGTTCTATTTCAATAAATTCTCAATAAAAAATTGCTTTACATCAACAAATTCTAAAGAAAAATGTCTAAATTCAACAAATTAATCAAAAAAGTAAAAAAAATAGGTTTTCAAAAAAAAAAAAAAGGGAGATAGAAGAACTTACGGAAAGTGATGTTGAGGACGAGAAGAGAGTAAGTATCGGCGATATCAGGAGGACCAGTTCTTCCGAAGTGAGACATCGTTTAATCTCTCTTCTTTCAGGTTGAAGATTATATGAAATTGGGGAATTAGGGATTTTCAGATTTTGGTATTCTGATGATTTAAGGGATTGTTTTGTTACGTAAATTGGTCACTCTTTGTAGAACATTCTTGAAGAACCTCAGGTTCTTCTTAGGTTTATTGGGTGGACTTTATTTGGGTTTTTCTGAGTACCTAAAATACCCCCAGGACGAGATAACTTCGTATTAAAGTCCAGGACAATATTGTCCATCACAATTTCCAAGTAGTGTTGGCCTATTGGGTGGAGTATTTGGGTTAACCATCAGCCATCAGTCTCTGGCTCAATGGTATCAAAGTCCGATGATCAGTCAATTAGTCCTTCCGTTCTTATTTGTAGGTTTTGAAAAATTTGCATGTTAACTGAATAAAAACAAAATATTATTTTGTTCAAAAAAATAAAAAAAATATCCTAATATTGATTAGGAAATATATCAGCTATGAGCTTTTTTTTTTGTCAACTTACAGATTCAGGGCTTGTTTAGTTCACCTTAATTTTACTGATGTGATTATCTGATTTGACCAAACATTAACCTTAAGTATATGATAATCTATTAGTAAAAAATATATCAAGTGGTGTCATGTTAAATTCGTAATAATGTGTATTTTATTAATATGTAATTTTCATAATTTTTTTCATTACGAAATTAAAGATATTTAGCAATAAAAATTTGCACATAAAACGATGATTTTATCTAAACTTATTTTTTCTGATATAATCTGAACTTAAATTAGTAAAAATAAGTTGAACTAAATAAGGCCTTACAATAGGAGTATTTCAGATTACTTCTCCCTTTCTTAGCTAGTTCACCATTCCAAGTAGTGCAAATATGTCCATGAAATCGACTAGTTTTCAATTTCAGCCAAGTTTTATACTCCCTTCTTTATCTTTTCTTCTTTCATTCTTTTTTTTTTTTTTTTTTGCTGGTGTAAACAACACAAAGACATACTACGGAGTATTCAATATTCAACCCCGCACTCCCTAAAATAAAATCATCAATCAAGTCCATTACACGAGAATTCTCATACAAATAGGGGGGGAAACAAAGAAACAAACAATTCAGAGAAATTCCATAAGCAACTTATCTTCCAAATGTAAATTATTACAAAGATCAAACTGTAGAAGAGCACCTGTATAATAATTAAGGAAAAAAAAAGGGGGTCAACAAACAACAGTACATCTGAGTTTAAACTAGCTTGTAGCTTTCCCAGCAACCCGCTGGGCAATCCATCCCAATCCATCATACAACCCATCACCGGTAAGGGCAGAACAAGCTTGGATATGCCAATCGTGATTCTTTATGCTGTGGAGGGATAGAGCATCCGTAATCTCTGCAGGAGTCATAGCATCCTTCAGATCCTGTTTATTGGCAAAGACCAGCACAACAGCTTGTTGTAGATCCTCGTTAGGAAGCAATCTGAAGAGCTCATCTTTCATAATTGAAATCCTGGCCCTATCCGTGCTATCTATAACAACAATGACAGCATGTGTTCCTCGATAATATGTGGTCCATGATGTCCTCAGTCTATCCTGCCCACCTAGATCCCAAACCTCGAATCGAATATTTTTGTAGACAAGCTCTTCAACATTGCTACCCACCGTAGGGTGTGTTGAAACCACATCTCCTAAATGCAATTTATAAAGGGTGGTTGTCTTTCCAGCATTATCAAGACCAACGATCACTATCTTATATTCCTTAGCTGGGAATAACATAAACCAAAATCTTGACATAAAAGCCCCCATTACCAACCTGTATTATATAAATTCACTACATCAGAAACAACATCATTTGCTAAAATACAACTGATTGAAGAAAAATAATTATCTTAAAGCGCAACCAAATTTCAAAACATAAAACATAACAGAACCTCTAAACTAATGAACCTTGGAACTAATTAACTACCACTTCCAGCGACATCAGTAAGCATGATGTCTATACCAGAGGGTTAATGAAATTCACCATGTAGCCAATATTTCAAAAACACGAACAGCAGAGGTTTGATACATACGAGTGCCATGACTTCATAACCCAAGGTCTTGGCCCCAATTTCATATATGACTATATGTTTACATAATCTTAGTAAACTCCTTAATTAAAAGGTAAATTGCACAAGCAATATCAAAGTTCTTAATTTACTTGAGAATTTGTTATGTGGTTCTAGCTAGGGAGAGCAGCAATACTGAGGAATGGTGGCCTGATGGGATAGTGGACCCCAACATCAAGACAGCTAAATCTCTTTCTACTTTCTTGCTAGGTAGGACTAGGGCTCCTCTTTGATGCCTATCTCAGGCCCACAAGGCCACATTACAAAGAGGGATGTGAGGACTCCATAGCAAAAGTTCTGAATAGGCAATAGCCAGACCTACTAAGGACCTTATGGTTGGAGGTGTCCCTAAGAAGATTGCATTTAGACAAATAGACAGAGCTTGCAGCTGAAGCAGGAGGAAGTTATTGCTCAATGAGCTAAGCCAGTGACAGAGCTAAATGTTGAAGTATATCGAATTAACACTGAAAATTACAGCAACCAGCCTTAGACTCTGTAGTCCTACCAAGGTGAGTCCTCTAATTCAATGGAGATGATCTAGAGAGATCGGTAATGCTAATCCAAACAGTTCCTTTCCTTTACAATACTGGAGAATTGGAGATGATCACAGATTCACAGGTGCAGCTAGAACCTACAAAAACTTCCAAATCCCTACAATGGCACCAGACCCTGTCAAACACTGATCCAAATCTCCAATTGCCTTAACCTGGAGAAACCATAGGACAGAGTGGCAGACACCCCCTTGGTGTCTAGTCAACTAGCACAAAGAAGATAGCAGTTCGCACAGCAATACTATTTTTCGAAACTTATACTTCGTATAAAATTAAGGCAGTGCATGAGGATGATTTAATAGCCAGAATTGAAATTAAAAAGACAGTTTCCATGGCTTAAAGTAATTAGTTAAAATAAAAATTCAAGTTTACAACAATATCAAGATGTAAAAAACCAGTTATTGAGCACGGTAAACTTCCCCAGACCCTTATATTTTTTGAGCGGGTTGAATGAAATATCATATGTCCCCCATCATAGTGTTCAACCCAAAACCACTATATGAGGCTTACATCTTCACAAAGCTGCATGAACTCATGAAGCCACTATAAAACTCCTTTGTTAGAGCCAATCCACCAGCAGAACTCTTTGAACTCCAGATCACCACATTTACAGTGTGTTTGGTTAGCAATTATGGAGAGTAAGGTGAGGGAAGAAAAGGGAGGAAGGAGATTGGGGGGGTATGGTGGTATGCTTGAATTTTCTACTAATCTTTCTAATGGAGGATGGATTTGATTCATTAAAAAAGGGAAGTAAAATGCATTCCTCCAATAAATCCACATCCAAATAAAGTAAAATAGATCCTAGATTTTCTCCCCCATCCATCCCTCCGAATTCCTTCAATTTAAACACATTGTAACTACACACAAGAGTCATTTTGGCGAGATTCATAAAATTCAAACCTTCTAAAGGTTCACACTCCATTTAATCAACCCACATCTACAAAATCTTCATGGTCACACTGATCACCTCAAAATAAATGAGGAAAAGGCTCAATAGGATACACGACTGGATGACAAAAAAGGTCCTAGCAAAATGGCAGCCATATGAATCAGAAACACTACTTAAAAGGAGTGGGGGTGAACTTTCACGCAAGTTTTCTTTCTTAAAAGCAAGATTAAGACATGGCAGTAATAGTAGATTCATTTTGGTGATCTAAAGTAAAGATTACTCCCCTAACTCTCACCGCACGCAAGGGGGGTGGGGGGTGGGACTATTGGACTAATTGTAGGCTAATCTGTTCAGTAAGTTGGATTTGAGGTCACTTAAACCAGATAAAAATGAAATGATGACATTCAGAAAGCTGTATTAGTGCACAATATAGTTTATCGGTAAAAAAGCCAATAGTGCAACTAGAAAATATATGAATATATGAATACAAATTACCCTTCATGTAGTATTCAGAGACTGACTGCCTTCAACCTAAGACAATAAAAGCCATTCAATATTGGCCATTACCTAAGTTCCTCAGCAATCAGTTTATGATGACAAGGAAAGTTCTGCTTCGAAACCCCTTCAACGTATCATAGTTCAAAACTTGCATTTATTCGATTTCACGTGTCATGGCGATTGTATTCTCAAAGCCTAAAATCATGATACCAAGACATACTAACTACGGCTGTAATATTCATGCCTTAATTGATGATGTAAACATAATTGTTGGATCTGCCAACACGAAACAAGAGATCAATGTATGCAGCCAGACTGCCGGGACACGACAACAGCCACAAGGGTCATCAAGCATTGTCTATCGTACATGATACACCAACTATTACTTGAATACTGTAATACTTGCAACAATTGAGGAATAATTTTTTGATCACGCAATAAAACAGAAATACGGGGTAATAATCATATCAAGAGCATCAAAGGGTAAATGACGGAATCACATAAATTGAAATTTCCAAGTTGACAATGATGATAGAAACAAACCTAGAATCACTCCAACTTTGAATTAGGGTTAGCTGGTTAATCGACCACCAAATTGCCCGTATCTGAAAATTCAACCAAAAACCAAAAAAACACCCAAAAAAATTATACTACCGATCTGAAACCAAACCACAAATTTAATTCAAATTGATCCAAAATTTGATCATATAATATCAAGATTAACAGTTTAAAAACTAACAATTATCATAGTAAATAAATAATTGATGGTGGAATAAAATTAAACACTTACATCGTTGAGGTTGTTGCCCAGAAACCAAATACAGATAATTGTAGATTACCCGTGAGAGAAAAATCGAACGAAAAAGATCGAAAATTCTGAGTGAATTACAGGAGTAATGGCGCTGTATAAAGATATGAAGAGGAAAGAGATAATGGGAGTGTTGAAGGAGAAGTTCTTTTAGAACAATATTAATAAGAATTAATCCACAATTCTTTACTACTTTCTTGCATTAACCTCGACTTTGGATTAATTTTAGGGGTCGTTTGGTTTGCTGGAATAGGGAAAGGGAATGGGAATGATTTCCTTTGTTAGTGTTTGTTTTCACAATTTTGTCATTCCCATTCCCCCTTTTATTTTGGGTTTATCCAAAAGTCTTCTAGACTCATTCCTCAACCCCCCTACCTTTCCCATTCCATTCCCCAACCACCACCATACCCCATCAGCTTTTTGCTGCTCGCCGGAACTTGTTGTTGCTCGCCGGAACTTGCTTCACCTTGCCGGATGTTCGCCGGCCTTCCCTAGACCCTCGCCGCCCTTCGCCGCCCTTCCTCCCACTCGGAAAACCTTCCCCCGACCCTCGTGTAACCCTAAAAAACCCTCCCCTCCACCGGAACAACCAGCCACACCTCACCAGGTCGAAGGAGGGGCAGCGAACAACCGTCGGAATTCCGCACAAACCATCGGTGTTGCTGGGGAAGTTCAATAGTTACGTTTTGGTCAGGTTTCGGTCGGGATTTCTAAGGTCGAGGACGAGAAGGGTTCCGTTGTGGATTTCTGTTCGACAGACCTCACCAGGTCGGGGGAGGGGCGGCGAAGGTCGGAAGAGTGGCGGCTGGTTCCGGTGTGGTGTTAGTCAAGCGGTGTGGTGGCTGGAGAAGGTGGAAACTAATGAAGGAAGGGGTGCAATGGTTGTGCTGTGGTGGTTCTATGGTGGTTTTTCCATTCCCTCAAATCCTTCCAAGTTCATTCCCCACCCCCCCCCCAAGGTATTTCCATTCCATTTCTAGGCCACCACCACACCACCATACCACCACCCTCCTACCTACACACATCACCGGAAAACCGCACCACCACACCACCACCTACCCACGTCGCGCCTCCCCCACCCCTAGCCGGCCCTCCCCTCCACCACCTACCCCTCGCCGGCTATCCCTCGAAGACATTCCCTAATCCTGGCCATCCCCTCGTCACACCGTCTAATACCTAACCCTTCGCCGGAACTCGCCGCCCTTCCCTAATCCCTTATTGCCCCTCGCCGCCCCCTGGAACCCTCTTCCAAACTGCGAAAAAGAGCGAGACCAAGAACGCCCACTCACGTACCTTTGAAATCCTAGCGAAGAAAGAGCGAGAGGCGAGCTCAGTTCTGGCAAGGGGTTAGGGATGGGCGGCGACGGACCTTCCCTCCCCGAAACCCACTTCCAAGCTGCGAAAAAAGAGCAGTGACGGACCTTCAAAACCCTAGCAAAGAAAGAGCGAGAGGCGAGTTCCGGCGAGGGGTTAGGGATGGGCGACGAGTTTCGGCGAAGGGTTAGGGATGGGCAGCGAGGTGGTGAGGTGGCCGGTAAAAGTGGGAAATGAAGAAAAATGGGGTTGTGTGGTGGTGGTGGTGGTGTAGTGGTTGTGATTCCATTGTATTTTTTACAACAAACAACATACTACATCTAAAGAATTTTCATTTCATTCCCATTGTTCATTCCATTCCGTTTACCCTGTGCAAACCAAACGACCCACATTATTGGATTCAGTTTGTTATCTTTGCGACTCTTGTGAGGTTTTTTTTTACTTTTTTTTTTTGGGTATTTGTCGAGTTATGATTTATAGATATACTGTCTCGAAACGAATCTATAACTATTACTAAAATAGAAACCGCTGACATCATTCCCTTCTTAAATTGTACACATGTCATGCTCCCATAAAAAAATTTCCCGCCTAAATGTATTGATGACATCATTTTAATAGTTGTTTTTTCTTTTGTGCTAAATCCTTCCATCTATTATGCCTTGAAAATAGAACTATTCCCATTCCACCCAACTATTGAAAACCCTTATTGCTTTTCTTCTTTCTCAATTACGTTGTTTTGTTGCCTTTTTCTTATTTCAATATTTAAATTCTCTCTCTCTCTCTCTCTCTCTCTCTTGTTTTTTTTAATGTGTGTAATTATTGATTCTTTTGTTTTATAATTTTGATTAATATTCAATGTAATACAATTGTTTTATTTTAAAAAGTATTTCAATTCATTGTAAAAAATTATGATAGTTTTAAATTTGTTTTTTTTTTTTGAAGGAATGGTTTTAAATTTGTAATTATTAATCAATTTGTGTTCTTTTTATTAAACCGTACATCGTACGGGAGCTAAACTAGTTGCACATAATATACGATATGATATGTAATGACAATTGAAAGATTAATAATATAGATATGGATTTTTTTAAAAATGTAACGGGGTAACTCATTTGCTTCTAAATAAGTGTGTCATTGTACTGTGTCACTGTTAAGTGTACATTGAATCAAAATGAATATTTTATTATACAAATAATCAGGACGAAAGTTTCAATGATATAGATATTGATTTTTCTAACACGTATTTTCACCAATTTTGTCATACCATTAATTATTTGATGCAAATGGTAATATTTTCTTCGCACGTAAAAGAGATTGAAGTACGCATGGGAAGATTAAGAAGAATGAGAACTACCCCTTACTTGCATGAACAATCTAAATAAAGTTATTGTACATGTATCTACTCCAAGTATATTGTTATTAGGTGACCTATAAGCTAGATGGTGGGTATATGTTGTCCAAATAATTATGTTCTCCAATTATCTTGTATCGAAAGTATCTAAATGTTATTCTTATTTTTGACGGTTTTTGTGTCACATGAAAACCAATTTAGAAATAACAAATAGAAACAAAAACTTCTGCCAAAAAACAAAAAATATTGAATCAAGAAATTGTCAAATTTTGCCTGGACCTGAAAACTGCCTATATATAATATTAGAATATATTATAAGATTCACCTAATAAGAAGCTGGAATAGCTCAGTTGGTTAGAGCGTGTGGCTGTTAACCACAAGGTCGGAGGTTCAACCCCTCCTTCTAGCGAATATTTTTGTTTCCTTTTTAACTTTTAATGACCCTGCACACTACATTGTACATTCCCAAAGAAAAAGAGGTTTCTTAAGTATACTCTGATAAAAATAAACCAATCAAACTTCACAGCAAATTTGGGATTATTCTTGTAAATCTCAATTACAAGGATTATTCTTGTAGATCTTAATTCCAAAACGAGAGAAAATAGACATTCGAACCTCAAATACACTGCTCTTAAGTGTGGTGTATGCCTCTGCTTGCAATCCTAATTTGTTTAAAAAGCAGCTAATTGCCTAATTGTCTCTCCTCAACATGTATCTAAGTAAATAAAAGGTTTGCATAATTTTCTTATTGCTGTTACAATCTAAAGAAAGAAAATCAATATCTTCCCCTCCATGAATGCCATTTCAATTTTAGCTGAAACGATAGTGGAGGGATCCCCAAAACACCTCGCTGCAATTTAGGATCAAAAACATCAAAATGCACCCGGCGCAGAGAGTCCAAGAGCACTTGAGTTGGAACAGCAGGGAGGAGCACGGGAATAGCTTCAGCAGGTATCGTTTTAGACAATTCCCGTGCCTTTTGGAGATGAGAATTTGCCACTGAAGCCACCTCAAATACTGCATTACAGAGCCCCTCACGTGAATCCGCAGTGATTCCAGTCTGACCCCCATCCTCAATCAATAAACCGTGCTTGGAAGCAACATCAGAAGGAATATAAGCAAATAATCGTTGGCGACTGGAATGATATGGTAAAGACCTCAACAGCAAGGCAAGCCCAGCAGCTTTACCAATATGAGAAGCAGCATGATCAGCTGCAGTGGAGTTGATACCTCCAGATTGTAATGTTGTATACAAGATAGTGGATTGTGTGTCCTCGGAATATTTCTCTAGTTCTTCAACAGTTTTTAGGATTTCATTGGGTTCCCTCTGTGCATCATTTATACGAGCTTCAATAGATCTTTTCAGCCAGGACTTGCTTACTTTATGCTCTGACACAATGGATGAAAGAGATTGGGCAATCGGATGCTCAATCAGCTTATTGGCATAAATTTTGTCTACTGCATCTTGCCACCAAAGAAGGCGCATTAGGCCAATCCTGGGATCAGAAGCAACATCCATAGCTTTGGCTGTTTCAACATTGAAGGCACGAAGTGCAAATGCAGCTCTTCGCATCTCCAGAGGGAGTTCTAGGAGACAAAGGTAATTGTGGTAGTCATAGCTTCTTACTTGTTGTACACAGTATGAAAATGCAGATTTAAGGCTACTAGATCTGATAGAACCACTCATTATAATTCAGCCTTAATTGCACCTGCTACAAATTAACACAGTTGGTAGAGACGTTAGCAATTACTTAGTAAGTGATAAATACATAGCTGTGAGTAAGAAATGGCACACCAATTATGTTCAATAGCTTAGGTTTCTCATATGAGGTAAGTTCATTTCATTCTAGTATGTCCAATTGTCCATCACTCCATCAGAAAGAATCAAAACTACCAAAAAATTCCTTGCACCTATTTAGAGGACAACAATATCCATCAAATAAATACCTTTAAGAGGCGTTTGGCAACAGAGATAGGGATAATGAGGATAAAAAGGTGGGATAACGATAGACAATTTTTAGTTGGGATAAGGATAAAAATTATGGTATCCATTGTTTGGAATAAGTTGGGAATTAAATTGGGATAAGTAGCAAATTTACTTAACTATCCTTACTAAGTTTTCTCCTCTCTCCTCTTCCTCCCCTTTCATTAAGGGTAAAGTTGTCTTTTACCTTTTAATTTTTATCCCCAAACCTTATACTTGCCCCCTTGTTATAGAAATATAGGGATAAACCCCTACCCATCCCTTTTATATGGATAACTTGTATCCTTTCAAACAAACAAGGGACAATGGGACATGAGGGATTTTAAATCCTTATCCCATCAATAATCCCCACAAACAAACATGCTATTAAGGAAAGAACATCATCAAAAAAGACGATATTTTTCCATTCGAATTTAGTTCGGTTCACACAACACACACACAAACACGCGCGCACACCCACACCCACGCACACACAAATACACAATTGTATACACCTTTGGTCCGGAATCATACTAACAGCAAAAACTTCATCAATCTGTTATCTACCGAAAATCTTGACAGTATTGGCAGAGGTAATTTCCGACCAACTCAAACAGGATGAATAGATTCAAACCAAGCTACATCAAACAGAAAAACATACCAGCTCAAGATGATTTGATTAAACAATGAAAACAATTTTCATAAACTCCTATCATCAATCCAGTCAGAAGAAAATGCCTAGAAACATACTACAGGAGAAAGCACTAAAAGAACCCAGCTGCACATTCTACTACAGTAATAAAATTTCTGTAAGCTAATAAACTACATCCTTTCAAAAATCCCACATGAACAAATCAAGATCATAGATTAACATCATGATACTAGATTCTATTTTAATTGTGTTGATTCTACAGTAAAATTCAAAATTCCAAATAATGGTATTAGAAATTCTCGTAACTGACAAGAAAATTCAAAGTCAGACATTCTATTGAATTTACAAAGCATATAGATTTCAAAGCGGCATTTCGTCGAACACGTAGTAGGCATTCAAATGACAACCCGATTTCAGCTCAAAAGATTAACTATTTCCAAATGGTAGTAAACATGAGAAACATCAATTGAATGCAATGGCATAAACTACGAATTCGGGATCAAAATTTTACCTTTTGAGATTACAAGAGAGATGAAGGCATGAGATATCTTTGGTTTGGCAAGCGAACTTGGTATGAGAAAGCGACGGATCTTATTGAAATGTCGAGTTCGAGGTTGAAATCGAACTAGGTGTTGAAGATCGATCAAAGCTTTGAATTTGATCAATTAATGTCGCAGGTGAGTGCTGCGAGGATGTTGTGTTGTGTTGAAGGACGCTGATGAGTATGCCTTACCTTGAGCTAGACACACCAAAACAAAAGTATCTTAAGTAATGACTTATGAGAATAACAAGAAGCAAATGATTGTAAAAATAGAATGATTAATACGGGATTTGATATCACGCGTTAATTCAAATTATGCCTTTTCATAAGCTCTCAACATTATCTTTAATGTGGAGTCATGAATGTCAATTGGTTGAGTAAATTAAAATTTTGAGGTAATACTCAATACGTGAGATCAAATCCCGTCTACATCACTGTCCTTTATAATTCTCTCCACACAAAAATTTAAAAACATTTCCATTTGCACCTCATTCCAAGCCATTTATGGCGCACGATTGTATCGATCACATCAAGGTCATCAATAAGACAATAATGAAGCTAGAAAATGGCGAAGGTTGTAGCTCTAAGACATAAATAAGGCTATTGAATATGTGAATCACTCCCAAGGCTCCTTGAACTTACAATAATTTGTTCATTATTTGTGTAGATGCATTGACTTTGAATCTTAATACATTATCGACATTTTGTACATCTTTCTTTTGCATAAATTTCATCAAATAGAGTAGAGAAATTCAAATTTTATGATTAGTTTAAAGAGTAACCTTTTTTAATAAAATAAAATTGTGGAGCTTCCAAGTTGCAACCTCGTATTATTTTGCCTTATAACATTGTCTCTTGTATGTATGTGGAGCTGAGGATGGGGGTGAATATTTGAAGATCTACGAAAACTTCAATCATACTTATATTGATTGAAACTTGGGTGTTTAACCTAGAAAGAAATTACTGCAATACTTGAGGTGATGAATGGTAAGATTAGATACAATCTTCAACTATGCAATGAGACTTGAGAATCCTACCCTTGAACTTATTCTTTTCAACCTTTTTTTCTTCAAAAAATTAGTGGGTTCAATAGACCCAGTTGAACCCACCGTGGATCCGCCCCTGTATAGAAAGTAAAATTAAATATATTCTAAAATAAACCTATGCATCCTTTTTAATAATCAAAGTAATTTGTATGCATTATGCTTTACTAGTTATCAATCGTTAAATTTAAATATCAAACGATCGTTTTTAAATCAATTAATAGAACAAAAACTCATCTACTTGGCTCTATCTTTTATTTTTTGGGAAAGATAGGGGCCGAAGATGAAAACTCGAAACTTAAAAACTCAAAGATCTAACAACTAAAACGGTAAATTTAGACTAACAACTCGTCATAAACGCAAGATGAGGTGAAGCTACTCCGCTCAAATGCTCAACTATTGTAGCATAAGCCCAACATAGCCAAAATGAACAAAATTGTTGGAACAATTTTCCCGCTACACAATCCACATCTTGAGTTTACCGGATAAACACATCTTTCCATTTTAGTTCCAACGCCAAACAAACACACCACCACTATCACTTTTCCTGAATTCCTCTGCAATTTTCTCTCTCCTATCAACAATGGAGTCAACTCTCTCACCAGCTTCCACTCTCCTAACCCTCTCCAAAACCCTAAGATCATCTTCTTCCTCTTATCCTTCCATTTTCTCTCTCATCCATTTACGTCGCCTCTCCACCTCGAATCCTCCATTGACTCGCTCGCTAACTAGCCGAATCTTGACTCGCCGACTCGCCGCTTCCATTGATTTCTCGAAATTCGCTTCAATTCGAGGTTTCTGTTCTCCGGTACGCTGCGTTTCGTTCTCGGCAGGTGGCGGCGGAGGAATCGGCGGAGAAAATGGCGGTGGAGGTGGCGGAGGTGGTGATGGATCGGAAGGCGGAGTTCCGAAGGTTGCGGCTTCTGCTGCTGATGATGTTTCCGTGCTTTCGCCTGATGCTATTGTGCTTGATGTTGGAGTAATTTTTTGCTCTCTACTAGAATTTTGATTAGAATGTGAAATTATTCGTTAATTTGTGCTAAGTTGTTGTTGAATTTGGTTGTTAGGGGATGACTTGTGGCGGTTGTGCTGCTAAAGTGAAGAAAATACTTGAAAATCAAGTGAGTCTTTCGTTTTTTAAGGTTGAATTTGAACTAGTCAAGAAATTGCTTATTGGTATAATTTAGTAGATGATTTTATCTTTGATATTGCACTTAGGATGCGTTTTGTTAGTTTAATACTTCGTTGTATTTATATTTGAGAAATGAATTATTGAATGCACATTGTAAGCTTCATCTATGAAGGAGATAGATTGATTGTACAAACAATTAAGCTTTAGGAAGTCTTATTAGATTTGAAATCTTTTTGTAGTTGTAGTATTGTCTTCTTATATGAACTTTTGTGGCCTATCTTACCTTGAGAAATATAGTTTTAGTCGCCTGTCGATTTCAGCAAAAGCACATGTGAAGAATAATGGGCATGGAAAATTAATCGACGTCTTTTGAGAAGTTTTTACAGGTTCTCAAGGAATATATGTTGGTCTAGAATTAACAGTTGGAGGTTCAATTGATAAATGAAAGCATATTATGTGATCTAGATCATTCTTCTGTTTTGTGTTAAACTATGCAGGATATTGCCAAGCATGCCTTGAATTTGTTACTTTCCTGTTACTTTATGATGCAATTTTGGTGTTGATTAAGGTAATTTCATTGGGCTGTGAATAACAGTCTCAGGTGTCTTCTGCGAGTGTCAATCTTGCAACAGAGACTGCAATTGTCTGGCCTGTATCTGGAGCCAAGGATGTGCCAAACTGGCGACAAGAGTTGGGAGACATGCTTGCTAAACATTTGACCAATTGTGGTTTTGAGTCAAATCTTCGAGGTTGGTTGCCTTTTATCCTGAAAATATCTATTTAATTTTTCCTGAAAACGGTCATATTGTTTAATGTAGTGTGTTGCATTTTGATATATAAAATGGTTTGCTATAGATCCTGTGTTCCGAGTTTTTATCCAAGCTGTTGGTATGTGCAAGACCCTTGTTTTTCAAATTTCAAGTTTTCAACAGAACACATTTACTGTAACTTGAAATGTTTTTTGGAGTAGGGGTGGAAAATAATCGAGAAATGGAAAAATAATGTGTCTAGTTTTGGGTTCAATGATTTTACCCCAAAATGGCAGCATCGACATTTGCTTTGCATCTGTTAAATTTTATATATTTTTTTTTTCCTGTATTGCTAAATACTCAAAGGATTGTATTTCTTGATCTTATACATTCATAAGATTAGAAATATGCCACATATGCCTCATTAAAACTGGTACATCTATCTTGGTGCTCTACATTTCTGCATAGTTCTCCTTGATTTTCTTACATGTTAAATTTAATTGATTTGGTTCTATTACATACACTTGAGATTTTGCCAAAGCATGCAAGAAAAGAGATTTCTTACTTATCAGTGGAATATATCTTATTAAGTAAGCCAGTAAGGTATAGTACACAGGAGTTGAATTCAAATGATCTGAGCTGAATATCTCACTTAGACCTTCTGGGAACTCTGGGATAATTGCATGCAAATCATGTTTAGCTGTGGCTATTACATTGTAAATCATATATAGGTATGGCATGAACTGTTCCAGAACCATGGCTCCATAGTATGTTAGTATAAGTCCAAATTAAAATGGCAAGTCAAAACTTTACTAGTTAATAAGACTTAAAGCTTTATACAAGGACACAACAACCTTGGAAATTCTTTAGCTTTACAAAAAGTGTAATGTTTAGTTTTGACGATTCATGTCAAGCTTGGTTCTTAATTGGCAGGTCAGGGGGACAAGGAAGGAGATACTCCATAACTAGGAAATACCAAAGCTTCTTTTAAGGAGCTAGCATAAATGGTATGTAGTTGACCGGGTTTCACTTCCAAAGCAAGTTCTTATTAAGCTATATTGCTATCATTTTTAGATGTGAATGGTGTACATTATTTTGTGTCAATAGGTATGTGTTGCGGCTACTAGTGGTGCTTTGGGTAGAGGCCCTAGAGGGAGGCCAGTCTGTCACACGAGCGCATTGAGTTTGGATAATTATTTTGAACATTTTAGCTGTATATTTTTTTCCTGATACATTTAGCAAAATGAGGGCTTCCATAGTCTGAAAAGTTCTATTGTATGATGTGTAGACCATTATCGTACTGATCAGAGTAAGCTGAGCTGCTGAGGCAAGTCAGGACTGTATTCCTTTGCCTGTACTGTAGATTTATATTTAAAACAATTTGAGCGTTCTGAAAAGGATATTTGAGTTCTATATCTATGACAATATGACATTTATAATATCTGAGGATATTTCATTTAGATGCTTTGCATACTTATAAAAAAATTTCCCCATTTTTTTGATGAACTTCAGCTCATTGGGCCTTTTGTTTTTTCAAATGTTTGGTTCTTCAGTGGCTTATCCTGCTACAAACATGTAAAAGAGGCTACTACCATGATTCTTGGAAAGAAAGTTTCTCATGAGATGTATTGGTCTTCATGTGTCATTTCCGTTATTTATCTGCAGACCCTGGAAGGGAAAATGTGTTTCAAATTTTTGAGAGGAAGATGGATCAAAAGCGCAACAAACTGAGAGAAAGTGGTTAGTATCTTTCAGTTTGCTTTCAGTTTTTTTGAAGTGCAATTACTGACGAAAGTTTTATACAGGTCGTGAACTTGCAGTATCTTGGGCTTTATGTGCCGTGTGTATGTTTGGTCACCTGTCTCATTTCTTCTGGGCTAAGGCTTCATGGATCCATGTGTTTCACTCCACAGGCTTCCATTTATCATTGTCTCTATTTACATTACTTGGACCTGGACGGCAACTGATTCTCGATGGTCTGAAAAGTTTCTTCAGAGGTGCGCCCAACATGAACACCTTAGTTGGACTTGGGGCTCTATCATCATTTACAGTTAGCTCGTTGGCTACTTTTATCCCAAAATTGGTAAAACTTGAAAATCTTTCCTTCAATATGTGCATGAGTTGCTGCCTCTTTATATAGATTCAGATTATATAGAGCCTCAACATTGTCATGTTTGGATCTGACATTGCTGGTGGGCTAGGCACCTAGGCCCCTTGTTGACTTAGCCTAGGACAAACCTGCTTAAGCTGGGTTAATCAATAATTTGACCTACTGTAGTTCCGCTCGCAGGATTCCTTAGGAGACCAAAATATCAAGTTTGCTAGCTCTAGCTGTGTACCGTGTACCTGTAGTTGCTTTCTGCTAGAGTCTTTTGGTTTCTTTCCCTTAATTGTGCTATGATTTGCTATTTTATTTTAGTGGATTCTACTTCTCCCTTTATTGGGCTAATTGAGGTGGTTTTAACAATGGGACTGCACTTTGATTTGAATCAATTGAGAGTGATGGTGAAGTTTTGGGTTTTACATCTATCATTTTTTGGATCTAAAAATTTCTATGTTCCTTTGTTGTCTGTTGTTATGCTTCTATGAGTTTACTTGGTAAATTTTTCTTATTATTCCAACACCATTTGTTTACTTTGTGAAATTTCTTCTGCACACACATACACTTCTCTCACTTGGAAAAATTTGTTGTCTGCAATCACTTCTCATATGCAATGTTTTAATAGGGCTTCTTCACATATTCTTTATTATTATGCAGATTTTATTCATTTTTCACAATTGCTGTTACTGACATCATGTTTTCTGTCCAGGGATGGAAGGCGTTTTTTGAGGAACCGATTATGTTGATAGCCTTTGTATTGTTAGGAAGAAATCTTGAACAAAGGGCTAAAATAAAAGCTACAAGTGATTTGACCAGCCTCTTGAGTATTCTACCCTCAAAGGCTCGTCTCTTAGTCAATAATGCTGAAGATACTGTGTCAACTGTTGAGATTCCTTGTAGCAGTCTGTCAGTTGGGGATAAGATTGTGGTGCTGCCAGGAGTAAGTATTCTGTATTATACGTATACCTCTTAATTATTTGAAATAGAAATAAACGGATCATTAATAAAAAAAAAATGTCATCATGGTCATAATTAGTGCTAGTCCTTCATCCATGTATCACATTTCTTCCACTATACATATGTTTTAAATATCTTTCTTTTTGTCGGTTGCCTAGCGATTTCCCATTTGCTTGTATATAATAGATTGGCTAGGTAGTGGTGGTTATTATAATGGTGATACTAGGTTGAAGTATAGAGGCTAGCAATTGGCTGATTTTTGACATGACTCATCGCTGCTCAGGACCGTGTGCCGGCTGATGGAATTGTCAGGGCTGGCAGGAGTACAGTCGATGAATCAAGTTTTTCTGGGGAGCCTTTGCCGGTGACAAAACTGCCTGGGGTATGAGTTTCTGTCCACAATACAATCTGAAAATTTCTCTTTTGCCCCTTTTCACCTGTTTTCTCCGGTTATTCCTTTTTTACGGTGTTTGTTCTCCCTATCATCATTAATTTAAGACCTACTTTTGTTGCCTGCTAATCCTTTTAGACAGAAGTTTCTGCTGGGAGTATAAACCTGAATGGAACACTTACTATTGAAGTTCAAAGGCCTGGAGGTGAAACAACTATGGGTGACATTGTTCGACTAGTGGAGGAAGCACAAAGTAGGGAAGCTCCTGTTCAGCGTTTGGCTGACAAAGTGGCTGGGCGGTTCACATATGGTGTAATGGCATTGTCTGCTGCTACATTTATGTTTTGGACCCTTTTTGGCTCTCGCATTTTGCCATCTGTTATCTCAGGGGGAAGTTCAGTTTCAGTCGCACTTCAGCTCTCTTGCAGTGTTTTGGTTGTGGCTTGTCCGTGTGCTCTTGGGCTTGCAACTCCCACTGCTGTGCTTGTTGGAACTTCTCTTGGTGCAAAGAGAGGATTACTCCTGCGGGGTGGAGATATCTTGGAGAAATTTTCGTTGGCTAATGTCGTTGTGTTTGATAAGACTGGGACTTTAACCATTGGGAAACCAGTTGTAATGCAAGTTATCACTCATGAAAATGAGAGTTTGAGTAATTCACTATCAGATAATAACTCAGTGCATTTGTCAAAAGCTGAGGTTTTAAAACTTGCCGCTAGTGTTGAGTCAAATACTATCCACCCAGTTGGAAAAGCTATAGTGGAAGCTGCACGTTCTATTGGTTGCCAGACGTTCAAAGCTGCTGATGGTACCTTCACAGAGGAGCCAGGATCTGGTGCAGTGGCAACCATTGAGAATAGAAGGGTTGCTGTTGGCACATTAGAGTGGCTTCAAAGGCATGGTGTTGATAATAACCCATTTGAAGGACTAGAGGATCAAAACAATAGTCAGTCGGTTGTTTATGTTGGAGTAGATGGAAATCTTGCTGGACTTATTTACATTGAAGATCAGATAAGAGAAGATGCCAGGAATGTTGTTCAATCTTTATTTAACCAAGGTATAGATGTTTACATGCTATCAGGAGATAAAAGACAAACTGCGGAACATGTTGCTGCCATTGTGGGTATCCCCAAGGACAGGGTCTTCTCTGGAGTTAAGCCCGATCAAAAGAAGAAATTTATTAGTCAACTCCAGAATGATAACAAGATTGTAGCAATGGTTGGGGATGGGATCAATGATGCTGCTGCCCTTGCTTCATCACATGTTGGGGTTGCCATGGGTGGCGGTGTTGGAGCTGCAAGTGAAGTATCTTCTATTGTGCTTATGGGAAACAAGCTAAGTCAAGTACTTGATGCATTGGAGCTCAGCAAATTGACCATGAAAACTATAAAACAAAACCTCTGGTGGGCGTTTGGATACAACATTGTTGGACTTCCAATCGCTGCAGGGATGTTGCTTCCTGTTACTGGGGTGATGCTCACTCCTTCAATTGCTGGAGCTCTTATGGGTTTGAGCTCAATTGGAGTCATGACGAATTCATTGCTTCTCAGATTGAGATTCTCATCTAAACAGATAAATGGCTCAGAATTTTCCTCAACCATTAAAGATCAATCTGCTCTTGAAGTTCTAGTGGATCAAAAGGAGAAGTTGGAAACTCCATTTTCTGATTCAAGATTGAAAAATGCATCTTGACTTCTTGAGTAAGAAAACTTGGTCAGTATGTCTTCCCAAAATACAAACTGAGCTTGAAAGACAATTTTCCTCCATGTTTTATCATGTCAAGGAGATTACCTTAAGGTTGTGAGTTTGCGACAATAGAAGTGGGGTAGCCTGCCAATTTTCAACTGTGAAAAAGGTGACCTGATTACATGAAGTGCACCTTGATATGGCTTTTCCCCATTCACCAATTTGAGATCCATCTTTCTCTATCCCAGTTCGGCTAAAAGAAGTGAACTATCAGGTGGTATTTCCTGAATCAGCGACCACAGGGATTCAAGATTTGTAACGACCAATCACATATACCTGTGAGTTGGTGTATTGTACTGTATATTTGAATAAAGGTCCAAGAATAAGTTATCAATATTATAAAGTTCCTTCTCCGATTGTATTGATTTAGCTTTCAGTGTGGTTGCATAGGTGCATCTTATCAGCTCATTGCATGTTTTCTTATTTTAAATGTCTGATAATTGCTTAATGGTACATGAATTACTCTCTTCATGAATGCTTCGAAAGCTAGGAAGCGTTTCTTAGTAGCTCTGAAACTTGATATGAACGAAGCCTATGACAGGGTTGGGTGGGAATTTTTGGCCCAGGTCCTTCAGGTGTTTGGGTTCCCTCCTACCTGGATCCATCTGATTTTACAGTTGTGTGACAACTGTTTCTTATCAAGTGTTGGTTAATGGTGCTCCTACTGAAACTTTTCGGCCACAACGTGGTTTGCGTCAAGGAGATCCCCTGTCTCCTTACTTGTTTGTGCTTTGTATGGAGGTTCTTTCTGCCATGCTTCGTAAGGCTGAATCAGAAGGGCGCGCCGGCTATCTCTCATTTGTTTTTTTGCTGATGATTCTCATTTGTTTTTCCAAGTCTCCCCTTCTTATTGTCCTCAGGTAATGAAGGTGCTTTCGGACTTCTGTAGTCTTTCGAGTCAAATGATTAATCTACAGAAGTCCTTTGTTAAATTCAGTTCGAATACGCCAGAGGATTATAGGGAGTTTCTGTCGGGTTGTTTGAATTTTAGGAATGAATCTAGACTGGGCACTTATTTAGGATTGCCCGTGGATTTGAGCCGTAGCAAGTGTTTGATTTTGGTTTCCTCTTGGATAAGGTGGTTGCTCGTCTGGAAGTGTTCACTGCTCTTCAGTTGTCCCCTACAACGAAACTTGTTATTATTAACTCTATGCTTATAGCCTCGTTCAACCACATCTTATCGGTTTTCAAGGTTCCAGAATCCATTTGCTCTAGGATTGACAATTTGCTGGCCAGATTTTGGTGGAAATCTTCGAGCTCCAGTCGGGGAATGGCTCTGTGTTCCTCTTCGCTGCTTCACCTCCCGAAGTCTTCGGGGGTTTAGGTATCCGAAGCATTGCTCCTTTCAACTCTGCCTTATTGGCTAAACAGAGTTGGCGTATAATTCAATCTCCGCAGTTGCTTGTTTCTCGTCTCCTTTGTTCCAAGTATCCGGCCCTCTGGACACCTCGGCCGACTCCAGTTCTCCGCCCCTCTTGGGGTTGCAGGAGTCTTCTCGCTGGTTTGTCTTCTTTATCGCAAGGCTTGGCATGGAAGGTTGGTTCGGGGTCTAAGGTTCGTATTATGGAAGATTGTTGGGTCCCGGGGGGCCTGTAGTGTTCAAGGATCTTCGTTCGGAGTCACTTCGTCCGACCCTTGTTTCCTCTTTAATTGATCCGCGTTCTTACGTGTGGGATGCTTCGACTGTTCATGACCCTTTTGATTCTGATACAACGGCTAGAAATCTCTCGCTAGACAGGCCAGTGCGTTTGATGGATGACTTTGTCTATTGGAAGTTTACTAGGGATGGTGTTTTCTCAACTAAGTCTGCTTATGCTAATATTTGTGGGAATGGTTCTATGGGTAATACGGAATCTTAATGTGGTGGAGAAAATTTTGGGCCATGCCAATTTTGCCTCGTTGGAAACTATTTGGTTGGAAATTGTTACACAATGATTTGCCTTTAGCAATCATTCTTTCTACCCGAGGGCTTCCTATTGATCCTACATGTGCTTTTTGTCACTCTTTTGAAGAAACTCGTTCCCATCTGTTTCGAAACTGCTGGTCTTTCGAGTTCTGGTGTCCTAGATATTAGATGGGATTTTATGCATCTTCCGCAGTTTGAAGATTGGGTAACTCGAACGGTGTCCCAATTTTTGAAGTTGCACAATTGGGATGGCATCTCGTCGTTCTTTGCTATGTTGTTGGCTATTTGGGTTACTCGCAATCAGTTAGGGTTTCGTCAGTTTGGTCACCGTACTCCATTGTCCACTTAGCAATTGATTGGAAGACCCGTAGTACGTGTGCTCAATGCTGGAAGGCTTCGGTATTATCTTCCAATGTGGTTCCTTCTATGGCAAGTCAGTCAGGGCAGCTCTTATCCTTACAGGGTTTACCTGCTATTGATCCTACGGTCTGTTTGGTTATAGATGGTGCTTGGGATTGTTTATCGAATAGAGCAGGTGCAGGTTGGATAATTCGAGAGGTCGATTCTTCAGAGGTACTTGGGGGTAGGTGTCGTGCTTTCTTTGCCGCCTCGGCGTTGCAGACGGAGTTACATGCTTGTTTATGGGGTTTGGAGTATGCACTGCGTAAGAGTTTTTTGAATATTCGGATATATACGGATTGTGCTGCTCTGTTGGCTGTCCTTCCTTATTCGGGGAATATGGACATTTCGATTTTCTGGCTCATTCAGGAACTGTGGGTTTCTATTCAGAGACTCTTGGGTTGTCAAGTCTGTAAGGTTCCTCGTTCCTGGGTGTCTCCAGCTCACTAGTTGGCGGGTTGTGCTCGTCGTCGTTAGCTACTGTATTCCGTGTTTTAGTTTTATTTTTGCCTAGGTTTGTTTGTTTTGTTCTTTCTTTTTTAGCTCTGTTGTCAAAAAAAAAAAATGTCAGTGCAGTTCCCAGACCAACAACTTAAGCTCGTTCAACTCACATTGTACAACCCAAAGACTAGAGACTTTGTTATAATGCTTGAAAATGGCGAATGATAACCGAAATTTGGCTCTGCTTAAGTTGGAATTTCCCCCAGTAGTGTTTGTTTGATCACAGGCTGCGCTAGAAGCAACATGATTGACTATAACGTGATCAGTAACCTGAGCTGAGATGCTGGAAATGGACTCGCTATAAGCCTTGCATCTCTATGTGGAGTGGTGACTATAGCACACTAGCCCCTCTGAAAGTTATATTGGTACTTCCACTAACGATTAAGTGGGAGTATCATTAAAAGCGGCATTACAGCTAAAATCGTCGTCTGGTAAAGCAATTATTCTAAGGAGTATAGTTGTCTACTGTCTAGTAACATAATCCAATGGAGCTGTTACTGCTAGTTGCAAGAAAATAACATGCTCCTCCTGGGTAAGCAAGACCTTCAAAAACTGTAAAACATGACAAGGAATTACAGCCTTAAAAAAGTTCAAACAAGAATTGCGCACGCCTATACTTATTACAAACCCACAGGAGTAAAAAATGCATCGCACAAACACAACTAAACAGATCAACCGGACCAAAAAATATAAAAATGAGACTTGTAAAGGGTGTTAATCTAATTATGATTTCTAATAAGCAATCACTCTGTATTTAAGAAGCTTTGCAAGGATTTACGCGCTTGTATCCTTCAGGAGCTCATATACGTGGCAATATGCAGACTTATGTATTGCTCTAATGATAACCAACAGGAGCTGGTGCTTCTTTCAGCTGCCTGCCCTGAAAGTGCACATCCTGCATGGCGAAAACATATACTTCATCAGTTCAACACCAATTAAAGAGTTATATGGTAAGTTGATAACAGAATACTGCCATAGCTGATCAGGTGACATCAGGCAGATGTCTAAATGCAAAATTATCTGATGAAAGACAGGAAGACAGTTCATTAGCAGGCCCATGGATCAGTAAAACAAGTAATAATTTCGGTACTCACAGAAGCAAAATGGTTGACATCACGATGGTGAGCTTCGTCAGCACGGATCACAGTTATAACATCCTTCAAAGTAGCATTCTTTGGCAGCCTCCAGTAGTCAATGGCAATAGCAGGAGCGCGCACATTTTCAATCGCACCACTGTCTATGTCCTTCAGATACTCTGTGTATGAATGAATTGCCTCTTCTTCCAAGTAACCAACCACTCTGTGTGCCAGCTTAGGGGAAAGCAAATAGAGTACAAAATAACAATTGAAGAAAACTCCTTGCACAGCGAGAACCAAAAGCCTCTCATACCATTTAGGCTGCACCAATTCCACCAGTGTCATTAGGTGCATCCTCTCATTCTCAGCTTCTTCAAGCAATGCTTTGATCCAGCCACCACTCTGCTCGAACCTACGGAGGGACCTCAAATGTAGCAGCAGCCCACCAACCATACCAGGAACTGCAGCCACCGTTTCAAGCATCATTGCACGACAACCATACCGCCTCTGCATTTTTACAAAAGAACAGATCAGTAATGTCGAGCATAAGCTTAAGCATTAAACTTCTAAAAACAAAACAATTGTAGCATGTATATCAGCAATTCTTTATGGATGAAATCTGCTCAAATTAGAACTCCAAAGCCACAGATTTCATGGTATATTTTGTCAAAACACAAGAGCAGATGGTTATTTGAATCATCCAAGCGAACTGTTTAATGGTATAGCAGAATAATCCATACCTTGAAGAAAATATCAGTGGGAACCCTCAGGAGTTTCACTGTCCGGAAAGCAACTTTGTCCACAAATGTTTTTGGTACGTGATGCTTGCTCAGATCAATTGACAAGTCTGCCTCATAAGTCTCCCATGGCTGCACAGAGATTTGAAATCCATGTAACACCATTAACAACTCGAGAACCATCTACTTTATCACATGTTTTATGTTTATATACATACGTCATATGTGCTTCTACACATACATATCGCAGAATTCAATACAGTAAGTAGAAAAAATCAATCATCAAACATGTTGAGCATAACATAAATTCCATTTGGATCCATAGCGATCTAAGGCCTATTATATACTCTCGTATTCCGTACTCAAGAAGCTAATATCCTGACTCCTGAGAACAGATAACCTGGTACAAACAATAAATCCTGGCCTAACTTTTTATTAAATTCCTTTCCTGCTCCAACAATCAAGAAAAGTATCAACTAACAACTATTCCCGGAGTATTCTTATAACTACGGACTATTTCGGGCCGGTTTAGCAACAAAGGGCAGCCAGGAATGCAAATGAAATTTGATCTCTAATCTCAAGTACCACCACGACTAAAAAAATAAAAGCACAAATTATAGATCCGATTCTAGTCATCTTATTAGTATATCCCATTATCCCCATCTATCAAATAATTTGCCAGCATCCCAACAAAATCCACATATATAACAGTTCTTAATAATGTCAAAACTTAGGAGCTGCATCAAATGACAATTTCTTAATAAAAACAAACATATTCGACTTGATTGAATATAGACTAATTACCAAACATATTCGACATGATTGAATATACGTCATTACAATTATTGTCCCTCTTTCAGGAAAATGTTTATAATATTTTATTAAAAAAAAATTAATTCTCCGTACGTTTTATACTTTATTTTTTTATTAGTATGTAATACGAGACGTATAAACAACTCAGAAAATTAACAGGAAAACAAAATTCAAGCAAACATACAAAAAAAAAGAAAAAAAAAATAACAGCAAAAAAAGCTGATGATCTTATGAGTTAAAATCCAGCACATTTACACAATAATATACGAGTAACAAATTCGCAAAAAAAAAAAAAAAAAAAAAAAAAAAATCTCGAAAATCCTCTTGCAATCCAAATAATTGAAGATTATCGACAATTTCACTAATCAGCACTGGATTAAATCTTCATTTGGTAATAATCATACAAACAGCAAGAATTTTGCATGAAAAATTTCAAAAATAACAACATAAAATCAAATTTTTAAAACCTAAAGTAAACATGAAGGATTAATAAAAAAACTTTACCATGAAACAATTCCACGCCCATTTACTACCATCCTCCTTCATAATTTCATTCCTAGGAACCGACCAGTAGCTCGAAACCAACGGAAGATCATCCTTCTTCTTCTCCATCTTCTCTGCCTCCATCTTTGTTCTCTCCTCCACCGCTTTCCCCTCCGAAGATGACGACATACTCCGATGCCACTCCGGCGTCGCAAAGCTCCAACGCTGAAACCCCGGCGACATCAAACCACCGCCGGCGAGAACACGACGAGCGCCATTGACGGAAGAGGAGGAGTGAGTTAGCGCTGAAGATGTTCTGATCATCATCAACGCCATTGATGAGTTTGTTACCATGCGATTCATCTTCTTCTTCACTCGGTGAGTCGGCTCAGTGAATTACTTTGACGAGTTTGTTTTTGTTTTGACTTTCTTTTTTGTTCTTTATCTGGAAGAAATGCAGAAATTTGGGGGTTTATATAGGGGTCAGGGGTATAATGGGAATAATAAAAAATTAATGGAATAACAGAGTGTGCCAGCGTGGCAGTTATGTGAGAAGCCGCCGTATTGGAAAGACGGAGATACCCCTGAAAATGAAGGAATTTACGGTTTTTTACCCATTTCTTTTGCTCCAAGCATACTGGAATTCGGTAAATCACTAAATTGTACGGTCTTTTTTGAACTTTGCTATTTTATGGGGACCACGTGTCATCTTTTTAAAATTCCGTGCTTTTTTTTCTCCTGGAAAGTAAATGTAGTGAGTGTGAGATAAATAGATGAGGCATAAAAATTAGAAAAAAAAAGGATAAATATATGCAGGCCGGGCTGGAAAGCCCATCAAGAAAAAGTTTAGGCCCATTCATATGGTCCATTGGAGTTGCTCAACAATCTGTAATAATTTAATTTGATTTTCTGATGGCTACACCAGGTCACTAGCTAGGGGGAGACTGTTCAAGATCTTATTGTAAACATAATCCCTTCACTCTAGATTGGTTGTCTTAGATTGACTCCTTGTGATCTTAGAAAGTCATTTTCTTATTATTTGTATATTACATTATCTAACAATTAAAAGTATAAAAATCATATTCCATACTGAGGTAAATATATTTTATTACATGATTGTAAGCAATTTAGACTAAAGAATATTTTATTGAACAATTTTTTTGATTTGACTCAATTAGTTTAGTGTTAAGGATTAGTTGGTCATGGTTGAGTAATATTTACACAGTGTTAATGGTTAAATTATGTACATCGTTTACACAATTTAAATATGTGAAAGAATGTATATTCATCCAGTATATTAGAATTGTGTGTGTATTTTAACTTGGATTCTCCTTATATGGTTTATTGTTTGTAAGTATACTTAAAATTTTTGTGATATTATGAATTGTCCATTTATTAATTGGATTCTAAAGACTTGCACTATTTTGTAGCTTTATAAAACCATCATCTAATTATCTAAATATTATAGACTGTCATCATGATAGTATACTTTCAAGTTGTCTGATCATGTGACAATATTTTTTTTCAATATTATAGATAATTAGTTATTTGACCCGTCCAATATGCAATTTTGTAGCAGTACATAAAGGAAGAAATAGTAAAAATGAGAAGAATAAACAGAGAAGAGGGTGAAAAAGTAAACTTTTGCAAATTAGATAATCATGATACATGAGGTGGGAAGCAACCAATTAGTATAAACACGTAGTGAGAATTGTGATAGTAATATTGTTTCAACTTCAAAGATACATGCGAAGTCTTGAAATATGTCACAAATTGTATTTATTTTTTGGGCGACCAAGTATATCACAAATTGCTAATTGATGGCATGTGATACAACAAAAGTAGAGACATAGAGCTAATTTATTTTGTTAAAAAAAAAAATAAAAAAACTTTTAAATGTTGAGACCCTATGCAATTAGAAATCTTATACTTCCTCTCCAAGTGTCTTGATCACAATCAAAATCATTTTTTCGTCAAATAAAACATCATAATACAAACACTGGTTTCAAATTTATACTTGTACTCCGTACAAAGTATTTGCTTTTATCGATAAAAAAAAAAATTCCATTCCCATAATTATCTAACTCAAATGACACACATACAACCCCAAATGACATGACAATTACCATAAACCTATTCAAATCCATCCCCAATGATTCATCCATTGACCTAAATTATCCCAATTTATCTAACCCTATTTACCTCAACTTAACCAATCTCCACCTTTTTAATTTTTTTCATTTTACCTTTAGCCACCGTCAAAAAAAGTGGAATACAGCAAGCAAAAAATCGCGTACTACTTTAAAAAACACATAATCTAATCCTCCAAAATGAGGTCACGTGCAAAAAGCAAAGTAAACACCTCAACAGCTCCCCTATTTCTCTCTCCTACTATAAATATAAAAGTCTTGCCATTTCACCTTCCTCTTTTTTTCCTCTCTCCTCCAATTTAGAAGAACTGTAGTAACCCAGAAATATCCCTTTTTCACATTTGTCCAGCTTACGTTTTCGGATCGTCTTCTTTCTCTCTCCTCCTTAAACCTACCAACATTCTTCTCTGCTTCACTCCTTCAATCCAACTTTTGCTGGAAGATCGAACCTTCTTTCTCTCTCCTCTCTTCGGTTTTCATGGCGGATAGAGGATCTATTGCTCCTGGAATTCGTCTTGGTGTGAACTCATTTTTATTAATATCAATCTTTTTAATTTCTTAATTCTTTGGAATTTTTTGTGTTTTTTTTTTAGTTTAATTTGAGGTTTTGTAGCTGATTATGTGCGGTAATTTTCTGTGTTTAATTGATGAATTTATTTGTTTATTTTTTTATATAGTTTTTTAAGCTGATTGTTGTGAATTTTAGGTTATGAATTTGATTTTGTGGTTGTTGTGATGATTTATGAGTTAATTCTTCATTGTGTTATCTTGCATGTTGGTTATTTTGTTCAATGATTGTGTGATTGACGGTGTTCAATGATTATCTTGTTGACGGTGCTCTAATTTTGACTGAGTCGCTTGAAATTAAATTCGAATTTGATTGTGATTTTGTTCCGTCGGTGAATTTCTTGATATTGTTTTGAATAATTTTGCTTCAGTTGAGACGTGAATTAGTGAGTTTTAATTAAGCTAATCAATCCAGTTTTTTTAGGGTTTTGCTATGAATTATGTTTATATCGTTTTATGTTTGTTTTTAGGTGCAATCTTGGGCCTTAAATTGTAATAATTTGGAATTTATTTAAGATGAAATCTTTAAGTTTGCTGTCTTGCTACTAACTGTTTACTCATAATTTGCAGATATTCAACAATTACAGTTAGAGGCTCAACATCGATGGTTGCGACCAGCTGAAATTTGTGAAATTCTCAGGAATTATCAAAAATTTCAAATTTCTTCAGAACCTCCAACCCGGCCCTCAAGTAAGATTTGTGTAACCTTTGCTTATAGCTTGTTGCATATTGATGTTTTACCTAATACTCCGTTTATGTTAGTTAAGGTACACACAGGCGTTTTGTATCAGTTACTTTTATGCAGTTACGTATAGCGCAAGATGGTCTTACTTTAGGTTACGAGTTATGTATCTTAATTTTATCCAAAAAATATTAACAAGACAAATATTTTTGGTGAGGAATTTTTTATATTGGTGCCGAAATAAGGACCCTTAGTATGTTTAGTGTTTAATATGAATGCAGCAAGTTCTTGTTGACCCAAGTAAAATTTCAATTCAAAGCGGATCTAGAACTTGAGGTTTTGGGGTGTGCATGGATGGGGCATCAATCAGGAAAGAGGAATAGTTCACTGAGGAGAATTCTGTCGGCTAATGTTGTACTTTACAAGTTAACTGACCCCCTCACACATGACCAAAAGAAAAAGGAAATTAAATGTAGAATGATTTGAACATTGTTTCTCTAGGCGCTGGCTGAGTGTTCCACACTTCCACCCATTGCCAACTTTTTCTTCGTATATATTTTGTACCGCTATTTACAACTATTAACATTTTGTTAATTACTTCAATATATTTTACTTTCTTTCATTTTTATCTTAATTTGTTTGTGGTGTTTGTGGGTTGGTGGGTGGGGAGATTTCAGTTTGTTTATTGGATTTTCAATCTGAAAATGTCTCTCTCAGAGTTTCAGTTACAGCATGTTTTATGCTGTTTATGAAATCCATTTGGGTGGGGGAATTCTCTCACTCATTTTCCATTTGGGTGGTGGAGGGTGTTGGACCGGTGACTGGGATCAGGGGGGAAACTAGAGGGAGTTCAGTGTGGAGACAGGAGTGTAATTCAGCATGAATGGAATTGCATGCTGCATGAAATGCTATTGATGTTTATGCCACCTTGGTTCACAAGGTTTCATATTTTCCGTGCAATATAAGCCTATCATTCTAGGAAACTCACTACACGACACATGTAAACACACTGACAGACATTAGTGTTTCGGATCAGGATTGGAAAGAAGAGTGTTTGTGTTGAACAGGGTTAGAGGAGGACAAAATGCAGCAGAAGATGAGTGGAGTAGGGTCCTAATTAAGGTGCTTGTAACTTGTTAGATCAGCATTGCAGTTTTAAGCAGCCATATAGAAAGGCTATTTCCAGTTAGTGCTTCAAACACAATGCCTTTTGTATTACGGAGACCTGTTTATTATTGTTTAGTCATTCTCAAATTTGATCCTATTATCAGAAGAAATTGAACAATCTGTTCCTCAATTATTTGCCACTTTACTTCTGTTTACCCCTTAACAAAGTTGAATTCTATTATGAACTGATAACCAAACGTGAGGGTTATAATTCTTGGTGTGCACTTTTTTTTTCTTAGGCGGCTCTCTCTTTCTTTTTGATCGAAAGATTTTGAGATACTTTAGGAAGGATGGCCATAACTGGCGGAAGAAAAAGGATGGAAAGACTGTGAAGGAAGCTCATGAGAAGCTAAAGGTAGGGCGGACAATAAATAACTTTTTTCATTTTTTTTTTCTCACGTGTTGTATGTTCCTAGGGTCAATTAACTGGGTTATGTAACATAAAACACTTTTTCCTGTGAGGAAAAAAAAAAAAAAAGAAGAGCAATGAAAGACAAATAAGAAGAAGTAGTCAAAATTCAGATTATGGCTTTTGGGGGCTATATCTTTAAAATCCAACCTCAAACTAAAGTGTTCTTTTAGGGTGAATTTGCAATGTTAGAGAACATTATTTTATTAGCATTGGCATAGCTAGCCTCCATGCTCCTTCAAAAAAAAAAAAAAAAAAAAAAAAAAAAAAAAAAACAATTTTGCCTCCATGCTAAATGTGAAGGGAAATTTTGTTTTGGGATAGGAGTTACAATTTTACAAATATTAGGAATGTATTAGATATGTTTCTACTACATCTCATGCTTGAAGCACTCATAGGTTGGAAGTGTTGATGTGCTGCATTGCTACTATGCCCATGGTGAAGATAATGAATGTTTTCAGAGGCGCAGCTATTGGTTGCTTGAAGAGTATGTATTGTCAATTAAAATTATTTTTTTCACAGCAATTTTTTTTTTAATGATTTTGCTGTAATACTGTGAGGTATAGTGCATTTAAGTTTGGAAAAACCGTCTTTCTTACTATTCCTCGCAAATGTTGCAGGGAGTACATGCATATTGTTTTTGTGCATTACTTGGAGGTTAAGGTATGTTTGTTTCAGATTTACTGTTTGATTTGACATATCAGGTTTGCTAATTTTCCATATTTCTTTTGTTCCTTTATTGATGTTTATTTGTTAATTTAAATTCCCCTTCCCTCACCATATTTCATTTTTTAGACTTTTTCACTAATTTCATTAATAAAGCGATCTAGGTATTAATGGAACCTTAACTTCGATTCATTTTATCCCTGTCTTTTTAGTAACATGTGTAGATGCTATTCTATCTTTTTAGTGTCATTATTATCTAGTTATTCTTATGAGATGCTATTTGGCTCTGGTATCTATTGTTAAGTTTCCGCCTAAACCAATTTGCAGTGTTTTTCTTGTGTACATGCTGTAATATTTTTATTGTTTTCTGTAAGAAGAGGTAACACACACAAAGAAGTGAAAGTACCTTTTTTTTTATTTTTATTTATTTATTTGTTTATTTATTTTCTTCCTACTTGAGTCCATCTTGGCATTGATCGTTTTGTTCATATGATTGTATCAGGTTAACCTAATTTATTTGTTTTAGGATTTAATGGATCGGGATCACCCTCTATAGCCTTGTCATTATCTATGCTTATGCTCATGAGGATGCTTTGGATGTGTGACTTCCTCTGCTAGATATAGGAGTATTAGAGAGAAGTTAAGGAGCTGTTTATTTGTTAAAACAAGTCAAAGAGCTTTTACAGATGATAGAAAAATTATATGTTACTCTCTTGAGTGTGTCAACTTTCAGCTGTGACACCTCCTCAAGATATAGCTCCCTACTTTTTTTTTCCTTAATCAGTGATTTTAAGACTTATGTATAGTATTGGTGGATTGACTTCAATGTATATTTGTAAAATATAATATTTAATTTTTTTAGTAATTATTGTATAAAAAAAAAAATAGTCCTAGTGGTGTTGAAAAGACAAAAAGTCAAAATGTTGCATCTATTGTGAAACGGAGGTAGTATATATTTTTCTTCCAAGAAAAGGCTTTGGGAAATTCGAAACATCTCTTTTGAAGATAATATTCATGGACATTCTCTTTGCCCCTTCCTTTTTCGTCCGTCTATTTCTCTTAACTACAACATCTGGAGTTTTCATTTTAAAATAGATGTAGTCTTTTTTTCTACTAATGAATTGGAGTGTTAATCGATCTCGGAAATTTTTTAAGGTAATGATATTCGGAATATGGATGAATATATCCTATATCTATCTATCACTCTGCTGTTTGGATGAAAATTGTGAATTGAGCAATAATATGGACATACTTCTTTGAAATTAATTGTTTGTTTCTAGTCATATTTCCAATCATTTTCTTCTATTTTTACTCATTAAAACAGGGTAACAGGAGCAGCATTAGAGAGGCAGAACCATTGATTTCCAGTTCCCAGATTAGCAACTCTGTGTCTAGTAGTGTTTCAAACAGTTATAATGAAGCTTTTACTGGAAATACTGGATCCCCAAGTGCAGTTAGTTCTTTGACCTCTTCTTATGAAGATATTGAATCTGGTAGTTTTCTTTCCCTTGCTTTGTGATCACTCTAGCTCTAACGACTTACCGCAGTTGGAGCTTGGTTTCTTTTTTTCCTTTTTCTTAAATTTTTTTTTTTTATTATTTATAATATGTCATTCTTGGGATATGTTGGAACAGAGGATAATTACCAAGCAATGTCAAAGTACCCATCACCTGTTACCTTCCAAAACATGGAAGACACTGTTGAAAATAACAAGCCAGGTTCCCTTATGAACTCCAACTTTATTTCTACATACCCTGGTATGTTTCAGCATTTGATGTATTTACTTGGGTAGCTGCTTTGTTGATTTCTCTTAGAGCTGTTAACCTTCATTTCCCTGTATTGTTACCAGACAACTATAAAGGGAGCCAACTTCCTGGTCCTGGATTGGATTACACTTCTCTTGCTCAACGAGGAGCTGGAACTAATGATTATAATCAATTAAAAACACTCGACTTGGGGAGCTGGGAAGAAGTTTTTCAGCAGTCTACTAGAGGTCCGGAAAATTTACTACCAAATCCGTTACTTTCTGGTGCTCCTCTTGTTGGAAGCATTGATGGTTACAATGAGAGTTTCAGTCAGCTTCTGGATGCTGGCTTTGGTGTCAATGGTGCACCAGGAGCTTCTTTAGCCCCATACTTGCAGGTAATCTTATACTTAGGAACCTTTGTTGCACAGAAATGGGAATGGAAAGTGAGGAAGCTCTATTTTCACGCAACAAAATTCTTCAACGATTATATAACTCAAACAATTACCTCAACTCTTTGTTCAAAATGATAAATGTTATTGTTTTTAGTAATTCAGAACCTTATCGGGATCCCTACAATTCTGAATAACTATTGGTATTTATTTTGTTGAATTTGTTATATTTGAACCGAAAATGTTTTGATACACATTTATGCATGGGCATTCAGTTCACAGGACTTTTATTGCTTAGTTCTCATTTCTTAGTAGACTTGTATATTTCTGAAGAAAATATATTTGTGTCCTAATATGCATATCTTTCCTGTTTGTCAGAGTAACAACCCATTAGAACTTTCTTTCACTGAATATCAAGACAATACAAACATTACTGCTACTGCTAAGCAGCCATTGCTGGGATCTATTAGGGCAGAGGAGGGCCTGCAAAAAGTTGATAGTTTCAATAAATGGATGACCAAGGAATTAGCTGAAGTAGATGACTTGGATTTGAAGTCGACTTCAAATCTGTCATGGCAAAATATTGAAGCTGCTGCTTCTGTTGATGATCCTTCTGACTACTCAATGAGTCCCTCAATTGGCCAAGATCAGCTCTTTGACATTCAAGACTTCTCACCAAGTTGTGCTTCAACAGACAGTGAAACAAAGGTGATTTTTGTAAAATCAACATTTGAGACTTGCATGATTCACATTATGAGGATTTTAAATGGCATGTTTAAGATAGAACCATAGTTGTTTATCCGTCATTAACTTTTTGTTTACATCAAATTATAGGTTGTGATCACTGGAAAATTTATGGTCAGTCCCTCAGAGGTGTTCAAGTATAATTGGTCTTGCATGTTTGGGGAAGTAGAGGTGCCTGCTAAAGTTCTCGGCAATGGTGTTCTCTGTTGTTATGCACCACTGCATAGTGTTGGACGAGTCCCTTTCTATGTAACATGTTCTAACAGGTTTGCTTGTAGTCAAGTGCGAGAATTTGAATATCTTGTTCAGGGTAAAAAAGACAAAAACACGGTTAGCAGTATGACAGAAAATCAGCTTTGGCTCCGACTTCAGAATCTTCTATCTATAAGTTCTCCCGGGAATTTTGATTCTACTTCTGAAAGTATTAGAAAGAAGGAGCGAATTTTTAGGAAAATATTTCTATTAATGGAAGATGAACTTGTCTTGGGGGTTGAACAACATTTGAAAGAAAAAGTGGTCTCTTGGCTGTTTGACAAGGTTAGTAGTGAAGATGGAAAAGGACCAAATACACTTGATGAAGAGGGGCAAGGGTTGTTGCATCTAGCTGCAGCACTTGGTTTCGATTGGATTATCCCCCCTACTTTAGCTGCTGGTGTTAGTGTGAATTTCCGGGACATAAATGGATGGACGGCTCTCCACTGGGCTGCATGCTACGGAAGGTAAAGCTTTTAATATGCTGAAATATGTAATATTAGCTCCTTTTTCTCTTTAATAGTTTCATCCGTGGTAAGTTTCTTCAATTAAACCTGATAGTGACTGCGCTGCCTTATATTGTCTTATTTAATGTTGTTCCATCGTCTCTTATTACTCTAGAGAGAAGACTGTTGCTTTTCTAGTTGCACTGGAAGCTGGATCGGGATTAGTAACAGATCCTTCACCAGAATTTCCTTTGGGTAGAACTGCTGCGGACTTGGCTTCGGCTAATGGATACAAAGGAATATCTGGTTTCCTTGCAGAACATTCCTTGACTGCTCACCTTGAGACCCTTACAATGACCGAACGAAAGAAGGATAGTCCAGTTGAAAACTCTATGAACAATGCTGTACAAACAATGAGAGAGAAGGTGGCTACTCCTGGTGATGAAGGCGATGGGTCAGATTTGTCATTAAAGGATTCCTTGGCTGCTGTTCGCAATGCCACTCAAGCTGCTGGTCGTATCCATCAAGTTTTCAGGATGCAGTCATTCCAAAGGAAGCAAGTCAGTAAGGGTGCTGGTGATGATGAGTCTTTGTTGACTGATGAACAGTTTCTTTCACTTGTATCATCCAAAATTAAGAGGCCTGGGCATCCTGATGAAAAAGCCCATTCAGCTGCAACTCACATACAGAAAAAATTTCGTGGTTGGAAAAAGAGGAAAGAATTTCTGACTATTCGCGAAAGAGTTGTTAGAATCCAGGTACTTGAACCTATTGCTTTCTCTTATATTCTAGAGCATTTCTGTTCATTATTTGTTTTATAGGGATTATCATTGTCAATATTTTGGGTGTGATTTGTAATGATGTGGAGTTTTACTTGGTAATATACCCACCCATTGATGCATGCATTTTGATGTGATACTCAGCTCTGAGATGTTATTGGATTGCAACTCTAGTATTCTGATCTACAGTTTACTATCCTTGTGAAATGTAAAATGATGAATCTCCTTTTTAAATAAAACAAAGTGATGGAGGTAGTATCTAATATTGTTCTTTATTCAAGGCCCATGTAAGAGGTCACCAGGCGAGGAAACGATACAAACCAGTTGTCTGGTCTGTGGGAATACTAGAGAAAGCGATTCTGCGGTGGAGACGAAAAGGGACTGGATTGCGTGGGTTTCGTTCTGATGCCCTTAATAAAGCAGCATCCAGCACCGATGCTCCACCAGTTGTACAGAAGCCACCTTCTGAAGAAGATGATTATGATTATCTGAAAGAAGGAAGGAAACAAACTGAAGAACGGTTGCAAAAAGCCCTTGTCCGGGTGAAGTCCATGGTTCAATATCCTGATGCAAGAGCACAGTATCGAAGGCTTCTGACTGCTGTAGAAGGTTTTCAAAAGAATCAGGTATTCATATGTTTAAATGGATGATCTTTTGGTTCTTGAGTGCCAAAGCATAATTGAGTCAACGTCATGTACTTGGGTGTGCATATATCTGTTACAAGACCTAGTAAGTAGTTGTACTTTCGCTGTACCCACTCCAGTGTTCATTTTTGTTGCTGCCTAGTGCCTACCCTCCCCACCCCCGAGATTGTTATATACACTTGGGTGCACGGTACACCAATGAGCATTTTGTTCACATTTTGATGATTGTTTTTCATTTAATCATCAAATGAAGAGCAAAAACTAATTTTGGGTTAGTTGGGTGCACGGTACACCCAGATGTGTAAAATATTTTACCCCCTCCCCTCCCCCGAAAAAAAAAGGTGTGGTTGGTAGATAGAGCCTTTAGAAATGTGTGGCCCATTATCTTGGGATGGTTGGAATACAACTTTCATTATTGCGTCTATGCTGTTGGGTGAGTAACAGGTGTAAGATGAAGGAGAAGGTTATGCGCAAGCGTAACCTTTAGAAAGTCTGGCTGGTGTCTTTCACTTGTGTCTTTCTAACTAAAAAAAATGTGTGGTTGGTAGATAGAGCCTTTAGAAATGTGTGGCCCATTATCTTGGGATGGTTGGAATACAACTTTCATTATTGCGTCTATGGTGTTGGGTGAGTAACAGGTGTAAGACGAAGGAGAAGGTTATGCGCAAGCGTAACCTTTAGAAAGTCTGGCTGGTGTCATTCACTTGTGTCTTTCTAACTAAATCCTTTTCACAAGGTGAAATTTGGAGATACTAAAATTATTTATGACAGCCTGGGGCATATGTGATTTATCAAACCTTTTCTGCCACATTGTCTTAGAAGATGAAGGTTCAAATTGCATAGAGCGCTTAGTTGTTTTTGTTGTAGATGCTACTTGACTATTGTAGTTTGTGAATTGCTAGGTGTCTTGTGTGCCATTGATACGCCCCCTTATCTCTTCACAAACTCTTTAACTGTAATCTCTTTACCTGACATTGTTTTTTCACTTCCTTGCAGAGTCAGGTACAAGACAGCACCCTAAACAGGACAGATATTGCACCAGCTGAAGGTGAAGATGACATGATTGATGTTGAAAGCTTACTACATGATGACAACTTCATGGCTATAGCATTTGAATGACTTGATTTTCTATTTTCATTCTAATTTGTGCAATTTGTACATAAGGTGAACTGTCTGCACCATGATTGGACGGAAGTTAATATTCCCTTGTAAATACTTATATATAGCATTAATTAGGAAGGAGATCCTTTAGAAGACTGATGCGTAGAAGGCAGGCATGGTTAAGTTTGACAACACAGGTTAGATGTAGAAACTCGTCTGAGATTGTTAGATATGAGCGTATTATTCTGTAGCTAATTTTTCTTTAAACTCTACTCTATGCGTGCATGCCAATCTGAGAAGTTTTAGTACATGTATGGAAAAAAAAAAAATTGATCTATGTTACATCTGCTATCTGTTTGACTGAGCTTATCAATTTAAAGTTTGCAGGGAAACAAAAAAAATTCAATCATCGGGAATGGGTATTTTTGTTATAAATGTATTTAATAGCCTAATTAGAGGGGTTCTTTGTGTTAATCCTACGTATAAAATTATATACCTCGTATATGCTAAATCAGGCTTCTACTGCCAAGAAGCTTCTTTCTAACAAGTTAGAAGGTCACTAAACATTTATGGAGTACAATTTGATAAAATGTAATACACTCCATGTCTTATACTTGTTCTATGAATGGATGATTCATGTTATCAACAATTTCTTATTATTTGCAACAAGGGAATTTTTTATTTTACAAATAATAGCCTTTGTTGTAAAAAATAATGCCCTTTGACATGTTATTGAATTTGGACTTCCATGTATCCTTATCATAGGTTCATCATGGCTCCAAAAAAAAATTTCCATGTTCCTTGAAAAAAACCACATTAATCTCCTCAAATATGGTGATAAAAATAACATTAACAATAACAGCAATATAACAAGATTAATAACAGTAATGATAGAAATAAAAGTAGAAAAACATTAATTCAAAGAACATGGATACAAAACGTCAAGGAATTATTTAAGGTTTTCTTCTACAAAAATCCCAAAAATGTACCAAGATTATTCAAGGACCAACTGCAATTTCAATAGGAAACAGATAGCAAAAAATATTGGACTTGAAAGGATTAATAAGCTAATGAATATTGATATAGCCCAGCTGGTCAAAAGGCAGAGCAAGTCCAAAGATCATGAGCTGAAGTGTATAATCCGATTTGCAATTATCGGCAGCTCATGCGTTAGTTTACATCTTTCTCCAAACTGTCATTTACAATCAATTTATTGTCGTTCCCTTAGGAAACCAGAGAGAATGTATAAGAAAAAACGATAATTCATCCTCTGTACAATAGAACATTCTGAGGTTTTGGAGCTCATTTTCACACATTACACATGACAGGAGTAGAGACAAGAAGTCGGAAATCAAAATTTTGGTTAACTTGTTTCACTTGTAAGCCTTTCATAGAACAAGATATATCCGTGCTCTGAGTTGCTAGAATACTCTTGAGCTGATCCAAAGAAAGTCTGAACGGCAGACTCATCAATTATATCAACATTCTCATCATCGAAAAACAACCAATGGTTGTGGCTTTTCACAAGGCTGACATAGTGACCATGGTTTGGCCCAGTCCCCACATGTACAACCACAGCAAATAAGGAGTACTCTGAATCTGCATCCTCCATTGTGTTGGTTAATTTAAGCTCCAACGGGAACACAACACGATAAGAGAGCTTCTTGTACCTACCAAGATTCTCAATGTATTTGAAGCGCTTCAGGTGAATCACCAGAATGTGAGGTGGCTTTTTAATCTTCATTCTCTTCTGAGCTTCTTGCAAACTGTAAAACGAGGTAGCTCCTTAATAAATGATGTAATTAAGGAGCAAACACTTTGGTTCTTGATGTTCCAAATTTCAACGAAATCTTAATAATAACGCAAGAATAGGCTTTTCATCTAATGCAAATAATCAGGATTTTTAAAAGTTAAAGTTATGTCTGAGAAATGGTCCATACTTTGAATTGCTTTAAATTTCTTTATACTAAGGCATGGACAACAGACAAAGGTAAAATTGCTGAAAACAACACAAAATTAGGAGTAAATAAAACATACCTACAGCATTTGTCACAGAAAAATTTATCCTCAGCGTTAAGAGTTTCGGTGGAGCTGAAGTTCTTAAGGCAACTAGTAATGGAGCTGTTCTGTTCTATATCAAGGCTTAGATCAAAGAATGTCTCATCTCTAGCTGTGACAGTCTCACACCTCAGGCATTTTGTTTCATTTGTCAATATACCCTGCAATTGTGTCTCACAATCAGCAACCATGAAATATTTTACAGATATTATAATGTGCATACGTATTGCCTGCAATATATTGCTGCAGTAAAAAATCAGCATCTAGGAGCATGACAATCAAATTTGCAGCAACTCTAAATTCCTAGGGACATCGTAGGATTTCACCAAAAGCCATAAGAGAATGAGTTGCTGATACAACCACCACCATCCAATTTAAGTCCTGTTGAGGCAGGGACTGAGGATGTCAAGGTACAAAATTGTGCATAAAGACCTAATAGCCTGAATACTTTTCAGAGATGTTTCCAAAAGATCGCAGGAATCTTATTACTTAAAGGAAGAAGCATTTGTTCCCCCGAACCAAAAAAGTGATGTGGCAATGCAATGGGTCTTCTGTCCTAAGGGACAGCTAGCCACCAGTGAACATCCCATATCCCAAGTTCGATAATCATGTATATGCACCAAGCATTTCAGGATGTAAAACGTTTATCCACAACCTTGGGGCTTCTTTCCAACAACAATTTTTCAGAGACCCATTTTAGAAAGCAATTCATTTTTTCCATAATCTGTATTTGATTTTCTCCATATTTAGGGATTTCTGTGCTCACATCCAGACTTCAGAATTCTTAGGGTGATCCTGGCACAAATCTAAGCCAACTCTAATCTGATTCCATGCTAAAGATCCCTAAGTAGAAACTTAAATGAAGTAATGAATCTCGACTACTAAGGAAAAGAAAGAGAAAAACTCAGCAAAGAACTTGAGTAGTTACACAAAGACTGACCTGAAAATTTTTATGAACCCAGGTAACAAGAGGTTCCTTCTGTACACCATTGGCTAGGCCATTTCTTGGTCCATTCGCAGCCTTTTCAGACGATGAATTTTCTGAGCTATCTTTTGCAGCAGAAGATTCTTTCTCCAGTATATCGACAAGTTCATTTAACAAAAAGTTCAGAAATTCATGAGCATCCTGTATAAGAACAAAATCATTTAAGTATGTAAGTGTGATAAATTTCAATGACAGGTATTTTCTTCAAACAAGGGGTTGGTCCACTATTCAATTAGAGAATTTTGAATGTTACCCAACTCTCCTAGAGAAACAAATGGATATATAAGGGAGGGATCTCAGCCTTTCATGTGAAAAGAGCATAGGCCATATAAAGCAAATCACACAAACCTTTCCATGATTACTAATTAATGCTAACACAAGAAAATCAAGCCAAAAGAGGCTTTTACAGTAAAGATTAGAGGTATAACTGATTATACGTGCAAATCAATTATGATGCAAAGCAGCATACCTGGTGCATGTAACCACGGAAGAGCTCATTTTCTTTCCTTACTCTCTGTACAAAGCGTTTGGGAGCAATTACGCCTGTTTTCTTCTTCTGAGAGCTTATCTGCATAAATACACCAAAAAAAAAAAAAAATTGATGAGACAACGTCTGACACAAGTCCTTTTTCAAATCAATTAGATCATTTGATCATCCACTATAAGTTATCACAAGTGATCATCCACTATAAATTATCATTCAGAGGGATTACAATATAAACTACAATTTTTTATCATAAGACTAAAAAATGCACAAATCACACCATCCTCCTTCAAAAAGATAACAACAGAAACGAGTAAGAGATCTCCATCGAAATTCAACGCACCTCAAAGTTTGAACAATACCCTTTGCACTGATATCAAGAAAGTAGCCATGCATTTCTGCAATAAGCCTTAAATGTGACAAATAGACATATTCACTGACATGATTGGCAAAGCGAGTGATCTTGTGAAAACTGCAAGTTAAGCATTACTAAAGGGTGTATCACCGTCCAGAGCTCAGCATTATATGTACATGTCCATCCAATCTCTAGAGATGGGTATAGGGTTGATTCAATTGAGTAAATGACTACCAAAGTCCAAACATATCCAAATCGCTTTCATACATACCACAATTTGACTGTTCCAACTCCAGCTTCCCCTTACAAACTCAGTGACTTCTTCAAAAATCCCAAGTAAAATTTCAAGTAATAAACATAATACTTTTTTTTTAGCATGCCATAGCTCCTCCATACACAACTCTCAGCCAGCTCCCCTCCTAGAGCTCCATCACAGAACTTTACTATAATTGAATTTATAAATCAACAATCAGCCTGCAATATAGCTTGTCCAAGTAGTTACAAAATCCTGCTAGAGTTAGGAAGCATCATGGAAAGCAGGATTCTAATTCTTTTAATACATATGAAAGCATCTGAATTTATTGTCTACATGTACTAGAACTTATTTTGTTTGAAATATGAACTCTAACTTATGTGACCTTACCTGAAATTATCCAAACTTAATTTAACTCATGGTGTCATAAAATAAGTCAAAATGGTTGAGGAGAACACAGCCCAGACGTAAATGTTGTACAAGAATTTTTCTTCACAATATTTCTTTTAGCATTCAAAATCATTAAATTCAAAAAAGCAACAGAAACAAATAATTAGGGTATCAATCATTAAAGAAAACTGAAGGAAAAAGATAGACGGAAAATAATACTGCAGTGGACATTCCAACATTAAAAATCATGCACATGTACAATAAGCACTTAAGCAGTGTGCTGTGAGAATTATCAAGTGCAGTACCTGTGTAAATAAATCTGCCAAACATGTGAGCAAATTTTCCTCTGGATCAACAGGGTTTTTGTTCTTCTCATAGTACTCCAGTAATTTCTCACGAAATGGAACACAGAAATAGAGAGCCTGGTACAGGAGAGAGAGAGAGAAAATTAAATCAGGACTTATTTACAACTGTGTAATATTGTTGGCACATAGAAGAAAGTTGTCTTTTGGTAAACGTTTTACTCTGATTTTCTTCAGTTTAAAAACGGTATACCTTCTACATCATCAATGAGTTTTAATCAGCGGACTGCACGAGACCCCTAACATTGCCCAAACTAAGGAAAATCCATAAGCAAGAAAAAACCAAAAAGAAGGTTTCTAGTTACAAATCTTTGAAATGAAGATATTTGCAGGTTTTATTAATATGTTAGGAAATATATGACACTGATATCACATAAGTTGTCATAAATTATGAACCTGAATACATGGAACCAGATCGAGGAAGAAAGAGAGATCTGAATCTCAAACATCAAATAGATCATCAACGAAAACTGTCAAATACTCAAGACTGAAGCTATATCTATAATAAGCTCTGCTACGCTCAACAATATACAATTCCATAGGCACCTAATTTATAAACTTCACAACCAAGCATTAACATCCATCAAATCCATATACACATACCCATTGGAAAGCTCCATTATTGGTTTACCTATCCTTCTTAGAGGAACCCTTTCACTTCCACAGAGCAGTGTAAAGGTAAACAACACCTCAAAGCAGTAAGGGAATGCTGGACATGTTTCAGTCTACTAAATAGCTGAAATAGATTTATATGAACCACATGCATACCCACTTTGCAATTTTGACAAGGTTTTCTATAAATATGACAGAAAGTAAAGTAGCAATTTGCAGATCTCTGAAATACATACGTAACAGTCTTAAAAGCTTGGACAATTTGGGCCTTAGGGATAAGGTATGTACATAACAACCTCCTCAGACCCTCTCCCTATGGGATATGTGGATCCTAAATGATTTGTTGTAGTTGGGGTTGTACGTGACGTTAAAAAAATGTAGCAAGTCCAATGCACAGAAGTTACCAGCTACACATCAATTCAATGAGACGTTTTCCTCCATCTAGTCCATCACAAAGTGCGCAATTCCAATGAATTATGTTTATAAATATACGTATCCAAATACGAATTATACCTTCAACTACAACCATTAGATCCCTAGGAGGCTCTCAGATTCTGATACCATAAGTCTATAATGATCAAAATTACAAGACTATACCTCTTAAATCATTTAAAACCACCTCTCAAACAAAAAAGTGTTTTACATAATTACATATATCTCCACTACAGAGCAATGCACATACAGCAAATTGGGCAATGCAGTAACACTAATTTTTTACTCCAAAGCCTTAGAAATTGAAGTTTCAATTGCCGGAAAAACATACATGATAAATCATCATGGTCCCAGCGCCCTAAGAACATTAAGTCCATTTTGACCTCTCTAGAAAAAGTTTGTCCTGCATCTACAGTTTCACATGTCACAACTGAGATATAAAGAAACCCTCTTCAACCTCTACATCAGTCCTCTTTCCAGATCTCCTAAAATATGTTCTCAAAAAGTAGCAAAAAAGACCCTCTGAGGATACACCATGCAAGTGATATGTCCCTCCTTCATATCAGCAATAGGTACCACATCAAACTACACTAAATAGTTCACCAGCTCCCTGTCCAAAGTCACTTGAACTTGACCATATCAAATTTCCACGCGAATGTAAACGCTAAGCCCATCTTGATTCTACAATACCAATACTTGGTTCACATTAGCCACAAATCAGCCAATCATTCAACCAATGGATTCCAAAGCGCATATTCGTGTCTATCTAACAAAACCCGATCCCCCCTTTCTATCAGCCTCAAGGAGGAATCCCCACCCCCCAAACTCCCCAGCGTCCCCACCCCTCTACACTTCCTAATCTACTTTCACCAATTTGAATATCTAATTCATTACCACAATTATAGCCGAAAATCAAGCTCGGAGAGCATTCTAACATGCAACTTACCCAAAGATTATACTTAAATTAAAAATAAAAATAAAAAAATAAAAGAAAAAAAAAAAAAAAAAAAGTGAACATTTATATCCCATTAATATAACCAAGATCAGCTCACTTATACATCATTAAATCAATCAAATTGCAACAGCAACAAACAATCCTCAGATTCCGCACAGTAAAATAACAAAATTTAACAACAACAACAAAAAAAAAGTTCAATTAAAACCACCCAGATAAATTCAGACAAAAATCCATACAAAATGAAGAATAAAAACCCTAATTTTGAAGAAAAAAAAAAAAAAAACCTGCAAAACGCTGTTGCAGTAGCAAGTGTTGCCGAAATTCTCAAGGCCAAAATATCTTTCACCTTCAGGAAAATGATCACCGAGGGCTTTCTCCAATTTGGAACCAGCTGCCCCCATTATCGATTTTCGTTCCCTCCAAATTTTCTCCTTTAATATTCCTCGAATTTTCTCCAATTTTTTTCTGCTTCAATTTCAAATTATCTTTTTTCCTTGTTTCAGCTTAAAATCAAACGCAATTGAACTACGAATCAAATGATAATATCATCAGATTGTGAGAAAATTGAAGAAACAAGGGCCATAAAAATTGAAGGAAGTGCAGAGTAGAAATTTTGGAGGAGAGAGAAAATAGTAAGAAGAAGATGATGATGATGAAGTAAATAGGAGTAAAAATAATGGTAATAATAATAATAATAATAATTTTTTAAAAAAAAAATATGAGTGGAAAATATGAGAAAAAATGAAGAAGTAGAAGAAGAGAGGCAAGAAACACCTTTCTTTTTGGGGTCGGAATAAACTCGGTGATTCTCTTTCCTCTTTACCTCGTTGACTGGGTTTCTAAACCCAAACTCCCCTTTTATTTTCTTTTTATGGAATTTGGATAATTTTTTTTTAGTTCATTTTTTAATTTGTCTTGTCATTGTTTTTTTTTTATTATTTTTTTTTTTTGGTATGTGTTTGGTGATCATGATATGTATACGAGAAATTAAGCAATTAAAGTAGATTGAGATGGTAAAATTCTGACTTTGAAGTCACAAGTTCAAGCGTCACCATTTACTTGTGTTTGTAAGTGGAAGATCATTTAACTTTTTCTTAAAGTTGACTTGTGTAGCAGGACGGTTTAATTAAAGTGTTGATTTAAATGAATATTTGTCCTTACCAAATAATAACTTGAACATATGTAGGACTGAGAGAAAATATAAAGGAGATTTACTACACCTGTGGCATTTTTTTTTTTTTTTTTTTTATTGAGTATGCTTTGGTGACATTGATTTTCTTATTTTCTATTTACAATACTTGAGGTTTAAAAATAAAAATAGTAGTGATTGAATTGAGTCAATTCATTGTACATTGCCATGAATTTGCTATGTTGCACTAGTCCACAAATAGCTTTTTGATGAAAAATTAAAATTTAAATATTGAATTGATTTGGTATCTTGGACGATTTCTTTTATACTTTTTATATTATAAAAAAACACACACACAGGCAAATATGATGTTGTATTTTCCACTTCATCGAACTAACAAAGTTACATACATTATTTGGTTTTGGTATTCCAAAACATTTGTCAAGATTGCGGGACAAAAAGATTTCAACATATATGACGGACAACTACAAACCAAAACACATTGAAAAATGTTATTTTTGATAGATAAGAAAAAAAATGTCCATTCGTCGATTAACACTGCAAATCAAAACCAACTCAATATAGGCAAAATTGTACATGACATATTGGAAACCATGTATGTATAATTGAAGTCTTCAAACTTGCGTTTGCAAAATGGACAAATTCCACAAGGGACCAATTGTGTCAATGACTCACATGTCACATGTTATAAATTCTTCCCTTCATATTAGAATTATACTTGTCTTTACTTTAAAGTCAAATCATAAACCATGCCATATATCCATATTTGTATTAACAAATTATTACTACTAAGATTTGATATTGTTTTTTCTTGATGTTACATAATCAATGGGATTTTTTTTTTTCCTTGACTACATGTAAGAGACATAACACAAAGCATATTACATGTAAATATGTAATAATTATCAATCAACAAAAACATATTTTATAAATTTTCAATTTAAAAAATACTCCATTTATTTATTTTTTTTCATTAGTTGTTCCACATTACCTAGACATGTTTGTGAACGAAAACTTTGACCATTGAGGCCTTGTTCTATTGAGCTTAAAACAAATATTAAAATAAGTTAGGTTTCAACAAAAATAATTTTTGTTAGGACATGCTCTCTTTAACTTAAAAAAATAAGTTTATATCAATTCAGATAAGTTACCATAAGGTCCAATAAGTTTAATAGTATCTAATAAGGTTTAATAAGTTACAATAAGGTCCAACAAATTCTAATAAGGCCTAATATAATTATATTAAATAATATTTTTTTTTAAAAATAATAAAGCATTATGTATTATACTCCCTCCGCCCACGATTATCTGCACCAAACGTCCTTTTTGCGGACTCCTGAACAAAACTTTTAGTGGAGCTTAATTAAGTTTGGGTGGGTTTAATTAAGTGGGAAAAAGGAGGGAAAGAAGTGGTTCCTTATTTTTTTGTTTTTGAGTGGGTTAAAGTGAGTGGGAAAAAGGTGGAAAATTGAGGGGCCCCTTTTATGAGTGGGAAAAAGGTGGAAAAATTGAGTGTAATTAAAAGATGTTAAACAAAGTTAAAAAATAAAAGTATGGGTAAGATGATCTTTTTACTCTTTAAAATTTACTAAAAGAGGAAAGAAAAAAATTTGTTGCACATAATATAGAGCACCCATTTACGGCAAATATTGCAGATAATTGTGGGCGGAAGGAGTATATATATCAAAAATTATATATCATATTAATAAGGCCAAATTAGAGAATAACACCCATAAAAACCCCCGATTTTGATAATAACACCACACAAAAAAAAAGTTTTATTATAACACCACCAAAAATCCCAAAATTTTGGTTTCACCACCCACTAACGGATTATTGGATGGAAACCGTTAGTGGGGCCCGCTATGCACACGTGTCAGTTGTTTATTGGTTTTTTTTAAAAAATAATAAAAAAAAACCTAACCCCCTAACCCAGCCAGCCACCCCACCGGCACCACCTGTCCCAGCCGCCGCTGCCGCCGGCAACTGTAACACCCGCCGCCGACAACCCCTCTCCCCATCCTATCCCGACCTTTGGCACCGCCAGAAACACGCCCAGCCACCAACGAAATCCAGCCACAGCCTTGAAACACGCCACCACCAACGAAACCCAGCCCCAACCTTGAAACACGCCACCCATCCACCAACGAAAATCGACAATGGCCGAAAACCACGAAAACTAACAATCGAAAACCACCGAAATCGACCATGGAAACGGACCACGGGAACCCTTCACCCTCAAACGACCAAAATCGAGCATGGAAACCCAGAATGGCCGATTTCCACGGCCGATTGGGCCGTTTCAAGGGTGGAGGAAAAGAATGGGTGCGCGGTGGTCAGGTTGGTTTTTGCGGTGGTTTGATGGGCTTAGGGTGGTTTTCGGGTAGGGGGAAGAGAGGAACCGGTGAAGTCGGCGGTACGGAACCCAGGCTTAGTCCTTAATGCAAGCACTAAGCAAGTCAACTACCTTGCGCCAATTCCAGTTTTAGACTCTCGCAGACTTGTTTCATAGCTTTCAACTGAGCGGCAGACCTGACGCGACTGACAGATAAGCCGATATAGGGCGGTAATTGGGCTGGTTAGCCGATTTTTGTGGGGGCAGGAGGTTCCGGCGGCTAGGGCAGGTGGTGCTGGTAGTGGGGTTGGTTGGGTTAAAGGTTAGGTTTTTTTTTTATAATTTTTTTTAAACCAATAAACAACTGACACGTGTACATGGCGGACCCATTAACGGTTTCCATCCAAAAATCCGTTAGTGGGTGGTGAAACCAAAATTTTGGGATTTTTGGTGGTGTTATAATAATTTTTTTTTTTTTTTTTTTTTTTTTTTTTTTTTTTTTTTTTTTTGTGTGTGTGTGTGGTGTTATTATCAAAATTGGGGTTTTTTATGGGTGTTATTTTCTAATTTGGCCTATTAATAATACCATTTTATTTCGTAGTTATTTTAGTATTATAACTAGATTAGTGCTCGTGCGATGCAAGATTGTAATAATCTTTTTCCCATAAATAATTGTGATATAATATAAAAATGAGGCAACTCATGTGGAATAAACAAATGCAACACATATAGAAAAATAAAATAATAAGACAAAAATTATTAAAACTACTATTGAGAAAAAAAAATTATTGTCGATTAGTTGTGTTGAAAATATTTAAAAGTAGTATACAATATATTACATTGATGATGCATATTATTTCTCAATAAAACTATACAATCTAGTGATTATATGACTAAAGACTTAGTAATAAATGCTTATAAGAATCTAAAAATGAAAAAATAGATTATTAATAAACATTTAATAAACCTATTTATTCGTGAATTGTCGATAAATTCCCAATTTAAATGCAATCCTTAGCCCCTTAGCATTACACTTTAAAATAAGTAGAAATAAAGTGAACTCAAGATTAAACAATGCTTTACAAGTTATTTTGTACTTCGTATTTGATATGGAGTACTCCGTAGTCCGTACTGTATTGCGTTTTCTTGTTTGTAAAAAAAAAAATAAAAAATAAAATAAAAATCAACGGACGAATTAGTAAGTGTTCCATTTCAGCAGCACCACTTTAATTTCTGTTTAGGGTCTCTCTGCAATCAGACCGACGAATTCTCAGTAATACTTACCAATTTCCGTACTTCACTGGTAATTTTCTTTTATCCTATCTCTCAGATCGTATTTGTTTTTGTCAATCGATTTTAATTTACAGGAATTTTAGATTCATTGATGCGATTTTCATTTTGATGATTTCTTAGCTTTGTTAAGTTATCGTTGTCGTCCAACATTTTAGGCCCAAATTTTTCCGATTCAAACTCGGATCTGATAATCGAAGTGTTTGATTTTGACTTGATTTTATGATTTAAACTCGAATTGTTTACTTTCGATCTTCATCATTTCGTTAGATTATGATTTAATCAGAAGAATTAGCTAAATGTTAATGTAATTGGGGTTTTTTTCGAAATTTGTTGATGTGTTGAGGTGTCAATTATACTCTATGATGATACATGTAGTGAAATTGGTGCTTTAATTATATAATTTGATGTTTATTAGATACAAAATGAGAAGAATATTATGGTTGGTTAATTTTGGAGACCACCAAATCACATTGTTGAAGCTTTTCAGTACAAATTACTCAATTTTAGTAGAATGTATCTGCAGTTTGTTGTCTATTTGTGTATCCTTATGTTTGTTGTTGAATAATGATTGTATGCTGGTAATTTCGGTTTTTCTTGAGTTTAAATTGCGCTTCAATTCTTCGTGGAAAGCTTTATGCCCTAGATACTTCCAGTAACAAGAGTTAATTCTAAACGGGTAAATGTGTATCCTACTAGTGTGCCTATGTGGTTTGTCTTCTTATAGCTTTTTCTTTTTTGGAAATTCTTTGTTTTCCAATCAATTTATTTGAAGTTTTCACTTTGTTTTGTGTATATAGGCCATGAGTGTAGAAGAACATGGTGGATATTAACACTTTCTCGAACTCTTACTAGTGTAAGAGAATTTGCAAGCTAATCATCAAAAAAGGCAGCAAGGATGTTCTCTCTTATGTATGGGTTCTGGAAGTACATGTTCAGCAAGATGGAATTTCATGTTCTTATTCTCGGTATTGACAAGGCTGGAAAAACGGTAATGATTGTCCCATTCTGCCAGATTTTAACTATCAATTGATTTTTCAATTTTTGAATTTGATTGAGGACCACAATAAAATTATGATTATAACAATAATTATTGTGTGCTTCCTTTGTAAAAAAATATTGCTTCATGTAGTTTTGATCATCTCTACGTGTTGGTAATCTAGCTGAGCTACTGATTTACTAGTGTTATTGCTTAAAACTTGCTGTTGTTATCGGAGTCTATCTTTCATTGAATTTTAAAGCAGCATCTTTTTTTATTCTCTTTTCTCTTAAAAAGTAGAAAACTTACTCTCTTACCCAAAGACCCTTTGCACACATTCTTTGTCCACTGTAAAGGTTGACAACATGGTATTGAACCACGAAGTCATGGCTGGAAGGGTAGAATAAGTGGGTTGGGGCTTTCACTTGACTTCCAATCTTGTACATATTATACGTTTATTGTTTTTGGTGTTACTTTACCTGCTATAATATTCTCATCTTTTTTCTCATTTCTAGTTGCTTTATATGTTTTCCAAATAAAAATCTTTATTATACTTCGTATAAGCAAATGCAATCAAAGATCTTCTCATAAGCTCATAATATTAAAAAATGCCAACAATATATTGCAGACTTTACTGGAGAAGTTGAAAGAACTATACTTAAACTTGGAAGGCCTTCCACCTGATCGAATTGTTCCAACTGTGGGGCTCAATATTGGTCGTATTGAAGTTGGAAATGCAAAACTTGTGTTCTGGGACTTGGGTGGCCAGGTATGTAGATCAGCTCGTGCTCAATACTGCACTAGGCATTTCGTTTAAGTAATATTTTATTTATCTGTTTAACATCCTAGCAAGCAAAAGGCAAAATGCTAACTTGAGGTATCATTTTATTGTTTTGTATCTCCAAAATGGCCAAAAAAGGCTCTAAAGTCCTCTTATATAATCAGACATGCTGAATTTGGTCTCAAGTAAGCTTGCTTCACAAAATTTGGTCCTTCATGAACTTTGATAAAGGTTTTCTAATGATCTACAAATGTGTTAGCTAAAGTGATGATGTAATGGAGATGTGCCTCATTGCCATTTAATCATAACAACAAAAAAATATATATATATTTTTCTTCAAAGGCTTTGAGGAGTTTGTTAGCCTAATCTTAGGTTTTATGGGGATTTTCTTTTGTTATGGCAGCCTGGCCTCCGTTCAATATGGGAGAAATATTATGAAGAAGCCCATGCTGTCATTTATGTTGTTGATGCAAATGCTCCGGCTCGTTTTGAAGATTCTAAATCTGCACTAGGTAATTTTTTTAGTACGATATTAGGTCTAATTTCTTTGAATGCCAAATTAAATCATTGCCCGTTGACATTCAATTATCTTGCAGAAAAGGTACTTCGACACCAGGATTTGCAAGGTGCTCCCCTTCTGATATTAGCTAACAAACAGGTATATATGGACTTTCTGTTTTGCTCTCCAAATTTTTTTGAGGAAGCTGTAGATTGCTGTAGATTATTTTTTTTTTTTTTTTTTTTGGGGGGGGGGGATATAATTGAGTTTTCTATGCTTTCATGCATCAAACATTAGTTCTTTTGTCATTGTGGGGTGTCGCCTCTCTTTTTATGTCAACATTTTCTTTTGTTTTTTTTTTATGGGTCTCACGTTCCCTTGTCGTTTTTCTTAGGTTCCTCTGATGTTTATATCCAAAACCACATCCACACACACTGATATCTAGAATGTGAATTGAGAAAAGAGAGATGAGAACTTGTTATATATCTATAAACCAAAGAGGCCTACTCCCACTCTAACAAACACCCCCCCCCCCCACACACACACACATGTTAAGGCTTCTTAAGGGTGAGAAACTAAACAGCTGTCATTTATGTTGCTAGAAAGTAAATGGTTCTTTTAAGATACAGAGGCCATGTTGGGATATTAATTAGAGAATGATTTGTGCTTTAATGCCTTGTGTGTTTGATATCTCAAATATACTTGTATCAGACTTTTTTATTTTAATCTATTGCCTTCAACAGGATCTTGCTTCAGCAGTTTCAGCCGAAGAAGTAGCTCGTTATCTGGATCTGAAAAAGCTGGATGAAAGGCTATATATGTTTGAAGCTGTCTCAGGATTTGATGGGTAAATTCCAGTTCTAACACCTTCTTCTCCTAAGCATTTGATGTTATGGTTGATGTTTCAGGTCTTCCCACCTCCTTGTAATTACAGATGATGGAAAACGCATGTTACCTACTCTTCTATTTGTGCTTCTATATTGGTTGAGTGCTTTCCTTATTGAAAGGACTCAATTTCCTTTCTTTCTTCCATCCTTTGCGTGTTTAATATTTGGGTTATTCAGAATACCCTCGGAGATTTCCTTTTCCCTCTATATTATGGCATTATTGCTTGTATGTCCGTATGGAACTAACACAACACATTTGGGGTTTGTCTCTGTTTGCAGTAGAGGGTTCAAGGGAAGTGTAGATTGGCTTGTTGATGCTATGGAAAGAAGTAAAAGATCTGAAATGCTGCGAAGCCGTACACCTGCTGCTTGAAACTGTATTGATATGTTATGAAATTGCTTCATTCAACCGTTGTACATACCTCACAACCATATTTCTGGGTCATCAATATTAGTTTGTAGTTTCACTAAGGATATCTGAATTCTTTTTTGGCTGATTGTTGATTTGTTGTTTCTCCCCTTAGGAGCCCTGAATTAGTCCTGCTGTTGCTAAAAAATTAAACAATACTAAGTTCTCCTATGGCTAGATTTTGGGTAATGCTATATGTATTACTTGAGCATTAAATACTTTTTCTAAAATGATATAAATTTGGGATTTTATGGCAGAAAACTAATGTTTAATTATTTTATAATTCTTTTTTAGCTTCTTATATACAACCCTTCATTTATCTTTAAGTTCATTAAACGTTAAGCATTATCGATTGATTATCGTGAATAATTATTTGGTGTGAATAATTATTTGGTGTATAGTCTGAAGATATTACTTCTCCAAAATCCTATTGGTTGAATGATAGGTTCAATTCCAATGACTGACTATGAGTTTCAAACTTAACCATTGATTGATTTGATTCCATGTCAAGATTTTGGAGAATTGTGTTCTATGTTCTTTAAGCCATTTCAAGTGAAAATTTTATACAGCTCGAACAGAAGACTCTAAACTTAATACATGCATTATCAATATACACACTTTTGAAATAGAATCAGTATTTATTTGCAAATTATCTAATCTAAATATGCATGTATGATTCGAATTTCTCATTTTCTAAGTGGGGAAAATTTATTTAACAAAGCATATTCTGCTGCCATTGTCCATTGCCAAGCCAGGGTATCTCTATGAAATACTATATTTGTAAATCCTATACCACAGAGGACAATAAAATGCAAATTAAGACTGTCTGTCCAATGGCTTCTGCATCTTGTCACCGACTTGATAACCCCAATCATCAGGCCAAAAATAAGAGGACCACTTCATTGGATGGCTTGATACTGATCAGAAACGCGTCTTGAAGGTAGCCTTCGAAGAACAAAGAGCACTAGAGCAGAAGGAACAATCTCAACCACCTAAAAGTGATCAAGTCAGGAGATAGCATCAAGGATTACAACTGCGCATTAAAATTGGCATGGCATCCTACCAATAATATTAATCTCATCAATGCTGAAAGTTTAACTACCTACCATGTAATAAAGAAGATTTCCTAAAGGATGATCGACGACATCAACATCAGCATCATCATCAAACGCAGAAACAGCAGCCTAAAAAGTACAATACAATTCATTGATTAGCTTGGTAGTCATTGGTAGATGACCTGGAGCTAAATTATAACAGCAAGTAAGCAAAAAGTTCTTAAGCAAGTTGAAAGTTGGACACTCACCACTAAGCATTTAATTAAGAAACATGTGAAGCATATCGCGGTTATTACTCCAACCTGCAGCCATCAAGCTCAAAAGTTCAACTAACATTGAGAAGAAGTTTGATACTTCAGCAAATTTTTTACTGAACCTATGATTAGAGTAAAGATAAGTGTGTTCAAAATATTACTTCATAGATCTTCTTTTGACGGCCTACAGATTCAATAGGAAATCGCTTCAGCATAAAGAACAGCCTGTAAATTGATTATCAACCAGTACATATATTAATGGCACGGAAATAAACAAGCCAGTTCTCACAACAGATTGAAATTTCACTACATTCAAACGGTCCAAAATCGATCAATACCTTCCACCGTATACCAAGAATCCAGAAGCCGCACTAAATGAAATAACTGTAATAACCAAATACAATACGTTACAGATAGCTTGAGTGTTTTTATCAATAGCAACGATGAAGCAACAAAAAGAGAGGTATGTATATATACACCAACCGTACTGTGGAATCTATATCATCTTGGTCCTATCATTTCAACTTCCATTTCATGAAGTATGTACTCCGTATGAAAATTAAACGTCTTAATATATATTTTTCTTTAAATACTGGGCTTAAAGTTGCCCAAAATTATAGTAAGACCCAATTCCAACAGGAAACCTCTTTTAAACAGCTAAACTACAACCAAACGTTCTTATTATCAATGATGCTAGTATTATCAATGAAACAGTCTAAAAGGTAGGTGTAACAAACAACTACAAATCCTCAGCTCTCAAGTTCATTACCGGATAAAAAGAGTTTTGCCACCTGGAGAGCTGCATAGCTTTTGACGAGCCTCATGCAAATCCATATAATTATCTGAAGTGATTGCACAAGAAATCAAAACCAAAAGAACTATCAACAATAATCATGAAAGTTGCTATATACTATAATCCGTATTACTATATATCAGAGAAAGATAAGAGAATTGTTCAATTAATCAATAAAATATGATCACCTGAACGACATAAACTATCCCATTTACAGCATAATATGCCGGTCTAAGTCTGTCAGAGGGTAGGGATCTTGCCTGCATAGGTGATATTCACAGAAATTATAAATTATAGGGTAGATAAGGTAAGCAATTCAGATCAACTGAGAGAATCTAAAGAACGGAACCTGGTGATAAATCTCTGCCCAAAACAACACGAGCAATGTGTAAGTGGAAAAGAAGAGAAGTCCCGGGAAATCGAGTAGCACGAGTTCAAGAGTCTACAACAGAGAATAAACAACGTATACATGAAAAGATTAAATGTGCGCATAATAATTGTAGGAAAAAAATACTTATTTAGAGGAAACTAATTACTTACATGCGGCCTGATCTGAAACACTTTTTTGTACAATCCAAAAAGAATGGCTCTCACTGTCCAAAGTTAACTCAAAAGTTTAGTTAGTTGATACGAGATGTGAAAGACACAAAAGACGCAGATAGTAATGCTATGCTTACACCCATTTACAACGAAATTCATCAAGTGAAAGGCCTTTTGTGTCGTCCATCCATATTCTGGTACTCGCATTTGTATTCGGACAAGTTGCACCTACAAAAGTTTGAAAAGAAGGAAACATGAGAATTCAAAAACTTCATTCACTGAGGTCATGCTATGTACTCATACAATTAAACTTCATCGGACTATATGAACAGAATGATGGAGCAATAGCCTAACCCTAACATTTCTTGGCAATACTTGAACAATACAGGGGAATCATCAATTATCATTACCAAATCGCTTCACTAAGCTATACGAGTACTTTGCATTAAACTCATTCAATTCTTTCCAAATACAATCACTTCGTCGTATCACATTATCCTAATGCATCATATCTTAAGGACTTGAACATGATTTTACTGATTGAAAGACCTTTGTAATTGTTGAGAGTTAACTGCATCTAGCTCATCACCAAGTTAGTAGCAGCAAGTTCAAATGCACAAGCATAAGGCAGAACAAAAAACAGTGGAGCATAACTCGAATACGTTGCAAGGCTTGCACAGCCGGCAAACAGTTATTGCAATCTAAAATATTACGTATAGCAATTATCTAGCTTTTCTCAATTGATTTAAGAATACTCATATGCAATGTAGCCTCTTAAATCGAACAAGGTTTGAGCTCATGACATCAACCATTTACATATGAAAATGTCTATTTAACTCCTCCTTTCTTTACATTCCAATTTGGCAATTTCCTAGTGGAGATCGCATAGGAAATGTGACAATTTTCCTTGTATATACCAATAACACAATACTTCCTCGGTTTATTATTATTATTATTTTTTTTTTTTAGTTTGACAAATTTGATTTACACGTGTGCTTTTATATACAAGTAAGAAATTAATTGACAAATTTAATTTTCACATGTGCATTTATATATAAATAATGACTGTTCTCCATTGATTTCTCATATTAACAATCTTCCCTCCATCCCTAAATTAGAAGCCTATTTCTCTTTATTATGTGAGTAATAAATATTAGAAATAGACTTCTAATAAAGGGACGGAGGGAGTACAACGATGACTATATTTTTTTAATACTTGTAAAATCAACGAGGACGGTCAAATAAAGTACGTACACAGGTATATATAGTGCAAAAGTCAAAATATGTCAAAAAAAATAATATATAAATCAAAGAAACTACATGTACGTGTTTTAATTTGCGTTGCATCATATCACCACTTCACCTCATTTTGAAAGATTCCAAATAAATGAATAATACAATTGCCCTGGAATTTGACACCTCTGGAGTGCAATTATGTACACAAAACCATTCATTCAAGTGGTAATAGTTTGATCCTTTCATCTTTATCACCTTTAATGAGGTGTCAAACTATATTTTACCTAAAACAAATTAATTAATTCTCCCTATAAATTAGTATTAAATTAATGAATAGAATATAAACTATAGATAGACAAATTATGCATTCACTTTATCAATTAAAAAAGGCGAAAAAAGCTAGACAAATCAAAACATAAAAGGAAATCATTTAACGTGGGACTAAGGCTCTTTAATTCTCTTTAAATCAATGTTAATGTCGCATATCAATCAATTCCAATACCTTACCTAAAATTGATCAATCTTGAACAATTACATAAAAATATAAACTATTTCTTTTAAGAGTAATATTGTATACATCTGAACCTCTTTCGACATCCCCGCCTAGTCTAAACGGGGCGGTCACTATATGTAAAAATGATTTTAAAAAAAAGGCAAAAAAGAAGGAAAAGAGAAAAGGGCATACCAAAGCAATGATGGCTACCAAAGCATAAGAAGCACAAAGTGTATAATAATAAACATCTTTGTTAGGACTCTTATTAAGACCATCTTCCATCATCATCATCTTATTCAACAAATCTCTCGCTAATAAATAATTATCACTTTCTTCTATCGCCATCAAACCCTTTGTTCGTCGCATAATTTGAAGCTTCTTGTATATTTTTTTAATATAATAAAGTTTTCCTTTTTATTTTTATAATTTTTGGAATTGAAAACAACAACAAAAATAAAAATGTATGAGATAAGAATATGAGATTTGTCTTTGTTAGAAAGTTGAGAAAATCGGGGAAAAATAAAGAAAAGTTAAAAGTATAAAAAAAAATTAAAAAAATTACAACATTTACACGTGATGTTTTTTAAGGTAGGCACGTCTATGGTTGGATATCCACGTGTCATGGGTAAAGATCACCTTGACTTTCCCAACTAGATGCTTTTTTATTTTTATTTTCTTTAATTGAATATAACACCTTTTTTTTTTTTTTTTTTTTTTTTTTTTTTTTTTTTTTTTAATAAAAAATATTTATTTTATAATACACTGTATAAGTGTTTCCTTGTTATAAAGTTTAAAAGTTTAGGGTCAAAATGCTTCAACTATTGTTCCCTCCACTTTATAGTATTCATAATAATTTCTCTAATTAACTAACTTAAAAAAAAATATTAATATTAGTTCTTACTTCGTACTATTAAATATATTGATGCAATACTAAAATGACTTCTTTAATAAAACTTAAGGGTAGCAAAGCTGTTTTACATGTTCAAATTTAGGTAATTTGTCAAAACTCAAGTTTGAAATTAAGCTCAACAATTTGTTCAACCTTGGCTCATTTAGAAAGTACTGAGTACTTAATTTGATCATTAATCAAGATAAACACCGAAAACCTTATGCTCAGATTCAAGCTCAATAATGGAGCAAGCTTTACAAGTAAAAAGTTATGAGTAACTCGATTCAAAAACGAATAAAACATGTCTTAGCCAGTTAGCCGTGTACGTGCTCAAGACATTGACCATGAGGCAGGAGTCTTAATTCATTTACAACCTTCAAGTAAGCATAATAAGAGAAAAAGAATTTAGCACAGAGCTTAGCCTAGGGTGTACTGACTACCGAGTTGAAAATTCAAAATTGCACACCGATCATAATGTTTTGACCGTAAGCATTAGAACTTTAAACCTCTCGGGTGCAATTGCACCAGGTGCACGCATAGTCGCCAGCCATGGCCAAACAGGAAAGCCTGAAGAAGGGAGTTTTATCTCTAATCAAAAGAAAACAATGTGCATCACACGTTCAGAATTATTACAAATTTCAGACTCAAGATGATCTGGGAGTGCTACAACAATTGACAGATAGAATGACTATAATTCTACATATATAAAAGAAATATTTGCAACTATCAAACACCACACAACCATCTTACATCAAGAAATCTTTCCCGCCCTATTTTTACAAGGCAAAAGCTAGGGATTACCTCAAAAGTACTACGTAAGTATTTCCATGAACCTTTTAACCTGAAGCCGATTGATCAGTAGAACTTGATCACCATGCTTTTTATACAAAGCCCCCCAGGAATGTACAAATATTTCCATCCACAAGTGATTTATCCTCAGAAACGGACTACAATACAAGAAATGTCATCTTTGCTGTCTCGATTCAGAGCTTCTGTTGCTAATTGCTTGGCACACTTTAGCGGATCCTTGATCTTTCTTGCAATATCAACTGCCTCTTGATTAGACATTACCTAAGTTGTTTGTAAGGTATAACCATCAGCTAATAAGAGTTTTACCCAACTGAGCACATAATCACTGATCAGCACTTCTCGAAAGTAAATATTCAAACTCCCTTTGTCTACTATCATTTGTCATGTTAAGGGGAAGAAAGCAATAAACAAATGGATAATGATGCCTTCCACTTCTTTTTACAATCTTATCCATAACCACCCAATCATCAATTCGAGTTGTGGCATACTAGGTGCTCTTCTACATCATGATTAGAAACTTGACAAAAATTGTATGGAAAGTAAATTGGAAAATTTGACAAATAATAGTAAGCAGAAGGATCACCATATTCTTTGGATATACATTCTAATAACATAGAAATTGATTTGTTTTCCAACCCCTCCCTTTAAGAAGTTGATGGAAAGCAGACTGTAATAATTCTAGAAACAAATCAGATTTGCGGGAAAAGAGAATCGATCAACGACGCATCAGGTTTTTATGGCTTCCCCCTTTTTGTGAAAGGATATTAGAGGCCAAGATATTCCCCTCCTTTTGACAAAAGTTATAGGTAAATGACATAGCCTAGGTGAGTTTAGAAATACTACACCCTATGTCCACCCAATAACATGGCTACATGCGTGCATGCATATGACTTTGCTATGGAGGGTAGGCACTAGACTCACAAAATAAGCAACAGATATAGAGGTACATACCTTCCACAGACCATCACTAGCTAGGATCATAAGATCAGTGTCAGGGCCAATATCAGCAGTCTTTACATCAGGGTCAGACCGCAAGTGTGACTTGAGGTTCTTATCTCCGAAGGCACGAGAAACAGCAAGTTGCCCATTGACCCTAGCAACATCTCCTATTAGAAGGATGAGATAGAGAATACTTCAGTTTATAACGCTAGATCAGCAGGCAACATCTCTCATTATGTAGCGTGTATCGTACAACATATCAGCAGATTTGAGACAATAGGCAAAAAGATATGAGTTACGTCACACAGGGGAAAAAATTTAATCTTGACCAAAATGTAGGAATGAAAGTTGAATGTTTGTAATGTGATGATTGTACTTAGCCAACGCCATACTAAGCAAAAACGTAAAATAGTTAAATTCTATGGGCACCTCTTCATTATCACGCCCTTTCATTACACAAAAGAAAAAAAATACAGTGAATAAAAATGAAGCAAGTCTAATCATGCATTGATCAAATTAATCATTCCATTGATACCTAAGCCATATGTAGTATGATTAGATTTCCCAAGACACCCTCATTTAAAATGATCGACTAAGAAAGGGTAGTTTGGACAAATCTTGTTAAATCCTAAACAACTATAAGTTGCGACAATGTGACAAACTAGAGCATGTGATATCAAAGCTGTAAATGAAATATAAAAAAAGCACAAATGGTAGTACCAAAACTACCAATGTACCTGGCATATTCGACACAAAACCACCTCTGTCCTCAATGCTGCCCCGTTCTGTATTAGGTTCATGGTCAGTAGACATCTGTATTGCTTGACCTTTACTAGAAAGGACAGCTCGTGAATCTCCTACATTTGCTACCCACAACTTTGATCCATCCACAAGAATAGCCGTGACAGCAGTTGACCCACCTCGTCCCAGGTCAGGATTGTGATTAAGAATGGCTTGATCAGTACTTTCATAGGCTTTTGAAATTGACCTGTTTGGGTCGGTCCAAAATTCGTCCTGTTATTGACAATCAAATTATAAAACCAGATCTGTTAGCATCTTGAGTACACTGCAGTACTGAAATCAGATGTATTTTACACCTGTAGAATACATGGCTCCAAAAATAGGAAGATAGTTCTCATTTAAACACTTAAAATGAAGAACCCACCTCTTTGAGAATATTGGGAAATAAATGCTTCTGCAGGTAAGCAGGCACACTATCACCTAAATGGCCATCATAAATGGCAAAGAGGCCAAGTTCGTGTCCACGGACCTGCACAAATTTAGCAACATGATAATCCTCCATGGGATGATTTGCCTTTCCTTTCACCAAACTGAATCCATACTTTGCAGGACCTTGATGACTTCTACCCTTGCCAGAGCCATTATAAGAACGTCCTCCTACAATCTTAGATTGTAAAGCCAATTGTTTTAGTGGGAGGACCGCAACAAACTAATTGTCGAAATGTTTTTCTGTAACCTCAAGATATTCCAAGACATGAAATGTAAAAGCTTAAGTTTAATAATACAAAATATGCATATGAGCAAAACCAAGTAACTATGGACGTAACTTGAAGAGTGTCCAATTGGATATGCATTCAAGATTCAGGGATGCATCATGCATCCAAAGCAAGCTAATCTTATTTCTATGAGGCATATGATCCAATCTTCAGGTTTGAGAGTAATCATTTAGCATCCACTAAAAATTTCACTAATGGGCTTAAATTTAGAATGTTTAAGTAGGTGCAAAAAAGATGAATACAGAGTATAAAAGAGAAGCAACAAATATGAGAAGAACAAGAGTATGTTAATCAATTGGCTATTAAAAAAAAAAATCGATGCCAGTACAATAAGGCCATAAGGGCAATAGTCATCAACATTTAAAGATAAGCCTCAATATGAATTTTGGGACAATTTGCTAACTGTGACCATTATTTTATTAATACATACATCGGCTTATGTTCTTGCAAGTTGCAAACTATTTCAAAAATTACTTCCACAAAATTATCATTTATTAATATAAAGCAGCAATTCTAACAAAAACAAAAATGGTCAAAATTTGTAGGCTTGGAGCTCCAAGGTCAAAAAAGGCTGATCTTCTTGTAAGGAGGAAATATTATTTATATGTTCATCCACAATTCCACATGAAAGCTCCCAAGGGATTAAAATCATTAACTAATAAAAAAAATCTTCAGGCATTACTGTGGACAGTCATCTTATATCTGTTTCAGCACTGTTTTGTACAAAAGTAAGTGAACAAACCCACTGATTAACCAATTTGGTTAATGGTTCAGCCATCTCAGCCTTTAATCGCCAGTGCAAAGTCATTTGATATGTGAACTTCTGTCAGCAATTATCCCATTTATGGTTTAGTTATGTCAGCCATTTGAATCACCTCCCCTGATCTCTCTCGCAAACACACCCCTACCGTGTCGGCATATTGCAGTGTGACTAACCCAAAGCCCCCTTGCCCTCCACACTACCAAATCAGCCTGTGTTACTCTGAATAATAAAATGAAAACTTCCTATGCATGTGAATGCCCTCTTGTTTCTGTGAATTCATTTCTTGATTTCCCAGATGCTAAGGGGTTTTTTAAATTTACAAACATTTTTCCCCATAGTTTATGATCACTATTCACTCTGCAACTTGAAAACAAAGTAACCAAGCAATAAGTCATAGTTCTAAACGTCAAGTCCACTCTTTATATCTGCAGTATGAAACCACATTTCCTGGTCACCTCAACAGCTTAAGGATATAAAGTACGATGCACCACACCATATCTTTTCTCTTTTCTAAGCCATAATATATGCAGAGTCTCGTAATTCACTGCTTGCAACAAAAATAATTATCAAGTGGACTAATCCATGGCCAAGCCAGTGAATCTTGATGTATCAAGACATCAATCACAAGCTCTAATATTCTATCAGTCTCCGGTGGTAATAGTTTCTTTTGATAGGCCTATTCATCTTCAGTGGAGGCAATTTGTTAATCAAGCAATGATCATTCCCCTTTATCATTTGAAACACTCATGTTAGAACCAAAACATTTCTACCCTTCATGAGAGACCTTAGTCTTCATCTTCTAATAGAAAACCTCTGAACAATCTTGCACAATTCCTTCCAATATTCAAGTAACCACCCAATACTCACGATTCTCGAACCAAATCATTTGAACATAACTCTTTCTTACCAAAAAAAAATATGATTCCCCCTCTCCAGTTTCTCCTCTTCCCCCAAAACAGGAAACAAAAAGCTATCTGATTTCATCTTACAGACAATAATTAATTAACCAAACTAATCCATCACAATTCACAAATTACTTTGTTATCCAGCATTAAACACAGTATGATCCATGCAGTACTGACCAATTACAACATACAATTATACAAGTATATGCATATAATTAAATATCTATGATTAAAGATGCCAAAATAATAACAACTGAAACAAACATTATAAAGCTCATTAAACACAAAAATTATGAGCAAATACCACAAATAAATTAAGCCCTTACCTGAGAAACTGAACTGAAGCAGCATAAGCTATCCATAAAAATTCTAGCTACAGCTTCACCTTCTATTATCTTTATTAATCAACATCTATTTTCCCAATAACCCCACCAACAAATTTCTTCCAAAAACTGCATCATCAAAGCAATAACATACAACCATGATCACCAAAACAAAAAAACTTGATATACCATATCTTTAAAACACCAAAATTAGTGAAAAATCTATACTTTAAATAATTATAAGCAAGTGGGTAATTAAGAAATTAACTTACCAAATCAAAAAATTCCAAGTGACCCAACAAAAATTGCAGGAAAAATTACAACAGTTTTAGTGATCAAAGAGATTTTGCTTCATGAATTAAAAAGTTGTTGAAGGGTTTTGATTATTGAAGCTGACAGTGTAAAGGGGTTTCAGGTTTCGTGAGGAGAGAGAAAAATTGGCTGGCTACCTTAGGAAAGAGAAATTATGGTGAAAAGTCGGAAAGATGTGGGTACTTGCCCAAAAACTTTGACTTTGTCATTTTTTTTAAAAATTATTTATTGATTCTCTTTTTTTTTTAAAAAGAAAAAATAATTTAAAGTGGGTGATAGATTATTTTGGAGTATTAATTGTTTTGTAGGCTTGTAGCAGTAATTAAATTCACCAGTACCACTGTTTTATTTGATTAGTTGGAACTTGGAAGACTACAGTTTACTACAGCTGTTTTGGCTGTGCTTTCTTAAGAGGAAGGAAAAAAAAAAAAAAACAATAACCACTCCGTATACTGCAGTACTCCCTCGGTCACTAAAATATCACTAAACTCTTCTTTTTGGTTCGTGTGTTGTATGTTTTATTTGCATTTCTCTATTATCTAAGATTCTATGTGCTAATTTATAAAAGTTCTTACTCCCTCCGTCCCTAAAAGTTCGATCCTTTTGGCCTAATTTTAGTCCCAAAATGTTCATCCCATTTGCATTTTAATACCCTCTAATTTGCATAATATTTGTGTAAAATTAGCTTTTCCATGCAAATTTTGTTTTTTCTATATACTTTTATTACCATCTCTCTCTACTTTTTTGCAATTCCAATGTAAATTTCCCTTTTCAATTTACTTTTCTTAGCTTCCCCATGCACTCTTATACTTCCAATACCTTTCTTAATACCCGCGAAATCAACCCAAAAGAGTCGTTCTTTCGGAGACGGAGGGAGTATTATATTCCGTAAGAGGCAAACAGAAAAGTTTATGGGATTACATGTTTGCTTGATAATTGATTAGATCGTTGCCTCATAACTCAATTTGATCTATCTCAAATTCGAACTAGTTGAGGTGGATACTTCATACTTGAAGAGTGAGTTCACAATAAATAATAATTAAAAAAAAAAAAAAAACCTGGGCTATATAATTTATCTTACCCGTGTGGGCACGCAATTTGGTGGCGCTTGATCATGCTTATTTGAAGAATTTGAGAGATATAGAGACTTGCATTTGATTTGGTCAACAATGGACCCAACCCCATTTGCACAATCCCATCATATTGGAGTTGTTGCTTGTTAATCAAATTTTGATTAATTAGATAATAAAAGGGTCTAAATTACAACGTCAATGACATGTCAATTCATGTTAAAATCAATACTTTCGAAATTAGAGGGTCGATTTACTAGATTATACTTTCTCTAAATTTATTTAGTTGGGTCAATTTTACCTTTAACGCATGTCAACACACAATTTAATCGTTAATTATGAAAATACTATATGTAGCCCTTAGGGGTACGAACAATTATTTAATATCTTTCGTAATTTGGTACTCCGTATTAATTTAGAAGTAAATGACAAAAATCACGCGTAAATCAGTGTAATTAATCTCTCTGTCCTCTTAAAAGAATGACCCTTATGAGCAAAATTCACGGGTATTAAGAAAGTGAAAGAGATAGTAATAAAAGTACATTGAAAAGTGAAATCCACATGGGGTTTGAAAAAAAGTAAGGAGAGAAAGTAATAAAAGTACACGGAAAAACAAAATTTACATGGAAAAGCTAACTTTGTACAAATATTATTGCAAATTGGAGACTATTTTAATGCAAATGGGATGATCATTTTTGGACTAGATCTAGGCTATAAGGGTCATTTTTTTAGGGACGAAGGGAGTATTATACTTTTATATTATTTTTTTCCATTTTCAGTTCCTTATATGTAGACCTAAGAACTATGTATAACATTTGTATTTGACAAGTTATTAATTTTAAGCCACAATAATAATTTTGAAAATACTATAGTAATTGAATTTGCTTGATCCACGATGGAAACTATTAATCCCACTAAAAGACCCACCTTTCTAGGTCAATTTATTTTCAGCTCGTTTTATGTGTGGCAGGCCACACCGTGTGACCACTTATAAAAGAACAAAGTAATCCCTATAACACTGACCAAATAACCCCTGTAATACTGACCGAGTAACCCTTATAACACTGACTGAGTAACCTATAACACTGACGAAGTAACCCCTTTAACACTGATCAAGTAATCCCTATTACACTAACGAAATAACTCTTATAATGACTGTTACACATGTGACGACCACATATAAGAATTTGTGATTTATTTTACTTTTATTGTTTACCCTATTTTGGAAGAATATGAAGCAAGAATTCCACGAAATGGTACGAACATAATGTATTTCTCACACGCTCTTCATATAGTACGGAGTATGTGTAATTATCATTCGCCAAAATGAAACGCTTTTTTAACACTTATTTTAGTAACATTCTCGAGCATAATATTGATCTGAAAAATGTTACTTTTTTCTTTAGGGTATTGAAAATGTTACTTAATCTTCATGCTATTATTAAGAAGAATCCCCTTCTATATTCTATGTATAAACCAAATAAGAAGAATGATACTATTATTGAATCAACAACTAGCTAATCTACCAATTGCCTTCTCTCCAAGACACAAGAGTGAAGAGTCACAACACTGACAGGTCACCTAAACACATTTTAATGGGGCCCAATCCAAAACTCCATTTGGCTTCATTTTCTCTTTAGCACAAAGTGTTTGATTATTATGCAATTAAAAAATTGACTACATAAGATTCAAACTTCGGGGTTGAAATGTATAAACCATTATCCCTGGTTCTTCACTCTGTTATGACAACGACAATATATACAGACCCTTGACACTTTATGTTGAACTATATACTAGTATACTCATAAATTTAATAATAGTTTTTAAGTCGAGTTTGACACCTAAACATGTACTCATGTCTAGGAAATTTTATTTCTCGGCATATGAAGTTGTTTATTTAATCCTCTTGGTAATCGCTTGAAACTTTTCATAGGAAGCTAAGTCTACAAATTTCAGTGACATCTCTTCACTTCTTCAGTTACTTTAAATTCATGTATCTATGTCATTGCAAAATCGTGAGAATTACACTTCCTATATCGAATCAACTAGTAGTATATAATTAGACACCTTAATACGACTTAATAATCTTCTTCATATGAGAATTTGTGGTCAATCTTAACGAACTATTTTAAACTCAAGGATTTGAATAATTAAAGAATATTTTTAGCAGATAATTTTATATTTTAATGTAGCCCAATGCAACACATTAAAATTATAAGAATCAATTCCACAATGCAAAACACATTTGATTCTGGCCGACCTTTTTGATTAAAATCTTGCTTTTACTTCTTATACTTCGTACAGTATTATTTTTGTATAGAATTAAGTAAACTTTGAATATTTTAATTGCGTTTCTGATTTTGTTAATAAGTTAACGAGTTGTTAAATGAATTGAAAAGCCTTGATTAATTATTAATCATAGCTGGTGGTTGATGGAGATGATTATATATAGAAGTACATGACATTGTCAATAACGGAAAAGTAGAACTATACAACTTAGCAAGTCTAGAATAGTAGAACTCTTCAACATGCATGTTTTTACCAGAAAAAATTTATGGGCTTTTCTACTTCGTAAAAGTTTATAGCAGGAATATATATTTGCGAAGATACTCATATTTTTTAGAGAATAAGGTCAAAGTTTGTACGTGAACGGTTAAAATAATAACTCAAAAGGTTACATTTAATTGAATTTGAGGGGATTTTGCAATGTCTCTTCCTAATAGAACATATATTCACTAGAATTTAACAAAAATAATGGCGATATGTCATTAGGCGCAACGCCTTAACCACTATAGTTGATGTTGCCTTGTGCACCCGTATAATTTAAAGCTGCTTTCTGCACCCAAACTACAGTTGGTCAGTTCTTTTAACAAATTTATTTTAAAAGTAATTCCAATTTACTTGCTTCTGCTTGATATAGTAGATCCACTGACCCATTTATCTATCACTGAGATCGGTGAAGACAGATTTAGATGATGATTACTCAACAGCTGCGCATGATCATCTTCTGTAGGGGAAGACAATGGTGGGTTAATATTGTGCATTTTCACAACTTCCTCTGCAGCATTATTAGTCATATCTTCTGCCTGCAATGCTTCATAATCCGCGGTTTCAATCTTCTTTAGAACCTCTAAAACCTCATCCATCGATGGCCTGAATTCCTTATCATGCTGCAGACACTGGAACGCGAGTTCTGCCACCAAAATAGTCATCCTTCGAACCTTGAAATCTGATGTAAACCCAAGTTTTGGATCTACTAACTCATCGAATGCACAACGTTGGATTCTGTCCATTGCGTAGTTAGACAGGTTGATCTCGAGTCTGTGTCTTTCCATGTCAACTGCAGGCAAGGAAGAGATGAGTTCAATGAGGACTACTCCGAAGCTGTAAACATCACTCTTATTTGTCAGCTGATAGCACTGATGATACTCCGGGTCTAAGTACCCTGGAGTCCCCTGTGGTACTGTTGAAACATGAGTTTTATCAGTTGGGAAGAGTCTAGATAGCCCGAAATCAGCAACTTTGACACTGAAGTTGCTGTCAAGGAGAATGTTGTTAGTTTTAACATCGCGGTGTATGATGTCTGAAGCATGGAGGTAGGAGAGTGCAGTGGCTGTTTCGATTGCTATTCTTAGTCGAACAGGCCATGGAAGGAATCCTGATTTTGTGTTTTCGCCATACAGGTGATCAGCTACCGTCCCATTTTCCACGTACTCGTATACAAGGAGGAGTTCCCTGCTGTGATGGGAAGTGCAGCCGTGAAGTAACACAAGGTTATTGTTCCTCAAACGAGTAAGTATTTGAATTTCGTTAATGAACTGTTCTAATATTTTGTAGTTCTTCTCATAAAGGCGTTTTACCGCTACTTCTCTTCCGTCTTTTAGCTTCCCTACAGGTAAAACTTTAATTAATTAGTATCTCAGGCTCATTTTACAGACAATAATAAGTTTTGAATAACGTAAGCCTTTGTTCTCTTCACCTTGAATATGTTCATGTTCATTTATTTATTATATTATTATAAAATTATCGGATTTTACAAGATTTTTTGTAAGACTGATGCAAATTCATGCTTACCATAATAAACAGTTCCAAAGCCACCACTGCCAAGTTCATTGGATTGATCAAAATCTGCAGTGGCCTCTACAAGTTGATTATAGGAGAAGAGTGGCACGCCAAAGAATTTGCTTCCAAATTCGACGTCTGATGCATTACTGTCAAGAGAGGCACTCCGGGTTCTGAACTTCAAGTGATCAGACATCTTCTTATTCCGGTACCAAATGGCTATGCATATTAGTACAAGAACAAGTAAACCTCCTCCAATGCCTGATCATTGGTTAAATTTATATCAAGGTACAAAGTACAAAATAAGAATAAATGGAATTGGCTAATTCAGAGAATTTTTAATTTATATCAAGGTACAAAGTACAAAATAAGAACAAAAACGTTTCTCACAGTGAGTAACAGATATTTACTGTTTTAATTTACCTATGACAAAATCTTTCTTTTTCTTTTGACGATTAGCTATACCAATATCCTTGTTCTCTGCAAATAAGCAAATGAAATGTCAATATGGCAACATAGATCGAGCTATGTATAACTAATGAATATGAACTTGTTAAGGAAACACGCTAGGTAAGTGCTGGTATAACCTCATATCAGTCATTTAATAACCTGTCTAGGTTACTACAGATGCATGCTAAAAACAGGCAATTAGGCAAACATATACTGTACTAATTTCTTCTGCTTGAGTTGCAGCAATTTCACAACTTAGGTACATAGCAGTGATATTCTTGTTACTGGCAGATTAGTGCTAAGTTTTATAAATAAAGCGCGATGATAAAATTCAGGGCAGGGTAAATCAAGAGGACTAATATACTTAAATACAAAGTACCTGGTTTTGGACACACGAGTGACTGATGATATCCATCTCGGCAATAACACACAAACTTATCCTCAGATAGATTTCCTGATGATCCGCATCTGCCACCAGACTCTTCGCACTTGGAACAAGCTGTGAAGTTCGCGGTGTACTCTAAATTAATTGTTGGATTCTTTTTAAAGATAGTTAACAGAGAGGCATCTGTGTTTTTAAGTTCATCCAACACTTTTGTATCCACCACAAAAGTAAAATTGTTGCTACAAGTGCACGACTTGTTTTTACCAAAGTAATAAGCAGTATCAAAGGAGTTGTTATTACCAACATAATCGATGTTGTTTTTATTGCAACTAAAAGAGTTGTGGTGAGTGTTGTACACACTACAGTTTTTGCAATTATAGAATAATCTTATATTGCTACAACCACTTAATGGCTTCAATAATGTGGAGTAAGATAACGCTCTATTACTCGAATCTGAATAGCAATGACCGAGTAGCTCATATTGGGATAAAACCATGGTGCGGGAAGACATGTTAATGCGACGAACACTTAACTTGGCGTAGTCATGGACATGACCTTGAAATACATTCAGCACAGGGTACTTTGAATTGTTGCGACAAAGGAGCTTCAAATTTGGATCCCCACAAAAACTGGGCCTATTGTCTCCCCAAAATGGGTACCCAATATTCCGGATCTTCCCACATGAGAATTTTAAAGAACATGCTGCATATTGTGGAGATTGGCCATTACACAACGAAAAGGTTAAGAAAATAACCAAAGTTATGTAGGAAAAGTGTAGAAGAAAGCAATAGGAAGCCATGAAATATAGGAAAATTATATATGTGTTTCTATTTTGTGTATATGTATAGTTAATTTACAGAAATTTATGTGTGTTGAACCATGAAATGATAAGTTTTTTTTTTTGTTTTTTTTTTTTAGCGTGCTATGAATGTTATGGAACATGCAAAGACTTTTTTTTTTTTTTTTTTTTTTTTTGGCATTTTGTTACAAAGACTTAGAGACTTGACCCAAAACTCTGAGCACCGTCCTAATCTAATCACACTATTTATGTGGCTTAGAAAATACAATACTCGTAATAATTATGGCATATACTTTACTTCACGGAACCATCAAGATATTATATTTCGTGTACCTTTCTAATTAATCTGAAAAAAAGGAACCATCAAGTATTAAACATAACAATAAGCAAGAATAATAGGGTGATATTGTACCAATATGGTTAATTGGTTATAGATTGTGCCTCGTGTTGAGCTCATGTGCTTTAGGCCTAGCTTATGAGCTACGTTTGTGCCATATCAAAATTTTCAAAATTAAAGTTTAGCTCGTGCACAGCCCAAGCCCATGTGTCATCATGCCAACCATATGTGTTTAAGCCAAATTTCACTTATCTTAATGTGCTTAGCTTTGTCGTGCAAGGCCGGATTGTGCCATACCTAGTCGTCCTTCTACTAAATATAATTGACTCAAGCCATCCCACAACCCGACATGCACACTATTGTGTCATGCCTAGGCTATATCGTGTTTGTGCATCCGTCAGGCTTTCTTTGTGATGGTTTGAGGAACGACTACACAATCCAGTGCCTTCTTTAAAATTGTCCTATAAACATCCAATAAGGTACAATAAAAGTGTTATATATTTTTTTTGGGTTTAAATTACAAATAAGAAAGAATAATTTCTTACGAAATTGCATTTTATGAAATTTTACAACAATCTTCTAGCTAGGAACTTTTTTTCCTTCTTACATGTTAACCAAACACAAATAGTCTATAGTATATGTAGCCCAAATTAAAATTAAAATAATCAATTCCACAATTAGATGATACACTTTGACTTTGTGCACTATTCACATAACTTGCTTTAATTTCGTTTCGTGATTTTGTGTTGAAGGGTCTTTTCAAGTTGGGAGGGTGGTTAGGGTGGATGGTAGGGTAGCAAAGCTAGTAATTATAAGATGATTTGTTACAATATTTGTGTTCTATATAAGGTGGTTTTTGACAAATTTTTCTATCTATAAAAATAATCTTAATTCCAACCAAATATTCAAATAATGTTTTAGCCTTTATAATCTATCTCTGCCTTTCTAATCCAAACACCTCCAAAAACCTATCATTTCTCTTCTGACTCCCTTAAATTGTGTTACCACTGCCAAAAACTACAAAGATTCACCAAAATTTAGCAAAAGTTAGGCGCACCAACCACTATACAATCATATTATGTTGAGCAATTTTATGCAACCAAGATATAGTTGATTGATTTTTCACAAAAAAAAAAAAAAAAAATCCTAACAATTTAATTGCTGCTGCTCGATATAGTAGATCCACTGATCCATTTATCTATCACTGAGATTGGTGAAGACAGAATTAGCTGATGATTTCTTAACAGCTTTGCATGATCATCTTCCGTAGGGGAAAGCATTGGTGTGTTTCCAACATGCATTTTCACAACTTCCTCTGCAGCATTATGTACCATTTCTTCTGCCTGCAATGCTTCATAATCCGCACTTTCAATCTTCTTGAGAGCCTCTAAAACCTCTTCCATTGACGGCCTGAATTCTTTATCATGCTGCAGACACTGGAACGCGAGCTCTGCCACCAAAATAGTCATCCTTGTAACCTTGAAATCTGATGCAAACCCGAGCTGTGGGTCTACTAACTCATCAAATGCACAGCGTTGGATTCTGTTCATTGCGTAGTTAGACAAGTTGATCTCATGTCTATACCTGTCCATATCGATTGCAGGCAGAGAAGATATTAGTTCGATGAGGACTACTCCGAAGCTGTAAACATCACTCTTATTTGTCAGCTGATAACACTGGTGATACTCTGGGTCTAAGTACCCTGGAGTCCCCTGTGGTGCTGTTGACACATGAGTTTTATCAGTTGGGAAGAGTCTAGAAAGCCCGAAATCAGCAACTTTGACACTGAAGTTGCTGTCTAGGAGAATGTTGTTTGTCTTAACATCGCGGTGTATGATTTCTGAAGCATGGAGGTAGGAGAGTGCAGTGGCTGTTTCGATTGCAATTCTTAGTCGAACAGGCCATGGAAGTAATCCTGGTTTTGTGTTTTCGCCATACAGGTGATCAGCTACTGTTCCATTTTCCACATACTCATATACAAGGAGGAGTTCCCTGCTATGAGGGGAAGTGCAGCCGTGGAGTAACACAAGGTTATTGTGTCTCAGACCAGTGAGTAATTGAATTTCGTTCATGAACTGTTCTAATCTTTTGTAGTTCTTCTCATAAAGGCGTTTTACTGCGACTTCTCTTCCATCTTTTAACTTCCCTATATGCATATTTTTTCATTATTAAGGGTCAGTTCTTTTCACCTTACAAAAATAAATTCAAATAACGAAAATTATGTTTCATAACATGTTTAGACAAGGGCTGATAAATTCAGACAATAGTTCTTTAGTAAAATGAGTAAACTTGAATGTTTTGTTTGGGATGATTGATGTAAATTTATGCTTACCATAATAAACAGTTCCAAATCCACCACTGCCAAGTACGTTTAATTGATCAAAATTTCCGGTGGCCTCTACAAGTTGACTATAGGAGAAGAGTGGCACGCCAAAGAGTTTGCTTCCCTTTTCGAGGTCTGATGCACTACTGTCAAGTGAGGCACTCCGAGTTCTGAACTTTGAGTGACCAGACTTCTTCTTCCGAAACCATATGGCTATGAATGTTACAAGAACAAAAATACCTCCTCCGATGCCTGTTGGTTGGTTGAGATGGCATGTGTTAGTCTATACTTCTGTATAATAACTACAAGTACAAAAGATTTGGCTAAATTAAATTTTTTTACTCATATTACCAGCTAATCCCAGAGCTATGTCCAACTTTTTATCTGCCAGAAGCCAAATTTTTTTTTTTTAAAAAAAGAAAATTATCAGAAATGAGACTATTATTTAAGGAAGCAGGGAGTAACAACAATAAAAACGGACCTGATTTAGGACACACTAATTTATGGATTCCATGTCGGCAGTAACACACAAACTCATTCGAAGACTCATCCTTTGGTGACCCGCATTTGCCGCCAGACTTCTCACACTTGGAGCAGGCTGTGAAGTTCCCCATATACTCAAACTGAATTGGCCACTTTGTTAAAATACTCTTCAATGATGCATTAGCATTTGTACTATCTTTGAGCTCATCCAACACTCTCTTATCCACCACAACAGTAGCATTGTTTTTACACGAGCACCGCTTACCTCCACTGCTGATGTCTGATGTATTACGACTATTACCAAAGTAATAAGCAGTACCATTGGTGCTGTGACTGGCCTCGAAGGAGCTATTGTTACAGGAAAAACTGTTGGAGTGATGATTTCTCGAGGTACAATTATTACAACCATAAAATAAGGTTACGTTCGTGTAACCAGCTTCTGGCTTCAATGTAGAAAGTAAAGGTCCTATACTCAAATATTTCAAATTACAATTATCAAACAAATTATCTTGGGAAAAAACCATGGTGTGGGAAGATATATTGATATTAAGAACACTTAAATGAATATAGCTGCCATTAAACACAGACATTTGAGGAAATTTTTGTTCATCGTTGTTACAATGAAGCTTGTATTGTGGAATCCCACAGAATTTGGGCCTATTTTCTCCCCAAAACGGGTAGCCAACATTTTTGATATCCCCACATGAGTATAATAAATTTTTGCAAGCTGCATATTTTGGATTCTCAGCATTAGACGGTGAAAAGGCTAAGAAGACGATCAAAGTAATTATGAAGAGAAAGTGTAGGAGAAAGCAACAACAATAAGCCATATTATATTTGTGTATATAGAAAACAATCAATACAAATATTGATGCTTATAGAAGCATGAAATGTTGCAGTATTCTTAGCGTGCTAAGCATTCTATGGAATGTGGAAACTGAAATCACAGGAATTAGGAGTAGCTAGAAGCCAATATTAAAAGACTTGACTTGAATTGACTTGCTTTTGTAAGTTTTTCAACGTTCAAGCCCAAAAGTTTGAGCGCCGCCCTTGATAACCAACCTGTTCACACTACTCTATGGTATAGATATTACGGCATATACCTAAATGGTAAAGATTGATGGCCTATGTATGACAGGTTATATATGTTCAAAACGGGTAATTCCTTATTTCTCCTATTGATTAACAAGTTTTGTTTCTTATAGAGTATGTGTCAAGATATGAGAGGTGCACCCAAAATTGACAGACGGTCCCCACCGGTAAAAAACATCACATCATTTTCCAAAATGCCATTATGAGAAACAAAAGTGTTTCTCATGAAGAGAAACTGGGACTCACTCGTTCAAAACCCTTCTTTCATATTTGTAATTTGTAATGGTTCTTGTGATTCATTCGAATAAATGATCAAAATAGAATAATATGGTGGTACCGTTATTTTATTAGGTTTATGTGCAAAATTATCCTATGAACTGAATAATATACATTACGTACTTAAAGGTTTTGATAATGAATGATTATAGACTTATAATTATTAGACTAAATTCCAGCATATATCCCCAAAACATATTACTTTCCTCCTAGTTCAATACGCCAACTTTTCCACATTTTATGGTTGAATTTGTATCTAATCCGCATCTTTATTAGCTTATTACTCCGTAGTCAATTTTTTGACCAGGGGATAATTTCCTATTCTGTTTCCATCACAATGTTGTGGGCCTCTTCCATCGTACCGAGGGCACCGACCATCAATATTCAACACCCACAGTGCCACAAACGTATGATATAAATGTTTCTTTGGTTGACATTAATAGAAAGTAAATCACGTTTTATAAAAATACGTTTTTTTTTTGTTTTTGAAGGGATACAAAATTATACTTTACATAAAGGAAAACTAAGAGATTTTCAATGGTCGTAATTTAAGACTTGCCTGTAATTTAGAAAATTCCCTATCTTTTAGCTTAATCATTATTGGAGCTAAAAAATAAAATTTGTAATTTTTTTGTTTTGAGAAGTCGTGTTTGAAGATCCAAGCTTTAATTTAAATCCCCTTTGTCTAATTTTCAGAAAATAAAAAAATCAAGCTCAGATGCGCAATTATTCAATCTGGAAGTCAGATGAATTGTGGCGGACCCACCTGCCACAAAGAGCGCAAAGCTCATCACAGCTTGATTATGAGATTGTGCACCAGCCGGGAATCGAACCCGGGTCTGTACCGTGGCAGGGTACTATTCTACCACTAGACCACTGGTGCTTGTTGTTTGTTATGCCAATATATTTTATATTGAACGTTGTTTCTTGTCTGTCTATAATAAACTCAGGAAGTAATAAAGATTATTGTTACACATACTAAATAAAAAGTTTGTTAACTATTGATATTAGGGTGCTGATTATGTGAGTTGAGTCAAGCTTAACCAAGTTGACTTTTCCTGAATGATCTTGAAGTTGTCTCAATATCACCTCTAAAATAAATGATAGTCTGTTGAATTTAGACATTTTTGTTTAGGCTATAATGGTACTTCGTGAACTTCTCAAATCAATTTTTGAGTAGATCAACTGAATTTGAGCAAATATTAATTGAGTTGAGTTCAAGTAGCTCACGAGTTGTCTCACTTTACACCCACTTAAAATACTAATAACAACTTTAAATGTGTACTATACTATTGGTGCATCCAATAATGAATGTACTGAAGTACAATAGTTACCAAGCGTGATAATAAAAATCATGGTAACAAACAAATGAAACATGTACAGAATTATACAAATTCAACAACATGATAGTATACTCTTCTGCAGTGAAGTCAAAATGCATTAGTTTCAAGTTTTAAATAGCCTTTTTATTCAATTGACCCAAACCATTTCAAAGGTTGTCCACGTACGAGCGCAAAGGCTACAAGATTAGCAAGGTACATCTACTAAAGATAAATTAGCAGTATCTAATGTGGTCAAAATTAGCCCTTGCTCCTGCAGCATATGAAGAGTAGATGACTAAGTTGACTACAAGCTCCAAATGCTCATAAATTGTCAACCTTTTGTGCTCAAGGTTAGCTTTTCTGCACATAGCGATCACAGAAATTTTGGATCCGATTTTTGTGGGTGTAATTTGAACTCTTTGACGGCATTCAGAAGGAAGGACACTTTCAGCAATATAAAAGTAATCAGAATTTCGTCAGGAAAGTCTACTTTAAGCTTTCTCGCAAATAATGGTGTTGAAACATGTTGAAAATGACGCAACTGTGTACAATCGGTTAACAGGGGGGCAAGTCAAGCAACCTTAACGATGAAAATGAATACAGGGATGGTCAAGTCGACATTATTTACGGTATATTAAATGGTATTTCCCCTTATTCGAAAGAACTGATCTCTTTCTATAACACATATAAGCGATACCAAATTCAGGAAAAGAAACAGCTTCAGTAACTGATCCGTTCTGCATAGCATCATAATACAGTTCCAAAGCCTCCAATAACTCCAATTCTGACCTGAGAAAAAAAGAAGAAAAAAGAAAAGAAAAGGAGCACGCAAAGTTGATGCGGAGTAATCATGATGATTGAAAGTAGATAACTCATATGACAGCACTAAATGTCACTACTGCCGACCACATAAGACAGGTAAGGTTTTAGTTTGATGATCCCATAACCAAACTTGCAAGCTTTTTTCTCATTTATTTCAGTCTCAAGTTCATAAGAGTAAGATAAAAAAAAAAATGTAACCCAATTGACTAATTAACTTCCTTATTTCATCAAAAGAATTCAAAATTATACCAAAAGGTTTTAGTTTGATGATCCCAGAACTAAATTACTAGGACAGAAGGTCTCATAGAGATTAGGACAAAATTATTGTTGCATCTGCTCAGAGGGTTTTATAAACAAATTTCTGATTAGGACAAAATGTGATGACGGAAGGAATTGAATTGAATTATTGTTGCAGCATGAGAGAACCTGACATCTAGAAAGCTTGTCCAAGATTCAGCTTTTATCCTTTTTTTCATCTTCATCATCAATTTCATTCCATGTTAGTACAGATTAGAGAAAAAAGTCGACAAAGAAAAATGAGGAAGCGAAGGGGCATGGGTTGCACACCTCTTCAGGACTCAGGAGTCCCAACTCTTCTACTGGTATGCTTGGAAACTGGCTGAAAATCCTAGTGCAGAAAAGATGGATATCAGCTTCAGAGAATCACAAATCATATATTTTCACGAAGCAGTAAAATAAACTTTATTACCAAAATTGTCAGTGCTGTTCTGGAATGGCATAAATCTTCCAAACATCTTTTTCTTGGCCAGACAATATGATTAGAATTGCTTCCAATCCAACTCCCCGCACACAGACCCCTGATTTAACAGTGGATTATTCAACTATGATGTGCTTGTGCCTCGAGGAACCTTGTTATGACCCAAGAGTGACTGCAAGTCTACAAGAACATGCATCTCATGTTCTCAATTGGAATTTTTCAAGTGTTCAAACCAAGATTAAGTCCCTTTTAAATTTATGTGGCTTGCAGAAGGGAATCATCCTCCTGTTCAAGCACATCTACACCAGATATCAGCAAATCCAGGACATTGTAAATATAATCACCATCTGGATGTGATTTATCCCCAGAAACAAATGTTGAAACCTCGTCTTTAACCTTAATCCATGATGATCCAGCATCTTTTACTACCCCTTTAGATCTCATCAACTTTCTGATATCCGCTGCCTCTCTCCACCTTCCCTTTGCAGAGTAAATGTTAGCTAAGGTAGTAAGTGTCCCAGCGCAATTGGGATTGTGCTCAAGAATCTTTTCGGCAGCATGTCTGGCACGCTCAACATCACCATGAATTTTACATGCTCTCAGAAAGGTTGACCAGATAACATCATCTACTTCATATGACATGGTATTGATCATGTTCTCAGCTTCTGTTAGCCTTCCAGCTCTGCATAAGAGGTCAACCATGCAGCCATAATGTTCTTTAGAGGGACTAATCTGAAACTTCTGTCTCATAGAATTAAAATAGGAATAACCCAGATCTACAAGTCCTGCATGGCTACAAGCAGAAAGAACTCCAATATATGTCACAGCATCTGGCCTCAAACCAGCTTGCAGCATTTTATCGAAAAAATCTAAAGCTTCTAGACTGTCACCATGTTCAGCAAATCCATTTACCATGGAAGTCCACGACACAACATCATCCTTGCTCGTTCCATTGTATATCTCTGAGGCATCCTTTATGCTTCCACATTTGGAATACATAGTAATCAGCGCACTTTGTATCAAAGATGTATGTTTTAATCCAACTTTCAATATATGAGCATGTACTTGTCTACCTTGCTCAAGTATTGCCATACTACCAGAGACGCTCAGCATACTAGCAAAAGCAAATTCTGTAGGTTTTGGCCCTTCCCTCCTCATCCATGAGAAATAATCAAACGCTTCCTTGCCATATCCAGCTTGAGAATATCCTGTAATTATGCTGCTCCATGAAACAATATCTTTGCTAGTCATAGATTCAAAAACCAAAGATGCTGATTTTAACTGCCCACATCTTGAATACAATGTCATGACTGAATTTGCAACCGATAGAGCATCCAAGGAACCAGCTCTCATGACATGAGCATGTAATTGTTCACCCCAGATAATTCTACCAAGATGGGCACAAGCAGTAATAACTGCAGCAAATGTGTATTCATTAGGCCTCACCTCGGAATCTCTCAATCGCTTAAACTGCTGAACAGCAACCTCTTCTTTACCCATCTGAACATAGGAAGTAATGAGTGAGGTGATGCGGAAACGGATATGGTTTAAGGTTTTGGGGTGATGGGTTATGTGTTTAGGCTAGGTGTTTCTGTGGGAACAGGGTAAGGAAAGATCGAAGTTCCTGACAGCGAGGAACTCGAGGGTTGATTAGCAAGGAACACTCGCAGTACTAATCAAGGATAAGTATGGTTAGAGTTGAACACTCACTCTACTAACCATAGACAAGCTAATCCCGAACACTCCGGATTAAACTCACAAACTCGAATCCACGAGTTCAAGCTAAACTTGAATCCACAAGCTTAAAACAAATAAGACATAAAATATCTTGAATTGTTGTATTTCATTAAAATGTTTGATAGATGAATGAATTACAACCTGTTTGGGTCCAATTTAGTCCAATTGGGCCTGGTCACTGAATGATCCAATTAAAAGCCCAAGGTTAAGGTTCAACTCTCCAAATGTGCTAAAGTCAAAAATCAACATCCTCAAAGCCATGTCAAGGTCAGTCAACGGCCCAATCAGCTTGGCCCAGCCCAACTGACTTCCGGGCCCAATCCGCCTCCTTCATTAGCCAAGGTATAAAAGCCAACAATTTGGTCAATTCTTGGTAAGACAATAAAGCCTCAAGCAACTAAACTCTTGCAGAGCTTTCTCTCTCTAATATACTGACTTAAGCATCGGAGGGGCCTTCCTCGGCGTCCCCCCCGAGGCTAGTTTACGTGTATTTGTTGTGCAGGAAACCCTCGGCTCCTGCGTCGTTCGGACCGAGACCAAGTTCCCTCAAGATAAAAGGATCTTCCGAGATTCGATTGTTTTCATCCGAAACAATTTGGCGCCGTCTGTGGGGAACGCTACTAAATTTCGCGTCAGTCATCAAACACTCCGGCAGTCGCCATGACTAAGAGTGGAAAGAGTTCCAAGAAGGCTAAGAAGGGAGGAGGCCGGATTACGGTGAGGGAACGCCAGCCGGTTTATCCCTCCCCGGAGCAAGCCTCTTCCGAATCGGAGGCCCCCATTTCTCCGGAAAGGGAAGCCTCAAGAGGTCCTAGCCTCCAGGAGGAGAACACCTCGCACCACACTCGGCAGCCGGGGCCATCCCCGAGACCGAGTGGCTCAGGTGCGAGGAACTCCCCGCCACGCCATAGCGTGCAATCCAGGTCACATCCGCGGGAGACTCCTCCCTCCGGACCCTCCACCGAGGAAGTGGCCAGAGCAGTGGCCATCTGCATGGAGTTCCTTAAAGCTCAAGGGGCTCCAATCCAGATGCCTGATGATCACCAGCCGAGAAACCTGAAAAGGAGGATCGGTCAGGATGATGGTGGACAAGTTCCACCACATAGAGAGCTCGGCCAGAGGTGGCGAGGGGACACCCGAAACTCCAGTAAGGAGAGGAGGAGGAACCCTCAACCCTCTGACCACTCCGAAGCTCAGAATTCCATGGGGCCCTCCAAGGACCCGGAATTCGCCCGCCAAAGCGTTCACGAACGCTTGGGTTCGAGGGAGGTGAGTGTGCATAGCCGCCTCACCTTCCCAGAGGATACCGGACCCCACCCAACCTTGTCTCAGCCGGGGACGAAAACCACTTCCACCTCTGAGAGAGGAGGGAGCGAGGTCCCTGAGGCCGGGTACAAGGGGAAGGCGGTCATGGTTCCATCGAACTCGCCCTTCCAGAAGTGGATTCTGGAAGAGCATGTGCCAACGGTCAAAATCCCGGCACATATTACTTACGATGGTACCTCAGATCCTAAGGATCACATTGCCTCTTACGAGGGGCACATGTATCTGAACCCGAGGTCTGAGGCTACCTGGTGTAAATACTTTCCTACGACCCTCAAAGGTGTTGCCCAATCCTGGATCACCAAAGGGCTCAAGGAAGGCTCCATAACCGGTTGGAACGACCTCTCCAACAAGTTCAAGAGCAAATTCTCTACGGCCAACCGCCGAGAGAAGACCACTGCAGAGCTAATGAGTCTGCAGCAGGCGGAGGACGAGAGCCTCCGCGACTATCTGACTCGCTTCAGCAACGAGTCATCCGGAATCACAAGCCTGGATCAAGGCCTGGCCGTGTTCGCGCTACGGAACGGCCTCCAAGCTGGAAAGTTCCTGGACTTCATGGTCATGCATCCCCCGCAGACCCTGGAGGAAGCCTTGGAAGCATCGGATAGGTTCATCCGAGCCGAGGAGTGGAACAGATCCAGGTCTCAGTCTCGTCCGAGAATTGACAAGCCGAAAGGGCAGCAGCCCGAAGTCTCGGCGCAGAGGAAAGGGAAGGCTAAGGCCTCAGAACCGTCCTCTGCTGCCGAGCCGAAGAAGGAAAGACACTTTCCCTACACGGGAAGGTACGATTCATACACTCCACTCTCCCTTCCCCGTGCTAAGATTTTCAGCACGACGAAGGACGAGGGGAGATTCAAAAAACCTCGTCCGTTGCCTCCCTGGCATCAGACGAGGGGAAAGGACCAGTGGTGCGAGTTCCATGACTCACCCGGACATCGCACCGAGGACTGCGTCCAGCTGAAGGACCAGATTGAGGATCTGGTCCGCAAGGGGTACCTGAGCCAATACCTCGCGGACAGGCGCGAGGAGAAAAAAGCTGAAAAAGATTCTCGGCAGGACCTCAACTTCGCTCGGAAGAAGGATAAGGGACCTCAGGGCAAGGAGTCCCTCGACATCCTAGTTATTTCCGGGGGAATCTCGCGAGGCACAGCCAAACGCCAACTGAGGGGTCTAACCCATCAGATTCATCTGGCTGAGCTTCGGCAGTCCCAGTCACCGGCGCCGAACATCCTGTTCACAGCCGAAGACTGTGAGGGGGTGGTATACCCCCACGATGACCCACTAGTAATCATTCTGGGCATCGCCAACCGCAACGTCTGGCGGACCCTCGTCGACGGCGGTAGCGGGGCGAACATCCTCTTCCGAGGAGCGTTCGACCAGCTGAGGATGGGAGCCGAGCACCTGGCCCCCGCACCCTACCCGGTGTCTGGATTCAACGGCTCTTCCTCGTATCCTGACGGGAAGATTACACTTCCTGTCACCATCGGCGAAGGCCGAGCAGCTAGGAATATCATGGCCGAATTTTTGGTCGTAGATGCTCCATCTGCATACAACGTGATCATGGGGAGACCCCTCATTCACGGCATTCAAGGAGTCGTCTCCACGTATCATCAAATCATGATATACGTTTCAGACGAGGGACGCTCCGAGAAAATAAAGGGCAGTCAAAAAGAAGCCCGCCGATGCAATCACCTCAAGCCATCCACGTCTCGCCGAGGCGACCGTGGCGATGGGGAGGAAAAGCACCGGGACCGAAACGCCAAAAAGCCGAGAGGCTCAGACGTTTCGGCTAATGAAGCCCCAGACAACGAGAAATCTGATGGGGGCCAAAAGGCTGACTCCGCCTCAGAGCCGAACGACTCTGATGGCCAGCCGCGGTCAGGAAAGTCTGCTAATATTGATAGCAGGCCGGAATTCGAGGAATCCAACTCTAAGAGCATGGAGACGGATGACCTGACCGAGTCAATAGAACTGACCGTAGGAGATCCGAACAGATGTGTTAGCATCGGGTCGTCACTGGAGCCAAACACCCGTGCGGCACTCGTCCAACTCCTACGGGCCAGTGGAGACGTGTTCGCCTTCTCAGCCGCAGAAATGCCCGGGATTGATCCGGACTTCGTCTCCCATAGGCTTAATGTCGACCCCTCCAGTCGACCCATTAAGCAGAAAAAGCGGAACTACTCCGCCGAAAAGAACCAGAACATCGCAGCTGAGGTCGATAAGCTCCTAGATGCTGGGTTCATTGAACCCTGTCAGTATCCGGAGTGGCTGGCCAATGTTGTAATGGTTCAGAAGGCAAATGGTAACTGGAGGATGTGCGTTGACTTCACGGACCTGAATAGGGCATGTCCCAAGGACTCCTATCCGCTGCCGAGGATCGACCAACTGGTCGACTCGACAAGCGGGCATGCTCTGCTCAGTTTCATGGACGCATTCTCGGGATACCATCAGATCTTCATGCACCCCGAGGACCGAGCTAAAACAGCGTTCATAACAAGTTCCGGGTTGTACAATTACAGAATGATGCCCTTCGGATTGAAAAATGCGGGGGCAACATATCAGAGGTTGGTTGATCAGGTTTTCGCCGAGCAAAAAGGCCGAAACATGGAGGTTTATGTTGACGACTCAATCGTCAAAAGCATAAAAGAAAAAGATCATGTCACGGACCTAGCCGAAACCTTCGCCACCCTCAGAAAATACAAAATGAAGCTGAATCCGAAGAAATGTGTCTTCGGCGTGAAGTCAGGCAAGTTCCTCGGCTTCATGGTCAGCAAGAGGGGGATTGATGCAAACCCCGCCAAAGTACAAGCTGCTTTAGACCTCCCCGAGCCGAAGACAAAAAGGGATATTCAGCGTCTAGCCGGGAGAATGGCTGCCTTGTCCAGGTTCATCTCACGAGCCTCAGACAAAGGGCTCCCTTTCTTCAAGGCGCTGAAGCTCCAAAATTCAAAAGGCATTGAATGGGGAGACGAACAAAAGTCAGCCTTTCAGCAGCTCCGTGAACACCTGGCTCAACTCCCAACACTGGCAAGGCCAGTCGTAGGAGACATCCTATACTTATACGTGGCGGTCAGTCCAGCCACGGTAAGCGCGGTGCTGCTAAGGGAAGAAGAAAAAGTTCAACAGCCGATCTATTTCGTCAGCCACACCCTGACGGATGCCGAGACGCGCTACCCATTGTTAGAAAAAGTGGCTTATGCAGTGGTGGTGGCTGCTCGGAAGTTGCGACCCTATTTTGATTCTCATCAAATAGCGGTTCTAACTGATCAGCCGTTAGAGAAAGTCCTCGGCAAGGTTGAAAAATCCGGTAGACTAGCAAAGTGGGCTTTCGAGCTCACCGAGTTCAGTATCGGTTATCAGCCGAGAACAGCCATCAAGGCGCAAGCCTTGGCAGACTTCTTGGCCGAGTACTCCTATCAGGAGACTCTGGATGCAAGGAGGAAAATCTGGACCGTCTTCACGGATGGGTCCTCCACCGTGAACGGTTCGGGGGCAGGGGTCGTCATTACCTCTCCCGAAGGCAAAACCTTCGAGTATGCACTAAAATTTTCATTCAAAGCCTCTAACAACGAGGCCGAATATGAAGCAGCCATTGCTGGCTTAGACCTGTGCATATCGTTGGAAGCCGAGCATGTCTACCTCAAGACAGATTCTCAGCTGGTCGCCAATCAGATCCGGGGGGAGTATGAGGCTAAAGAGCCTTCAATGGCAGCTTACCTCACAAGGATCAAATCGACAATTGCGAAGCTGAGATCTTTCGAAGTAGAGCTGATCCCAAGGGGTCAAAATGCTCAAGCGGACGCACTCTCCAAACTTGCAAGCTCAACTCTGACTGAGTTAAGCCGTTCTGTCTATGTGGAGGTGCGCCGAGAAAAGAGTGTAGCCGAAGCAATATCAATCTGCTGCGCTGCACTCGAGCCGAGCTGGATGGATGACATCCTGGCTTATAAACTCAGGGACGAGCTCCCCGAGGATAGGAATTCGGCCTCCAAGATAAAGCGGATCAGTTCACGATTCCTCGTCTTCGGCGGCCAACTCCTCAGAAAATCCTTCTCCGCTCCATTATTGAAATGCGTGGGTCCAACGGATGCCGACTATATTCTCCGAGAGATTCACCTCGGCATCTGCGGAAACCACATAGGAGGGAGAACCTTAGCCCACAAAGCTCTCAGGGCAGGGTATTTTTGGCCTACAATGATCTCGGATGCAAAGAACATGGTCAGAAAATGCGAGAAATGCCAAAAATTTGCACCGGTAATCCATCGGCCATGCCTAGATCTCCAGCCAATTCTTAATCCTCTTCCATTTGCACAATGGGGGTTGGATATTCTGGGACCCTTTCCCGAGGCCCCATACAAAAGAAAGTGGCTGATAGTCGGAATCGACTATTTCAGCAAATGGATTGAAGCGGAAGCTGCTTCAAGCATATCTGAGCAAACTGTCAGACAGTTCATCTGGCAGAACATAATAACTCGGTTCGGCATCCCAAAAATTTTTGTGTTCGACCACGGCAGACAGTTTGACAACCTGCCCTTGCGCCGATACACTGATCAATTCGGGATAAAATTGGCTTACTCCGCGGTTTGCCACCCTCAGAGTAATGGCCAAGCCGAAGCCGCAAATAAACAGATCCTTAACGCTCTCAGAAAAAGAGTAGAGGATCAAAAGTCCAAGTGGGTAGAGGAACTTCCGGGAACCCTCTGGTCACTCCGGACAACCGAGAAGGAGGCAACGGGGCATTCACCTTTTCAGCTGGTGTATGGATCCGAAGCAGTGCTTCCAGTGGAAGTGGGCTCAGAAAGCCTACGAGTGAATCTCTTCTCAGCCGAGGAAAATGAGCAGCTCATGAAAGAGTCCCTCGACTTCCTTGACGAGATTAGAGATCTAGCCCGAGAAAGGATGGCTGCACACAAGCTCAGAATGAGCAAGTCCTACAACCGAAGAGTCTATCAACGACCTCTCAGAGTTGGGGATTTAGTTTTGAGGAATGCTGCAGCTGTTCAAAAAAGTCGCATTCATGGCAAACTCTCAGCATCTTGGGAGGGACCTTATGAAATTTATCAAGAGCTTCAGCCCGGTACCTTCAGACTCAAACAAATGGATGGCACCGAGCTGAAAAACCATTGGAATGCCGATGTGCTCAAAAAATACTATGTGTAAATCCTTCGGATAGTACAATCTATGTAAGTACACTGATTTTGTTTATAAAAAGGCCATCGAGCCAGTATTCATTCAGATTGCGTGTATTCTTTAAGTCTTTATGCTTTCTACGGTTTTTCAAAAATTCAAGGTTTCATTCGGCGCTGTCCGGGGTATTGCATAATGATGCCTTGTACCTCGGCAAGCCGTAAAACCTGCCAAAAAAGGATACAAGCCCGAAGTATTGCATAGTGATGCCTTGTACTTCGGAGAAGCTGTTCCTTTGGGCAAAAAGGCCATAGACTTATCCGAAACATAGCCTAAAAAATAGGAACTGATAAAGCCCCGAAGTATTGCATAGTGATGCCTTGTACTTCGGATGAATCAGTTCCGGGTGGTAGTTGCAACTCTGAAGTATTGCATGATGATGCCTCGTACTTCAGATAAACTGCTGCCCCGGCATGGTGTTTCGGATAGTTGTTCCCTTGGATGAATTGAAGAAAGTGTCACAAGAGTACCATCTCTAGAGTGAAAACTCTCAGGTGGGAAATCAGTACTTTAAAAACAGATGTAGAAAATAAAGCAAAGTGTTCAAAGATCCTCGGCTTAGCCGAGAAAAATTATCAGCCATTCCAGAATTCAGAAGACCGCATCTTCAGATTTCTGGGGGGGCAGAGGGAAATAGAGAAATGGCACAACTGATCTAATACCCTTCAGCTCAGCCGAAGTTTGATACTTATGTCAGTTTTTTCACAAGTTGAAAACATCCGAGTACAAACGGCAAAAAGAAGTCTCAGCAGAAATGATTCTCGCTAGCCGAAGTTCTGCACTTAGCAAATATTTGAAAGATCATTCAAAGAAAGCAGTAAAGTGCGAAGACTGGTAAAGCGAAGAAAAAAAATAATACACGAGAAAGCTGAGAAAGTGAACTTCTTTGAAATAAAAATGTTGAATTACAGCTGCCGAAATACGTACAGGCAAAATAAAAATATAATAAGCTGTTGTACGATAAGGCAAGCTGAAGCAAAAAAAAAAAAACAAAAGGCAAAAACTCAGAAAGCGGCAAGTCTAAAGTTAAGCACATGATGAACCGCAAGATTCTGAAGACGACTGCCCGAGTTCCTATGCTTCAGCCGGAGGATCAGACTGATCAGCGTTGAGTCCCCTGGTGGCCTCAGCCCCAGCAGCAGAAGAGGCGGGCTTTGCACTTTGCCGAGCCTCCCTTTCCCTCTGCTCAGCTTCCAACTCCAGTCTTTCAGCTTCCTCTTCGGCTTCCTCAGCCTTAAGAATTTCAGCTTCAGCTGGAGTTGCATACTTCATGTGAGGGTCTTCGGGATCTTGGACCCATTCAGCACATTTAGACCAGTCAAGCTTCGGCTCAGCATGAAGGCAGAGTCTTCGGCATACTCGGAATCCGTTTCTGAAACCCATCTCATATTCCTCTTGGGTGTAAACACGGACTTTGAGTAAAGCCTCAGCATCAGCCAGCTTCTTCTGGGTCTCCTCCAAGTCTTCCTTGGATTTCTTCAGCTGTTCAGCGACTTTGGAGGAGGACCCCTTCAGCTCATTCAGCTCTTGCTGAATTTGGAAAGCCTTTGTCTGAGCTTGGGCCACTTCAACTTTCTGGATCAGCAGTTGATCCTCAGCCTCTTGGAATTTAGCTCTTTGAGCTTCAGCAGCAGCAGCAGCCTCTGAGAGTTGGACGTCTTTGGCCAAGAGCAACTCTTCAGCAGCCATTCGGCTGGCTTCAAGAGCCTCAAGACGCTGCTGCACTTCAGCTTGTGCAGCAGTTCCTTCTTGAATTCGGCTCTCAATAGCAGCCTTGAATTTGGAGACGTCCACTCCCATATGCTCCTGGAGGAATTTTTCCCCTTCCATCAGTGGGGGAAAAACCTCCATCTCCATAGCATCACAGAAGGTTTTCAGAGCTTCGACAGCTTTTTTACCGTACTCCTCAACCTCCTGCTGCTTCTCTTCAGCTGCTGCTTGCTTCAGCTTAGCAAGCTTAACTTCCTCTTCAGCCACCTTCCTTTCGTGCACAGCAGCGTCTACCCTATCTTGTAGGGTATCAATCAGCTCTACAGTGAGAGTCTGATTGTGCACGAACTGAAAACAGGGGCACAAGTTAAAAAAGTAAAAAATAATAGCTGAAAGGTTGAGTTCAGAAAGAAATCAAGGCAAGGAGAATTACCTGCATCATCAGCAGTTGGTTGGACCTGGCAGGGTCAGGAACTGATCTGCTGGATTCGCCCATCCCAGCAGTGGCCTTCAGCGACCAAATCCTTGCCCTATCTACTTCGGACAGGCCAGCAAAATCGCCGAAGTAGGCTGCAGCACCTTCTCGGTTCTGACCCCATATGAGGTCCCAGATGTGGTCTGGGACTGGAATTCGGGGGGCCGAGAAACCCATTTCTCCAGACTGCAGCGTCTGGAAGGAAGGGAAGGATGACGATGGAGCCTCTTTAGCTTTGGGTGGCTCAACGTCCTCCTCCTTCTCAGAAGAGTCAATTATTGTGACCTCTTCTTCTTCAGGTGTGAGGACGAAGGCCCCAACCTCTCTGGCAATGTCCGCCGTGAAACCCTCAGCACTGGGCATCACGGCGTCTCCATCCTTGTCCTCGGCGGCACTCTCTCGAGCTTCTTCCAGAACCTCTCCCTTAGGTTTGGGAGTTCTCTGATCCACCTCCATCTCGGGGGGTGGCGGAGAGGCCCTTGGGGGTGATTGAGGCGGTGGCCGGGGAACCCTCGGCGATCCATTGCCTTCCTCGGGTTCCCTTATTTCAACGCCGATGGTCATCGGCCTCCGCTGAAAGTCATGCGGGCCGATGATGGCCATTCTTCGGCGCCTCTTCTGAAGCGGCTGCTCGTCCATATCTGAGTCTGAAGACTCTTGTATTTGATCTTCGGGACGAACAGGAGCTTTGCCTTCTCTGTGTCTGTTACTCTCTTCAGACTGTAACAGACAGGGGGGAAGAAGAGTGTGAGTAAAAAAAAAAAAAAAGAAGAAAGACAAAGTTAAGTCTAAAGGCTCACCGAGGTCTTCAGCAAAGCCTCGTCTTCTTCAGCTGCCCTAGCCGCAGCTTCTTCAGCAACTCTGGAGGACCCTTCTCCACCTTCACAAGCTTCAATAACCCGTGCAACCTCTTCGGCTGTACGGGCAGCTTCAGCTTCTTCTTCCAGCAGCTGAAACAAGGGATCCCTCTTCTTCCACCAAGGCTTCTGCCTCTGATACAGAGCAACAGCCTCAATTTGGAAGTGGGAAGAGTCTAGGTGAACCTCTCGGCGCCTTGGTTCAGTGATAGGGGGAGCCCGATCAGTTACGACTCGTTCTCGGTTGACGCCAAGGCGAGCGTAATCAATGCCGACGTTGGTCTCGTCCCGTTCTGAAAAAGAAAAGGGGAGAAGTCAATTCAGTTAGTTCGGCACATCACAAGAAAGCAAAATGAAAGAAGAAAAGAGATAATTAAAAGGCCTCGGCCCCAGCCGAAGAAGATTACCATCCCTAAACTTTCGGCTGAGGCCGACAGCTGCCAGCATATTCTCTTGGAAAACATAGTGCGTATCGGGGAGCCAAGTCTCCGGGATATGCTGCATTCGGCCGCTGCCTCCCCGGTTCGGCAGCTTGCCGAAGATGTTCTGCTGATTAAGGTTCGGGTCTGGCCCGCTATCTTCGGGAGGACCTAAACTTCCCATATCAGGATCCGGCTCGGCAAGATACCGGGGAGCGCTGAAAACGTAAGGGTGGCTCGGCTCCGTGGGTGCCCTAACCCAAATCCATTGACCTCTCCAGTCCTTGTCTGAAGAGTCGTTCGGCCACATGGTTAGGAACGGGGGCCGAGACTCAATCCGATACCACCCAGAGCCATGGCATCCGTGCCCACTTTGAATGTTTGGCACTAGCCGATGGAGCCTTTTGAAGCAATGCAGGTTCGGCACGTACCTGAAGAATTTGCAGACCCATAAGTACGTCATTACCCTTCGGATGCTGGTGGGGGTCAGCTGGCACAGGGAAATGTTGTAATGGATCAGCAAGTCTCGGACGAATGCGTCCAAAGGGAACCTCAGCCCATACTGAAGCTGTCTCGTGTACACCCCCACATACCCCGGGGGTGGACGATGGATTCTATCGGATGCTGAGGGCATTCGGCACCAATATCCATCAGCTTCAAAAATGTCGTAGTGCAACTCAATTTGCTCGGCAAATCGATATTGATCGGCGTTCTCTACCCACCATGAGTAGGGGCGGTTCTTTATCATGGCCGAAGCGACTTCGGCATTCTCCCACTCTGAAAACCCAGGGAGGATATCCCAAAGGACAGCGGGAATTTCATCGTCCCGTCCAGAAGCACTCGGCTCATCCGTTCTCTGAGGAGGAGCCGAAGAAATGGGAGTCGCCCTAACCCCTTCAGCAGGGTCAGACTCTGTCCTTCGTCCATTCCAGGTCCCAATCCTGTCCCTGGGATCGGGGATTAGCCTTGCTCTTCTTGGAGCACGGGCTCCACCTCTAACTCCCCTCACCATTGACGAATTTCGAAGGAAAAAGTCGAAAAAGGGGAAAGAGTGCAAAGTCGAAGAAAGATGAAATAAAATCAAAGGAATTTACCTTGATCTGAAGCAAAAGCCGCCGATTTACGAATTGGTAGTGACAAGTCTCAGCTTCTAAGCTTAATGCTCGGGGAATTTGCGAAGTTTTGATGCGGGCTCTTGAGCGTTCTTGAGAATTCTGGGTTTGTGTTGATGAATGAGTGGGGAGAGAAGACGCGCCTCTATTTATATCTCCAGAAATGGGAATTCAAGGAGTCTGCGTTTCAATTTCTCTCAAGCACCCCACTAAGTAACCGTTAAACACACGACCTTGCAGTTAAATCGCCCACTACCCGTCCAACTTCCGCAATTATCCACATTAACTGTTGTTATCTCATTAATCATGGGTTAATTATGGTTTAAATTCACATTTTTGGATTAACAAATCATTCACTTCCCTCCTTTTCTGATTAGATCAAACCCGACCCGTCATCCTTCCAAATCGGGTCTGGGGGGCAAGTTGTTTGGGTCCAATTTAGTCCAATTGGGCCTGGTCACTGAATGATCCAATTAAAAGCCCAAGGTTAAGGTTCAACTCTCCAAATGTGCTAAAGTCAAAAATCAACATCCTCAAAGCCATGTCAAGGTCAGTCAACGGCCCAATCAGCTTGGCCCAGCCCAACTGACTTCCGGGCCCAATCCGCCTCCTTCATTAGCCAAGGTATAAAAGCCAACAATTTGGTCAATTCTTGGTAAGACAATAAAGCCTCAAGCAACTAAACTCTTGCAGAGCTTTCTCTCTCTAATATACTGACTTAAGCATCGGAGGGGCCTTCCTCGGCGTCCCCCCCGAGGCTAGTTTACGTGTATTTGTTGTGCAGGAAACCCTCGGCTCCTGCGTCGTTCGGACCGAGACCAAGTTCCCTCAAGATAAAAGGATCTTCCGAGATTCGATTGTTTTCATCCGAAACACAACCTATAATAAAACTTCCTTTTATAGGCTAAGGAAGTAGCTAGTTACATTAATTAACCATTAACTAACATAATTAAAAAGGAACTTTAAAAGTCTCCAACAAAGAACTCAAAAGTCACCAGGGATACTCAGCACTCCTGTGTAACGTTTCCCTTGGAAAATCGTTACATGATAAAGACTAGTAACTACCGAAGTTCCTTTAGGTGAGTTCCTGAAGGAACTCGCTGCAGCTGCGTCCAGCTTCTTCCTTGTAACGGCTGACTGTTACAGCCTTATTACAACAACTATAAATTTAGCTAATTACTCCTAGCAACTGAAAATTAAACATATAATTAACTAGTAATAACAAGCAATAAAACTAAGGAGTTTTAAGCTCCAACAGTGGCATCCAAAAGGGTGTGTAACATCCCTCTTAAATTCCCTATCAAAACCGAGCGTAACCTCCTCTTTATTCCCTTGCTTTGGCTGCCTCCTAAACAGCAAGTATCCAAGAAGATCCTTTCCCCAAAGCAAAGAAAGAATCCAAGGCATCCAAGTAAACACCTTCTACGCCTAGTCATCTATCCAAGTCAAGCATGACTTGTATAATGACGAAGCAACATCAAAGCCCAAGAGTTGCACTTTGTCTAACTTGGACCCATGAACGAACAACCCATGGACAATAGGAACTTGATCTTTTTGGACCCTTGAACGTGTGTTTGGCCCTTTTGAATTGTTAGGTTCATTGGCTTGTATGAGTTCCGGATCATGGATTAATTCCGGATCATTCCCCCCTTCCTCAAAGAAGCTTGCCCTCAAGCTTTCATCATCCAATTACGGAGCAAGGTCACCCACATTGAAAGTTGTGCTTACATCACCATAGTCACTAGGTAGCTCAATTTTATAGGCACTTTCACCAACCTTTTGTAGCACACGAAAAGGACCATCCGACCTAGGAATTAATTTGTTTTTGCGTAGGTTAGGGAAGCGTTCCTTTCGAAGGTGTAACCAAACCAAGTCACCTACATTGAACCGTGGTTGAGAACGGTTCTTGTTGGCTTTGGCCTTGTATTTTTCGTTCATAACCTCAATCCTATCACGAACTTGCTTGCAAGTTTGTTGAAATGCCTCCCAACGTTTCTTAGCATCACCATGGACTAGTTCGGACTTAGGTAAAGGAATGAGTTCCAATGGTAACATCGGATTTAGACCATAGACTATCTCAAATGGACTTTGGCCCGTAGTGTAAGAAGGAGTCCTATTGTAAGCGAACTCAGCATGAGCTAGCTTCAAGTCCCAATCTTTCTGTGTCTTGCTCACAAGTCCTCGCAAAAGTACACCCATGGTTCGATTTGTAACTTCGGTTTGCCCATCCGTTTGAGGATGGTGTGAAGTACTAAACAAGAGTTTAGTTCCCACAAGTTTCCACAACATTCTCCAGAAATGGCTAAGGAACTTAGTGTCACGGTCCGAAACAATGGACTTTGGTACGCCATGTAAACGTACCACCTCTTTGAAATACAAATCGGCCACCTTCGAAGCATCATCGGTCTTGTGACATGGAATGAAATGAGCCATTTTTGAGAAACGGTCCACCACTACCATGATACTATCATTGCTCCTTTGGGTTCTAGGCAAACCCACCACGAAATCCATGCTCACAGCTTCCCATGGAACACTAGGGACGGGTAAAGGAACGTAAAGACCTTTGTGAAAAGTACTTTTGGACCTTTGGCATGTTGCACAACGTTCTATCACATGGCTCACGTCTCTAGTCATGTGAGGCCAATAGAAGTGTTCTTGAAGGATCTCCACCGTCTTATGAACACCAAAGTGACCAGCCAAACCGCCACTATAGACCTCACGCACCAAGAGTTCACGCACCCCGCATCTAGGCACGCAAAGCTTGTTGCCTTTGAACAAATATCCATCCTGTATCACAAAATCTTTAGAAGGATTGTTAAACAGGTTAGAAAAATCATCATCATCAGCATATAAACTTTTCAATTGTTCAAAACCCAAAATCTGTGTTTAAGCTATGGACAATAAAAAGCTTCTTCTTGACAGAGCATCGGCAACAACATTCTTCTTTCCTTCTTTGTACTTGGAACTGAAAGTGAATGACTGTAAAAACTCAACCCACTTAGCATGGCGTGAATTAAGTTTTTGTTGGCCATTGATAAATTTTAAGGCCTCATGATCCGAATGGAGGACGAACGGTTTTGGCCTCAAATAATGGGACCAATGATCAAGAGCACGTACTATGGCATAGAACTCCCGATCATAGGTAGAATAGTTCAACTTGGCACCGTTCAACTTCTCACTGAAATAGGAAATAGGTCTTTTATCTTGCACCAAAACGACACCTATCCCCACGCCACTTGCATCACATTCAACCTCAAACAACTTATCAAAATCAGGCAAAGCCAATACTGGAGCAGAACATAGTTTAGCTTTAATTTCTTCAAAGGCCCTTTGCGCAGACTCGTTCATTTGAACACCTTGTCCTTAAGCAATTCAGTCAAGGGAGCAGTAATGGTGGAAATTTTTTTGATGAAGACTCTGTAGAATGAGGCTAACCCATGAAAGCTTCGGACTTCATGGAGACTCCGTGGCACCTCCCATGTGGAAATGGCTTTCACTTTGTCGAGATCAACCTGTATACCTTCACTAGATACAATATAGCCTAGGAAAGTAATACTATTACAGAAGAAATCACACTTCTCTAATTTGCCATACAATTTATGTCTACGTAAAGTAGTAAACAATAATCTAAGATGGCCTACATGCTCATTTTCATCTTTGCTATATACTAGAATATCATCTAAATACACAACAATGAAGTTATTCAAAAAGGGTCGTAATACCTCATTCATTAGACGCATGAACGAGCTAGGAGCGTTGCACAAACCAAAGGGCATGACCAACCATTCATAGAGCCCTTTCTTAGTCTTGAAAGCAGTCTTCCACTCGTCACCTTCTCGAATTCTCATTTGGTGATAGCCACTTCGCAAATCAATCTTGCTAAACACCTTGGAACCACTCAATTCATCCAACATGTCTTGCAATCGAGGCATGGGAAATCTGTACTTGATAGTGATATTGTTGATGGCTCGACTATCAATACACATTCTCCAAGTTCCTTCCTTCTTTGGCACCAATAATGCCGGAACTGCACACGGACTTAAGGACTCACGCACGAAACCCTTAGCCACAAGCTCATCTACTTGTCTTTGCAATTCCTTTGCTTGCTCGGGATTGCAACGATAAGCCGCCTTGTTGGGCAAAGCCGCCCCTGGTACTAAATCAATGGCATGTTCAATGCCTCTTAAGGGTGGTAACTCATCAGGGAGTTCCTCAGGGAACACGTCCCGAAATTCCTTCAACAGGGACTGTATGGCAGGAGGGTAAGTTCCTTCCTCCATGCCGTTGGAACTTGATTTCACTACCAACATGAAAGCAATTCCTTCTTGCTCATATAATTCATCAAATTCGGCCATAGTAATAAGGAAATTAGGCTTTTCTTCTCTAGCTTTCTCTACCTTAGGGGGTAAAGGTAGTAGCCTGATTTTCTTGCCTTCGTTAGTTTTGACCGTATACACATTTGTTACACCATCGTGTATAGCCTTACGATCAAACTGCCATGGACGGCCTAAGAGTATTTGGCATGCCGTCATAGTAACACATCACACCAACGTTCATCACAAAAATTTCCCACGGCAAAAGCTACTAAGGCTTGCTTTCTCACACGTACACCGGAATCATTGTCAAGCCAATTGAGTTTGTATGGCTTGGCATGATCTCTAGTAGGAAGCTTGAGTTTGTTCACCAACTCGGAAGCAACCACATCCGTACATGACCCACTATCAATAATCATGCTACAAATGCGATCTTTCACCTTACAACGGGTGTTGAACAGATTTTCCCGTTGTTGCATATCTTGTACTGGTTCAGTGTACAGGATCCTTCTTACTACACCACAAAAAGAATTTTCGTTTTATTCAGGCGCACATTCATCACATTCACTGTTATTCTCTTCATCCTCATTCGTCACATAGCCACCTTCATGAATGGCTAGGGTGTTCCTTTTAGGACAATTGGTTGCAATATGTCCCTTCCATCCACACTTGAAACAAGTGCGTTCCCCTCTATCATCTGCCTTGTTTTCGGGTTTCTTTGGGAACATAGGAGCTTTCCCCTTGTCGGAACGGTTTCTAGGCGTGTAAGCTTTGTAAGGAACACGGGATGTGTTCTTTACTTGACTATCTTTCTGCTGTGCCTCTACCTTACGAGCTGCCTTCACCACATCATCGTAAGTAGTGTAGGGTAAGAGGTCTACTTTGTTGGCTATGACTTTCGTAAGGCCTCTAGTAAAACGAGCCATCTTCAATGGTTCCGTTTCTTCCAAATCACACAAGAGACTAAGTCTTTCAAACTCCTTCACGTATTCATCAACAATCAAGTCACCTTGATTGAGGCGAGTGAGTTTGACATATTGATCTTGCACGTATTCCCGAGGAATCCAACGTTGCATCATTTTTCTTTTCAAGACTGCCCAAGAACTAATTTTCTCTTTTCCAGTACGTCTCCTCTTGGATTTGAGGTTTTCATACCACAATCCAGCTAACTTAGTGAGCTTGAGTGTTGCTAGTTTACAACACTTCTCATCATCATATTCTTTGTATTCAAAGATTGACTCAATCCTTCGAACTCAATCATTGAAAACTTCCGGGTCACTAGAACCATCAAATTCAGGAATGTCTAGTTTCAGGGTTCTATCTTCCCTATCTGGAGGGAACCGGTTGTACCCACTTTTGGGCGTGGTTTCTTCATCTTCCAACTCGGTCAACCTGCAATTATGTTGGTTGGTAGCATCACCTATCACACTTATTTGAGTGCGTACATCACGTATCTCCTCACGCAGCCCCTCCTGCATGGTTTGCATTGCACTCATAAGTCGTTGTTCCATTTCACGTAGGAACTCACTCTGGTTCTGGTTGGAACCTGTCATGGTCACACCTTGGCTGAAACCGTAGCTCTGATACCAACTGATGCGGAAACGGATATGGATTAAGGTTTTGGGGTGATGGGTTATGTGTTTAGGCTAGGTGTTTCTGTGGGAACAGGGTAAGGAAAGATCGAAGTTCCTGACAGCGAGGAACTCGAGGGTTGATTAGCAAGGAACACTCGCAGTACTAATCAAGGATAAGTATGGTTAGAGTTGAACACTCACTCTACTAACCATAGACAAGCTAATCCCGAACACTCCGGATTAAACTCACAAACTCGAATCCACGAGTTCAAGCTAAACTTGAATCCACAAGCTTAAAACAAATAAGACATAAAATATCTTGAATTGTTGTATTTCATTAAAATGTTTGATAGATGAATGAATTACAACCTAGAATAAAACTTCCTTTTATAGGCTAAGGAAGTAGCTAGTTACATTAATTAACCATTAACTAACATAATTAAAAAGGAACTTTAAAAGTCTCCAACAAAGAACTCAAAAGTCACCAGGGATACTCAGCACTCCTGTGTAACGTTTCCCTTGGAAAATCGTTACATGATAAAGACTAGTAACTACCGAAGTTCCTTTAGGTGAGTTCCTGAAGGAACTCGCTGCAGCTGCGTCCGAGTTCTGAATTTTAACGGCTGACTGTTACAGCCTTATTACAACAACTATAAATTTAGCTAATTACTCCTAGCAACTGAAAATTAAACATATAATTAACTAGTAATAACAAGCAATAAAACTAAGGAGTTTTAAGCTCCAAGAGTGGCATCCAAAAGGGTGTGTAACATCCCTCTTAAATGCCCTATCAAAACCGAGCGTAACCTCCTCTTTATTCCCTTGCTTTGGCTGCCTCCTAAACAGCAAGTATCCAAGAAGATCCTTTCCCCAAAGCAAAGAAAGAATCCAAGGCATCCAAGTAAACACCTTCTACGCCTAGTCATCTATCCAAGTCAAGCATGACTTGTATAATGACGAAGCAACATCAAAGCCCAAGCGTTGCACTTTGTCTAACTTGGACCCATGAACGAACAACCCATGGACAATAGGAACTTGATCTTTTTGGACCCTTGAACGTGTGTTTGGCCCTTTTGAATTGTTAGGTTCATTGGCTTGTATGAGTTCCGGATCATGGATTAATTCCGGATCATGAGGTCCATCCAACCACATCAGGGATACTCATTCTTTCAAACAAGCACATACCATAATCCAACTTCCCACATTTATTGTACATTGTAGCAAGAGTATTCACCACATAAGAGCCTAAATCAAAACCCTTCTTTAATGCCTGTGTATGGAGTTCCTTGCCATGTTCCAGATCACATATATCAGCACAAGCCTTCAATGCAATGGCAAAACTATATGCATCACAGTGTAAACCGGAGCGCCACATTTCAGAAAAATACAGCAACCCCTCCTTACAATAACCAGCCTTAACCAGTCCTGTAATAATAGCAGTCCATGAAACCACATTCTTCTCCGGCATCTCATCAAAAACCCGACAACTCTCTGAAATATAGCCAGACTTAGCATACATGTCCAGAAGTGAACTCCCCACAAACACAGAATTAACAAGACCATTCTTAACACAAACCCCATGCAACAATCTCCCATTAGTTAAACTATTATTAAGTCCACAAGCTTTCAGAGCTAAAGTAAGTACAAAGGGGTCCATTCTAATACACGGGTCAACCCACATTCTGGAAAAAAAAATTCAAACCCTCGTCATAGTTCGAAGCATTGACATACCCAGATATCACATTGGTCCAAGAAACCACATCTCTTTGCGGCATTTCGTCGAACAGTTTGCGTGCATCTTCCAAACGACCAGTTTTCACTAATTCTTTTATCTGGAAATTACATTCTAACACATCTGGAAACTTCTTCGATTGTAATGATGGATTAATTTGCGTTTTTATAACTGGAGATTCGAGCAAATCAGCAGTAGAATTGGCTATTCTTGTAAAATATCCCCTGAAATGGGTTCTTGTACACATAATCATAGAACCCACTTTGAAGACAAATAAACTACAATCTCCGGCTCCGGACGGTGGTTCCGGACGACTGAGCGACGGCGGCAGAGAGAGTGTGAAGGAAGAGAGTGAGACTGGACTTTTGGTTATATTTCAGGCCTTGTCTTTTCGTAGTTTCTTTTGCAAACTGATGGAGCTGGAAATGCATATTATACGGACCTGAATGGACTATTGTGTGAATCAACCCGACTCAAACCGACCTCAAACAAGATATTCCTCGTATGTGACTGATATATGTGATGATGTGTTTTGTTTGAGGTTATATGAGGTCTAACTCGAATATGGAGTTTAGTCGATTAAAAGTACTACGTAAATATAAAAATAAGATAGTGGAGTTTGGTTGATTAAAGGTGAATATAAAAAGGAAAAAAAAATGGTATAGATTAACTAATTAGAAATGAATAAAAACAAATAAATAAAAGTGATATGAGATTGTTATAGTTTTAAGTAATGAGACTTTTATTTGAAGATGGGGGGAACAATACGTATGTAAGAGAATATAACTTGAAATTGAATCAAATTCTATGTAATTCAAGTAAAACTGAAACAAAATAAGCTCGATTTGTACAACATTCCCTGCTAATCAAAACTTGTATGTATATAGTCTACCAGACTACCAGAGTTGCATAGAAACAATTCCATCAATTTACAACCATCACAATAGTTGCTTGATGTATTCAGAGGAAAGGAAACAAACTGTTGAGCTTACTTGCTGGAGCTAGATGTAGTGGAACTACCAACCCATTTAACCATCACAGAAATCGGGGAAGAAGAATATGGCCGATGATAATTATTCAACAGCTGTGCATGATCATCCTCTACGGCTGAAGGTCGTGGATCACTAGTATGCATTTTCAGCACCTCTACCGCAGCATTCTTAGCCTTCCCTTCCGCCTTCGACACATCATAAACTTCTACATTAGCAATATCAGCCATCTCTTCAGCTAGCAATGCTTCATCATCCACGAACCCAACATTTTTCGCCATTTCTTCTGCCTGCAGTGCTTCATAATCAGTGCCTTCAATGCTCTTGAGAACCTCTAAAACCTCGTCCATTGACGGCCTGAGTTCCTTGTCATGTTGCAGGCACTGGAACGCAAGCTCTGCCACCGATACAGTCATTCTCCTAACCTTGAAATCTAGCGCGAACCCAAGTTGTGGATCCACTAACTCATCAAATGCACAACGTTGAATCCTGTTCATTGCATAGTTGAACAAGTTTATCTCATGTGTAGGCCTATCCATGTCTATTGCAGACAAAGAGGAAATGAGCTCAATGAGGACTACTCCAAAGCTGTAAACATCACTTTTATCTGTCAGCTTATAACACTGGTGATACTCAGGGTCTAGATACCCAGGAGTCCCCTGTGGAGCTGTTGACACATGAGTTACATCGGTTGGGAAGTCTCTACAAAGCCCAAAATCAGCAACTTTGACACTGAAGTTGCAGTCAAGGAGAATGTTGTTAGTTTTGACATCACGGTGTATGATATCAGAAGCATGGAGGTAAGAGAGCGCAGCGGCTGTTTCTATTCCAATTCTCAGCCGAACAGGCCATGGAAGATATCCTGATTTTGTGTTACTACCATACAGGTGATCAGCTACGGTGCCATTTTTCACATACTCGTAAACAAGTAGTAGTTCTCTGCAATGCAGGGAAGTGCAGCCATAGAGTGACACAAGGTTTTGGTGTCTCAAAAGGGTCAGTATTTGAATTTCGTTCATAAACTGCTCCTGCCTTCTGTAGCTCTTCTCATAAAGACGTTTAACAGCAACTTCCCTCCCATCTTTTAGTTTCCCTAAAATGCAAAACTTTTGATCAGTTGATTAATTAGAGTATGGAGATGTCTTGTTTAGAATTGAAGAGATTTATGCAAGGTCAAGCTTACCATAATAAACTATTCCAAAGCCACCGCGGCCAAGTTCTTTAGAATGATCAAAATTAGCAGTGGCTTCTACAAGCTCACTGTAAGAGAAGAGTGATACACCAAAGTATATGCTTCCCTTTTCAAGTTCTGATGCACTACAGTCAAGGGAATCACTCTGAGTTACACATTTGAGCTTCTTACGGTGCCAGAAACCTATGATTGCTATCAACACAAGCAAAGCTCCTCCAATGCCTGATATCAATCAAGGTCATGTGAGAAATAATTTGCAGGCCAATTTAATTAAATTCTTAAAATGTAATGCAAGTAATTCAACAAGATGGACTTGGATAAATAAGAAAATGATAATTACCTAGTCCCAGAATCTGTCCCAACTTTAACTTTACTGCAACGATAAAGAATGGTCAGTTTTGCTACATATATATGCTTATTGCCGTTAAAACAGACCAAAGGAACTCAGGAGAGAACAGTGCTTATGGTTGAAGCCCTGAAATTGGTTTTTATATTCTATCACAAGCTTTAATAATGATAAATACGAAGCCCTGGCAGATTAATGCAAAGATTTATAAATAAACCGCGATGATTAATATTCAGGGCAGGGGATGTTTTTTCAAGAGAGGACTAATATACTTGAAATACAAAATGATAAAAATTCAGGGTAGGGGATGTGTTTTCAAGAGGACTATTATACTTAAATACGAAGTACCTGATTTCGGACACACGAGTGACTGATGATGTCCATCTCGGCAATAACACACAAACTTATCCTCAGATAGATTTTTTGATGATCCGCATCTGCCACCAGACTCTTCGCACTTGGAACAAGCTGTGAAGCTCACCAAGTATTTCGTCTTAATTTGCACCTTCTTTAAGATATTCAGAAGTGAGGCTTTTGTGCTTTTGAGTTCATCTAACGCACTCTTATCCACCAGAAACTTGACAGTGTTACTGCATGGAAACGGCTTACCTATCCTACTGTTGTGTGATGATTCATTAAACCAATAAGCAAGACCTTTTGAACCATCATCATTGGAGCAGTTAAAAGACTTGCTGTGATATCGAGAGACATCAATATTGGCACAACCATAGGATAAACTTATATTCGTATAACTGGCGTCGGGCTTCAAAGTGGGAAGCAAGGCTATTTGACTTGTATCTCGCAAATAACAATGTTCAAACAGGACACTTGGAGAAACAGTCATGGTGTGGGAAGATGCATCAATGCCAAGCACTCTTAATACATAGTATGCGAATTTAAAAAAGTTCATAGTAGTGTACTGATTAGTCACATTACAAGTGAGCCCGAAGTCCGGCATCCCACAGAACCGGGGCCTATCACCTCCCCAGAACGGATACCCTATATTTTGGATCTTCCCGCATGAGTATAGTTTAGAGCACGCGTCATAGCTTGTATTCTTACCATTTGACAGTGGAATGGCTAAGAAGCAGAAGGCTAGAAAGAAACAGCAGGAAGCCATATTTCTAATGGAAATGTGTTTCATGGACTTAAAAATGGCAAATTGTAGTATACACTTTACATACAGAAATTCATGGCTTTATTATTTATCATGAAATGTTGCACGCATATGCCATATATAGGATGGTAAATAGGAACTGAACACAAAGAAAGGAACAAAAGCACAAAACCATTCGCAGAGGCTCACAGGAGTGGACAAGCTAGGCTAGATCGAATTAGGACTTGGTCTTTCAACTTCAAGCCAGACTTGAGATGGTGCCAAACTTATGTACCTTAAAGGTCCTATTTTCACATTGTAGAATATATATAGGACGAGTATGATTACTTGTCAATTATGGAAACTAGCAGCAAAGAAGAAAAGGATGGGACCAAACTGGTCCAAGTGGGAACTTATAAGAGTATTCCAACCGTTCCAAAATAATTGTCCGAGTTTTTATAATTATCGTAATTAAAGATATGATATAGTTGAATAATGTCTAAGTATAATTATGCGACTAGTCACTCCCTTGGATCCCTCCATTTCATATTAAGTTATTATAGAGTAGAAGTAATTGATCATACAATTTATATTAAAATTTTATATTGAGAAGTAAATATGCGTTGATGTTTTAACAAATACTTTGTGCATTGATATTTTATGTCACAAATAATATGAAATAAACAGAGTATTATTATTATTATAGATTATAGGATAGAATATTATGTGCTTCGAGTTCCCTTAAACTTCCAGATAAATATTGACTATTAATAGAACTAATATAGCCTTTTTCTCACGCCACTTCACCCCATAAATTGGTTCGACTTGATTTTGATGTCTTGAATTTTCCAACTAATCCATTATATGACCTGTCAATGGGATTTTCTACTGTTTTTTCTCCCATTTTGCTTTGGTTCCGACACAGTAGTGTTTCTTCATAATTATAATTTAATACACTGTTCGACAGTGAAATTAATGTGTTAAAGAACAACAAAACTATTACTACTTATATTATATGAGTGAGGGATAGCTCAAGGGATTAGAGTTTCCCTCTCAATTTTAAGAGATCTAGGATCGATTCTCATCACATACCCTTATAGGCCTGTAGCTCTCTGACACCAAAAAAAAAAAAAAATACTACATAATTAAGAATATGTAAACAGGCAAAAAACTTTATTAGTTATATTATGAAATGGTAAGAAAACTTTCCCCTTAAGTCATCTTAGAAGTGGAAGACCCCTTCCAGCAATCAACACGGTATTGAAATTGTGGGACAGTATGGAAGTATCCAAAGTTTGGCTATGATTATGATTGATCAATCATTTGCGCGTACAAAGTCTACTGATGTAATCCATTCTATCTACTCCCCTGAAAGATAGGAATAAACTTCTAAAGATCTTACCAAGTATGGCTAAATGACTCACATATAAGCGATATAACAGGCACTCGATTAAACTATAAAAAGTAATTAACTAGTTTATAGTTTTTTCACATCATCTTCTAGTAACACTCTTGACTTCTTGAGTCTTGACACACACTACCTAGTTTATAAACGTATACTCCCTACACTGCTTGGCTGGCCTACAATTCGTAGGGCGATAGGGCCTACCATGGGTATGTGAAACATGTAAGGGTATGGGATTATCTTTGGCTCTTCATAAAAATAATTGCATATATATCATATATGCAATGCTCTAAAATGCCTGGAAAAAATTTCACTTAACTACAGAGTATCATATGGAAATGGCGTGCTTTCGCTAATAAGAGATGACAATTGATTTTTGAAAGTACCTTTGATAAGTAAGAAAGTGAAATGTGACTACAGTATCTCACTTTTAACCTGTCACTTAAACTCCACAAAATGTGGTATTATCTTTGGCTCTTCATTAAAAAAAAATATCCTACCCCCAACATTTCAGGTCGTCCTCCTTGTATGTTACAGGATATCTATTCTTTGCCACACCCCACAGGCAAATATCGATATCCAATGGTGAAATATAGTTAGTGTTTCTCACTGGAAGCAGAATTGTAATCACCATACGCACTGTCTACCTAACAGTTCATCCCTATAGATATTAATAGACAAGTGCATTAACGAGTAAGCAATATGAAACAAAAAGTAAAACCATCTAATGCAACTATACACCTATGCACTCACACACATCACTTACAAAACATGCTAGATGCTACATACATTTCTAATTTCCTATAGTTCAGTCAAACAAACATTTCTGTGTTCGCCATAACATGTAGCAGTAGCACCTTCACATCATAAGTAGGCATCCCACCCTTTGCAACAAATAGTGTTTGACATAACACATAGCAGTAGCTCCTTCATAACAAAAGCATGGGCAACTACGTTTCTTATTAATGAGCAGAGCCAAGACTGCAATTACAATTTTGGTTCGTGGGCTGATACTCGCAACAGCCCAGCCAATACACTAGCAACTTATCATTAGCGCAACATACACCATAATCAAGGGTATCCCTTGGTCTTGGGGCCTTGCTTAAACCATTCATACGATCATTACATAAAAGTGCCACCCGATCAAGCATGTTGCTAATATTTTAAAAGATTTTATCTGACCATCATTACCTTCCTTCTAAGTTCTAAATCTAGACCTTAGTCAACCACATCCTGCAATTAGGTACTACACATATTACAAAATGTCTGCTTTTACTTTCTACTTTCAAGTTTTGAATTCCACTCCTCTTATTTCTTGTACATCATTCAATGTTGGGTAAAAATACAATGTACTCTAAGTTTCAATTTCCACATTATTGATAAATTTATAATCTATTTTATCCATACTTAGTTGTTAGAAACTTAGAACCATGACTACAATCTAATTTAATACGAGTATCATCCCTAAGAAAAGCCACTCTTCTACCCATTCAATCCACATTAACATCATTCGATTGTTCGATTGAGCAGGCTATTATAGTATTACACGTATTAAAGAAGGTTTGTTCCTTTACTCTTCCAGCTATTAAGCTATCAATTTCTATTTTTTCATTCTGATAATACTATTGATTTCATATACTATCTACCAAATGTGACAAGGCACCTAACCAATCTGTCCTTTCACTCCCAAATTGTTTAGCAATCGTGACACTATTCCTTCATTCCCACAATGTACATTCCTAAACAAAGTGGTTTGCATTTACTAGTTTCCTTCTATGACTCACAGCTCAAGCTTATTCTAAAGACTAATTATACTAATCACTCCATGTCTACAACTTAACACCTTCTGCTAATAGTCCCAATGCATACACACATATACGATGTCACTAAAAGACAATGATTTTGCATATTGACAGTTGATAAACATAACATGCATGTTCACCAAGGGAATGTGTATTCGCGCCCACAAGTGGAAGCTATGTACGACTTGCAGTCACACACTGCCTTGGGTACGTTTTTTAGGTCCACCCCAGTGTATAATAGAATATGCAAAATCATGGGATAAAAATAAAAAAAAATAAAAAAATGCCACTGAGTAATTTCGAAATTCACCAAATGCCATCGAACTTTTCAAAATTCACCAAATGCCACCGAGTTTTAGTATAATATCACCAAATGCCATTTCCGCTAGTTGACCGTCATTGTCCGTTAGTTGACCCCACCACTTGCCACGTGTCACCTTCTGATAAACATAACATGCATGTTGACCAAGGGAATGTGTATTCGCGCCCACAAGTGGAAGCTATGTACGACTTGCAGTCATACACTGCCTTGGGTACGTTTTTTAGGTCCACCCCAGTGTATAATAGAATATGCAAAATCATGGGATAAAAATAAAAAAATAAAAAAAAATGCCACTGAGTAATTTCGAAATTCACCAAATGCCATCGAACTTTTCAAAATTCACCAAATGCCACCGAGTTTTAGTATAATTTCACCAAATGTCATTTCCGTTAGTTGACCGTCATTGTCCGTTAGTTGACCCCACCACTTGCCACGTGTCACCTTCTGATTGGTCCGTTTTTTAAAAAAATAAATATAAAAAAAAAAATCACCCCAAACAGCCACCCTCCCTTTCCTCCATAACTTCCGACCAACACCACAACAACCACCCCCCTCAACGCCATCACCAGCGACCCCCATCCTCAACACACCACCAACACGACCCACTACTAGCCCATAACCCACAATCGGCCACCCCCTGCTGCCCTCGCCCCTTCTCGGCACCCCATCTCCTTCCTCGCCCTTTCTTCCCCATTCCCTCATCGTCAAGCTCCACCTGCCCCACCAGCCACCCTTCTTTAAAAATCACTAATTCTAGGCTTAATCCCTAAATCACAAAAAACCCAGAAAAATTAAATCAAAAAAGTGATAAACATGGGAAATGGGTATGCGGAAAAATGAAGTGGGGTTACCGGATAAATAGCCGACGGTGACGGAACGTCGGTAATAGTGACGAAACGGAGGTAATCGAGGTAAACACCGGTAATAGCCTGAAATTGCTGAGATTTGGTTCACGCTCTGGCCATTGATGCGAATTGTGCGAGATTGGTGGAGGAAATGATCTCGGCGGCGGTTTTTGGGGTCGAGGCTGGCTGTGTGGGTGGTTTTGGGGGTCGGCGGTGGATCAGGTGGGGTGCTAAAGGGCCGGCCGGCCGATTTTTGTTGGTTACAAAGGTTGCCGGCCGTTTTCCAGCAAGGTAAGGGGAGGGGCAGGGTTTCAAGGTGGTGGCTGGGGTGGTTTTAATGGTTTTTGTTTTTTTTTTTTTTTTTGTAATTTTTTTTGGTTTTTATTTTTTTTAATTTTTTTTTTTAAAAAAAGGACCAATCAGAATGTGACACGTGGCAAGTGGTGGGGTCAACTAACGACTGTCAGTCATTAATGTCACTCGGTGAATTATACTAAAACTCGGTGGCATTTGGTGAATTTTGAAAAGTTCGATGGCATTTGGTGAATTCCGAAATTACTCAGTGGCATTTGGTGAAATAGCCGTAAAAATAATTACAACATAATCACCATCAAACCCATTTCTCCATACAACATAAAGAACCATCAGCAGCCCAAATCAGTCTAAATAATGCTCCGTACAATTTGTATAATCATAATTATATTCAGATTATTTAGAAATACACCATAAGCATTAACAACCCCTAACTTTTCTAATTATCCTAATGAACCATCAACAGTTCAAATTGTTAAGATCACCACAATTTAAAAAAAGAAAACAAATTTAAGCCTTAGAATTTCTAAGCAATACGTAAATGATTTCCTAAGAAATGTGAAGGAGAAAATAGTTTTCTAAATTTAAGAAGTCATATTTAGAAATATAGGATCTATATAAACTTGAGTTATCATTTGTTTTAGAGAGAAGCTTTTAGAGAATTTTTCAGAGAAAATTCTCGGGTGTAATTGGGGTGCATATGGTTGTGAGTTATAATAAGTGTTGTGAACACTTGTGTATTATTTATCTTTTTCATAAATTGTGCAGCATAATTAGAGATACAAATATTTGTTCATTTATTTGTATTATTCATATATATTTTTATTCCCACTAATCTGATTCTAAAGGGAATTTGCATAGTATTTCCTAACAACTGGTATCAGAGCCGAGTTGATATTCTGTCGATATTCAATAGAAATCGTCAGAAACGATCCTAAGAAGTCACATTTGAGTGGGAGCAATGGTTGCAGACGAAGGAAAAGTAAGACTCGAAAAATTCGATGGTGCAGATTTCGGGTTTTGGAAGACGCAGATCGAAGATTATTTATACCAGAAAAAGCTTTATGAACCTCTTTCGGAGAAAAGCCAGAGGGTATGAAAGATGAAGATTGGAATCTTCTAGATAGACAAGCCCTTGGAGTTGTTCGGCTAACTTTATCACGCAATGTTGCTTAATATAGCAAAGGAAAAGACCACGGCAGGTCTGATGAAAGCTCTTTCTAGTATGTATGAGAAGCCATCGGCTTCTAATAAAGTTCATTTAATGAGGCGGTTATTCAATTTGCGGATGACAGATGACGGGTCGGTGATAAGCTGTCGTCGAGCCTACCAAAGATAAAAACCTAACTTGGTCTCTCTAATGGGTAGAAAGGGTAAGTAAGGGTCGATCCCACAAGGACTACGGGGAGCACTAACAAATATCGATTTGTGATAAGCTAAGTCAAGTCTTTTTGGGTTATGAGTTATGAAGAAAAACTACAAACAATAATAAAGAGGATCTCGGGAAGGTATCCACCAATTAAGTCGTTCACAAACTACAATTTAACATACAAGACATAGCAATTTGGGGATAAAATTAGGGGAAGTCATCTAAGGCACCCAACTACTCTCTCAAGCTAGAGGGATTACTTGAATCATGAATACAACCTACTCGCGTGGTTACAAAGCATAAAACAAGTGTTAAAGCATAATCACGATGACATAAACATTCCCTTGATCGGAAATTCCTATTCTCGTGGCATTTCGGGTCAATCAAGCATAAGGGAGCTAACTCAAGTTCATCTCTCGATCCTTCGTTGGGAAAGCTTAGATAAATAGTTCTAGCAATGGCCACTTACAAGAACTAACAATGAAACCACTTAAGCTCAACTAATTAACATCCCACATTAGCTAAATCAACACATACAAACAAGTATTTGTGAATTCATCAATGATTTCAACAATCCCAAGTAAAAGAACTACTCACAAATCATAATAAATTGCAAAACTAAAGGAATTAACAACTAAGAACATGAAACAAACACTAATCTAACATAAACAAGTAATTAAGGATGAAAAGATATAAAAATAAGTAAATAGAATAACAAAATAGGAGAGAGAGTAAGAAATTCTCATTGATATTGCAAGGAGTATCCAAATCTTCAAGTCTCCTTCCTTCAATTCTTCATATTCCAAGCTTTCAACAAGATTTTCTCACTTTCTCTCTCTAGAAAATGAGAGTTTCTCTCTCTAAAAACCCTAACCTAAGCTAAAAATAAACTAAGAAGATCCCCCCCCCTACAAATGAAGCTAAAGGGATATTATGTAACCCCCAAGTAAAAGGACGGAGAAACCAAGAATCGGCCCGTCTACAGGTCGGCACGGACGTGCCAAAGGTTGCACGGACGTGCAGACCTGTTAAAATGAGAACAATAGCTACTGCCTGACCTTGCACGGACGTGCATCAATTGACACGGACGTGCATGAATTGGCACGGACGTGCATCAATTGGCACGGACGTGCAGCTTTTTCTGGCGAAACAGCTTTATTTCGGAAGGTCATAACTTCTTCATTACTCATTGGAATAAGGCATGTAAGCATTCGTTGGATAGCTCTTGAGATGAAATTTAATCTCCAATTTGAATCACTTCAAAAACTTGAGTAGAAAAAAAGTTATAGTCATTTGAAGTTGACCTTAGTGAAAAAATCCTTCCAAAACCCTTCCAAATGCTCTTATTTCACTCTTGTACACTTTTCCTTGCTTCTTTCATTCTTCCATAGCTCCCTTATTTCCTCTTCTTGTCTCCAACTTCTTTTCTTCTTTGTCCAAAAGCTTCAAAGTGCCATATTTATACCTAAATATGCACCAAAACACTAGCAAACCCGTGAAGCATATGATACACAAAAAATGCATAAAAATAGAGTAATTAGTGAACTAAGCATTGATTTCCCACAATTCTAAGGCTCAAAATCACTTTAAAATCATACAAAATAACAAGTTATCACATCCCCCCAAGCTAAGCTTTTGCTCGTCCTCGAGAAAAACAATAATGTCAAACCAAAGAAGGGAAATAACGTGTTAGAATCTAAACAAGGAGGGGCAACAAGGAGAATGCATATACACACTAATCCGTATGGTAGCCACCACTATCACTTTAAGCGCAAGTGATAAGCAATTGAAACCTCTAAGTCGCCCTAGAGGACGAGTTTTTATCTCGTGAGGGTTTCCAATGAGCTTGCCCCACAACTCACGCAATCCACACCACATCGTCAAAAATCACACAATTTCAATTTTTCGCCCAAGTCAACTCATCGGGATATGAGACACAAGCAAGACAAGTGAACAACTTTCAAGAATTACCAATCATACAAATGTACACATGAGTTGGGGGTAGAGAGGAGAACTAAACAAGGTTGCACTAGGATACTTCCTTTGGCCTTTTACTAGTTCATTAGAGCACACCTAGATATTCCAAAGTTGTAACAAGCCCTCTTTCGGTTATAAAATCACAAAATGCTAGTCCACCTCCCAAAATGCACACCCAAGGCCCCTTAACTACACTCTAACTCGGGAATTTCATAAGAAACAACAATGCAAACAAGGTGTGGGAGGCATCCACGAGTTGACCTCTAAAGAAGAGAATTTTTTTTTTTTTTTTAGAAGTTTTGGGGTAGTTTTTGTTCTCCCCTTTTTTTATGCTCTTCTTTTTTTTTTCAATTTTCAATGCCCTCGCCTCTTTTAACTGTGAGCGGCTCTTTCTTTATTGAGAACGTGTGGCTTATTACGCCACTTATTACACATGATACAAGTAGAACCAATTCCCTAATAGAGTTTCATTTCGGGGAGGAAAGGGGACACATCAAGGGCACAAGGGACCACAAATTTATTCAAACATATCCTACTTGAGCAAATTAGACAATATCTTATACTAGGCGTGCAATTGAGCATTCATTGGCTTTCATTTCATATACTCCAATGCAATCAAGATTAATAGACCTCTAAATGACCCCAACTCGTGCACACACTCTTCTAAAAAAACTTTTACTCATCACTCAAGAGTCAAGCAAGCAAAACATATAATCGTCATTTGAGTCTCATCCTTGGCAATTTTTTTAATTTTTTTAAAGTTATATTAAAGAAAAATAAAGAAGACCATGAATATCCAAATGTACAACTATGAACGAATTCAAGCATCAAACTAACAATCAACCCCCTTCATGAAAGTGTGAGGCTACCCCCCCCCCCAAGCTTAGACGAAGTGTTGTCCTCAATGCTTTGAAGAGATAATCAAGGGGGAGGGAGGGAGGGAAGGGAACACAATCAATCTCAACAAGTACCTCTAATCCAACATCCATAACTACAACAAAAAACCACAACAATAAAATCTAGCCCCAAACCAAACTCTTTAACAAGCAACCAATGAATGGCAAAAATAATTATAAAATCAATAGCTTGAGAAGGGATGAAGAGAGGAAGAGATATTACTCAATTTGATGCAAAATTCTTCATAAATTCTTCAAAACTTTGTAGAGTATGTTGCGTCTTTCCAATGTAGCAAAAACTCCAAAATTCTTGTGAATTTGAGACTATATGATGTAATTTGGAATGGAGTGATAAAGAGTACCTAATTGAGAATCATTTCATAAAGCTCGTTAGTTCAAATCATCAAACAATTAAAATCCATGCACATCGTTATTCAAAAATAAATAAATAAATAAAAATAAAATTGCCTTTCTTTTCGGTCTTTGGCTAGACCTTAGCTAGTAAGTAATTTGACAAACTCCTAAGGAGCTTATCATATGCACTTGAGCACATTTCACAAATTGCAACCATAAAAATAAGAAGAAAATTTAAAGAGAAGAAGAAAAGGATATACATTAATCTACAAAGTTTCCTAAAATAAAAATGAGAAGATCTAAAAAAGGTCCTAGATTGAAAAGAAGAAGGAAAAATAAAAGTATACCTATCAACAAAACACTTTATTGGAGATTCATTTGGTAAATCAAAAACCATATTTACATCAAATTCACCCAATTGAGTATCGTTGGTTAGAAATTGATCATGTAAATCATAGAATGAAGTACAAAGAGGCTCATGTGAAGTGAACTTGGGAAGAGAAGTGGGGAAAAGGCTTGGAAATGAGACAATAATATCAAGAGTTTTTGAGAAAGGGACATGAGGCTCAAAAAAAGAATGGTCAATTGGTAAAGACTCAACAATCACCTCACTCTCAACTCTGTGGTCCTCAAAAGAGGGACTTTCCTCCACTTCATACCTTTTATCCTTACTTTCCCAAAATTTATCATGAATATCTAGGCTACTATTTCCAAATTGATAATTATCCTCAACACCTCTTGAATAATCATCAATATAATCAAATTGAAGAATACCATCAACATTATATTTGGACTTTAGTAGACTTATATCATTAGTGGAATTCAACAAACAATCATCAACTTTGTCATTATTCATAATTAAAGGTACATTAGGCTCATTATACAAATTGATTATATTTGGAAAAATAGGGTCATCAACCAAAGGTTTTTCAAGAAGAGATTTCTCAAAATTTTCATTTTCATTCATTTGAACCCTGGAAGCTTCACTAAGATGATTCATGGATGTACAATTGCTCTTTATGTCCATTAGATTCTTAGAAATCTCTTCACAACCCTCCAAAAAACATTCTAGAGCGATCTCTAAAGAAGACTTGGGTTCTTGAGGATGGGAGAAATTTCGAAAATCACAATGAGAAGAGGTGTCAACATTATGCACATTAGCCACATCATAAAGAGTACATGACATAAAATTGGAATCCAAGAAAAAAGTTGGGGAATTTTGACAATTTGCATCACCAAAACTCGAAACATTAAAATCCAAAACATTATCATCACATTCTTCAAATGAGTTCGCACCATTAAAATGGTCATACATCTCATGATTAGCCATCTCCCAATCATAAGTATCTTTAGCTAGCCATTCAAACATACTCCAATTCTCATTAATGGTTTTAGACATAAATTGACCTTCGGACATAGATTCAACAACAACTCGCATTTCATCATTTAAACCTTCAAAAATTACTTCACAAATATCCACCTTTAAAAGTCTATGACCATAATTATAATCAACATAATCATTAACCCTATGGTAATATCTCCAAAATGTTTCATTCTCGTATTGGGGAAGGGAAAAAATTGCCATTTATTTCAATGGAAGAAACCCCAAAATAAAATATAAAAAAGAAAAAGAAAAGGGAAAAAAATATATGTACAAAGACTTAGACTCATCTAATCAATAATTAGACAATGTCAACCGAAGTCCCCGGCAACGGCGCCAAAATTTGATAAGCTGTCGTCGAGCCTACCAAAGATAAAAACCTAACTTGGTCTCTCTAATGGGTAGAAAGGGTAAGTAAGGGTCGATCCCACAAGGACTACGGGGAGCACTAACAAATATCGATTTGTGATAAGCTAAGTCAAGTCTTTTTGGGTTATGAGTTATGAAGAAAAACTACAAACAATAATAAAGAGGATCTCGGGAAGGTATCCACCAATTAAGTCGTTCACAAACTACAATTTAACATACAAGACATAGCAATTTGGGGATAAAATTAGGGGAAGTCATCTAAGGCACCCAACTACTCTCTCAAGCTAGAGGGATTACTTGAATCATGAATACAACCTACTCGCGTGGTTACAAAGCATAAAACAAGTGTTAAAGCATAATCACGATGACATAAACATTCCCTTGATCGGAAATTCCTATTCTCGTGGCATTTCGGGTCAATCAAGCATAAGGGAGCTAACTCAAGTTCATCTCTCGATCCTTCGTTGGGAAAGCTTAGATAAATAGTTCTAGCAATGGCCACTTACAAGAACTAACAATGAAACCACTTAAGCTCAACTAATTAACATCCCACATTAGCTAAATCAACACATACAAACAAGTATTTGTGAATTCATCAATGATTTCAACAATCCCAAGTAAAAGAACTACTCACAAATCATAATAAATTGCAAAACTAAAGGAATTAACAACTAAGAACATGAAACAAACACTAATCTAACATAAACAAGTAATTAAGGATGAAAAGATATAAAAATAAGTAAATAGAATAACAAAATAGGAGAGAGAGTAAGAAATTCTCATTGATATTGCAAGGAGTATCCAAATCTTCAAGTCTCCTTCCTTCAATTCTTCATATTCCAAGCTTTCAACAAGATTTTCTCACTTTCTCTCTCTAGAAAATGAGAGTTTCTCTCTCTAAAAACCCTAACCTAAGCTAAAAATAAACTAAGAAGATCCCCCCCTACAAATGAAGCTAAAGGGATATTATATAACCCCCAAGTAAAAGGACGGAGAAACCAAGAATCGGCCCGTCTACAGGTCGGCACGGACGTGCCAAAGGTTGCACGGACGTGCAGACCTGTTAAAATGAGAACAATAGCTACTGCCTGACCTTGCACGGACGTGCATCAATTGACACGGACGTGCATGAATTGGCACGGACGTGCATCAATTGGCACGGACGTGCAGCTTTTTCTGGCGAAACAGCTTTATTTCGGAAGGTCATAACTTCTTCATTACTCATTGGAATAAGGCATGTAAGCATTCGTTGGATAGCTCTTGAGATGAAATTTAATCTCCAATTTGAATCACTTCAAAAACTTGAGTAGAAAAAAAGTTATAGTCATTTGAAGTTGACCTTAGTGAAAAAATCCTTCCAAAACCCTTCCAAATGCTCTTATTTCACTCTTGTACACTTTTCCTTGCTTCTTTCATTCTTCCATAGCTCCCTTATTTCCTCTTCTTGTCTCCAACTTCTTTTCTTCTTTGTCCAAAAGCTTCAAAGTGCCATATTTATACCTAAATATGCACCAAAACACTAGCAAACCCGTGAAGCATATGATACACAAAAAATGCATAAAAATAGAGTAATTAGTGAACTAAGCATTGATTTCCCACAATTCTAAGGCTCAAAATCACTTTAAAATCATACAAAATAACAAGTTATCACATCCCCCCAAGCTAAGCTTTTGCTCGTCCTCGAGAAAAACAATAATGTCAAACCAAAGAAGGGAAATAACGTGTTAGAATCTAAACAAGGAGGGGCAACAAGGAGAATGCATATACACACTAATCCGTATGGTAGCCACCACTATCACTTTAAGCGCAAGTGATAAGCAATTGAAACCTCTAAGTCGCCCTAGAGGACGAGTTTTTATCTCGTGAGGGTTTCCAATGAGCTTGCCCCACAACTCACGCAATCCACACCACATCGTCAAAAATCACACAATTTCAATTTTTCGCCCAAGTCAACTCATCGGGATATGAGACACAAGCAAGACAAGTGAACAACTTTCAAGAATTACCAATCATACAAATGTACACATGAGTTGGGGGTAGAGAGGAGAACTAAACAAGGTTGCACTAGGATACTTCCTTTGGCCTTTTACTAGTTCATTAGAGCACACCTAGATATTCCAAAGTTGTAACAAGCCCTCTTTCGGTTATAAAATCACAAAATGCTAGTCCACCTCCCAAAATGCACACCCAAGGCCCCTTAACTACACTCTAACTCGGGAATTTCATAAGAAACAACAATGCAAACAAGGTGTGGGAGGCATCCACGAGTTGACCTCTAAAGAAGAGAATTTTTTTTTTTTTTTAGAAGTTTTGGGGTAGTTTTTGTTCTCCCCTTTTTTTATGCTCTTCTTTTTTTTTCAATTTTCAATGCCCTCGCCTCTTTTAACTGTGAGCGGCTCTTTCTTTATTGAGAACGTGTGGCTTATTACGCCACTTATTACACATGATACAAGTAGAACCAATTCCCTAATAGAGTTTCATTTCGGGGAGGAAAGGGGACACATCAAGGGCACAAGGGACCACAAATTTATTCAAACATATCCTACTTGAGCAAATTAGACAATATCTTATACTAGGCGTGCAATTGAGCATTCATTGGCTTTCATTTCATATACTCCAATGCAATCAAGATTAATAGACCTCTAAATGACCCCAACTCGTGCACACACTCTTCTAAAAAAACTTTTACTCATCACTCAAGAGTCAAGCAAGCAAAACATATAATCGTCATTTGAGTCTCATCCTTGGCAATTTTTTTAATTTTTTTAAAGTTATATTAAAGAAAAATAAAGAAGACCATGAATATCCAAATGTACAACTATGAACGAATTCAAGCATCAAACTAACAATCAACCCCCTTCATGAAAGTGTGAGGCTACCCCCCCCCCCCCCCAAGCTTAGACGAAGTGTTGTCCTCAATGCTTTGAAGAGATAATCAAGGGGGAGGGAGGGAGGGAAGGGAACACAATCAATCTCAACAAGTACCTCTAATCCAACATCCATAACTACAACAAAAAACCACAACAATAAAATCTAGCCCCAAACCAAACTCTTTAACAAGCAACCAATGAATGGCAAAAATAATTATAAAATCAATAGCTTGAGAAGGGATGAAGAGAGGAAGAGATATTACTCAATTTGATGCAAAATTCTTCATAAATTCTTCAAAACTTTGTAGAGTATGTTGCGTCTTTCCAATGTAGCAAAAACTCCAAAATTCTTGTGAATTTGAGACTATATGATGTAATTTGGAATGGAGTGATAAAGAGTACCTAATTGAGAATCATTTCATAAAGCTCGTTAGTTCAAATCATCAAACAATTAAAATCCATGCACATCGTTATTCAAAAATAAATAAATAAATAAAAATAAAATTGCCTTTCTTTTCGGTCTTTGGCTAGACCTTAGCTAGTAAGTAATTTGACAAACTCCTAAGGAGCTTATCATATGCACTTGAGCACATTTCACAAATTGCAACCATAAAAATAAGAAGAAAATTTAAAGAGAAGAAGAAAAGGATATACATTAATCTACAAAGTTTCCTAAAATAAAAATGAGAAGATCTAAAAAAGGTCCTAGATTGAAAAGAAGAAGGAAAAATAAAAGTATACCTATCAACAAAACACTTTATTGGAGATTCATTTGGTAAATCAAAAACCATATTTACATCAAATTCACCCAATTGAGTATCGTTGGTTAGAAATTGATCATGTAAATCATAGAATGAAGTACAAAGAGGCTCATGTGAAGTGAACTTGGGAAGAGAAGTGGGGAAAAGGCTTGGAAATGAGACAATAATATCAAGAGTTTTTGAGAAAGGGACATGAGGCTCAAAAAAAGAATGGTCAATTGGTAAAGACTCAACAATCACCTCACTCTCAACTCTGTGGTCCTCAAAAGAGGGACTTTCCTCCACTTCATACCTTTTATCCTTACTTTCCCAAAATTTATCATGAATATCTAGGCTACTATTTCCAAATTGATAATTATCCTCAACACCTCTTGAATAATCATCAATATAATCAAATTGAAGAATACCATCAACATTATATTTGGACTTTAGTAGACTTATATCATTAGTGGAATTCAACAAACAATCATCAACTTTGTCATTATTCATAATTAAAGGTACATTAGGCTCATTATACAAATTGATTATATTTGGAAAAATAGGGTCATCAACCAAAGGTTTTTCAAGAAGAGATTTCTCAAAATTTTCATTTTCATTCATTTGAACCCTGGAAGCTTCACTAAGATGATTCATGGATGTACAATTGCTCTTTATGTCCATTAGATTCTTAGAAATCTCTTCACAACCCTCCAAAAAACATTCTAGAGCGATCTCTAAAGAAGACTTGGGTTCTTGAGGATGGGAGAAATTTCGAAAATCACAATGAGAAGAGGTGTCAACATTATGCACATTAGCCACATCATAAAGAGTACATGACATAAAATTGGAATCCAAGAAAAAAGTTGGGGAATTTTGACAATTTGCATCACCAAAACTCGAAACATTAAAATCCAAAACATTATCATCACATTCTTCAAATGAGTTCGCACCATTAAAATGGTCATACATCTCATGATTAGCCATCTCCCAATCATAAGTATCTTTAGCTAGCCATTCAAACATACTCCAATTCTCATTAATGGTTTTAGACATAAATTGACCTTCGGACATAGATTCAACAACAACTCGCATTTCATCATTTAAACCTTCAAAAATTACTTCACAAATATCCACCTTTAAAAGTCTATGACCATAATTATAACCAACATAATCATTAACCCTATGGTAATATCTCCAAAATGTTTCATTCTCGTATTGGGGAAGGGAAAAAATTGCCATTTATTTCAATGGAAGAAACCCCAAAATAAAATATAAAAAAGAAAAAGAAAAGGGAAAAAAATATATGTACAAAGACTTAGACTCATCTAATCAATAATTAGACAATGTCAACCGAAGTCCCCGGCAACGGCGCCAAAATTTGATAAGCTGTCGTCGAGCCTACCAAAGATAAAAACCTAACTTGGTCTCTCTAATGGGTAGAAAGGGTAAGTAAGGGTCGATCCCACAAGGACTACGGGGAGCACTAACAAATATCGATTTGTGATAAGCTAAGTCAAGTCTTTTTGGGTTATGAGTTATGAAGAAAAACTACAAACAATAATAAAGAGGATCTCGGGAAGGTATCCACCAATTAAGTCGTTCGGAAACTACAATTTAACATACAAGACATAGCAATTTGGGGATAAAATTAGGGGAAGTCATCTAAGGCACCCAACTACTCTCTCAAGCTAGAGGGATTACTTGAATCATGAATACAACCTACTCGCGTGGTTACAAAGCATAAAACAAGTGTTAAAGCATAATCACGATGACATAAACATTCCCTTGATCGGAAATTCCTATTCTCATGGCATTTCGGGTCAATCAAGCATAAGGGAGCTAACTCAAGTTCATCTCTCGATCCTTCGTTGGGAAAGCTTAGATAAATAGTTCTAGCAATGGCCACTTACAAGAACTAACAATGAAACCACTTAAGCTCAACTAATTAACATCCCACATTAGCTAAATCAACACATACAAACAAGTATTTGTGAATTCATCAATGATTTCAACAATCCCAAGTAAAAGAACTACTCACAAATCATAATAAATTGCAAAACTAAAGGAATTAACAACTAAGAACATGAAACAAACACTAATCTAACATAAACAAGTAATTAAGGATGAAAAGATATAAAAATAAGTAAATAGAATAACAAAATAGGAGAGAGAGTAAGAAATTCTCATTGATATTGCAAGGAGTATCCAAATCTTCAAGTCTCCTTCCTTCAATTCTTCATATTCCAAGCTTTCAACAAGATTTTCTCACTTTCTCTCTCTAGAAAATGAGAGTTTCTCTCTCTAAAAACCCTAACCTAAGCTAAAAATAAACTAAGAAGATCCCCCCCCTACAAATGAAGCTAAAGGGATATTATATAACCCCCAAGTAAAAGGACGGAGAAACCAAGAATCGGCCCGTCTACAGGTCGGCACGGACGTGCCAAAGGTTGCACGGACGTGCAGACCTGTTAAAATGAGAACAATAGCTACTGCCTGACCTTGCACGGACGTGCATCAATTGACACGGACGTGCATGAATTGGCACGGACGTGCATCAATTGGCACGGACGTGCAGCTTTTTCTGGCGAAACAGCTTTATTTCGGAAGGTCATAACTTCTTCATTACTCATTGGAATAAGGCATGTAAGCATTCGTTGGATAGCTCTTGAGATGAAATTTAATCTCCAATTTGAATCACTTCAAAAACTTGAGTAGAAAAAAAGTTATAGTCATTTGAAGTTGACCTTAGTGAAAAAATCCTTCCAAAACCCTTCCAAATGCTCTTATTTCACTCTTGTACACTTTTCCTTGCTTCTTTCATTCTTCCATAGCTCCCTTATTTCCTCTTCTTGTCTCCAACTTCTTTTCTTCTTTGTCCAAAAGCTTCAAAGTGCCATATTTATACCTAAATATGCACCAAAACACTAGCAAACCCGTGAAGCATATGATACACAAAAAATGCATAAAAATAGAGTAATTAGTGAACTAAGCATTGATTTCCCACAATTCTAAGGCTCAAAATCACTTTAAAATCATACAAAATAACAAGTTATCAGTCGGTAGCTCAACTCTTAATGAACTCAATTCAATCACAACACAATTTGTAGGAAATGAAAACCTTGGAAAAGTATACCTTGGAGATGACCAACCTTGTGATATTGTTGGCAAAGTTGTAATGAAGATAAAGTTAAATGGGTGGAGCTGAAGAATGTCAGACATATTCTCAACCTAAGATACAGCATGATTTCGTTGGGCAGTTGGCCATCGAAGGCTACACTACAAACTTCCAAGATGATAATTGGAAGATTTCAAATGGAGCAATGACAATTACTCATGGTAAAAAGATTGGTACTCTTTACATGACATTCAATTTCAGTTGCAGTAGGAAATGAAAACGGTGACTATTGACAAACTGAAGTTGTGTTCAACTTTAGTTGGCCTACATGAGTAACATACGAGAAAGTTGAGCCGCATGAATTAAGGTGTGAAGACAAATTAAAATTAGTCTTCAAGTGGGAGATTGTTAAGATCACCACAATTTAAAAAAAGGAAAACAAATATAAGCCTTAGAATTTCTTAGCAATACGTGAATGATTTCCTAAGATATGTAAAGAAGAAAATAGTTTTATAAATTTAAGAAGTCATATTTAGAAATATAGGATCTATATAAACTTAAGTTATCATTTGTTATGTTCATCCCAAAAACAAAAGAAAACATAAAGCAAAGAGAGAAGCTTTAAGAGAATTTTTTAGAGAAAATTCTCGAGTGTGATATGGGTGCATATGCTTGTGAGTAGGGATGTGCATAAACAGGACCGGACAACCGACCTGAACCGGACCTGTACTGGTCCTTGAAATTCAAGGTTTCCGGTTCCGGTCCGGATCAAGTCCAAAACCGGGGTTTTCAAGTCCGGACCTGAAACCCGGTAAAATTGTATTTTTTTTTTTTAAAAAAAAAAAAAAAAAAAAAAAAATCAAAAATCAAAACAACCCATCAGTTTTCAACTTTTCATTTCTAACCCTAACTCCCTCACTCTCTTTGTCTCTCACCCCAGTTGCCAGTAGCCGACCCTCCCAGCCTTCCTGCACCCCACAACCGTGCAGCCACCATCCCTCACCTCGTAACAACCAACCCGGCAGTCTCGCGACACCGACACCAATAGAGCAGCTCACTCCTCAGGTCGCCGCACTCAAAACCGCACTCCACCTCACCAAAAAATCGACAGCAGTAGATCACAAACCGCACCTGCACTCCACAATCCGCATCACAGCCCACAACGGCACCAAGAACCCTGCTCCACCTACTGTCGCCAACAATAGCAGCATCGGGCGCGCAAATCTGGGTATAATTCGAACCGAATCACGAGCTTCGCACGTGATTATTAAAGAGAGAGAATTAGAAGGTTGTGCTATTTGGTGCGGTGGTGGCGATTTGGTGCGATTGGTGGCGATTTGGTGTATGTGGGTTCGCTTGGTGGTGGTGGGTTGTATGTAATTATTAAATTATGCAACAGGTCTAAAAATCACAAAACAGGTCCATATGCAAGTCCAACAGGTTATTATTAAAAAAAAAATAACAAAACAGGTCTACTTAGGTCCAAACCCGGACTGGACCTGGATTTTCAGGCCTGACCCGGAACCAGACCTGTTGAATCAGGTCTGGTCTCCGGTCGTCAAAATCCCCTAATTCAGGTCCCGGTCCCAACAGGTCCGGTCCGGTTTTGGACCGGTGAACACACCTAGTTGTGAGTTATAATAAGTGTTGTGAACACTGGTGTATTATTTATCTTTTTCAATACATTTTGCAACATGATTAGAGATACAAATATTTGTTCATTTATTTGTATTATTCATATATATTTTTATTCCCACTAATCTGATTCTAAAGGGAATTTGCATAGTATTTCCTAACACAAATCAATCTATATAAACCCATAAAAAATAAAAAATAAAATAAAAAAAAGGATGGGGGTTTCAATTTCAGCATCACCATACCAAACAATCAAACATCATAAACACAATTACTACACAATGGAAGTTTCAAAATCAAGGAAATACAAACCAACTAAAGCTACTGAATACCCCATTATGAAAATTTACCCATGATCGATGGAATGTTTACTTCGTCTTCTTCTGAGATAGGCAGGCAGCCATGGTGCCGCACTACCGCGTGTACCCTCAATCTCCCGCAATATTTATGTTTCTTTCCTACATTGTAGGTTGCCAACATTGGTGTTGGGGCTGTTGCTTGATGAACTGAAATGGTGGTCATTTGCCCGCTCTTTTATGTTATGTTTTTAATTTTGTTTCGACAAAATTGCTCTATTGCACCAGCACCCGAGAGGCCCAAATAGATTACTGTAATTCTTATGGTTTATGTATTAGAAAATTTTGTATTTTACCACCCACCAAATACAAACATTTTGAAATTACCACTCAAAAAAAATTATTTTAAATTACCACCCATTAAATTAAGTAAATATATAAATCACCACATTCTGCCTCTTTCCCCGGTCATATTTCCAGCTATGGGGCCCACATAGGGGCTATTAACGGCTAATTTGACCCACTATAAAACTACTCTTCAAACTCCTCCACAATTTCGAAATCATTTACCTTCAAATTCTCACAAGCTTTCAAGCTTTAAGTTAAAGAATTCTCCCACACAAGTGCAAACATTGAAGTTACAATCAAGTAAGCTCAATTCTTTGTGAAATTAGTGTTCCTGATACAATTAAATTGGGGTTTTTCTGAAATTAGGGTTGCTGGTACAATTAAATTGGGGGTTTTATGAAATTAGGGTTCCTGATATAATTAATTTGGGGTTCTCTAAAATTAGGGTTCTTGGTACAATTAAATTGGAGGTTTTCTGAAATTAGGGTTCTTGATATAATTTCAAAATTGCTTACCTCTGTCACCTTTGATGTTCAATGCAATGTCAGCAAAGATACCCACCTACTGGTCCCCTCTCAACTACTAAAGTTGGCGACTTGTCCATCATCTTCCTCTTTTTTCCTTGATATTGCAAGTATATTGCGGTTATGATGTTGTCGATGAGGAAAAAAGAAATTTAAGGTTTGGTTTCATTAATGGTGGGGAAGTTGAATAATTGACAATGAATTAATGTTGGAGGAAGAGTAGAGTAGAGTAAAGGAGGGATAGAATAGCAAGAAAGGGAAAAAAAAAAAAAAAAAAAAGTGGGCCCCACAACCTGAAAAATGACTGAAAAGTGGCAAAAGGTGGTGGTGATTTAATTTTTTTTTTTTGGTTAGTAAAGTGAAGGGAAAACCTCTCATATGTCCTCCCTATATATTAAAAGGCGTTCCTAATCAAGTACATATGCCACGTGTCACCCCTCCTTCTTCCACCAAGAGAATGTTTTTGTCAAGAATGTTATTTCTTTGTACTTTTACATGACAAATTATTTTTTTAGACTAAATCTAAAACAAAAGTATTTAACATTATTATGTACATTAAAAAAAACTAAAAGTAAAATTCATCTACATAAAATATAATACATAAAAACTATAAAACGTTAATATTTAACGTATCGACCCGGGACATCACCCAGGCTACACACTAGTTTATATTGAATTGTTGACTATTAAAACATTTGATTAGATGCAACTATGCAAGTACGAAGTACTACGTAGTAGATCATAGGATAGTGTAACTTTCATATTAAAAAAAAAATAATAAAAAATAAAAAATAAAAAATAAAAAAAATATTATTTTATAAGTTCATCATAGTTTAGCTAATAAGTTTTTTTTTCGAATATTTCGAAGAAAAACGTTAGGATGGTAATGCAAATCGGCCTCCACCAAAGCCATTAAGCTTTGCGGAAAGAAATTCATACAAACACGTTCCAAATTACCCCGAGAATCTCACCTCGCCACAAGTAGTTAACAAGCTTCTTATTATGGCATGAATAATGAATTCAACCCCCCATTGTTTTATAAGTGCGGTAACCTCTGACCGAATAACCCCTAATGTAACACCCCAATAATTCTCTCTTTAAACCTGTAATTCCTTTAATAAAATCCAAGAGAATTACTAACGTGTTATCACCACGTGTCCAAACGTTAAGGCTAATTCAGAATTTAACAGCGGGAAAACTAACTCAGTTATAAATAAGTTTCAAAACCAATGGTCGAAATCAAATTAAGTCTTACAAATTGAAACCATTAAATCCCTTATTCAAAGCCCAACAAATTAGTAAATAAATCAAACCAGAGTTTAAATAAATTAAAACTTATAAAATGAAATAAACTGTGAACAATAACCAACACTCCACATAAAATCCCACCACCTTGACGCAAGTCCGGACTATGAAAACACCTGTGATTAATCTGCTTCCCAATATTACACGCAAGTGTAAAAATTGGACAGGGTCATTGAAAGGCGAAGGTCATGACTAAGAAAAAGACACCCAAACACGCAATCAACAACGTTGAATACATACAAGCTACGAAGTATAACAAAGGATTCCTAGCATGCTACTAATAATCAATCAACACACACAATTTAATTATTGACTTAAACACATGTCTCAACTGTTAACATTACTAAGACTTCACTAATTAATAATAAATAATTCATTTCATTTCATTCATTCATTGGATTTAGCAATAGACAAGGTTGTCTCCCCATGCTCCATTTCGAAACATCAATAAAAGAAAAACCCCATGCCTCCTTTCGGAAACATCAATAAACATCCAATGGCAGATAGGCGCGACTCCGTGGCCATAGCTAGTATGAGATCTCATCTAACTCCTTATAATTTTAAAAAGTATTTGAAAACAAGAGACTCGTAAATCAGACGGCACGACTAATACCCCGTGTACCCCAACCCTTGTTTGTCATTACTCTAGATGTGCACAAATCCAGAGTTTCATCCTTTGCAAATTTAACAACCCATACTTGTAATAATGGAATAATAGGTTAAATATATATGTAGAAACTTCAAAACCTATTATCTTTGACACCAAAACAATAAAATTCAGATTACAAAAATATGAAAAATTAATTTAAACCTTAAACTCGATACTTTAATAACCTATTAACATAATTTAATCATAACGGTCATGTAGTGTATAGGAAACTCTAAGAAACATGATTTAGAAATTAGAATGGTTTAAATTTCCAATTCTATATTTTTAATAATCTGAAAATTAGTTTAAATCATCAAAAATATAATTTTAACACAATAAAAACACTACATATTGTAGTAACTTGACTAACACGTTTTAAGCCCTAAAATCATGAAAAACCAAGGTTTAAACCCTTATTTTCTCAATTAAATAAATCTGAAAATTACTTCACTAATTTAAACAAAATAAAGATCATAAATTTGTAATCTTTTACAGTTAATATACATAATCAAACCATAATAATAACAATTAAATAACAAAATTGATAGAGATTTAAACTTGGATTGAATTAACAAAAGAAGGGAAAACAAGAGGGAGAAAGGAGAGAGGGGCGAACTGCTGTCGAGGGGGGCCGCGGTGGACGCCGGAGCAGCAGGGGTGGCGTCGGTGGTGGCTGGTGTCGCCAGCAGCGAGCAAATTTTTTTTTTTTTTTTTCTCTGGTTCGTGAGCAGCAAAGAGGGAGGAAGGCAGTGATGAAATTGATGTGATAGGGAAAATTTTGAGGGGTTTTTGGGTTTTTTTTTTTTTTTTTTTTTTCCTTTTTAGGGCTTCTTGTAAAAAAAAAAAAGTATATGGGCTTAGGTGTTAAGCTCTTTTCTAATCCTAATAAAATCATAACTTGTTTTTGGGCCACCATAAGTTGGGTTAGGTAAAAAAAAAATAGGCTCTGTTCACTTAAAGTTGGGCTAATATGATCCATAAACATTAGTGTTAAACCATGATTAGTAGGTAAGAAGAGGATTTTATTTTAAATAGGGCTTATCAATATAATACAGTTCAAATAAATTTTACATAAAATAATTTATTTAATAAAAACGAAATAAAATATTTATTTAAATAATAAAGAAATATATAATAACTTATTTAAAAATATGAAGGATTACATCTAATCACCTAAATAACCCGACCACATGATGTGACTAGTCACGTATGAAACTTTGTGTTCTAAATATGTAACCCTTAGCCTTAGGATCATGTATATCATTTTAAAAAAAAAAAAATCAAGAGTATTCCAAGTTCCAACACAAGATTCCAAGCATTAACGAAGTCAGCCACATCTTCCAAATTCCTATGATCAACACCTCCTCCTCTCAACTATTACGTCCACCGTCCACTACAACTGGCCCCACCAACCATCTTCATCCTACCGCTGTAAATCCCTCAGCCCTCACTCACCAAACCTTCCCATTTCTCCCTCTTTCTCTCTCCTAAAACCCTTGTTAAACCTTGAACAACAATCAACCTCTACGACTTTAAACTTCAAACCCCCACCATCTTCCTCCCCCTCCAAAACCCCAGAAAAATTTAAGATCTTCAATTAAATTAAACCCTAACAATGGCGGATTCCCTTAAGACCAGCTTATCAAATAACCCTAAAGTTTGGATTTTGATCGGTATTGGTGTTGCAGGGATCGCAGTCGTTGTTTCTAGAGAGACAATTAGAAGGAGAGAGAAGAAGCTTCTAGAAAGAGAGGATTTTGGCGCTTTTGTTGAGCGTTTTGAGCTTCTTCCTTCTCCTCAACCGCCGCCCCCTGCTGCTCCTTTGCCTCTCCATGGCCTCACCTTCGCCGTCAAGGACATGTTCGTCATTTCCCATTTTGCAATTTTTTATTTTTTGTGATTTTTTTTATTTAATTTTTGAAATGGGTTTGTTTGGAAGCATGTGATTGTGTTTGTGATGGTGCAGATTTGAGATAAAGGGGCGAATAACAGGGTTCGGAAACCCAGATTGGAAGAAAACGCATGATGAAGGAGAGAAAGCAGCAATTGCGATTACTAACTTGTTGAAGAAGGGAGCTACTTGTGTGGGGTCCACTGTTTTGGATGAACTCTCATTTGGGTACTCTATCTATCTGATACTTCTGTCTTCATTTGATATTTTATTTCTTGGACTTGTTGTTAGGAAATTTGTGTTTAAATTGTTGTATTATGCTATGATCTGGTTGATGGGTTTGTCATTTTTGGGGTTAATTTGCATACATTGTCTTTAATTTTAGTGTAGAATCCAACTGTGAGTTGGTTTAATGATCGAAAACTCGAATACTATACATGAGAGCAGTGATCATACTTGGGGCATTGTGAGTCATTGTTGATCTGTACTTGTTTTAGTGAGGATTGATTTGATACTTTCGTCGTTCCTAATTTATGGCCACATTTGATTAGGGGTGTAACAATGTAGTGAAAATAGCATGACTATCCATCATGCCATATGGTGTCAGAGTTTTCAGTTAAAGGTAATATGAGATCATTTAAAGTTTAACTAACTCTATTTACACTGTGTTCTGTTATTTCTGTATAATTAGAAATGTGGCTAATAATTTGTGACAGAGGAAGTTTATTGGACTCTTGGGTCTTGTTTGATTGCTTGGGTTTTTGGGTTCTATTCTAAAATCTAAATGCAGTATTGCCTTCACCATGCACAAGGTTCTACATATCTGTGCATGTGATTGGTGGTAGTTGGTTTGCCAAATTTTTGGATGAAAGTCGTGCTTGGTTTAGATTCCTTGTCAGGTTAATGGTTTATTAATGAACTTAGTCAGTTGGACACTAATATTTGTAGCCCAGTGATCATTGTTCATAATGTAGCTCTTCAAGTGCCATCGTTTGATTTGTTTCTGACTTGGTACTTTTCTCTTACTGATGGGAAAAAGTTTGTTGAGGTAAAGCAGTGTTTTCTTTTCAGGATTACTGGCGAAAATGTGCATTATGGGACTCCAATCAATCCGTCGACACCACATCATATTCCTGGGGGGTCTTCTAGTGGCTCAGCTGTAGCAGTTGCTGCACAGCTTGTTGATTTTTCTCTTGGTACATGGCCTTTTCAACTCATCATGTATTTATAAAGCTATATTATATAATTGGAAAGATTGCTATGCCCCATAACTGAGGTGTCTTGTAAGTTTTGAAAATGTAGCTACATGAAAGAATTATGAAGGCATCAAATGGCAAACTTATACTTTGTTCTGCAACTACTTATTGATCTTTTCTTCTCTCTGGACATATGTTGTGCATTTTGAGCAGGTGGTGTCACATCCATTGATCCATATCTGTAGAGGCACATGTACTATGTGCGGGTGCCTTTGCGATTTAGTTAGATTCTCAGTAACTTTTGGGGGGGATTGTGGAGTCACTGATTATTATTGAGTTTTGAAGCATTTAATATGATCGTATAATTTGCTTTTCTCTAGAAACAGCTAATTGCTGGCTATTTTGAATTTGTGATCAACCAAGTAATTCAGCAAAGTAGTATTTTTCTATAATATTAAGGTGGATATTTTCTCAGTGATCTGACAAATCTAACGGTTCAGGTACTGATACAATTGGGTGTATAAGAATTCCAGCGTCACTGTGTGGTGTGTTTGGATTTCGCCCATCTCATGGGGCTGTATCTATGGATGGAGTCCTGCCAAATTCTCAAAGTCTAGATACTATTGGTAATGAACTACTCTGCGCTAAATCAATTTACTATACCCCCTTGCCCCCTTCCTCCCTCCCTCTGTTTCAATAATCCTTATAGTGTAAATCTTGGCTAATGCTATTATTCAGGATGGTTTGCTAGGGATCCCTCTGTTTTACATCGCGTTGGACATGTTTTGCTCCAGTTAAAGACTGAGCCCAGGAGGCCAAGGCGCTTCATAGTTGCAGATGATCTCTTTGAACTTTCGAAAGCTTCAAAGCCTAAGACATCACATTTTGTGAAGCAGATGACAGAAAAGCTATCTGGATGTAAGCCTCATTGTATTTTTTTAAATAATGTTTGGAATGTTAGGAACTATACTGTGTATACAACATTGCCAACCCAATTTTTTGTATAATGGTGGTTTTCTCCATCTCTTCTCTACTTAAATATAACATACAATGATTTTTTCTTCCTAAAGATCTGCATAGAAGTACCTCTATATCTTCCTATAAATATAGAATTTACAAGATCTTCTAATCTTCCTAAATATGTAAACTATCATAACACATATAAATTAATTAGGAAAAATGTAATTATACTTCCTACCAAAACTCCCAAACAAAGTATCCAAGTCATTGACTTCCTACCATCCTGCATATCTGCCAAGTACCTATGTACTCCAAGGTTTCTAATTTAATGTCAAATAATAATATTGACGTACACGTGTGGATGTGTGGCTATTGGCTAGTAGTTGGGTTGCAACCCAACACGTAAAGCTTTCTTCTTCTTCTGTACTGGGTTAAATTTGAATGTCATTCGTATAATGTATATATGAATACTTGTGTGATGATTTGATGTATTGGTGGTGCAATGGTTCCATGTCAGTATAAAAGGAGGTTATTATTAATTTATTATTGTAATTATGGCTCTATTTCATTGACTGTGCAGACCAGAGCCCCAAGCATGTAAATATTGGCCAATTTATTGCCTCAAATGTTGCAAGTTTGAAAGCATTTTGTGAAGAGTCTTCAATTGTTCAAAGTGGAGAAGGAGCTCTCAAAGCTCTTTCGTCGGTTATGGTTTTACTTAATAGGTATCTTCTTGGAACGCTCTTCTTTAATGTACTAATGTTTGGGAGTTGGGAGTTGGGACAAGGGAGTATAAATAAGCTTGAGGACATGAAAATTCAGACCATTGAAGCCCTTGGCTCATCAGGGGAATTCCTAATGTAATATTCCCTTTTGTGTATGGGTGATACCTTCTTGGTGTTTTTTTTTTTTTTTTTTTTTTTTTTTTTTTTTCCCTAACGAGTAACGAATATAAGAGTGTATACTAATACATACAAAAAAGAATTTAATTCCGTGCCTTTCTTTGCCTTTATTTGGTGAATACTCTCCTAGCACTGTTGATCACCACTGATACCACTTGCTTTCTAAACTGAGAGGTTGGTGTAATTGAATGTGGTTTAAAGAGTATAGAAAAGAAAAATAAAGACTTATTATGAAATTTATATGGGTGGGATGGAGCGACCCTATGAAGCAAGTTGTGTTTGATGGTTTCCAGATAACAAAGGGGTTTATTTTGTGCAATGATATTGTCTTTTTTTCCCCAATCCTTTATGGAGTATATGCTTAGGTATTATATTTGGCTATTATTATTGCTCTTTCTTTTTAGTTTAGCTTCTATAAATTGCTAAATTCAATTCTAGAGACTTTGCCTGATGTTAAAATCTATATCCTTCTCTGTATCTTTCTTGCTTTTTTTAGCCTGCAGAATACTGATGAAATGCACAAAATAAACAGATATGATTCTGCTTAGCTTTAAAATCTTGGTCTGCTGAATTAAGCTTGTTTTTCACCTGTTAATGTACCTTTCCCTTCATTCCTTGCATGTTTGAAAAATAACGGTGATTATATTCACACTAGATTATTATGGTTTCTGTGGTGAGTTGTTTCTTATGGCTTATCGGTGCTGTATTTGTGATGTGTTCTTGATTTTTGTATTTTGTTCTGACCAGCATTTAAAATGCCTATCAGATATGAGTTCAAGACAAATCATGGAGAATGGATCACAACAGTGAAACCAAAGTTGGGGGCTAATGTATGTGGACGTGTTCGTACAGCAATCGATTCAATGCCTGAGGACGTAAAAGTTTTGTATAAAGTGAGGGCCGAATTGCGTGCTGCGTTGCAGGACCTTCTAAAGGTATATTCAGCTGTTCATTAAGTTTTGTTGAATGTGACTTAAATGACCCATTTTCCAGGGCTATATAAGGATGAACAATCCTTTTTCCCCTTATTCCCTGCATGTTTGAAAAATAATGGTGACTTAAATGACCCAGGTTCCAAGTCTATAGATGAATAATCCTGTTTTCTCTTATTCCCTGCATGCTGTTAAAATGATGATGTTTAAGTTGTGTTGAATGCGACGTAAATGACCCATTTTCCAGGTCTGTATGAGGATGAACAGTCCTTTTATTCCTGCTTGTTCCATGTATCAGAACTTCCGCTGCAGGGTACCTGAAGATGTACCTAACCAGATGTAATTTGTGCTGCTTGTTTTGAAGCACAGTTTTTTTTTTTTTTTTTTTTTTTTTTTTTTTTTTTTTTTTTGGGGGGGGGGGGGACAAACTTCTTTTAGGTTTTCAGTAATGAGATATTGGGATGTATTAGATCTTAGAAGTTCAAGAAGGTGCATGTTTGATCACTCCATGGTGTCGTAACACAATTTTAATGTTACAGATTTTAACAGAAAACACTTATGCTTGCTTATAAGGTACAGAGTATAATTTAGAGGAAGTAGTAGCATAGGTTTCTTCCTTATAGTCATAAGATTGAGGCAACTTAGTCTGAATTTTTGGATTTTCTTGTCAGTTATTGGGCATATCCTTGTGTGGTTGAGTACTGAGGAGTAATTACTGCTTGATAGAAAGTGTGCAAGCCCGCATTACTAATGAACATTTAGGCTGGACAATGACTATAACAGAGATTGTTTTCTTCAAGCTTCTGTGCAGATATTATGCTTCTTCTAAATCTGGGCAATTCTAATGTTAATTTTCAGAATAAAATTGGAAAATAAATATGCCATAGTGGATGTATGAATTGGAACATTCAAGGTTGAGCTGATTATTATGATTAGGAATAAGTTTGCATTCATTTTTAGGATTTCAAATTCAGTAAATACTCTTTGTCTGCAGTTCTTGGTAAACTTTTGTTCATCTTCTACCTGTGGTTTTGTTGGAGTTGAAGAAGTTGGACCATATCTTGTTTGTTGGCTAGTATATTATTCTACTCTGATTATATGAGCTAGATCTGTAGGTGGTGTGGCCTTAGACTTTTCTTTCTTTTTTCTCTCTCTTTCTGTGCGTGCGTGTGTGGGGGGTGTTTTCGGGGGGGGGGGGGAAGGGGTTTCTTGGTAAAGCTGTATCTTTTGTGTTAAATCTTCTATTTTTTTTCTCAGGTAGATGGAATTCTTGTTCTTCCAACAATAGTTGATCCTCCAATAACACGCAACTCAAGAAAAGGGCTGTCTTCTGAGTTTAATGATCGAGCGCTATTCTTATCCAGCATATCAAGCATGTCCGGGTGCTGTCAGGTATTGAACAATCAGGGTTACTTTTGGGGGTTAATTTTATGGGAATTTATCTGCTTATTATTGTAGAAGTCACATGCTGTTCTGCTGCCAGGTTACTGTTCCACTGGGAGAGCACGATGGTCTTCCAACTTCAATTTCATTGATTGCATTTCATGGATCTGATAAGTTTCTGCTCGATACTGTGTTGGATTGCTATTCAACACTTCAAGAACAAGTGAGACTTGCATCCGAGTCCAAGCCGTTGCCAGATACCAATGGTCACTTGGATGCTTCAGAACTGCTGAAAGAGAAGGTTAGTTTGTTAAAAATGCTGTTAATGTTAGGTTTGTGAAAGCTCACAAATTGTATTCATACCAAAGCAAAGCAATGATTGATCCCTTTCCTTGCAACACTATTCCAGAGCTGGAATAGGTGTTTCTGATTGCAGAGGAGATTGTATTTGTTTGCTTACGCCTTATGAAATTGAAAAGGCTGGACCTTAAATTGAGAGCTTCCTGTGAATTACTGCTCTCATCTGATTCAGGAATGTTGGTTTTACTTGGTATCAGTAAAACACACTTCCTCAGTTTCTTTTTAGTTGCATCACTTCAAAATTTGTGGACTCCTAGGCAATTTTAGGATATGAGAGGGATATAGAGAAAGAAAATAGTGTACCCATGTGATAGGGGAGAGAGAGAGAGAGAGAGAGAATATTAACTAAAAAAGGAAAGTGATGCATCTAAATTGAAACTTCCCATTTTAGAAAGTGATGCATCTAAAAAAAGCGGAGGAAGTAAGTTAGATATAGAGTGTTTGAGATTGCATGAGAGGCCAAATGTACAGTACCTTGGATAAGGAAGAAGCTACTTCCTTAATGTTCTTATAGGGTTTGGACTTGAGTTTGGAGATGCCAGTCACTCCATACTACCAAAAAATAATTGTCATCCTTTACTTTTTTCTTTCTTAACCGACAATATCGAAGTATTTGTGTGATGACTGTGATTCTTCATTAATTGGGTCTTTAACTAGATACTAATCAGGTTGAATTGTACTTGTATAAAACATTCTTTTATGAATTGTGATTTATCACTTTAACTCTAAGAGCAGGTGTATATTGAATACTTCTGGTCCCTGCCACCCAAAATAGCAGTACTATCTTTGTGTTTTCATGCCCCTTGGGCAATTACAATTCACTAAGAAAGCGGTTTAGATTTCCTTGCTATCCATCTATTGGTTGGGCTGTGATTTGTTTAGGTTAGTAATACTGTTGTCAGGCTATAAAAATAATGAAATCTGTGAAGTCTAAGTTATTAACAACCTTCTTTTAATTAGTGGAACTCTTGTTGTTTATCATCTTCAGCTGTTAAGTTTCTAACATATATCTTCCTTTGATATCAAGTTTAGTGCCGGTTGCTACAATGTTGAATTAAAAGTTTTGAGTAGTTGGGTTATTACTCATTAGAATAGCTAAACTTTGAGTCGTGAGAAACAATTATTAGCTCATAATTGTTGGACTTAATTGTTTTTCTTTCTTATGTTGGAGCTTCTTTTTAATAATTTTCTAATTGTTTAGAGATATAAAAATTACAGTCTCACTGTCCAATCTTTCTCCAGGGTAATGCTGCATACAAGGGGAAACAATGGAATAAGGCTGTCAACTATTACACCGAAGCTGTAAAGCTGAATGGGACTAATGCAACCTACTATTGCAATCGAGCAGCTGCATACTTGGAGCTGGGTTGGTAAGTATCTATTTCTTTTTATTCGGTTTCTCTGACAATGTTGATTTCTTTATTACAATGATTGGTTCATTTCAGCCTTCCCTTTGATGTACTGTGTTTTATATATCCAATATTTGAGAAATCAACTTTTGAGAGTTTCATGAATATAAGGAAATCCACTTAATCACCCCCCCCCCCCAAAAAAAATAAAAATAAATAAATTGTGATGTCATTGTATTAATTTTCTGTTTGTGTAGTTTCCAGCAAGCGGAGGAGGATTGCACAAAAGCTATATCACTGAGTAAAAAGGTGAGAAATCTTTCTCTTAATCTGCTTCTGCATTTTTTGTGTTATTATATAATTGAACTTAATTGATAATTTTATGGCGGACTCTTTCGATCTATAAATTCAATCCTTTTGATCGACCAACAAAGGTGTATATAGGATCTTCTCACACTTTAGCAGTGGATTAATACTGAGTTTCTCTATGCAAGAGTGATTATCTAGAGACGATAAAGGAAAACTAAAAGGAAAGAATAGAGAATTCAAGACAAGTGCTGTATGTTGTCTTTGTCTTATTCCAGCTACAACATCTATCAACTCTCAAAAAGGAAATTATGTTTACTAACAAATGCGTTTTCTGTTCTTGAAAGAGTGCAACACTTTCTGTTATTCAACATGCGCCATATGTTTTTCTTCCGACCTCTTTCATTTACATATGCAATTCATCCCAGTTCATTCTATCTCCTCAAGTCCTAATTATATGGGTCCCCGTAAAAATGCATGCCAAATTGCCAATCCCCAAAGGCCCAAAGTTGCATTATTTTTAGAATGGAGTTGGTAACGCCTATAAAGTAATGTTAAATGTTCTAAAGTGGAATGTGAGGCCTTTTATTGTTGACCGGGGGCTTTATCATATTCCACTTCCACATATGTTAGGTTTGAGTCCTGTTTTAATTTGTACTAATCTTTTACAGAAATTTTTTATGGAGTATAAATTTGAATCATTCAAACTACTTTCTGAGTTTCTGATTATTTGGGTCTGGATTCTCTGGATGTGACATGCAAAGTTAATCGTGAGCTCTAGCTGCACTACAATTGGGTTATAATGCTAGCTAATCATAACATAATACTAAAACAGACACCATACACGTGTCAATTCTTAGTGTCCCTCCAAATACACCCCTTCCTATTTTTGCTAATATCTTCTTTGAGAATTTTAGTATAATTTAACTATCATATTATTTTTCCAAATCTTTTATAGGTATCTTCTGTAATAATATATCCTTAATTTATATATAGGTATTACTCTGTTTCTCGTATCTTTTAATAGTAATACATCATATTAAATATTACTCTATATGTCATATCTTTAGTACATTATATGTTATTCCTTTAAATGATTAATACTATATATTAAATAAGGTAATTTTCTAACAATAATTAAAATAATGACGAATCTACAAAAAATTATTATTGTTGTTGTTGTTAAACCCAGATTAATTTTTATTAGTTTTGGGTTTAAATTATTTTTGTAACAAGTTTTTTCTAATACTTTAATTGGGTTCTCGCCTAATTCTAATACGAATTAATACAATTTTTTTCTTTTTATTGATTAAATGATGTGAGATTACTGTGCATGGCACGGGACCTAATCTAGTATGTACTAATATAAGCAACTCTAAGATGAGCTTTCAAGCAATTGATCAGTTGTGTTAAAAAATATTGAAGCTTTATTGGAAATCTGAAGAATTACAAAAGTTTCTGATATTTGCATTTTTTGGGTGGTGCATTTAGTGTTCCGTGATGTATTAAAAGAGGAGGCCCCATTACCTCATAGTGAGATACATAATAATGGCAAATTGGTAAATAAAATCAACTTTTTTAATATTTTATCATTTTTTTGTACTTTCTGACTTTTCAATAAAACCACCACCATCATCAACGTCCGGCGGCTTCTTCACCCTCGTTCACCTTTCCAGCGGCTTCTTTGTCATCCTTTCGCTTGTAAACCACCACCATCATCGTCGTCCCCTATCTTCTTCACCCCCTTTCACCTTTCCGGCGGCTTCGCCGCCTAATCAAACGAAAAACCCTAACAAAAATGGAGAAATTTGGGCATGGTTAACCCTTAAGGACAAGGTTTATCTTCTTTCTGATTGCCATTGATGGAGGTGAGAGGATGGAGGAAGAAGAAGAACGGGTTGGAGGAGGAGAAGCCCAAATTTAGTTCAATTACAATATTAACCCCACTTACAAACTCTAAATGACACAAATACCCCTATGAGATACTTGTTATGTTCCTCACTATGAGAAACATGGATTTAACCTGTATTAAAATATACTGTATAAATAGTGTAAAAGCTTAACTTGTGGGAAAAATCTTTCGGTAAAGGCAAGCCATCTCATTATTGTAAATTAGGATCATTCTCAAAGTGACTTTATCTTCATTTGTATTTTGGTTTTGTGGATACCTTTTGATTTATAATTTATGGTGCAGAATGTGAAGGCATATTTGAGAAGAGGGACTGCTAGAGAGTCACTTCTTCGATACAAGGAAGCTGCTGAAGGTAGTGCTTGAATTCTTGTTCTACTTTTCTATCTATTAAATGCCGCTAATATATTCGTTTCATCTTAGAGACTAGAGGGACTGGATCTTCCTTCGTTGAATATTATTTTTCCTAGTGTATATAACCACCGACCTTCCTTACGACTTAATTACATTGGGTGTAGCTGCAGTCCGTTATGATTTCCAAGCCTAAAACATACTCTTTAGTACAAGTGATATTTCTTTTTTACTTTTCCCTCTTCAGTTACTTTTAGGGTGAATACCCTGTAACAATTTAGTTGGATTTTCTTGGGATAACCAATTGGGTAAATGCTAGATCACGACAATTGGTTGATACTGCATCATCATCATAATTGTTGCTGTCATCATCTATTGCTAATTAACGAGATTGATGTAATCATATGGCACTAGTTAATGCTTATTCTTCCCAAATCCTTTAATCATTTGTGAAGTATTCCTCTAGTATCCTCTAAACCAAAATTATCTGAACACTGAACTTTAATTTCACTGTTAATCTGTTATATAACTTATTATACTTTACTGATCAATGCTAAGTGTATATTCCTCTCTCACAATCATTGTTGTATTTACAGACTACAAGCATGCACATGTTCTTGAGCCGCATAACAAGGTCGCCAATCTTGGAGAGAAGCGGTTGAAGAAGCTCATGAGTTAATACACGATTTCACAAGTCAATTTTGCTAATTCTACTTCCAGGCTTCCAGCAGAAGGCATAACAATAATGAGAAATAAAGGCTAGTAAAAGAGGAAGAGCATGGCGTTTATACATTTAGATTATAGATATATTTTCTTTTCTTTTAATCTGTGTATAGAAATTTTGGCACTGTGATGAACGATGCAACATTCTTGCACAAGTTTTGCAGCGAAATATTAATTTTTGAGAGGTAGCTAGGATACTTGTTTAGCTGCTTTCAAAATGAATGGAAAAACTCTTATGTACATGTTGATTGAAGAAATGAAAATGTGTTCAGTGAAAGTAAGTTTGATTCATTTTCAATTGTGGCCAACAATTTTTTGTTGTTCTAGTGGCAAGATAAGAGAAATTATAGAAGTTTATGCCTGGTAACTTGATAATATACCTTATTTGTGAAAATACTCTCTTTCCTTGGTTATAAACAAATTTAACAGCTGGTAATTAATGGCTAAATTTGGTTAATCCTTGATTCCTTATTATGTGGAATATTTTACCTCCTTAGTCCAATCTTGATCCCGATATTTATGATTAATCAAGTATCAACCTAATTAAAGTTTTAGCCCATATGATTAGAACTTCTGGGTTCTAACAAGCTTATTAATTCCAATCGAAACAATGATTAGCACCACAATTATTAGATCCTTAAGCTTCACGGCTTCAAGGGACTGGTGGTACCGGCTTAGCTTCTCCCATGCTGGTCTCCGGTCAGTGTTGTCGGATTTTGGCGATGGAACCACCATGCATTGTTGGGTTCCTAAGGTGTACAAGCAATCTAAGCCAAACCTTCTATTGGTTCATGGGTTTGGTGCCAATGCTATGTGGCAATATGCTGATGCAATCGACCATTTCATCCCCAAATACAATGTAATTCTTAGCATCAAAACTCATTTCTGTATTATCATTGCTAATCTATCTATCTATATAACTATATAAGTATATAAAATTTGCATTCAGTACATTATTTTTACAGGTATATGTACCAGACCTCATATTCTTTGGGAGGTCCTACACAACCCAAAAGGAAAGGTCAGAAAGTTTTCAAGCAAGGTGCTTGATGAAGCTAATGCACATACATGGAGTACAAAAGGCGAGCTTTGTAGGTATAAGCTATGGCGGTTTTGTAGGGTATAGCATGGCAAGCCAGTTTCCGGAGGCAGTGGAGAAGGCGGTGTTGTGTTGCACCGGGGTTTGTATTGAAGAGAAGGACTTGAAGGAGGGTTTGTTCAAAGTACAAGACTTGGATGAAGCTGGCAAGATTTTAATGCCTCAAAGTACTGATAAGTTGAGGGATTTGATGAGACTCTCCTTTGTTAAACCTCCCAAGGGAGTGCCTGATTGGCTCTTGACCGACTTTATAAATGTAAGTCACAAAATCCGAGATATGATACCTTGTGTCTACTTCCATGTGCCACTTATTTTGTGATTACCAGATAGCAATAGAAATCACTAACTTTTTACGCAACTTAAAAATATGAATTAATAGACTGATTAAAAGAGAACTATACTCTTAATATTCTGACATACAGTGCCAAGGAACAAGCACAGGCACATCAAACGTATATGTGTATGTATGCTCATACAATAGGCACATTGGTGTTTATGGTCGACTAGGCGTTAATGAATTATGTACATGTCTAAATAATTATGCAGGTTATGTGCAAAAATTATGTGATCGAGAAGAGGGAATTGATTGAAGAAATACTCAAGGATAGGCAACTCTCAAAATTGCCAAAGATCCATCATGTAAGTGATGAACCGCTTTAATTTTTCTGCTTGCCATGCATGTATTATTAATGGAAATGAACTAGTATACATTATTGTTACTCCTGGGGTGCTGGTTTTTCTGGGTTTGGGGCATGTTATGAACCGAGAACGGGCAAGGTATGGGAAGGAAGGGCTGTTTGTGTTGGTGATGAGAGGCATTGTGTATATAAGATTATGTTATGAGAGGCATTGTGTACATAAGATTATCACATTTTCAGAAGTTTTTGAGTCATTATTATTTGGGTGTTCACTAGAAGTAACAATAATGTAGTTCATTTCCATTAATTTTTCTGACCAATAAATTCAATGTTGAATGCAGCCCACAATGATAGTATGGGGAGAGCAACATCAAATTTTCCCTATAGAGTTAGGATATCGATTGCAACGGTATGCTTCAATACTTCTTACTTAATTTTTGTATATAACACTGATGCTTAAGTTTAATGCAACATATTTAGTTTAGTCCGTATTATCCATTCCTACGTAATCATTGATTTTAAACCGATTCAAGCAATTTATTTATCATCGACCCTTTTAATGACTTATGTTGTACTCCCTCAATTTTTAAATATTACGCATTTGACATTTTTGCTTGTTTGAACGCAATTGAATCTGTGTACATACAGGCACTTAGGAAGTAATGCACAGCTAGTGGTGATCAAGGAAGCAGGGCATGCTGTGAACCTAGAGAAATCAAGAGAGTTTTTAAAGCATTTGAAAACATTTCTAAATGAGTCATAAAATCCTTCCCAAGGATCCTACTACCCTCGTACGATAGCAATAAAAATTGATAATCTTTGTATATAATATTTGTCACCCTTTTTTAAAAAAAAATTTTACCTCAATACTTTGGAAAGTTGATAGAATGATACTGTAGTATAATATGAGTATTATAGAATTAAGGCCAAGGGAACTATGGATCGGAGTTTACTAAGGGGGCCAATATCTTCGGCTCTAGTAGCTAGGGTTGAGCTTCAGACTTCCAAATTACACAGTCTTTGTACCCAACCTCCTCCACTTCTTAGCTTTTTAAGGTTCGATTGTACATAATAACTCCATTTGTCCTTAATTGTTTGCCTTATATACAAAAGTTACTTTATTAAGTTTTGGTTGAGTGAAATTGATGAAAGAGAAAAGTGGTGGGACCAAAGTAATGTTTGTGAGAGTAAAATAGTAGTCCGCATGTATATTTTTTAGTATAGAGCAATCTTTAAGGGACGGCATAAAAAAAAAAATTAGATCTAACAAAAAGGGACAAATGGAGTATGTAAAATTGTGAATTAGATAAATGTTTTGTTCAGTTGTATCCTGGTCTCAAGTGCAAGACATAATTAACATACCACCCATACTAAATTACGAATATGCATCCACTTTATTGAACGAACTAAATTAATCATCCATTGATCTATAAGCATTAAAAAAATATTGCAATTTACCAACATACTAAACATGATTTTGGTCCAAACAAAGAGATTAAACTACCAACATACTAGAAGTATAATGTAAGATTATGCTATTGCTATATACAAGAAGTCAAGAAATATTTAGACTATACAATCATTCTTCAATGCTAAACAAGAAACTTTATAAACATCAACGTTGTTAGTCTTAGATTGAAAGCTACATACTATATTGGAACCATATACACGTAATAAAAATTCAACGGTTAATACAACTAAACTAGTACATATCATAATTCCAACTTTATTCTTATTATTTGTCCTCCATTTCAGATCACCCAATTTATCAGCTAACCTCTTTAGTTTCCCTCTGTTATCTCCATTCTTCATACAAAATTTACACCATTACCAAAGAAAAGGTAAGAAATTTAAGTCATATAAGGGTGGTTATGGAGAGCTCATCAACCCCTCTCATACTGCTTCGCAACCTCGTTGTTCCGCTGTTTTTGTCAGCAGACAAATCTTTCATGTTTCTCTTCCATGAATCAAAACTTGTCCAAATCCTACGTTGTTTACTTGCCTACGTCTTCCTTTTCATCCTCCACCTTGTCCACTGTCTTCCTTTGAGTTATCTCCCCTTCTCTAGAATTTTAGTTAAGCATAATAAATATGAGCAACAGCTGGTAGATAGCAGCAGTAGCACTACTGCTACTGGCCAAGGTCGTGACACAGCCATTGCTCGGGCTATCTACCAGCTGCTCTCCCTCGTTAACAACATCCCCACTAGCTCAAGAAAGTATGAAGTTGTACGTTCCTTGGCGGAGAGGTTGATCAACGAGAACCTTAAGGAACGGTCTGAAGCCCTAAGACAGGTCAACTGTGCAGTTCTATCTGAAGCATTTGACAAGACGCTTTCCCAACTAGAAGCCGCCTTGTTGGATCAAGAAAATAAGTTTTCGCTTGGTCTAAGGAAAGGTGATTTTGGGCTCAGTAGGGTTGTAAGGGCGGCCAAGGGATGGTATCATGTGAAAGAGGACGATGATGAGCCTGCCATGGAAAAGATGGCAGCCGAGTTGTTATGGTTAGCCCATAAATTGGAGGAAAGTGGTGGCGGAGAAGTGGTGGTGGAGAAATGGGCTTGGGTAAAAAAGTTGGGATGGTTAGCTTTGGCAACTGAGCCAAGGGTCCAAGCTTCATTGGTCAAGCTCACAGGTATGAATGAATTACTTGAGGAATATTTTTTTCCCCTAAATACGGTTCTTCCAAAGAAAGTCCTTTCTTTTTGTTTCTTGGTTGAAATTTTGGTCCAATCATTTTGTGGTTTACATTGATTGGTTTCAATTTTCTTGAGTTTGGTTCTTCACTAGACAATTAATGGTGAGTGTTAAAATTATTTGGCATGAGACTAACCTAGATAGGTTATCAAACAATAATCTGAGTTTATGGAAAAGATCAAATCATATCATAATTCCTAATTGGTTCACAAGAAGATATATACAGGTTTGGTATCATAAATGAAATTAGAATAGTATGGGTTTGGAACCGATCTATGTAAACCACAAAATAATTGGACCAAAATTTCAACGAAGTTCTGCTCAAACAAACACAGAATAACATAATCTAAACACACATTAATGACTAAAAAATTCTTATTAGAATGGCAGAAAAGAAGAAATTTAGATAAACATTATTATTCCTGCAACCCGTACCATACAGATATATGGCTATATGCATGTTAAGAAGTTTCCTCAAGACTTTTAAACTCTGCACTTCTGCAGCATTCTTGATCAAGCATGCCAAGGATATGGGTAAAGAGCAACAAAATGGAGGCAAAACGGAGCAGCAAAAGCAAACTAAAATGAAGATGGTAACAACATGGCTTCCTTTACTGTGTCAAGCCAGCAACGGTACTGATGCACCAACCCTTAGCACCAGTGAACGAGGAGAGATTGAGAGTGCACTGGAAGAAATAATAGACTTGATTGAGGAAGAAGAAAATCAGGAGAAAGTATTGTCTTTGTGGCTCCACCATTTCACCCAGTGTTCCTCCTCGGATTGGCCTAACCTCTATGGTTCCTACTTAAGGTGGTGTGACATATCTCGCAAGCTTTTGCTCACAGCAGAACAATGAAAGTGCATTGATGTAAATTGTGATATAGAAACTCTACAGCAATGTGTACTACGAGTCTAGGAGCATGTTAGATTGTTAAGCATTCAAAACTCTAGCTTAATATTGTTTTTTCTCAGTTCTAAAATTAGATCTTCAAGTCAATTATAAGTTATAACTCAGCTTCTTAATCCAGAAGTAGTGTTTTAATACTTTAAAGACCGTTCCAGCAGTTAAATCTAAAGATAGTTGCAATTTCTCATGCTGTAACCCGGCAAAGAGAAGTGAAAAAGTAATACTGCTCAATTCAGTAAGAATAATGAATAATTAGTTGGTAACTTCAACATGATACAAAGGACATGTGTCAATGATTATGCACAATTAGAAAGCAATCAAAGCATAATACAGAATATTTCCAACAAGTAGAGGTTTCTTGTCACATAAAGAATAGCAGAGAGCTTGTTCAAAGCTTACTTTCTCATTGCAGTCATCACAAGGTGAACTTCGTATTTTCAACATCGAATATTTCAGAAGAAGACAGTTGTGGCTCCTGCAGACAAAAACTGAAAAAAATCAATAAATTTCAAAGTAGACTAGGGTAACCATAAAAAAAAAATAAAAAAAAAAAAAAAAAAAAAAAAAAAAAAACGTTCAAATCAAGCCAAGAGTAGAGTCTGAAAGAACTCATATAGTGTCAAACTTCCAGCATTAATTATCATAAATCATACTGTTGTGTGAGATCACAGTACATGGTTGATATTGAGATCTTCGTAACATCAAACCTTTAATAGCAACATGAAACTGCTATATATCCGCAAATGAATTACAAACTATAATTTAATTGGTTTGACAGAAATCCAAAATAATAGCACTACTGAACAATTATCATCTTCGAATTATGGTGGAGTAAATTCAGATGTCTTACTTTATTGAGTTCCTTTGCTAATCTATTAAAATAAGTAAGGTAGTTGATACATTTACAATCTAAGGCCTGTATATATAAGGGTAAAGTATCAAAAGTGGAAGGAGGAATTCAAAAGAAACAAAAACCTGCCTGCGATAGTTCGCGGTGTAACAACTTATCAATGAGCTTTGAACTGATGCATCTTGATGCAAAGGTCTCCATAACAGACTTACGCACAGAATATAAGAGTTCAGAGTACGTCAACTTTGGTTTGTTAAGAATAGCTTGGATGAAACAATGCGTCATGACACCACTGGCACTCATGCCCTTTTTAGTAAAAGCCTGCATTCATAACCAAAAACTTGTAAAAAGTTATAGAAAGGCAATATAAACTGAATTCATTCCAAGTTCAGTATACGAACAGATTAGGGTGGAAGTTGGACTGCGCGAGTCTCGAGAGACATCCATAATAAGAAGCAATGTACAGAAAGAAAAACTAAAGAAACCATGCATTAAGGTGAAACTGACATATCGTATAGTTAGCATTTAAATATGATCCAACCTACCATTCATTACAAGAATTACCAGCACATCACAACTGTAATTTAGTATCAGAAACATTATGAAAGAGAATTCAAATAAGTTGCTGCACAAATTTTCACCAAGAGCATCAAACTTGAATAGAAAAAAAAAAGAAGGAATGATCTGATCCTTACTTTGCTGTCAATAGCCATTTCATCATCACGACAGGCACTAAAACAGATGGCACGACCACCCCTTGTACACTTCTTAGCTCCAGAAGGAGGTCTATTGTGCAACCACTTCCTCCTGTTTATATGCAAGGGACAGCCAAGGAAAATGTTGTTAGATATTACACAACTTAAATACCAATTTACATTCAATTTCTATCTAGACCTTAGACAGGGATCAGCAATCAGCTGAAAACGTAAGTTATTTTGCAAATTGAAGTTGCTCTCAAAGCATTTCCTTTACCTAGGAAGTTCAAATATGTGATACAAACTCCAAAGCTGAGCACAAGTATATACACTACTGTATATGAGGTAAGATTAACATAAGTATCATCAGCGGTGGGACTTGGGAGTAGATGTTAGATTCTTACCCAGTCAGATCATACAAGTACTCGAGATCAAGGATGGTTCCACTATGACAAGCATCAACGATTGCATGGAGTGTTACCCCCTTGATTAGAGGTTTAACTATCATGGTGTTGATATCATTGTCAAAGATCATTCCTTCAGTCTTGAAGTCAACAGGGCACAGTGTTTCATCAAATCCATCAAGCTCATCATTGTCAAAATCACGTTGACGCAAACCATGTCCAGAGAAATAAAATACCAGGGAATCCCCTGGTTTGCTTCCTTCAACAAGCCATCTCAAGCTTTCTTCCATGTTTGCTTTAGTAGGCACTCGATCAAGATCATTTTCCTCTAATTTAATGATAGCACCAATAATCAGTCAGCTATTCAAATTGAAGCTCTGCTTTTGACCAGAAAATCATCAGTAAGAACCCTATAGGTCTGTAACTTCTTTTAATGTACCCTATATGCATTTTGTACAGGGAAAAAACATTCTCACTGACTAAAACATCTAGAGTTATGCACAGGCATGTTTCATAATATAATCCTCATTGTGGTGTATGTAAGCAAGACAAGGGAACCCGAAAATGAAATTGAATCAAAACATGGTGTTAAAGCTTTATGAGTAGTTACCATTACAATTATTTGTCATGCCCACAGAATTTGCACTTCACATCCTCTTCACCGAATCAGGTTGCTACTTCAACCACCCCCCCCCCCCCCCCAACCCCCCAAACAACCAACCTAGAATGAAAATGAAATTGAATAGCTTACCTGTTCCTTTGATCAAATATCTGCATATTTATTGTTAACTGATTCTTATAGTATAGCAATCAAACAAGGCACGAATTCATTGTCTCTATCTGAGAGTGTTGCCTGAAAGAGTAAGCCTTTCGTGAACAATATTATGGAATAATAATTTCAAATTACCTGTAAGGACTCTAATTGAATGCTCAGGAAAATGATATCGATTCAAAAGAAGCTGCTTTATATTGTAGACATCAGTGAGAGTTCCTCTCAGCTTGTGTTTCTGCTTCTTGTAGCTCACGCCACAGATTAATGCTCGTTTCCCAATTCTTGCTGCAGAGGTACCTCTAGGGCATGCATTTAATATTGTAAAAGAAGCTTTTGGCCATTGGCTTGCTAGAGCCTTATATTCAGATGATCCTGAAGTGCTTCCAAGGTTGCCATTTCTATAAGTGCCAAGGTTCAGACTAGAACTTTTGATCTTTTGCAGCTGAGCATCTTTCCAAGTTCTGTTCTTCAGAATATTAGTATAGTTTGTGACTTCACATGTTTGTATAGGAATTATGGTATGGCATCTTGAGCAACAAACAATACCAGCCCTTTTGGTGGTAAAATGTTCTAACCTACAATATCCACACTGGATTATCCTATTCATTTTTAGCTAGGAAGCACAAGCAATGACTAATGATGGCCAAGATATGCCATATGCCATATGATTTGAAGAACAAAAATGAGGAACTATTATCGAATCTTAACTTCAAAACCGATCATGACTTGGCATACCTCTGGCATTATGCTTTCACTCGAAAATTTGGATAGCCATTTTGTCAAAATAGACATGATTAGATGTTATATCCCACTCTTTTCCTTGCTTATTATACACATGACATGGAAAATGGCAGCGTTATTCGATTTGTACCACCACCATACTTTTTTTCTGCAGGTATTCTAACGAAGGAGCAGTACTTTATAAAGTCGCTCGGATCAGATGCTCCACTCTGTCTCCAGCCCATGGAGGTTTCCAGTTCTAAGGTCTTTGATACCCACTTATAGAAAGACCTGCAGCATAAAGAAACAACGCAATGTTTAAAAAAAACCTAATCAAAGTAAAGAGGCATGTTATATTTTCCTGGCCCTCCAGATCTCACTTGATACTTTCAAATAGTATAAAGAACCTTTTTCGAACCAATCATGTGCAACATTGCACAAACAACATGCATTTAAATTATAATTATGCAAGCATTACAGAAACTAATGTGAACTTCCATTCCATCAATATTCCATTGCACTGACTATATACAGTGCAATAGGCAATAGAAGGGTAATTTTTGAACATTGGTAAAAGTGTCATCTACAGCACAACAATAAACTTCAACGACAAAATCAGCTAATCATAATTCAAGCTCCGCCAACTTACTATACTCTCTCAACCATCCCCCCCCCCCACCCCCACCCACCCCCACCACCTCCTCACTTTCCCCTTCCTAGTACCTAACCCGGGGTTAAATAAAATAGGCTCTCATATAGGAACTGTGATTAATTCTAACAACCTTACAATAGTTTTTCTCATTGAATCATGAAATGTCTGCAGCTTATGAAATTAATCATTTACATAATAAAATCCAGTCAGAAGGATAATGAACAGAAAGGGTAGAGCTACCACTTGCAAATTGCTACATTGTGAAACAAATATACATATAATCACCCATTACGATATGATCAGCATTAACAAGCTAAATTGTAGCATAGCTATCACCACACTACTGTATTACAAATTACAACTACAACGCGCTTTACTAACAGCATCTTTCGAGATCCAATTGACCAAATGTACATAGTCTTACACCTGGCCTAACCAGAATATGCATCACAATACATAGAATATCAGTACTAATCAAAAGGGTAATAATTTTTAACTAAATCAAGACTACTTTTATACCATCAGTATAAATTTTAAGACCCCAGCAATTTTTAGCTTAAATTTGACCCACAAATTGAAATTAAATCACTTTAAATTCCAAAAATTGCAAATTCAAAGTTCACAGTTATCAAAAGCCTAAAAATTCAAAAATCAGAATCAAAGAATCAATAATTTCTTTTCTGACTTTTGGGTTTCAGAAAATTGATTAATTTTTTTCTTTTCAAACACCCATAGTACGATTCTTCCTGCTAGCAAGTAGCAACCATTAATTAAGAATCAAACTTTAGAAAAAAACACCCATAATTACATCACTTTTCCCCCATATATTCATACACAGAAATAAAGTATGCTTAAATTAGTAAAATATACAAAATAAACATATGAATTTTTCAAAATAATTGAGCATGAAAAATCTACCTGATGGTGACCCAAGAGATGCGATGAGATGAAATCATCAAAAGTTTTAATTTTGGGTTCGACATTGTCAATTTCAGCAGATTCATTGCAGTGGTTTGGATTATTTAGGGAAACAAAAATAATACGGAGTAAATGAAAATTCGTCGACAGTAGGGTTTGAACCTGCGCGGGCGAAACTCAACAGATTTCAAGTCTGTTGACATAACCAGTCGGACATACCAACTTTAATTTTACAAATTTTCGAAATTTTTTTTATAAATATTTTATATATCTCTGTATCTTATTAATTGAAACAAAATTGTATTTCGCAAGACATAAAATATTTATTTGTTGCAAATATTACGAAACAGAAATATTAGTTACATTGGCATCGTTTTTTTATTTTATGTTTTCGTGATTTTTTTAAAAACAAAAAATAGGTATTTCTAATCTGTTGTCAGTTTTTAAAATTATCATGATTTTAATATATTTGACCAATTTTTTATTCATTATACTTCGTATGATATACATCATACAATATGATTTTGAAAAATTAAAAACCAAAAAAAGAAACCACGCGATACCAAAATGAACCCTTAGTGTCTTGATTTGTCTTTTTATACAATATTTTTTAATACCTTTGTTAGTAAATTAAAGACCCTATTAATTAAAACTATATTAAGTCAATTTTACTCGGGTTAGTAGGCTAGGTAATTTGGAAAAGTCATATAATCTTACATTTGGGTGCTACTCCTTTCATTTGTTAATAAGTGCCTTATTTTTTAATTTTCCACTATTCACGAGTACTACCTTGACCAGTGTTTCAGATCAAATATAGTCATATGTATAATTCTTATATTCGTCTTAATGTATAGGTTTCAAATATCATCAAATATCAAAATATTATATGTAAACTTATTGCTAATTAAAGATATTATTGGCCAAAATATTCCGTTGATAACTATACGTCAGACTCTTATAAGGTACTAGGTTAGGTCCCGTGTCATGCATGATAATTTTCAATAACTATTCTTTAAATAACATTATATTTAATTATAAGAAATTAAATCTGGCTAAGTTATTAATTTGTAAAATGAATTTATTATGAAAGTCTATTATTAGCAAAAAAAAAATACTTTAAAACGCGTATATATATATATATCATCAATATGTATGTAACTTATAAATAGATTTCTTTTTTGCAAACTATTATTCATTCTCTCTTACGTATGTTGTATTTTTTTCCCTCAATAATCAACTGACTTAAAATATTTTTTCATATCTTTCTTGGCAAGCTTTTCATACATGAATAAATACAAAAAAAAAAAAAAAAAAAAAAAAAATTCAAAAAAATCCTTGTTTTTATTAATGTTAAAATAGTACGTAACTCTACATATGTCATAAGTTAGGTTAAAAAGTTTATGGTATCAATATATATTTGGAAGGATACATTAAATCTTTTCTAATCTTTTTTTTTTTTTGAAGGAAAATCTTTTGTAATATTTTATTTATGTATAATATTTCTTTCCTATATAGATATTTTAAAAAAAAAAAAAAATTAGGTTAAAAAGTTTATGGTATCAATATATATTTGAAAGGATACATTAAATCTTTTCTAACTTTTTTTTTTGAAGGAAAATATTTTGCAATATTTTATTTCATTTATTGGACGGATCAGACTTTTATAATTGGGGTGTACCAGGGTTTATAAAGGGCTCCAAAGTATTGAATTGCTCTAATTGTATAAGAAGAAAAAAAATCCTACTCCTCTTCCTACCCCTCTCTCTCCTTTTCCAAGCGCACTTGACGTTCTTCATTGAGGCGCCTTCTAATACTTGTATCCCCCATTGAAGCAGATTCTAAGGTAAGTTTCTGTTTCTTTTAGTAATTATCATATCAATTTCACAATCTAGGGTTTATCTTTGATTTAGTTTAATTTAATTGTCTGTGTAGTAAGTTTAGGGTTTAACGAAAATCTTAGCTATTGGTTTTAATTACTAAGATTATGATTATGAAAGATCAAATTATGAACCTAATTGATAATTGAATCAAATATCGCTAAAAGTATGTATTTTTTCGAGCCTTATTGATAATTGAACCAAATTTGGCTGCTAATATATGCAGGAACCTTTAATTCTAGGATTAACTATGAAATCAGACCTCTTCTCCTTGGGCTTAGGGACGGGCCTTGTTGTGATTTCTGTTCATGGGTTTTCTTTTCACTATGAGCTCAACAAGCAGTGTTTGAGCTCAAGATGAATTCTTTAAGCCTGGGGATAGTAATCTTTGGTCTTTTTCGTGTTGTCCGATGTTCATTGAATTAAAACAATGACTATACAGTGTAGTTGCCAAGAGCTCATGCTACTGAACTTTGAATTCAAAATCTCAAATTAAAGTCATTAGCATTCTTGCCAGACTAATTAGATTATCATGAATTTTGACCTTTTGGGTCAATAATTGGACTTTGTATGTAATTGAAAGCTCTCCGACAGTAGGGGTACAAGTAAGAACTTTCGTGTGTCAAATTGATTGATATGAGATCTTGATTAAGTTACTTATTCCGCCTTTTTTTTGTTCTTTAAATGGTGGAAAATGATATTAAGAGTTGTTTTCTTGCAGATATCAATTAAATGGCTTCCTCAGATGAAGAGATAACTAGATTATACAGAATTCAGAGGACAATAATGCAAATGTTGAATGACAGAGGTTATATTGTGGCTGATCATGAGCTCAACATGTCAAAGCAGCAGTTCATTAGTAGATATGGTGAGTTTTTGAAGAGGGATGCTCTTTCTATCCAAAAAAGCAAACGAAATGATAGCTCTGACCAGGTACACCTCGAGTTCTTCATTGATAAATTTTACATGGCAAATATGTCTTGCATTTCCAGACATTCTCTTTGTTCTGCCTTTATCCAAAAACTATCAGCTGACGATTTTATTCTGTTGCAGATATATGTTTTCTTCCCTGAGGAGCCTAAGGTTGGTGTTAAAACAATAAAGAATTACGCCAATATTATGAAAAATGAAAATGTTCCGAGAGCAATTCTGGTGGTCCAACAGAACCTGACTCCTTTTGCCAAGACTTGCATAAGTGAAATGTCTTCAAAATTCCACCTGGAGGTTTTTCAGGTTAATATAACCCTTTTGTTGGTCTAGTTCGTACTTGAATAATCTATAAATGAAATGCATCTTTATACATTCTCCAATTTTATCGAGCTCTGTTGTCTGTACTGAAGTAGTCATGTGCTCACCTGTTGCTAATTTCATAGTGGTCAAGTCAGGACTATATGCCATACTGCACATTGTTGCACTGTTGAATGATAGCATGGATCATTGTTTACAATGTCTTATTTTGTCCTATCTGTAATGCTAAAAGGCCATAACATTTCATTTTATAGCTTGTAAGGATGTCTACCCATTCGGTGATTATCTGATGATCCTTATGTTACACTATGGAGACTAAGCTGCTAGTGGAGTTTTCTGTTGATTTCATGTTTGGGCTAAATATATGAAAACGGTTTGTCTGTATGTCGTAACATGTATGTTTCTGCTTCAGGAGGCAGAGATGTTGGTTAATATCAAGGAGCATGTTCTTGTTCCTGAGCATCAATTGCTAAATGATGAAGAAAAGAAGACCCTGCTCCAAAGGTATACAGTCAAGGAAACTCAGGTCAGTACATTTCATGCTAGTGTATTTTTTTTTCTATTTTTATCTCCTGGGCTGCTGCTATAGTGCAAAACTGTGAACTAAATCTTGCATGAAATGCATGTGAGTAAAGCATTCACAAATTTTAACCCTGTGTGATATATATTGCATATTTCTTTATTGTTTTAGTCCTTAAGTATGTATGGTTGCTTAATTCTTGATTCTTTATATAATTACAGCATGACAATAAAACTACGTAAATCTAGATTGATAATTGGAATTTAAGATTGAGAGTGACAATTTTGGGCTGAGGAATCAAAACTTCTACAGGCCTTCAACTTCAAGATTTGTAAATTTAACAACCATGGAGCTCAATACATGGACTCACTTGTGTCACAATTTCATATTTTGATATGAATATATTTGTAAAAAGGTTCATCTTGAGGACCCATGAACTGGTTGGTCTCACTTAGTAAAAGATAACTGGAATTATATATTGATAGTGTTTATGGTTTTTATGAAGCCTGCATTTCTGAAACAATATTAGTGTTTCAATATACCCCATATTGTTTTCCTTCTCCCTATTGTTTTTATAAAGCCTTGCTTCCTTGGATATTCTAATTTTCACCTTTGTTCAGTTATGAAGTAGCTTCTGATTTTTTTTTCTTTGCCTTGTGTTTTGGCTCCTGAGTTCAGCTACCAAGAATTCAGATGAATGATCCAGTTGCAAGATATTATGGACTTAAGCGTGGACAAGTTGTGAAGATTATTCGCCCTAGTGAAACAGCCGGAAGATATGTCACATATCGATACGTTGTATGATTTATGCCGTCTCACAAACATATTCCAGACTCTACCAAGATTGGTATCTGTAGTAACAGTAGTAATTGAGGAGAACTTTACCATTTAAGTCCATGGTATGGTTGAGTTTGTCATCCTACAGTACAAGTGTCCAGAAGGTTTATTTCCTTTTGCAATGATCTGCCAGGTGAAAGTTATACTAGCATGTTATTAGTTAAAAAATAGTAACAGCTCCTCCTAAAACTTAGCTTTGTGTAATCCATCGAATTTTAGCTCTGATTGTTTACTTGCTGTTAATTCATATTGTGGCACCTGCAATATACCGTATGTATCAGTGCCAAAAGAAAATGTTCAACACTTTTTATTCACAATGGTGTACCCTTCCTTTTGACGAACAAAAGCCAAAAGATGGTCTCACTCTGATGAATAAAATAGGCTCAACTTTTTAAGGCCTTATTTAACCTCTCCACCTGCAAATTATGCGGCACATTTGATGGTAACTTATGTTCAAATACTGTTCTAATGTGTCATTACCTTGAAGTATCTGAAGAGCTTGATCATAGAGCTCATGTTGCTGGTGTCAAAGTCGTTCCTCTAAGTATAGATTTTTGTGTAACTTATTGAAATATGTAGAGCTGTTTTTGGTTATAGTGAAATGAATTCTAAATTCCATCTTATTTTATTGAGCTGATTAAATAATTATTGGATATATGGTTCATCTTTATCATCTTGAAGCCTCGTCATTTTGTCAGGGAGAATGGATACATGTATTTCTCATTATACCTAATAAGCACTGACTGCATCCTCATTATACCTAATTTAATAAGCATTAACTGTCCAAATTGCAACACCATCTTATATTCTTATGCCTTCTGATGTGCACCAATCAATCTTGGCTATGCCAAAGGAGGTACTTACAAATCAAAACCCACAGTGGGGAGGCTTGTAGTGTTTTCGGAGATTACGTGGAGGTTGCTACTAGTTTGGCCTCCAGATATATATATATGTAAGGTGACACCAGCATTGACAGTACATGGACAGCCATTGGCAAGAGAATATTATGGTTATCGTGATTCATCGAGACTGTCCCTCAGACCTGTAGACATTAAGTCAAGGGTAACCACCTCAGCCCTCAGGTAGCTTGGGTCTTTCTGTCACCTAGTCCCCATTGCATGCTAGGATTCTTGGAGACCTTGATTTACTCTTTTGAGATCTTAATGTACACTGTTATGAGTACTAACAGCCAGTTTGGTAGGTGGCATAATTGATAATAATGGAAATAAGTATATAAACTTTTGTATGTAAATTCCACCGAGGTAAAAAAAAATATGTACAGATCGAGAAGCTTAACATAATTTATGTTAAACCCAGTGAATTATCATCTCTGTAAGCAGTCAAACACACAAAATTTCATAAAGCCAGATTAAATCTGAAACTATTCAAAACAAAGTATTTCAACAAACTCAGCTCAAAATCAGAAACCCAGAATAAATCTTTTTATGAATGATAAAAGAGTAGCAAGACAGTAACTAAACATAAATTAAAGAAATTGCAAAGTAGAATGATTAGGATGGGCGGATAGTAGGAAGAGGCGTAGGCCAGTGTTGGAGCTCAACTTGTAAGTGGTTGGAAGACTGTAAAATGCTTGTATTCCTCATATTCTGTAAAGTTGGAAGACTGTGAATGCGGAAAATCGACACAAATTCTTCAAGGCGGATGACCTTGTATCACACAAAAGCAGTTCATATGCGGCAGTTAAGATATAAACCAAACGCTTTAGTCGGGTGTATATTGATTATACGAATTCCAGATAAATCTGAACTCGATCTTATAGTCTTGTCGGTGCATATATAGACCCTACACTACCCCATCCAACCAACCTCAACATTATTATTATTAGTGTCAACAACTAATATTGTCCTGCAGACACAATATCGAGAGAAAGGTTTTAAAAAATATTCTAAATTAATATCTTATTTGCTTGTGCCTGAACAAAATAACGAGTTGTTGATGAAAAGTCATGAATCTCGTCCTAGTATGAATACTCCTCAAGTTCAATTGACAATAAATGATGAACAATTGTGTCTTGCTGATAGTGCAACTACTCATACTATACTTATAAATAAGAATTATTTCTCTCAATTGATTTTGAAAAAGGTTAGTGTGAGTACTATATCGGGTAGTATAAATTTAATTGAAGGCTTCGGAAGAGTTAACATAATATTGCCTTGGGGAACAAAAATTGAAATAATTGATGCATTATACTCCCTGTTGTCTCAAAAAAACTTGCTAAGCTTTAAAGATATTCGTAATAATGGCAATAATATTGAGACAATTAGTGAAGGAAACGATGAATTCCTTCAAATCACTAATATAAACCAAGGCACAAAAGTATCTTAGAGAAATTGCCTGCATTTTCTACCGGTTTGTACTACACAAAGATCAATGCAATTGAGACACACACTATTGTGAACCAGAAGTTTACTGATGACTTCATTGTTTGGCATGACCGGTTAGGCCATCCCGGTTCAATAATGATGTGAAAATAATTGAGAATTCTTGTGGTCATTTATTGAAGAGCCGGCAGATTCTTCATAATAATTTTTCATGTGTTGCTTGCTCAGAAGGCAAGTTGATAATTCGTCCATCACCACTTAAGATAAATTATGAATCAATTAATTTTCTGGAACGTATACAGGGGATTTATGTGGGCCATACACCCCCCATGTGTACCATTTAGATATTCTATGATATTGATCGATGCATCGACTTGATGGTCACATGTATCTTTGTTATCAACTCGTAACCTGGCGTTCACGAGATTACTAGCTCTGTTGATTAAATTAATAGGACATTTTCCAAATTCTCCTATCAAGACTATTCATCTTGATAATGCTGGTGAATTTACTTCTCAAGCTTTTGATGATTATTGCATGTCTATAGGGATAAATGTTGAACATCCTGTAGCACATGTTCATATACAAAACGGTTTGGCAGAGTCAATGATTAAACGTCTCCGGTTAATTACTAGACCGTTATTTTTGGAATCTAAACTCTCAATCTCTGCTTGGGGACATGCTATATTACATGGAGCATCACTAATTTGCATCAGGCCAACAAGTTATCATAACCCATCACAATTGGTTTTTGTTCATACACAAAACGGTTTGGCTTTTCTGCAGATTGGGTACTCACCTTTCAGTTGTTGCAGTTATAGTATTTAAACTTTGTACTCAACTTGTTTAACTCAATTAAAAAAAAAAACGCAAAAAGATACGAGTATTCCGTAGGCCAAAACTGGACTAAGCCGTAAGGACTAGATTGCAATAAGCAAATGAGCCAACTAGTCTGACTGGCGCTGAGTCAATCCAGTATTAAGCTAAGTCCAAATCTGGCTAAGGCCTTGATGAAACATGATTGGTGCCTACACCTACCCAGTAAGATTATTTATTAATTTGGTGAGTTAAGAGGTTAATTAGACAAAATTGAGGAAATTAAAGTGTAATAAAAATTAATTAAAGGGTAATTAAGGAAATACGTCTCCTTTTGCAACAAAGTGAACTTGGTAGTTTTTTTAAACAAAAAAACTTTTAAAAGGTTTTTATTCGTAAAATGGTGTTTTTAAAAGATATTTTTTTATTCCAATATATAAAGGAAATTAGAGCTTAAAAAATTTACCAGTTATTATTTAATGGAAGTGGTGATTATTAGCCCAAAAGTGATTTCACTATTAGGATTTTTTTTTTTTTTTTTTTTAAGAATTTGGAATTGTGACTTTGTTGAGGCAATTGACTAGAGGAGCAAGGAAGGACCTATTCTTTCAACTTAATATTATTGAACTGAATTTATTTTTACTGAAGTTAAATTTAATTTACTAAACTGAACTTATTTTTACTAAACTAAACTTATATCAATATACGACTATATGAATATGCTAGTTTGCAGCTCGTGTTTTAATGGCGAATTATGAATTATAGCAACAAGCTACACAGTTCTCGCATTCTTTGAGAAATAGTGCTAGAAAATGAATTTCATTAATAGAAAATAACCAAGCGGCATTTACAAACAAGAGAAATAGTGCATTTATTTATGTGAATGAGAGAAGCATTATTACAGCTGAGTAAAGCTGTAAAGGATATCATTTATACAAGAAAATCATAATATATGGAGTAACTTGAGGCCACCAGCAATTCCAGAGCAGCTTAGGTTCAGTAAGAAGTTGGAAATTTTAACACTGGAAGAGAGAAAGATTAGCTTTGATTTCTTTGAAGTTCTATATTAACTTGTTTAAAGTACATACTTGTATTCTAAATTCCTAAGCAGCAACTACAGTACACCGAGCAATAAACTCAAAGTTCCCACGAATAGGAGGATGATAGATCATGACAAAGTTAAGACATTGGTTTTCCAAGAGCAACACTAAATTCAGAGACATATTCATTGACTCAAAGTCATGCAATGGTAGCCATCTGATCAATAAGATCACTGTTGAGCACACTGGACCCTATGGCCACCGGCAGGTTTGTCATCTTCATCGTATGCCTCCTGCTGTGCCTGTGTCTGCTTCCTTTCAATTTCTTCTTCAACGCTGACATTATGCAAATGTTGTCTCTTCACATTAAAATAACAAAAAACTCCATGTCTGTGAGAGCCATTGATGGCTTAGGAGAAAGGATCGCTTCCAATGCTGCAACTTGATCAGGGTTCAAAGAATCGGGGAACTCCACTGTGAAATGGATGTACATCTTGCCCTGAATGGCCTCCGGTAAATTGGCATGCCCTCTTCATCAATTGCCTTGAATTGATCTGCTCAGTGCTCACATATACCAACAATTAAAGATGACAGTTAGTAGGGATTTGGGATGATCAAAATTTGAGACTTATTGTCATTCTACTATAATTCTTTCAATACCTTCCTTGATAAAAGGTCTAATAAACTTGGAACATGTCCAAAATGATACTAACCACTAACCAGGCTTGATAACTTCTCCTGGGTTTGACTTGATAAGAAGTTGCCTTCCAATTACAAAGCACTTGCTAACACAATTACAAAGCACTTGCTAACACAATTACAAAGCACTTGCTAACTTATTTGCTAAACAGCAATCAGAGTTTCTTGCCTATAACAGAAACTACCTGTAAAACAATGTTGACCAAAGAAAAAAAAAAGGGTCTAGATTAAAGGATGATCAGTTAAAACAGTTGAGGACTCAAGGAGAAGTTATTTTCCAATTCATTGAATTGCTTCGAGATCTTAGCCCTGCAAGATGGACACATGAAACCAACTGAGTCTGGCTGTGGTTCAATATCAGCAATCTCATGAGAGAACTCTACCCCGCACCAGACACAAACAGTTGTAGTCAGACAACTGCGAGCCATTTCTTGAGGAAATTCTGGTTGAGATTTCAGAGGGTCATCAAGTCCTAGTCCTAACCCTATATTATTTCTCAGATCCATGGATACATCATAGAAGGAAATGGAATCTTCTCGGCTCATGGCATTGTACTTGTACATCTGAGGTTCTATGACATCCAGCTTCAAGTACTCAAGACCATTGACACTTTCGAGATTCTGATCAAGACTGCATATATCTTGTCCAGCCTGCTGGTAAGAACAAAAACACATAATTAGTCTCTTTTTCTAAACAAAAAGCAATGCAAGCATTTATTACAACATATCCACAGGAAGAGAAAGAGCTCAGCATGGCAAGTAAATTGCATAATGGAAAATGTAATGCATGTCAAAGACCAAAATGGATACGTTTGGAGCTTATATAGCCCAGATTCCAGAGTCTCAGACCAATTACCAGTTGACATCCATTTTACTATTGATCCAAAATCCATCACATGCAAGTATGAAGCAGCCAGACATTAGGTATGCAAAACAAAAAGCAAGTCCAGATAGCAATACACCCAGCAATGCAAGTCTAACATTTCCCAAGGCTAGGAAGATCGAGATATCAGAATTAGCTGGAGATCACAGACATCAATAATCAGGATTATTACCTTTTCAAATATCTCATCAAATGTTGATGAAGAATTCACTGGTACTTGAGGCGCTGTACAGTTCGATGCATGATTTTTACCAGAAATAGTAACAAGATCACTGTCATAATTTTGCGCATGTTTGGGCTCGGTCATATGTACATCCAACTGAGTCCTTTTGCCAGAAGAATCATAATCAGAAGATTTCTCATTGCACCATAAAGGATGGATATTAGGCAAATCCTCATCGTCAGCAGCAGTATTATTGCAACTGACAATTTCAGCAATGCCACTTTCAGCAGCCGGTGTCATTGTTGTTTCAGAGCAAGAATTCTTCTCAGAAGATGCTATATTGCAGATAAAAGATTGCCGCTTTATCTCTCCGTCGACAATGGACATCTTGCTCATCTTAGCAAGTGGATTTATCTTCATAGACAGAGTTTCATCTTTTCTTACATCCTTTTCTATTTCACGTTCATCAGGACATGTTGCTGGAACATTGATATCTACATCAGTCCCAAGTATTTCTCTCATCTTACCCTGTGGATTTAGTTCTAAGGATAAAATTTTGTCTTCACCAATGTCCTCCCCTTCAAGACCACCTATCGAAGGATCTAAGTGATTGGCATCTGCATCAGTCACTGACATCTTACGAACTCTATCGCATGATGGATGCAATCCTTGAGATGACAGTTTACCTTCCTCAGAACCATTTTCTCCTACAGTATTATTAGGACAAGCACTTAACTTACCACTCACCATCTTGCACCGATACAACTCTCCAGTAAAAGTTTTCCCTTTACGGCAGCGTTTTCCTACAGTTACTTCATCATGGCAAGAGTTGCTTTTAGACATTTGATCAGTATGTTGCAACTTCTTAGCCGCACTAAGCTGATCAACATTATTAACACTGGAAGGCTCTTTCACAAACACTGGACCATTGTTGGGCTGATTTGAACTTTGAGCAATTTCAACCAAAGCATCCACTCTTGGGTTGCTGATGCCGGAGGGCAAACTCCGCATGCAAGGAGCCCTTGCATGGCCATTCAAATGAACAAGTAAATCCTTGGGTGTTTCGATAGAGCCTTTAACATGATTTCCTACATGGCCTAGATAGCGGCGCCTTTCTTCAAATACTTTAGGACAAAATTGGCATCCATATTTTCCATCTTTCATTATTACTCCATCTGACACGGATAATCCAAGTTTACGTCTCCTCTTCTTCTGGCAGTCACTTTTTCCATCTTTTACAATTACTTTATCATCCAGATGCTGGCAGTCAGTTTTTCCATCTTTAACAATTACTTTATCGTCCAGATGCTGGCAGTCGGTTTTTCCATCTTTTACAATTACTTTATCTTCCAGATGTATATCGACACTGTATCTCTTTGTTGTCTTTTGGTGAAGCGTGAACATGTGCTGCTTATATTTATCCCTTTCATCAAAACTTACATTACATGAGCAACATTCATACAAGTCACATATGCGAACATCTGGTAGATTCTCAATGCCCAAAAGCAAAGCATCCGTCTCATGTTCAATAGGTAAACATGCACTATGTAGAGGTGAATTCGAAAGGTCCATCATGGAGTTGCCATCCTCAGAGATCATGCACATATGCTGTTGGATAGAAGCATACTCAATTAATTCAAATAAGCAACATAAATATAACATCAAGCTTGTGGAAGATTAGAACTTACATTGACTGAATCTACTGTTTGAAGTTGCTGAGATTCAACCCTATTGTCCCTCACAAGTTTAGCATCATTTATCCCAAAGTAAGATTGTAGATACAATGATACTTCCTTACAAGATGAAAGTTGTTCTCCTGTTGGACTGCAATAAGATAATGATGAAAAATTAAAAAAAAAAAAAAAAAAAACAATAATCTTCTTCTAAATAGGATCAATATCCAACTATTCCAAACAATGTGATGGACATGATCATTCTATCAATTAAACTTGCTTGAAATTGACCATATAAAGCATGCCTATAGACTTCATGTCATTGATGAGAATCAGACAGTGATTCAAGCCGCATTATCAATAATCAGTCCTGGAAACTCTTATATACACCCGGGTTGCTCATTTAATTTGATGATTAAATGAGCATTAACCATTGTTATCATCATAATGAGCAAAAAAAATACCCTTGGTTTACCTAGAAACCAAGTGTAAATAACACCCCCCCCCCCCCCCAAACCCGCAACTAAAAGCTCGTTATGCCACTTTTTACAATTCTTTGATAAATCAAAGTAAACCTCAGAAAACAATGAAGAAAGTTCACATCAATGCTAAACTACTAATGCAACCTTCACCTCACCCCGAATTCCAACTAATACATCAGCAGTAAAAAAAAAACAAGCAACTATAGATTGTTAAATGATTTATATAACACTCACTAGGGAGCATGTTTGGTAAAAGTATTTAGGTTGGACACAAATTTGGTTGGAAGGCTTGGGTAACAATTACCATTACCTAAGGGTAATGGTTTCCACCTATTTGTTACCTCTCTACCACGTAAGGTAACAATTACCATTACTCTCCTCAAACAAAAATAAAGAGAGATAGGTTTAAGTGATTCCTTTCCATAATTAAACCAAACAAATAAAAAGGTAGATTTTAAATAAATCCTTTCCTCCCTCTTATTTGTTTCCTTTCCACACCATTTCTATTGTTCATACGAGTACCAACATCCCCTTAAGGCAATTACAAAAAAAAAAAAAAAAAAAAAAAAAAAAAAAAAAAAAAAAAATTATTACAGAGTAACACACAATTCAGCAACAGCAAATTAGCCATTTAATCAAAATTCCATCAATTTTATTTAATTTAAAAATAAAATAAATAAATAAATAAAAACGGCTAATTTTATTTTTCTTTTACAAAGAAGCCACGATAGAGTAACAATGATGATAAACGAAATTTGATCCGTAATTGTAACCACCTTTACAAAGATAAAGAAGTATACACACAATTACACATAATAATACATCCCAAAAAAACAGATTAATGTATAATTCATGCATGTCAATTTTCCGCAAAAAATCACTCAAACCACATAAATTTCTAAACAATTTTACAACCGAAATTTCAGCAATTGGAAATGACAAAAAAAAAAAAAAAAAAAAAAAAAAAAAAAAAAAAAAAAGAAGAGAGTGAGAGAGAGAAAATCACCTAAGATAACGACGACAATAAGGGAAAAATTGACCACCCTTGCGACGCAAAGCGACGATAATTTTCCAACCAAGAGGCAAAGCGTCGCCTAACAAAGAAGCGTCAACCACCCTTCTTTTCTTCCTTCTACTACACCAATCACCTTCCATGCCACCCAAAACCTCCAACAATTCCTCCTGTTTTACTCTTCCTTCCGCCATCTTCCTCAACTCCTCCGCAAATGGCCCGCCATCATTTTCTCTCTCCTCAAGCGCCGCCAAGTCGACCACCACCCCATTTCTATTGACAATCTCAACCGTCGCATTCTCATTCTCCTTGTTCCTTTTGTGGGGGCCATCATCAGGGGTAGTATCGTCAAATTGTAGGCGTTTCTTAAGGCAGGAAACGATCATGTTGGATTCGAAACGTTCCTTGTTGAGGAGAGAGAAACGGTGGCGGCGAGGGTGAGGAGAGAGAGAGTAGGTTTGTTGGTGGGTACTTTGAGATGGGTTGATGTAGAATTTAGCGGCAGAATTGGAAACGGTGTCGTTTGATGGGGTTGAAGAGGAGAGGAGAGAGAGTGAGTGGAGTTCGGAGTGAGTTAGGGATGACATGTCAATGGGAATAATTGGTGGGATGAAATGGTGGTTGCCACCTTGGTTGGTGGTAACCTCCATTGCCGGCGACGGCGGTGGAGGAGAGAGAGAGAGGAGAGAGAAAGTGTGTTGTGCAGTGTGCAGTCCAGGTGGAAGACGACAGTGGACACCTGGATGTTGATGCTTGAAAGGGGCTTTTATAGAGAGAGAGAAAGGTGTAAATTGTAGAGTTGAGTGTTGAAAATTGTCAGTTCATTTTCAGCGTTATTTCTTGTGTCTGAATTGTAACACCCCTAGTCTCCCGCACCTCTATCCCGAATTCCCGACTCGCTCTGTTTTGCTTTAATTTCCGTAGTCTTAAATTATACATTCGGGTGTATCTAAATCGTTGGTACAACTGGTTTACTATGGAATTTTTGAAAAATATATGCTGGTATTGATTATACATTCGGGTGTATCTAGATCGTTGATAATTACCGAGTCCCTATGTGGCTTTTGAAAAATATGTGTTGTGTAAATTATGCATCTTGGTGTAAGCTGAGTCGTCGGTAATAGCCGACACACTTTGTTTCTTTCTCTCTTTTTTTAATGTAGTTATATACTTGGGTGTATCTGAATTGTCGGTAATAACTGACTCACTCTGTTTCTCTATGTTCTCTTGGATTTGTTACATACATTGTACATTCGGATATATCTAAATTGTTGGTAATAGCCAAATGAGGATACCATGATATTTCCGACTTATGACATCCACCCTATGCCATTATTTACGTTTTCCAATCTCTTTATTGTGATTGCGCTTAGAGTTTCTTTAGGTAACATTTCAACCTTTACCTACTCTGTTATTTCAATTTTTATTAGTGTTAATTGTATAATATAAAAGTGTTCGAGGCTCCAATTATAAATAAACTAGATTAAGTCCCGTGCCATGGACGGTTATACAAAATTTTATAACGAATTACTCATAATGTAAATTCAAAATCTTTCTTCAAAAAAAAAAACACGTAATTTCTAAATCTACCAAAAAATAATACTCATATTGTAAATGAATTTTTTTTTTAAAAAGAACCTTGAATCTTAATTGCTAAAGACATTAAGATTAAGAGTGAAAATTTTAGATTAGTACTCATGGGCCGTTTAGTTGGGGTATTCAACAAAGGGAATGGGAATCGACGGGAATCATTCCCTTTGTTGTTGTTTGTTAGGCCACTTTTCTAATCCCTTTTACCCCCTTCATTCCCCCAAATCCCTCTAAGTTCATTCCCCACCCTCCTAGCCTTTTGCATTCCCTTTCCTTAGCCAGCATTACACCACCGTGCCTATACCAGCCACCACCCTTCTACCTTACCCCCACCGCACAACCACCACCCAGCCACCTCACCGTTTTTCCCCCGCCCATCGCCGTCCCTTCTCCGCCACTCGTCGACCTCCGGTAAGCTCGCACCTCACTCAAAAATCTTCCCCAACCCTCGTCGGAACTCACTGCCCTTGTTTACACCTCCCTCACCTCTTGCCGGAGGTTGTCGCACCTCCCCCATCCCTTGAAAACCTTCCCCGACCACTCGTCGGCCATCGATTCCCCTGTTTCGATTGAGCAAAGTTCGAATAGAAGAAAAACGAGAATTTGTTGGATTTCTTAATTGGGGTTTTCTGGGATTTGGGGGGTATTGATGATGAATAATTAGGGTTTATGAGCTTGGAGGGTTCAGAGGAGAAGGAAAGGTGAAAGGGATTAGGGGAAGGTTTTCCGGGGAGGGGAGGTGCCACGGGCTCCGGGGGATTCCGACAAGGTGATGGCTGGGCGGTGGGGTGGCTGAAGAAGTGAGAAAGTGACGGAAAAAGGCGTGTGTGGTGGTGTTGGTGGTGGTGTGGTGGTGGTGTTGGTGGTGATGTTGTGGTGGGGATGATTCTCTTTATATTTTTAAAACAAACAACACAATACATGGAATGGTTTTTCATTCCCTTTATTCATTCCATTCCGATTCCCCTGCGCGAACCAAACGACCCCTCATAGTACAATGTACTCATATATAGATATACCTTTCGCATTATTGATAGACTTTCACCGGCACAACATTTTATGAAAATTTATTTGATTTTATTTTACTTTTTGATGATTTGAAATCAACATTTTTTAAAATCGTTACCGAGTAGTAGGGTTTTTTTTGAAAAAAATAAATAAATAAATTTAAGAGTAGTATTCATGGAGAAATTACATAATTTTTTTTTTATTATTATATGATTAGTTAGGATTATGTATCTATAACTAATACTAAAATAACAACCGTTGACATCATCACTTTTCCAAATTGTACACATGTCAGCTTCTCCTTTAATTTTTTCCCGCCTAAACTTTTTTTATTCTCCTCAAATATTTATTTTTAAAAGCTAAATATTGATAGTACAGTACTTGTCTTAAGGTACATATAGCTATTCTTTTTTTTTTTTTTTTTAATGAAACATATAGCTAATCTTAAGGAAAGCAAATAGTATTAACCTTGTATATATGTGTACTCCATCTAACTACAAAGTCCACTAAATTGTGTTGTAGACATGAATTTTCTTTTGTTTATGTTATTTTAATTTCTATAGTTTGGTTTATGTTAATACAAAGATTTAACATTTTTTGATCGAGTGATTATATGACTTGAAAATATACACAATTATAAATTATTTATATTATATCCGTGCATCGCACGGGAGCTAATCTAGTTGTATTACTAAATTTTTGTTGAGAACAAATTTGGTTTGAAATTTTTGCACAAACTTTGGACACCTAGTAGAAAATATATCATTTATATACATTATATGTTGCAATATGCAAAGAAAAAATTATAGGTTATTACATAAAACAAATTAAAACCAACAAAAATAATCAAAAAGGAAAGGATTATTAAGCGGGGAATTTGTTAATGATGGTGATGACATGTGTCATTTTAATTCACCTTTAGTATACAACAATAATTATAGATAGATTATTGATTTGAGTGTATATGAAGATTTAATTTGAAAAATTATATTAGCGATATATGTAATAATATTTTGGTGATAATTTTAGATATTTATCGACAGAGAAATGGCGTGAATCTATAATAGTGTTGGACAAAAATATAGTGATCAAAAAGGAAGGTTATATTTTAATAATATGGTAAATATATTTAAAGAACATTTGATGAATAAAAAAAGAAAAAAAAAATAAGAAAAATGTGGTTTTGGAGGGAAAAAACAGCACCAGGAAGTGACACGTGCCATTCCTGGTGTCTGTTTTAGTATTATGTTATCGATTAGTATAATAATCTAGCCATAATCTTTTCAACTTTAGTAGAATTTCATAGCCATGATATTTCTAACTATGTATTGACGGTCCCTTGGATCACCCCATCCCATTATAGCTATCCGTGTTTTTAACTGTCTTGATGTATACCCTAAGTTAAGGTTTCTTTGAATAGCATCTCAAATCTACTCACAATGTTTCTCTCAAATCCTTTAAAGTGTTGATAATACACTAAAGTATATCTTAAATTATTATGTTGAAAAACAAATAAGCAAAATATTATGGCACCTTGATCCCCCAGGTAGTGATGACTGCTCATCTTTACCGTGATACCTTCTTTTTTTTTTTTCCTCTCCCGATTTCTGTGTATATTTTGGGGGGTAAGACGTAAAAATTGTGAGTTCATGCATGGTTCAGGTTAGATCAGATGATATTTGCAAAATTAGAGCGCAAATGATTTACGTGATTAAGAACTATAATGCCTATGAAACATCAAATTTGCAAAAAATCTTAAATAAGATTAAATACTACGTATATCATGTCTTGATTTTGGATTTATACTTATTGTATTTTTGTCTTTTGCACATGCAATGAGGATATTATCTAATAAAGTAAATAGCCGTATCTAATTTGCATGCATGCTTACGACAAAACAAATCCGTATGCACGTTTCATTTAATGTTGTAATCATTTTGGCAAGTCTCTTAAAATATGTTGCTTAAGCTTTGATGGTTAGAGTGAGGATTGAGGAAGGGGAGTTTCATAGTCTAATTAAAGATACTTAAACTATGAACTTGTCAATTGTCACATTGATTTTCACCACGATATATTGTATATCAGTTACCTACAAGCTAGCTAAGTGATAAAACACATTAGTGTCAAATCAACATACAACTAGTTATCAATTCAAGTGATTCTTTTGGTTGATTCACAGTATACATGGATTGAAAAACAATTATCATGTGTAAAAAGATGGATGGATATAAGATCAGGCACCAAAAATACAAAAATCAAAACAAAATGTTTAAGAAAAATACGAGAAAATGAAGGGAAATAATTCAATGCGAAAATAAAGTTAGCGATATAATAATATTTAGGAAATTTGTTAATTTCAAAAGTTTCGTAAGTAAATAAATTCATAAAACTAGTGTGGAATATTGATTCAACCTTCTTGGCAAGATGATGAACAATATATTAATTAAGTAATTAAAATTTGAATTGGCGATTTCAATAATATTTCAAAAAGTTTCTTATCTATATATGACTACATGTTCTCTTTCATTTAAAAGAATACCAATAATATGGTAAAAAAAAAAATGAACTGAACATAGATGAACATCGAGGACACAAGCTTGATATTTTTTGGATGTTTATGCATGGAACAATTACAGTTATGTTTCTATATTCAATGTTTACCTTAATGACTAACTAGGAAGTTAAGGAAGACAGTGAGGGATAACTCAAGTGGTTAGAGCGCCCCTCCTGATTCTAGGAGATCTTAGGATTGATTCTCATCACATGTCCTTCTGACTCTATAAACACCAAAAAAAAAACTAACTAGAAGGAATTTGATTTTGATTAACTATGAGTAATTATTGGAGAAAAGACAAGAGATCGTATTGACTTGCGAAGTAAATAAATTACAGACAACAAAGGATTAAAAAAAATTTCTTTTTTTAGGTCATTCACTTCCTAAATCCATATGCTTCTCATCAATGTTATGTTGCATCTAGTCTTTACTACACGAGACAACAGCAAATGAGCACAATGTAACCTCATGCATAATAAATTAAAAATAGAATATTAAGAATAAATAATTATTTATTACACTGATTATCATGTTTTTGTCATGACTTTTAAAATTTATACTGTACTCCTACTATTTTAGTAAATCCATTTAATATGTACATAGTATTATATACAAGTGGAAGGGGGATGACTTTGGTGTCCACCTCACAATTGAATTGGCTTAGATGGAAAGATGAATAAATGTTTATTAAAATTACAACTAAAATGAAAATTAATCATTGACAAATCAGTCACATTTGGTAGGATAAAACTTGGCACTAACTATTCAAATAATTGTCATTAATTAATAAATTTCAATTAAAAAGATACAATCATTGAATCACAAATCATGAAATTCTAACAATTAATAAGATTTGGTAAAAGCTAACAAGCGCCCTTGGGGCGTTAGATAAGAGAACTAAATGTAGAAATATTACAGTAAAATTAACATTAATTACACCGATTGGCTCGTGATTTTGTCATGCATTTCGAACTTAATATTATTTTAAGTAATATATTAATCCCTTATCTAACGCTCCAGGGCGCTTGTTAGCAAGATCCTTAAGATTTTATTAAGAGATTACAATCAAGGAATTAATTCAACTTTGTGACCTAATGTGAATAATTTTAAATGTGGATGATTGTAGCTAATTATGAATATCAATCCTTATTCTCACAAGTGCATGACTATCACAACTATGCATATGTTATGTGTTGATTTTCAAAATATTTGCAATCTACTATTTTGATATAGTTGTTTTATTTTTTTATTTTATTTTTTAATTTTTTAATAAACAATATTCATGGACACACCCAAAAATTACGATCAACCTAAAAAACACCGCATTCATTCTTATTTCAAAAACTTTTACATGCCCCCGATTTACAGTAATTTTATTGTACATCGAGTATTTCGCGCATGTGAACAGTAATATTACAGAGTAGTTTTTTTTTTCTCTTCAAAAGTCACCCATATTTTCACAAAAGTGACCCTTTTTTTTTTACAAAAGTGACCAATTTTTTCACAAAAATTATCCATAATCTCACCAGCTTTTTTTTTTTTTTTTTTTTTTTTTCAAAAGTAACCCATATATTTACAAAAGTGACCCATATTTACTATACATCAGCATTTCGCAAAATTAAACTTAGATCTTCATTTGTTTGAAGCTAAATTATAATGTGGATTGCTAAACATCGCCCGCAAATCTCCACATAAAGCCCACAAATCTATATTGAATTTACCTTATTGCCCTAAACCTAGAATAAAAAAATCTAACCCATACCCACACTCTAATCACCCGAAAATACGGCAATGTTGAGGCGGCAAGGCAAGGACTTGGCGGCCACAGCGGCGGAGGGAAGGACGGCTAGATTACTAGTCTTCTTCATTGCACAATTTACAAATAAAAATGTGCTGAAAAACGACGAAAGAAAAACAATAAAAAAAAAAATAGAAATCAAAGTTCAACAAATAGCAAAATCACAGAAATTATACTGAAATTAAGCAACATTAAGCAATTTAGAAAACATACTTATATGTGGTGGATTTGTAGATTAAAAGTAAAATGCAATTCTAGGTTTTAATCTACTTGCATTCACTTCATACGTTTGGAACTTCAACAAACTTCAATAATCAAAAGAAGAATTTAGAAAATTAAAAATAGAGATCGATAAGTAGATTATAACCTAGAAAAATTGAGAAATCAAATTTGTAATGGTGAAAAATTGAGCCAGAAGAGAGAGAAATTGAGTGAAAAACATATAGAGGGTGAGCACAGAACATAAAGAATGTTGGTTGAGAAATATAGAGAAAAGAGAAACGGTTGTAACAAAAAAAAAAAAAAGGAAAGTTTGGCTGGCACGTGTAAAGTCAATTTTTGGATACTTTTGTTTCCAAACAAAGCCCGCCACGTAGTAATTTACTGTGCCTTCACCTTTATTTAACATTTATCTTCTTATACTACATGTTTAATTTGTTTATACATGCAACTCTTTAAGACTAACTACAATTCTACAAATATAATTACCCATTTTAAAATCACGGAAATAAAATAATTTATAGTATGATCATATATTCATATTCATATCATTAGATAAAAATATTCCAAAAATAACTGCACTAATTCAAAAAATTTCATAACACCCAAAATTATATTACCCGCTAAAAGGATAAAAACGACGAAACACGACTAAGCTAAACGGTTTTCGTCACTTTGCAGTTCAAGTGTTCAACAGCGACACTTTTCTCCCCACTATCACTTTTAACAAATTCACTACAAATTAAAGTCAATTTTACACAGTAGGAGGTAGAAATTCTGCAAATTTCCCCTTCAATCGCCGAATCACTAGCTGCAGATTTCCTCAAATTGGTAATTTTTCTCTCTCTCTAATGTTCAAATTCTAGGGTTTTTTTTTCCTACTGAAATTTTTGGTGTGTTTTAAAGGATTTTGTGTTATAATTAGGTCAATTGGTATTAAGGTAAGCGTATTCATTAAAGGGGTTAGAAACTGTTGTGATTCTATTAAGAGATGATACTAGCTAATTATAGACCTGTTTCTGTGTAGTAAATTGAAGGAATTGGGGGATTTTGAAAGTTAAAACATGATTTTTATGAGCTTAATTGTTATTAAAATTGTTGAAATGTGGGTGCATTTGTAGGTTGTTACTGATCAGGGTTCATAGTGACTAGTGAAGTGGGAATCGAATTAGCGATTGCGAATTTTGAGTGAATTATGGCATTGTGAGTAATACAGATCATACAGTGATATTCAAGTGGATATTCTAGATCATGAGGAGTGGTATCTTGTGTATTGTTAGTGTTTTGTAGCACTTTATGGGATTAGCTTTGAACTCGGAAAATTTGTTGAAGTCTGGAAGGTAATATAGGCTGCAATATATTAGTTTTATCATGCAGTGGGAATGAAATTTAGGGCTGAGCAAGATGTTTTACATATTATATCATCAGAATATGTGATGAACATGAAAAGGAAACAAGTATGCTTAGTTTGCCAATAAATGCTATGATAGGGTAAGTTAGACTAGTAAGGTGACAATTATATCCGAATGAAGGTAGTGCGTGTTAGCGTTGCTTCTTGGAGCTACTATCATAGACTCTTAGTATCATTTAGTGGTTTTATAACGAGGCTTGAGAATTGTCTACCTTTGTTTTCTCTGTCAACAGAATGCAAGACTTGGGTAAGTAGGCTTAGCTGGATGTTCGTGTTGGCAATTATTTGTTGACATGTGAATTGGGAAAGTTGTGAAATACTGCTAATATGTCTGCTTATCTATAGTAATAGTAGCAATTGCAGCAGCTGCAGGGGTTCAAGGTTTAACAGCAGTTTGTGATTATACTTTGAGTATGGATCACTTGTTAGTATTAAAGCATCAGCAATTATTAGTATCACTAGCAATACTATGATGATTGGCGCTACCTGAAATATCATGCAATCTGCATTCCAGTTACATAATTGTTTTAGTATAGGAATTTGCTTAGTTGTGTCATTTCCTTTTTTAAACCTTTTTTCATAGAGCTGCATCATCAGTCTGACTGTAATCTTCAGATGGTTGTTTCAGCAGAAGTTTATGTACCTGATGATATAATGAGTTATCGAAGTAAAAGAACAAGAATCGCGGCTACTCCCAAAGTCAAAGACACAAATAGTCGATCAGTTGAAGATGTTGTTGCACAGGTAGTCCAGGATATTGCTGCTGCAGAAGTGCAAGATGAGGAGACCCTACGCAGCTGCAACCAGAGCACAGACCAAGCTGCAATGAACCAGCCATCCCAAGCTACGTATACTCAGGAAGATGATGTTAGAGCTAACTTACGAAAAACATCAGCAAGAGAGTCCCTTGCACCTTTGCCAAGCCAACCATTTTCTACTGACCCATCTTCCCGTGTTAGAGCTGGACGTAGGCGATCCATACGTGCCAAAGATAATGGTGTTCAGCCAAACCATGGTGATGTTCCCAGAGGAGCTCAAGGTCTCGAGACCCAGCTTAGCTCAAGCTGCAACACGTGGATAGATAACCCTCCAATGACTGAGCCCAGACAAGCTACAACTACAGAGGTAAATGATGTCAGGCCTAGCAAGAGAAGTGTAGCTGAAAGACAGTTCCATACCCCTCCACCAAGTCAACCGCTTCCTGTCGATTCTCCTAGCCAACTTAGAGCCTCAAAGAGGCAGTCATTTTGGGTCCAGGAATATGATGACGAGCTGTTCCAGCAAGGGTTGTCACAAGGGAGGCGCCCAAAACCAGCTAAATGGAGTGAGGATATAGAATTTGATGAAATGGAGGAGGTGGAGATGAGAGGTAATACTTTGTTCCTGAACTTTTTAATAGATGATTGGCACTTTTGCAGAGTATTCGTGTCGATTGATTAATTAGCAAGCTTTCTCTTTTTGGTTTTATTCTCCCTAAAGTTTAATTGCTAACATTTTTACTGTGCCTATATGTTTTCTTTGTGCCTTAGTTTATTACTTTGCATTAGTATGTGGTTGGTCAGTGATAATACTCTACTTATGTATTTGGGTGATGCTTTTGTTTGTGTATTAAGGCAGAACACATGCCGTCTGACTAAATTATATTACATTATTATTACTCCTTCCTAGTAGGTTTTCCCTCTTCTTTTATGAAAATAATTTTAGGTTGTATCTAGTTCCCATAAACTTTTACTTCCTCTGCCCCATGAATGGTTTTGCAGGTATATCATTGAGTGTCGCATATCTTATAATGCATGTCTTCCCTCATTGACTCTTTAAACATAATTCTATTAGGTTTCCATGATTTAATATTTTCGTATACATGTCTCCCTTACAGTGTTATTATCAACTTGAATAGATGTAGTGTTATCTTGGAGCTTGACATTTATATGCTTGGTTCTCAATTTGTATCATGGTCAGTGTACTGTTCTATTATTGTTATAGTTGATTATTTACTTTCTTTTGGCGGATATGATTGGCTCATGTCATGGGATGTGACAAAGTTTTACACCGGCTGTCACTGGCCTACCGAAACCCTCCTCCTTTATCCAGGCTTGGGACTAGCAGCGGGAAACCCACTTATGGGATTAAGGCTTTGATTTATTTAATTTTTGGTGGATATGATTGAAAGGAAACTTTCACAAAAAAACTGCCTTACAAGCTACAACATTTTTAATCTTCCTACAAGACAAAAGTTTTGGATCAATTCTCCTTATTAGTTAAGGTTATAGTACTAATCCCTACAGTGTCTTACATATGATGTTATTGCTTATTTTTGAAATTGCACTTCAGTGTGCTTGCAAACAGCCTATATTTTTGGTGTAGAAATTCACCAGTCTATTCCTTTGATTCAGACAAGAAATATAATATTTCCACATCTTTGAAAGGAGACAATGAAGCATTCACTTATCGGGACCTTAGCCAATCACATGCAATAGACTAGACTAATGGGTAGGAGTAGTGTGGGCAATGCATAAATGGCTGCTAGAATTTGCTTGAAAAGGAAGGAAGCCAATGAGGTGAATTGAGAAATTCTATGTAAGAGGAAACCAGTGAGAATGAGCATGGTGAGTATTACTGAGTGCTTTTTAAAGCTTTATTTTACACTTTGGCAGAGAACAAGCCTCTTAAAAACTTCATTTTTATTTTTCCTCAATCTACTGCAATACCAAGCATATAGTGCAAATGTCCATCTTCTTTCTTTAATTGCCTGCCCAAATTTCCAGTCTATTATACTCCCTGATTTGATTATAATTAGATCCTGAATAACTAGTACAAAAAAAAAAAAAAAATAACCATAAAAGGAAACCTAACTCACTATTGTTCTAGCTGGACGATTGGAGCTTGCATGTTGTATTCTAATTTTGTTACATGTGTTTGGTTTATGTGACTCTATGTGGATTTAATTACAGGATATTGCTGTTTGTAAGCTTGATATATTCTAGAAGAGTTTTTTGGCCTTTTTTTTTTTTTTTTTTAAAATTTTGCTGAGTTATAACTCAGATTAATCTAATTTTAAACAGATCTGGAAGGGAGGCGTGGAAAGAAGGGAGGAAGAATACTTCCTCGGCATGTTTGGTCTCTTCAACCTGGTGTGAGGTTTGTGGTCCCTATTAATGCATTAGACCAACCAGTGAGAAAGGGGGGTCACGTGCTTGTCAAGTTCCTAGGGGACGTAGCCAGGAATGGTGAACTATGTCCTATTGGTGAAGTGAACTGGCATAAGGTGGATAAAAGTTGTAAAGCCAACATTATAAACTTGATTCGGGTAGGCTTGTCATATTTGAATATTACTCTTATCTTTCTGTTCTTCTGTAAAGCATCCATATTGATTTTATTATCTCACTGTATGGCCTTTGATTGAGTTGTGGTTTTAGGAAAAGTTCGTGCTTCCTGACCGAGTCGAAATTGACAAAAGCATTCTTAAACATGTGGGAAAGAAATGGAGGGCTTATAGACATGAGCTTAAGATGCAATTTAAAAAACCTGACAGAACACAAGAACAAGTTGCCAGCATTGTGCCAAAAGGAGTGGATGCTACCCAGTGGTTGAAACTTGTGCAATACTGGTTTTCAGAGAAATGCCAGGTACCGCTTATGTTTCTTTGTCCTCACCTTTGTATTTTTTTTTTCTTTGCTAAGCGTGTATCCATTTTATCTCAGTTATTGTTGAGTGTGAGCTGAATTTGGGTATCCAGTTGGTTATGGTACCTATAAAGTACGTTTTAAGGTCTATTTTATGCATATGAAATGCTACTAGTTTCTTTTTCACAGTTCTTATCTGCCAAGGGAAAGGAAGCACGGGCTCTTCAATCCCATCTTCACACTACAGGTGGCAAAAGCTTTGCTCGGATGAGAGATGAATTTGTAAGTTTTATATTTTATCTGAAACATATACTTCCTCCGTTCCACAAAGATTGCAATAATTACCATTTTCGTAAGTTTTACAAATATTGCAATATTTCCCTATTTGCACATGTGTTCTCTCTTTCTCTCTCCTCATCACATGGGTCTCTATCTTTATTCTTCTCTATCTCTCTCCTCTTCTTAAAATCCGTGTCCCCTCCCCATGTTGCAATATTAGGGGAATGGAGGAAGGATGAGGAAGTAACATATATATAATTGTTTGGTTATTCTCGTTTTTAACTTACTGCCTTATTGGTGCATAGGAGAAGACACACGGAAGAGAGCCAGGAGCGTTGGAATGGTTCGCTCAAACTCATCTGAGAAAAGATGGAACTTATGTTGAGGACTCTTCCAAAGAATTCTTGGTATGGATCTGCTAATAATTTATAGTTCAGATTTGAACATGAAAGTTATTTTCTTGGGTGTAGCCACTAGAGCTGTCAACTTGGGGGGGGGGGGTGTGGAGCGTGGTCAGTATGAAGAGAAGCTGCCAACTGACAAAAGAAATATAGTCAGTAACATTGATTGGGTGGCTATAGTTTTTATCTTTTCTCGTGCTATCTTTTTCTTTACCATTATCCATATCATAAGTTTGGTTCTGCTGCAAGTTTTCTATATTAACTCTCTGTTCGTGAGTCGTGGTAACTGGTAAGTGTTGCTTCTGTTCATTTAGCTCTTATTGCACTATGTTGGGACTTGGGAGGGTGAATTCCAAATTGGCTGCTGGCCAAATTGCATAGAAATTATCCTGTAGAGGTGCAAGGAAGTTGATTAAGGGGTGATTGATTTGGGTGGCATTATTCATCAACATCAAACATGAAATGCTGATGCCTACTCTTTTTTTTTTTTTTTTTTTTGAAGTTTTGGGCTCTTCATATCCTTAGAGGCTCATAGCAGTCTTAGACTTTTTTTTTATTTACACCTGAGTATCTTTATCATGATATGATGTTGGAGTATTTGAGTTTGGCTCATCAGGTTGTCTTGATGAAGTCGGTGGCTGGAAATTGTTTTCTGGAACCAATGACTAAACTGTCATAATTTATGTTAGGGCTGTAATCATATTAACCAGTGAGTATCCCAGGTGATGCATTGGGTTTTAATTTTTTGTTATTTCTTGTCTAATAATGAAAATTTGACATCATAACGTGATAAGTAATTGCTTTATATTTGAAGGAAAAACTCTTCAAAGTTTTGGATTAAAAAATAGTTTATAATATTATAATTTTTATAATGAATTGAGGTATAATATTGCTTGTTGCAAAGTACTATGTACTCTAACTTAAAGGTGTAGGAGTGATAACTACTTGTCTAACGCTTTTAAAGAAATACATTTGTAAGACTTTATTACCTTTTATTATGAAATATTACTCAATGATGTCATATTGGAATGGTGGTTAAAATCTTGCTTTACATTTGAATGGTCATATGTTCAATTCCTATCACCAACAATGTTTAGTTTTTAAATTGAAGGGTTGACATGAATTTGAAGCCTTTGCCTAAGAGGAGGGTGTCACGTGGCACATTAACTCTCTTAGAACACTTGTTGATATATTACTCCTTCCGTTCATAATGTTAGTCCCATTTACGTATATCGATGCAAATCTTTGATTACAAATATCTTTAATCTCACAATAGCAAAAATTATAAAAATCAGATATTAATAATGTACTCACCAAGACGAATGAAACAAGATCTTATATGAATATGTTTGTTCTTATATATGAAGAGAAATTTAGAAGATTCCATCATATTTTTAATAGTCAAGATTCTAAATGGGACTAACATCATGAAATGGGGGGAGTAGTATAGATTATCATGATTGTAACTAGGCCCACAACATAGAGGTTTAACCTATTTATATACTACCTAGTAAAGAGTTTCTTTTCTTTATTTATTTTTTTGTTGTATTTTATTTATTTATTTAATTTTTTTTTTGGGTAGTGAAGAGTGAAATACCTACTCTGGGATTGCTACTCCAACTCCCGAGCTTAAATGTACAAGCTTTTATTAGGATGCTGTTTTACTGTTTTAATAGGATGCTGCTGCAGCCCTGGTTGCTCAACGTGGTTCCACCTCTTCTCCTGCAGAGCGTATTGCCATTGAGAATCAGGTTTTTAATGAGCTCATGTACTCTGATGACGACGAGAGATGTCAGCGACCTATTGGATATGGGTTTGGAGTCAATAGAAATAAATTATTTGGGGTTGGAGGAGAGTTGCGAAAAAGAGGATATTTGCCATCGGGTACTTCCACAGAAGTGGGGAGTGGCTCACGAAACAAGCTATTTGGTATTGGAGCAGAGCCAAAGAGAAATAATTACTCGACATTAGATACTTCAAAAGAAGTGGAGAGGTTGAACTTTGCGATGGAAGCTATGAATGAGACCAATGAAGTTATGCAAGCCCGAATTCAGATGCAATCTCAGCAATTGAAAATGCAATCCCAGCAGTTGCAAATGCAGTCCAAGCAGATGGAAGGGTTGCAATTTCAACTTCAACAAGTAACTTCCTTGCTGACCAAGTTTGGAGTGATGCTGAACAATCCACAAAATGATCCTTCACGCAGAGGGGTTTTTCGTCAAGGCCTCAATACCATGAATGCACAGGTATATAACTATTAGCTTTATTTTATCTCCATGTTCCACTTTGATTAATTGCATATAAGCAAATCAGGTACTCTGTGTCTCTCTTTCTTATGTAATTCCTAACCTTTTCTTCTAGTTAGATTTTATAGACTACAAGTAATTGTTTAAAGAGGAACTCATATCTTTAGAAGTCATTGTGTTTATGAAAGTTGGTAAAATTGCATCAATTAAAATGTTTGTTTTGTAACTTTCAGTTGCAATTTTATTTAACTGCTAATAGAACCTAGTGTGAATGAGTGGAGCTTGGACTTGGGATTCTGGGAGGTAAAATCCTAGCAGGCATGGTTGAGAAGGGAAGAGTGCTTTTTTTATGAGGAATCAGGCCCCTCTTTGGCATATGCTTAAAACCCAATCGAATCCTGCTTTGGACAGGGCCAAAGAGAATTAAGACCCCTCTTTGGCTTATGCTTTAAAACCCAATTGATGAATACTGTTTTGGACAGGATTGTAAGATGTTCTCAAACATGTGTAGCTTACCCCTAACCAATTAGAACATTTACAGAGGTTACTTGACTTGTTTCTGATCTAGTTATTTTGGGATTCTTACATGTCCTTGGAACTGCACTATCATCTTCCTTGGTTACTCCTGAATTAGGTTTAAGAGTTAATGTAAATGTAAATGTTTGTTGATATTAGGTTAATTTGACTTTTGCTACCCCTTAAAAAATTTTATTTTATTTTACTACCACCTAAAAACACCTTTGTTAAAATTTGCTACCACTTTTAGTTTATTCAAAAAAAAAATAAAAAAAAATTAAAATGTTTAAAAAATAAAAAAACCCAGCCACCCTCAACTGCCCCCTCTCCCCCTTCCAAAGCTTGGGCCAAGGCCGGTGATCCCACCCCAATCCCTTTCCCCCACCTACGCAGCCACCCCCTCCCTTTTCCCCTTCTTGCTGCCCCAACCCCCACCCCGAACCGGAAACCACCCCCCTCCCCATTCGCCCCACCGGAATCGGCCCCCCTCCCCATTCCCCCACCAAACTCAACCCCCCCTCCCCTTCCCCTACCCTTTTCGGCCACCCTAACCCTAAACCTTTTCGATCTCCGGCGACCCCCTCGAAACCCCAACAACTTCACCCTCGAAACTCTCACCATTGCCGGAGTTGGGGTTATGGGGTAGGTTTGCATCGATTTTGGGGAGCGGCAGGGTAAGGGGAGATGCGGGCCAGGTGGCTGGGGGTGGAGGGGGAGTGGCAGGGGAAGGGGGGAAGGGGATTGGTGGCTCGGAAAGGAGGAGAGAGAGAGGCAGGGTTGAAGTGGGGCTCACAAACGGCAAAATTAACAGCTTCCGTCAACTGGTAGCAAATTTTGACAAATGTGATTTTGGGTGGTAGTAAAATAAAAAAAAAAATTTAGGGGTAGCAAAAGTCAAATGCATGTCTTTTGGTGGTAGCAAAAGTCAAATTAACCTTGATATTACTCAATCTATATTTAAAAAGGCAAAATGAAATGATAGAGAGCAAGGGAAATCAATGAAAGATGGTTAGGTAGCTGCTGGTTTTCCTAAGCTGTTTAGAATGCACATGAGCTGAATGGACAATATAAAGAGAGCTGGAGATATAAAATTTCTGATAGTGTACATTAGACTATTTTCTATTCTATTAAAAAAATAAAGGGAAATTCTACATTATAACCCTGACAAGTTCGAAATTCTACGCTGTGCCCATGGTTTTTGAAATATCTACACTATAACCCCAAGGTTCCGTTAGTAATTCTGTTGTACCTTTGATGCTAAATCTCCGTTAATATAGTTTCGTTAGACATAAAAAAATAATTTAAATAAATATATAAAAAAAACATTAAAAAATAAAACATTTAAACACCAAAACCACCCCATGGTCAGCCCGCTGCCACCGCCAGCCCGCCCCCCTTCCCCAGGAGCGTCGGTTGCCTAGACTCCTTCCCCTCCCCCGCATCGGCGCTGCCTCAACCACCTCCCCTTTCCCCTTTGAACACCAGTACACCATGAAATTTAGCAAAATCTCCCAAATTCCAACCCCCAGATCCCAAACCCTAACCCTAACCTTCGATTTCCGGCTGCCAGGAGGCTAGGGCGGAGAGAGAGAGAGAAAAGGAACAACAGCGGAAGGCTACGGCAGCGGTGAAGGGAGATGCGGCTCGATGTTCTCCGGCGGTTGGGAGGTTATTTAAGGTTTTTTCGAGGGGGGGGGGGGAGGGGTTACGGGAGGTTTTACGGGGAAAGGGACGGTCATCGGGGTGCCGCCGGCACTGGGAAGGGGAAGGGGTCTGAGCGGCAGCCGGCGCTCGAGGGGACGAGGGTAGGGCTGGCCGTGGGTTACAACGGCTGGTTGCGGGTGGTTGAGTTGGTGGTTTTGTTTTTTTATTTTTATTTTCTTAAGATAACGGAAGTTTATTAACGGAAACTTAATGACAAGGGTACAACAGAGTTACTAACGAGACCTTCGGGTTACAGTGTAGACATTTCAAAAACCATGGGCATAGCGTAGAATTTCGAACTCCTCAGGGTTATAGCGTAGAATTTCCCAAAAATAAAAAAGCATTGAGTGTATCTAGGTCTAGGAACACCCAGGTATATGATGTATTTTGCACGAATTCTCATCTTTCCCTTGACTATCTACAACATTAGGACTTAAGTTGATACATGTTCCATGTGCCTTTGGTTTGCATGGACTTAAAGCTTACTTGTATTGAAATGTTCACTTTATGCAGTAAATAATTTTATTAGTCAACTCTCCTATGTATGCTGTAAACCTGTAAGTTACCTAAGGAGTTTGGAATAGGACCCCTTTGAAATTACACTACTAAAATTTAACAATGGTATTCTGCTGAAGTGAGCTACAAGGATTATGTTCACAAGTAGGAAGTATGCTGACATTTTTTTATACCTTGAAATGTTTCTGTTGATCCTTACAACAATGTTGTCATGTTTTTTTTTTGGAGTAGATAATGATGGTCACAGTTATTTATGATCCATCTTCTGACCATTCTAACTTGAGTGGGTTAATATACTAGTTGACTCATTTTGGTATCCTTGGTGATCAGTAGGTAGGGAACTAGGGATGGCAATCAGGCGGTTGGATGCGAATACCCCCTTCCCCATACCTGTATCCACCACCAACTCACCAACCCACGAGGGGTACAGTTTCATCACCCATACCCACCACCCATGACCAGTACAGATTCATCACCCACCATACCCACCACCCATGACGGGTACAGATTCATCATCCATACCCACTCCACTGCTTAATTGGATATCCACTGCCCATTTAATCTGCCCCCCCTCAAAAAGTGGATGTGCACCTATTATCCATCCAGTACATGAAATTAAGGCCGTGGGGTTTCTGCTTTTGTCCTGGATAAAATTGCAATTCAAAAAAAAAAAGTAAAAAAAAGTATTTATCTAACATTAAACTTGGTAATATAATTGTTTAAATGTATGGGAAGGGCAGGTGGATGTTGGGCAGGCGAGATTTAAACTCCACCACCTTCTACCCATGGCGGCTACGAGTGTATTATTTTTAACATGCACGCCTACACTACCAACCATTCTTACTCTCATACCTATACAGCCATATTTGCCCCAACTAGGGTGTGTAGAATCCACCTAATCAATTAATCATACCCACAAACCATCCCTAGTACTAGGTGTCCCTCCAGGCCTAAATATTAGTTTAAAGTGGGTGTATTTACGCCTATAGTTTATTTTCATTCCTTGTTATATCCCAGTGTCGATGGAATTTCCTTAATACCAGTTCAGTCCTAATTATTTCTTTCATGCGTGTTTTACTTCTACATAATTCAAGATATCTATTATATTTGTAGTCTTCATAAAAACAATTACCTCATCAATTTCAACCAATGTGACAGCTGTTTTCTAGTGGGCATAACAATGGTGTAATGTGTGATAAGGTGTTTTTAGTTGACACTTTGTGAAGGAAGCCTTTCATGCTTCCTGTTTGAAAGAATTATGATATTACTTTGAATTTTGAAATGAGTTTTCTTGTCCATCTGTGGGCTATGAATGTGTTTTTTTAATTTTTTATTTTACATTCTGCTGTTTTGGTTGGCGGCAGATGTCTTCTAAGTGAATGTAATGACGCATGACAAATATGCTAGTCTTTTTTTTGTGCTTGTAAAGTAGCTGATTGTATTTTTTTATTTTTAATAAAACAATATTTGGTAGCTCAATACAGACAAATTCAGTTCACTGATATTTGTAGACACTTCAAAAGTTAAATATTTTGTGTGCTTTGAGAGCTTATATGTATTCTGTTCTCCAATATACAACTGTTGCATGTTAACATCATATATCACTGATCTGATTTCTTTTAATGGGATACTAATAGGGTCATTCTCCCTATTTGTTTATATGTTTGTTTTTCTAAATTTTATACTACCTATTTTCTCATATGTGGAGCCATCTTTAATCTCTGCTATGAAAATAAGAAACTGAGTATATGGTGCTGCATATTATGGTAATCAAATAGTGGACTGAGTCAATGTTTTTCAATCTGTTTTGAAGGTTTCGGAAGCTTCATCTGAAGATACTGACAGTGACTCTGACAGTATAGAGTGGGACTGAGATCAGTGAGGTAGACATCTGCTGCTCTAGGCATAGGACTTTCATATACAAGTATGTTGCTTCTACCTTGTATCTCCTTATTGTGACATCAACTGATGTGTATTTCCTTATTGTACTAGGGGTCATACATTCTTACTGTTTTACTATTTTGTTTATCCTGTCCTGTCCGTCATTCTCTCAAACAAAATTCATAAAAGTGTTGTAATTTATTAGTGATATTCCTAAAAACTTCAATTTCAGAAGTAATTCTTCAGCAGGAATGCTATTGTCCCCCCACCGCCCCCCCCCCCCCCCCCAACCCCCCTGCCCTGCCCTTTTTTTTTCCCCCCCACCACCACCAATTTGCCTCTCCTTCAGCTGCCGAATTTTGTGCAGTTTATAGCTGCATGGAGTTGATTATGATGAAGTTTTCAGGAAGCTAAATCTTGTGACTAATGTAGGTAGTCGAATAAGTAGTCATTTTAGAAGCTTTATATTGGAACTTATAGCATGATTTCTAAACATAAAGGGGGGAAGCTATTGAGAGGAAAATATTCCGGGTATATTTTAAGTAGACTGACAATGGTTCTTTTCCATTAGGCCTCGCATTAACTTCTGAATTATTTTTTAAGATGAAACCTCCATTTCCAGTTTCAGTTCCACGAGCTCCTACGACGAAATTACTCTCGCCCTCTCTCTCTCCTGAACACAACAATGTTATCCCAAACATAGACATACAATATTTCTATTAAAATTTTCACTTATTGATAATGAAAAGTAAAGATAATAATATTTGGAATTATACATAGACAACTGTGAAAGAAAAATAATGCAAGTTCAATTCTTTGGCACTATGGCACCACCTATCTATTAGTGATGGGAGGGTCACAATCACAAGAGAATCAAGAAACCATTTTAGGGGACCATTAAAGGGTTTCTTGGGTTTTAGGTAGGCTAACAATGATTTCCCTTTCCCACAAGGTTTCTCACTAACTTATCAAAATTATTGTAAGATGAACCACCAGGTCTTGTAGCCTCCTCCGCTTTCTTCTTCCATTCCATGGCTTTTCCCTTCAATTCCTTCCCTTTCTCGCTTTCCATCACATCTCTCACTAGTCCTTCAACTTCTTTTCTCTGAACACTGCCTTCCTCCATCTCCACCCCAACCCTCCATTCCTTGCATGCATATAGGCCATTCATTTGTTGCTCAGCGAAAAACGGCCAGCATATCATGGGCACCCCTTCACCTATGCTTTCTAAGGTAGAATTCCACCCACAATGAGTCAAAAACACAGCAACCGAAGGATGTTGAAGCACCTTCTCTTGCAGGCACCAGCTCAATATCAAACCTCTATCTTTGATCTCCTCCATGTAACAGTCTTCAGTTATGATGTTCGATTCTCCGATAACAAGGTCAGATCGAATAACCCATAAGAAAGGGTGCTTACTGTTTGCTAATCCCCATGCAAACTCCTTTAATTGCTCAGGAGTTAAAACAGCTATGCTCCCAAAATTAACATAAATGACTGATTTTGGACTCCTTTTGTCTAACCATTCTAAGTAACTATTGTCTTCCTTCCATAAACTCCAACTAAGAGGGAGTAGTTTTCGTTCGTTCACTGGTTGGCTGAGCTTTGTGAGAGGGCCAATGGTGTAAATATTCGCTATCACCTTCTCGATTTCTTTCAAAATTTGGCCTTCTAAATCGTCAAATGTATTGAGAATTAAGCCTGCGGTAACTTTTGCATTTCTCGTTGCCTCTGCCAAGTAGTTGAAGATGATCTCATTTGGATCTGTCGTTCGAAGAAATGTAGGAAGGTGCTTCATTCTAGCCTCTTTGATGAGTCCTGGAACCCACTCAATCGATGTGTCAAGGTACCCGTTTGTAAGGCAACTTTCATCTGCCAAAATACATTGAAAAGAAGGATTAGATTCGGAGGCATTCGATAATACTTCCTCTTACTTTTTGAGCTTCATGATTGCTAATGCAAAATTTTGGCTATTAACATCTTTAATTTGTTTTTAATAAAATTTATAAAAAAAATAGGTATTTGGAAAGCAAATTAGGACAAATCTAATTATAAGATCCCATATTTCCTTACATATAAAACACAATTGATAGTGATAAAAAAAACGTTTGAATAAAGAAAAAGTCCAAATTGTGCAATTAAAAACTAGAGAAGTTACTATTAAGGAAAAAATAAACATATACTTTGTCAAAAAAAAAAAAAAAAAAAACAAAAAACAAAAAAAAAAAAAAAGAGGTTAAACATATACTTTCACTTATTCTTACTGGATACTTTGAATAACATATTTAAAAGTTACAAATAATATAATGTGGAGGAATGCAACAAAAAAAATGTACTCTTTAACTACTCTAAATTAAACTATAGTACTTTGTATTTTATCATATATATATGTAGTATAAGGTTCTTCTTTCCCTGAAACTTTTATATATATACTTTCCCCGCCTGAATTTAGTTTTCACAACAAAAGTATTTCAAATGCAAGCATGACTAGAGTAGTTGGAATCGCAAATAGTATATATTACTTCGTACAATTCTATGGATGAAGGAAGATTTCTACAATTACCTTTTAAAGGGAAATCGCCTCTTTTGACAAGTTCATCAAATTGCATGTACCCAAGCATGCCACAAGCACTTGTAGTATAAAGATGAAACACAGGGATGCCCAATTCTATGCAAACTTGAGGTACGAAGGTCATCATAGCATCCGAAATCACGCTAGTGACAGGAGGAATATCAGGGGATTCAAGAAGCCTCATTAGGAGACTTCTAATGGCCATCTGTGGCTCCCCTTGAATGCCTCGAAAGGAATAACACAACTCGTGAAGGTTGAATACGCTGCGCTTATTATCTGGTGGCAAGCCATCAGGAATAACTTCAATGCTGAAATCATTAAAGCCTTCAAGAAAAGGTGATTCCACGGTGGAGGAACTAGCTAATCTAGCCACATTGAACTCAGTAACCACCATTGTGATGTAAACGCCCCTCGAATGAAGGAGTTTCGCTAGTTTGAACATGGGGTTTATGTGGCCTTGGTATGGAATAGGTACACAAATAACATGAGGTTTATTGGTTGCCATTAGAGTCACACTTACACTTCTATCTTAGAAGGGAAAACAACTATAGCTTTGTTGTAAAATGTGGTGATTGGTGAAGTTCAAGTTTATGTTCCTATTTTATAAGAACGATTGTATTTATGTAAGGCAGTTGTTTGTCGAGGAAGTAGCTGTATATAAATTGATTTTTATATTATATCATAAATTAATAATGAAAAAAAAGATTATTACTACCGTGCATCGCACGGGTACTAATCTAGTATACTTTAAAATTTACTCCCTCCGTGTTCAATCATTTATTTCCCCACATGTTCATTTTCTGCTTTTAGATATCTATATAGCCAATGTGTGCAATCAAATCATATCATTTAAAAGCTTTGTACCATTTCGTGAAAGCTGAATGTATGGTATTCTTCGCTTGAGGTTTTATGCTATTAATGAGCAACCAGAAAAAAGAGTGGCTAGCCAATGTTGCTCGGCTGGATATTGATGACAAAAGGATAAGGAAATCCAAATTTCTTTATCCGGTCGATTCCTCTTTGTACTTTATCTACGCAATATTATTGAGAAAATCCAGTTCATAACGATAACATTTAACATTTGAGAATAATCTAAAAATGTCTCCATATTGATATATAGTCCCCAAAATGTCCTTTAGTAGTTCTCAAGATCTCCAAATTACCCCATGATATGCGCTTTAAGCATTTTACGATTATGAACTGGCCAGACGATGCTCTACTAGTGTTATGCTAAGCTTATAGGCGCTATGGCAAATTGGCAATAATGGCATGCTCACGAAGCAGACCAGACACTAGCTTGACTAGGAACTTCCCGAGTCTTTGGGGGATCTCAAATATGTGGAGAACCTTATAAGATCAGTCATTCTATTATACTACCTCGGTATTTTTTTAGTTGACACGTTTTGACTTTAGCATATTCACTCACTCCCCTTTGACCGTGTTTTGTGCTTTATACGTAATGAAAAATATAGTTATGTAGGATCTTATTAGATTCGTCACGATATATATTTTTAAAATATCAACTTTTTATAATTTTTGTTTATCGATAATTAAAGATATTATTGGTTTAAGTTTACATTAGCAAACGTGACTAAAGAAATGTGTCAACTAAAAAGAAACGGAGGAAGTATTACCAAATCCTATTATTTATCTACATTGTCTTGTAGCGTCCTCCCCTGCCCACGCTATTAATATTGCAGCCCAAACCCTGCTACAATATGGGGCATCGAGTGGGCATCTATAATATGGAGTATTAGGACTGATCATCTAACAAAAGTATTAGGGATTAATAATATCTGACAAGAACTGCAATCAGGGGTAATGTTGACAACAGATAACAAAACAATCTGAAAATCTGAGAAATCGGTTGTCAGCTAACACAGGCTGAGGGATTTCATACTAACACAAGCATTAATGGGTGAAGCACCACAACAGCAACCAATATAAGAGGTGTTTCGGAAGGAAAAGGGGGCACTTCCGAGCATGTATGATGTTATCCAACCAATTTATTCAGAATATTTTCTAATTGAATGTAATTCAAGATGACTGAGGGATCTTTTCTCTTCATTAACAAAAAATAAAATAAAAAAATAATAATAATAAAAAAAATACTTAAGAGTACTAGGTTAAACAAGCTCGTGTGAAGGATAACTAATTTATCCTTTCTCCAACAAAGACACCTTTGGAAGCATCTGACGATCTGAAGTCTTCAAAATCTGTTCTGAAAATTGGATAGAATCTAGTGTTCTCAATATATGCCTCCTGATCAAAGTCACCCCACATCTACTGCCAATTTCGCAGTGGTGCAGCATTTTATATGCATACTGTATACATACAAATATCTAACATCTCACAACAAAATTTCATGAATCAAGATATGTAGATGATGGCTGAACACCAAATGAACCCCTATCATCACTGCATATCTCAGCATCCAAATCACATTTACATGCGAGCTGAAGAAATTTTAAGAACTTAACTTTTCTTCAGGTCGACATAGGAAAAATTCATATATACTGTATGATTCCAATATCTTTCCATCAAACCCAGAATGCAGAACCAAGAAAAGAACCTATCTTTAGCTGCTTGGGAATTTGGCCTTGTCAATGTTGACAAGCTCTTCTATGAGCTTCCTCTCTTCAACATTCAACTTTTTTGGAATCTCAACTTGCACTTTCACCAGCTGATCCCCTCTTTTACTCTTTTTATTTACAAAAGGAACTCCCTTTTTCGCCATCATCAACGTCACATTAGGTTGGGTACCAGGAGGGATCTTCAGATCAGACATTCCGTCAACTGTAGGAACTTTTTTTACTGTCCCCAAAATTGCATCAAGGTAGGAAATTTTGCAAGTATAGAGGATATTATTTCCATCCCTTCTCAAAACGGGATCCTCACGAACTTCAAATACAACAAACAGATCACCAGGGGGGCCACCTTTTTTCCCAGAATTGCCCTCACATTCAAACCTTATTTTGTTCCCAGTATCTACTCCAGCAGGGACTTTTACATTAATTTTCTTGGATTTTTTCACTCTTCCTTCACCACGACATTTATTGCAGGGGGTACTACTCTCGCCCATTCCATCACAATCAGGGCAGGAAAGTGCCTGCTGAACTATACCAAAAGGTGTTCTTATTGATGAGATAAGCTGTCCATGGCCGTTGCATGTTCTGCAAACATAAGACTTGGAACCTGGCTTGGCACCTGAGGCTTCACAAGTGGGACAATCTTCGAGCCTATTTATCTCAATATCTTTATCTATCCCAAACACTGCCTCCCTGAAATCAAGCCTAAGACTGTAAGCCAGGTCCTCACCCTCTGAAAATCCGTTACGAAAGTTTCCCCCCATACCCATGCCATCAAAATTGTTGAGTAATTCGTCAAAGATGCTGCTGAAGCCCTGCAAAAATGAGATGCCAGAAGAACTAAAATCTCTAGGTTAGGGAGACAAGTGAAGCAGGTCAGACAGGTCTGCTTCAGACTCGGGTCATTTTGGTTACCCATTACAATTTTTTTTTTTTTTTTTGGTTTTTTTGCAAAATTCACCAGCCTTTAGTTAGTTATACTGTTTCAGGATATTCTGTTTGCGGTTTCAGGTCATAAAACCGTGTATAAACTAAATAAAAGTCAATTTTGGTTGAATGATAGAGTAGGGCCAGCCTTTTCCAGCATTATCAGGATGGATAATTTACGAAGATAACTAAAAAGAGAAACTTACCCCCATGCTTGGGCCACCTTTAAGACCATCCTCTCCATATCTATCATATATGGAACGCTTCTCATCATCTGACAAGACCTGAGGTTCGAAAAATGTTATCAGTAGACAATTGTTACCAAATGGATACACAAATCTGACAGGTCTATCAGACAGATCAGCTAGAGTAGGGACTACGCATAGAATGGAAACTTACCTCATAGGCATTACTAATTTCCTTAAATTTTTGTTCTGCTCCTGGATCTCTGCAGCATGGAGGGATGGAGAAAAAAAACAATTCAACTACACACAGGAAAGGGATTGCCAAACAAAGAGCAACATAAACAACAAACTTTTGAACAGATTGACATTTAGCCATCTAGATAACTCTATGATAACACACGTCTTATGAGTCGTGTCATGTCACTACCATATGATAACTTTTAAAGAGATTGACATTTAGATAACCCTTTCTCTTCAATACAACCCAAATGTTTCAAAGCTGCAAACCTACAATAGTAAACAAACTATCTTCCTTGCTGCAAGATGAAATTTATCATTTTTCTTACCACCCCTCCTACTCCTCACAACCTTCCATGAAAAGTATACATACCCACAGAAAGTCTTTGTTACTTCTAAAGGGAAACCCAAATTAAATGAGCACATTGCAATCTATGACAGCTTATTATCAGGAAACATCATATAGTGATTAAAGCCCCCACTATTCTGTAGTTAACTGATGGAATAACAACCCCAAGACATGATCCACTATATTTTCAGATACTATGTCACAAAGTTAGTGCACAAATTACATTGGTGCACCCTAATAAATCCAAAGAGGTAAGGTGATTATGATGCCACAATTCTATACTAGCTGATCTGCAATCCACACCCCATAACGGAAAGAGAGGCGGGGGAAATGGTTAATATCGCCTTCAGCATAATGCAGTTAAGATTAAAGAAAACTGGCAATTTAGGTGTTTTAGAAAATAAATTCATTGTAAGACTTTGGAGAGCTCAGATGTGGAGTTGGACTTCAAACGATCAAACCAACTATAGCTACTCGCACAATATTGTTACAACAGTAAAGTGAATACTACAGAAATAAATCATGCATAATCCTAAGAGCTAAACAATTTCGACAACTTCAATAAGAACCAACATAAATTAAATTACAAGGGGGTGGAAATTTTTTATGCCAAAATGCCCAAATTGTTATCACAGAATTGAAGCAGCAATAATCTTCTAAAAATTGCTATATTTGAGATTTTGAGAATGTTGAAGGTCCACACTTAGGCCTAATGCTTTCATCATGACTAAATCAGATCAGAACTTATATTTTTTCAGATTTAAAGTTGAGTATTGGCTAAAATGAATAAAATCACATAATTATTTAGAGAGCCTGCTACAGACACATAGGAGTTATTACATAGGTATGTCAGTATGCATCATTATGAAGGCTGAATTTCAACTTACTTGTTTACATCTGGATGGTAAGTCCGTGCAAGCTTCTTATAAGCTGCATGTATGAGAATTTAACTCTATATGATTAATCAGTTACTCTTGGGAGACAAACAAAGTTCAGATAAACATACTTCAATAATTAGAAACAAAAGCATACAGAGGAAATCTTAATTTGCAGGCCAACCTATGGAGCAATTTACTGGTAAGAAACAAACCAGGAAAAGATATGAAAGACACAAGAAGGCACCACAAGCTGCAAATATTAAATGTTCTAGGCATGCAATACTTTCCACTGAAATGCAGAGGCTACCTACACAAAGACCAATCTGATGGAAACAAAGAGGTGAAAGGAGACTAAGGCAGCATTATCAGGGCAACATAAAAACAGCCTAAATCAAGATAAACAGGTTTAGTTGATGCTGCATCAGAATGCAAAGATACTACCTTACTTATAGAGGTACTAACCACTTTTTATTTCAGGCTTCCTAGCATCTTCTGCAATACCAAGGACAGAGTAGTAATTCTGCATGTTCAAAACAGTCATGGTCAGAATATGCCTGCCAACTAAAAACAATAGTGCACTGCTTTAATATTATTGCAAGGAAATAAAACAACTACATAGCAGAAGACATCTGACCCTCTGAGCTCTGACAATGAGGTGAGAATGGGATTGCTTGAAATGATACAAGTCCATATGTGGCCTTGAGCTCAAAAATGAGTGAGAACAGTCTGGAGAAAATATGGTTGAGCAAGATGAAGCCAACATCCCCTTGCTTGTGCAACTGCAATTTTTCAGTCAAAAGTAAATAGAAGATTTAATAGTTGTTCAGAAAAAGTAACATCCTTATCAGTTTGTAAAAGATATACAGATACATGTTTACCATGAGTCCATTGTCACTTACATCCTTAGGCACTTTAAGTTGTAGCATATTTACTGTTTGCACTATTTACATAATCGGCTTTGACCATCTTTGATTACTACGTATTTATTATGCAAGAAACAGCATAACCGAGTGGGATCTTGTTAGAATTGTAATGCAAATTCTCAAGATATCAAATTTCTATAGTTTTAACCTAGATATGATTAAAGATATGTTTTTTATGTCAATATGGTACAACTAAAAAAAAAAAAAGGAAAATTTAAATTATGCACAAAGATGAACTAGAGAACGGAAGATACCAACAGACATAAAACCTTGTAGGACAAAAGCTGGTGCTTACCAATGTGAAGAAAATAAATTAGAGCTTGTAGTACTATACATTCCAGGTGTTTGACTCTGCAAGCCACAATAAGGCACAAACGCTCCACATGGCATGGTCGCCATGTACAAACACCTATATTATAAAAGAAAGTTTTATATAAGACATCATTTTGAAGCACAAACACAAAAGTATCATCAAAATCAAAGGATTACAACTTTAGAAGGCTAATAATATCATAATGTATGTATATAATATATATACAAACTAAAAGTAATTAAGCAAATTCAACTAAGGTAGAAAGAGTAGCAAGTGCAATCACTTGTAGCCTTGTAGGCTTCACATTTGCAAAACTTGCAGTATAAGAAGAAATTTTCAGACAACAAAAAAAAGTTGTTTGTGTTAAATATGCAGATGAGAGATAGTGGCACAGCTAAGTACAGAGCTATGTAGTAAATGGACTATGGAGATCTGTTCTGAATGGTTGGAAGACTTTCTGTTCTCTTTTTTCTGTAAGAAAAAACACAGGTATGACAACATCCAAAATTCTATTTTAGGTACACTAAACATTAGGATGTTGTCAGGTAATGTTTAATAATGTGCATTAGCAAAAGACATGCATGTACTAAGCCACAAATATCACTACAATATCTTTATGCCAAGGTAACTAAAATCTTTTTTTAAGACTCAAAACTCTTTCTAGCTTTTCTTCGATATATTGAAATGCTCAATCATAATGAGACTATTTACATATGTTCCATAGAGAATGCAGGTTCCTCATGCATGAAAGATTTAATTTATTCCTTGATGACCCTCATAAACATCACTAAATTATATGGAGTACAAACATATAAGTTTTTCACTGCAAAAAATAATTTTCACTGAAGTTGAGGAATATGAGGATAAATCTTATCTTAAACTAGCAAAAACCATTACTGAAAGTACAGTAAATTGATCAGCATTGAACTCAGAAAATCTGAATGTGTGAAAAAATCAGCATCAAGGAGCTTTTGGAAAATAATTTATTATAGCATAATACTGCTAGCCTCTTAACCAATTTTATGCCACAACCAACTTTTGACTATTAAACTCTACCCGTCGCCATTTGAACATCTTCCATTGTTGCATACTCGTATAGGTGCATAAAAGTATAATATCATTAAAACATAAGTCAATTTCCATCATTCCCAGCACTTTGTGCTTTTATCACAACCATGGAACGTTCTAAATTTTGTATACACATACATCCTAGTCCACCTCAACAATCTCAACTAGTATATATACCTTAACTAAAATCCTCAAAATATATCATTACATTCCCTTCTTCAAATATGTTACTGTAGTTTTCTTTCTTGTCCATTTCACCAAAAAAGTCAAAACTTTACTTGGCAGTTCAATCCCAAGCTCATTACTCACAATATGCCTCAAAAACCAAACATTTTGTTTCACAGGCCGCAAATTTCTCAAGATTATCAGAAATATTCACCCTAATTCCTTATAATTTCAATTGAAAGATGAAAATTTTCCATTAAAAGTAGCAAGTAGCCAAGTACCCACATCACATAAATGTCCCAAATGTAATCAACACCCATAATAACATAATATATGCATATTCTAAATAATTAGTGAATTCAAAGCTAAAACAATTATTATATAATCAAAGGTGAAAATTGAGCTAAAATGGAAGAAAAATCAAAGAAATAGGAGAACTTAAGTAGAGAGAAAGATGAACTCACTGGTTGCGAAATTCCACCAAAGACGGCTATGAGATTGAATATCTATGTTAACCTTGTGAGAGGTGAGAGAAATGGGATTATTGAACAATTTTGCAGAACTGCACGCTCAAGTCTCAGCTACCTACGCAAGTTTAGGTCGAGATATTTAGAAAGGTCTCTTTTTTGTGGCAAACTATCTTTGGTAAGAAACTAAGAAATATGGACCTTTCACCTTTGCTGTGCGTTTCATAATTTAGATTGGAAGGTTGAAGATTAGAGACTAATCTGGGTCTGTAATACGAAGTATGGAATATAAAATATGGATTACTAATTGTGGGTCGGATGATGTTTGGGTTGTTCTTTTTATAGAAAAGGTTGAGGTGATGGAATAGTGACATCGCTTTTAGCTCGTATCTTTGAGGTCTAGTTTTCAAATCTTATGGGTTAATTTATACTCTTATAAGGAAAAAGAAAGATAAAAGCTTTGAAATTAGAGGAGTTAAAATTGTAACTTAATAACTATATTAAAGAATTATACTATATTAAAGAATTAGAGATTAAGGTGCTATAGCCTGTTGGAGCGATAAGGGATTCACCAATTAGTAGGCCGTGGACTCGACTTTTGTGTCATGTACTAACTCGTTATTATAAAAATCAATTTATGATAGATATGTTTGTTTACTTAGCTCAAATTTTCTTTTGTATCAATTGGTTTGAATGGGGTTTAGACTTTTAGTTACACTAATGTGCATGATGATTGATGAACAAGCCATATTATATTGAAGAATTGGTTAGCATTTAGGATATATCTTTCATCAAATGTAAATATACGGTTATCATTATGTAACACAACTAATGTGGTCTTTGTTGTAACTTTAAAAATCATGATTTTCACTTTTCACCAAAAAAAACAATCATGGTTTTCACTTGATTATAATTGAATAAAAACTTACTTTTTCCTAATCAAAATTTAATTTTTATACGGAGCATTTTCTAGGTCATACTTTGTAATACGAAATAACACCCAATCAATAGTAAATAGGGAAAAGTATTGAAAGAAAAAGGGAAAAGGTTGAAAGATAAAAACAATCAAGAACCCTAATTTCAACTAAATTGAACAGGAGAACCCGAGCTCAATGAAATAACTTTCTCACTCCGAAACTCAAATTATTCTACATACAATGAACACCTCCACCACCACCAATCCTCCTTCTCCGCAACCTCCCACCGCCGCAGAAACCAACCCCTCCGCAAACACCGCCGCTGAAGCAACCAACCCCACCGCCGCAGAAACCAACCCCTCCGCAAACACCACCGTCGAAGAAACCAACCCCTCCGAAAACACCACCGTCGAAGAAACCAACCCCGCCGCAAACACCACTACCACAACCAACAACGACGACAACAACACCACCAACAACAACAACGACGACAACAACAATGCAACCTCCGACGACGTTTCCACCCCATCAAACCCCCTCTCACCGCCACCTCCCGATGACGACACCACCACCACCACCACCTCCGAAGTACCCATCATCCCAAAGCGCCGCCGCAAACGCAAACATTACCAAGGCACAATTTCCATGGTCCTTCGTCCTCACTCTTCTTCTCGCTCTTCATCTTCTCTCCTTGACTCTCTCTCTCTCTCTCTTCCTCGTCGTCGCCGCCGCATCGCCGACCTCTCCAAAGACCGGCCACCACTCGATGTTGATGCTCTTATCGCAATCTCAGTTGGGTTTCCGGTTGATTCTCTAACTGAAGAAGAAATCGATGATGCTGTGATTCCTACTCTTGGAAGTGCCGATCAATCTCAGTATATTAGTGTCAGGAATCTTATACTGTCTAAGTGGAGGTCGAATGTTTCCTCTCTCATCACGCGCGATCACGTGATGGAGTCTGCTAAGCCGGAGCATCGTCATCTTGTTGATGCTGCACTTGGGTTTTTGGTTAATCATGGGTATGTTAATTTTGGGCTTGCTCCTGAGATTAAGGAGAAGAAGCCGTGCGACAACAATGGTGATGGTGTTGTAGGGGAGGCCAACATTGTTGTCGTCGGCGCGGGGCTGGCGGGACTTTGTGCTGCCCGCCAGCTCCGGGGTATGGGGTTTAAGGTTGTGGTTTTAGAAGGGCGGGCACGGCCCGGTGGAAGGGTACGCACGAGGAAGATGTGTGGGGAGGAAGGGGGTGTTGTGGGTGCTGCGGATTTAGGCGGGAGCGTGCTGACCGGAATCAATGGGAATCCGCTTGGAGTTCTGGCGAGGCAGTTGGGTTTTCCGCTTCATAAGGTGAGAGATATTTGTCCTCTTTATTTGCCTAATGGAAAAGCTGTTGATTCAGATGTTGATTCTAGAGTAGAAGCTGCATTTAATAAATTGTTAGATAGGGTTTGTAAGCTTAGGCAGGTTATGTTAGAAGAAATGAGAAGTGTAGATGTTTCACTTGGAACTGCATTAGAGGCATTTAGGAAGGTTGTTAATGTTGCTGATGATCCTCAGGAGAAAATGTTGTTGAATTGGCATTTGGCTAATTTAGAGTATGCCAATGCTTCATTAATGTCGAATTTGTCAATGGCGTTTTGGGATCAAGATGACCCTTATGAGATGGGTGGGGATCATTGTTTTATTCCGGGTGGGAATGAGAGGTTTATTCGAGCCTTGGCGGAGGATTTACCAATTTTTTACAATCGCACGGTGGAGAGCATTAGATATGGGGATGATGGGGTGTTGGTTTATGCAGGTGGGCAGGAGTTTCGGGCAGATATGGTTCTCTGTACCATGCCATTAGGAGTTTTGAAGAGGGGGGATATTGAGTTTGTGCCTCCTCTACCTCAAAAGAAGAGGGATGCTATTGATAGGTTAGGATTTGGGCTGTTGAATAAGGTTGCAATGTTGTTCCCGTATAATTTTTGGGGTGCTGAAATCGATACTTTTGGACATTTGTCGGAGGACCCTTCTAGGAGGGGTGAGTTCTTCTTGTTCTATAGCTATTCTTCAGTTTCAGGTGGGCCTCTTCTGGTGGCCCTTGTTGCAGGAGAGGCAGCCATTGAATTTGAGAAGGTATCTCCTATGGAATCAGTGGGGAGGGTTATGGATATATTGAGGGGAATATTTTACCCAAAAGGAGTTGATGTTCCAGACCCTGTTCAGGCAGTTTGCACCCGATGGGGTCAAGACAGGTTCACTTATGGTTCTTATTCTTATGTTGCAATTGGGGCATCTGGCGATGATTATGATATTCTTGCAGAAAGTATAGGGAATGGGAGGGTTTTCTTTGCTGGAGAGGCGACCAACAGGCAGTATCCCGCTACTATGCATGGTGCTTTCCTTAGTGGGATGAGGGAGGCTGCCAATATACTGAAGGCTGCCAAAAGAAGGTCATTGATACCAGCTGACAAGGCAGAAAATAGTAGCTTAGAGAATATTGAGGATCTGAGTCAAATATTTTTGAAACCAGACATGCAGTTTGGGAGCTTCTCTGTTTTGTTTGATCCAAGATCAGATGATCCTGAATCTCAATCGCTTTTGAGGGTTGAGTTTCGGGGCGAGAAATTAGAAACTACTGCTCTGTTTCTGTATGGTCTGCTTTCAAGGTGTCAAGCACTTGAGCTGAACAATGTGGAATCTGATTTGGATAGGCTAAATTTGTTGAATGAGAAGTTTGATTTGCGGTTAGTGGGCAAAAAAGGATTATGCTCTTCTGCAGAATCACTTATTGCAGCTGTTAAAAGCAAATATATGCTCTAAAGAAGGAGCATGATCTTGAATGTACACATTACTCCCAGCTCAGAAGGGAAGAACTGTAAGTTATGAGCAACTGACATAGAAGTCCAATGTTGTACATTAGTGTTTCTAGGATGATGAGGGAATAAATCGATTGCTCTCAGACTAAGCAAATTTTTATGTTAGAATAGGTAATTTATGGCGTTAAAGCTGACTTATTTGTAGGTTGTGACTAATTTATCGAATTTGAGCTAGAGGATTCAGTGATCAATTGTTGAGTCCCTTTTATGTACATTATTATAGCTATTCTATATGAATGTGTGATTTATTTTACTATGTTATACCACCTTTCATATGCCTTGGCTACTTGATGAATTTGAAGCTGTAGCCTATTGATGCTGATATGCTGTAAATTGAATCTCTTGTTTTGGTTGTTGCTGCATGGTATATGGTCTTGCCAGTTGCATTTTCTATGAAATGATCAGGTGGTGGTTTGCTCTAAAATTCAACCACTATAGGAAGCACCCAACTTTCATTACAAAAAAGAAGACGACGATTGTGACTTGTGAGGGAGTTGTATTACTCTGTTTTGGTCCATAAGTAATCCCAAAAATATTGGCAGAAATGGGTTATTCCATGTTATATCACTCATCTCAGTCATCTGTATCACCCTGCAAAGATTTCAACATTAGTCGAGGAAGGTCAATCACTTATGCAGCTGATAGGCAGTAGTGATTTGATGTTGATACCGACGATTGTTGATGATGGTTTTAGCCAGATAAAAATACGCCAAGATATCAGATATGGGGTGAATTGATTGAACTTCTGAATTTCTAATACAAGTAGAATATTTGCAATTTATACAACTAGGCTAGTATATGCTTTGGTTTTTTGGAACTAAAATTGCAGTAATTCAAAGAAATTGTAATAAACAAACTTCTACTCATTGTTCATTTCATTAAACTTTCTAATTTCATATCATAATTCAAACATCTAAATTATGTTGTCAATTTCATTACCCCATAAACAAAATTCTACCCCAAAACATGTCAATTCCAAAATATAATTCAACCCCGAAACCCTTTTAATCCGAATGATCTTCATCAATCTCACCTCTTGACTCTCAACTGCGCTATACTTATCCCATGGGTTAATATCATCCATATCTCGTAATACATATTTAATCTTATACTTACCATATTTCAATACAAACCAGTCACCCCGAGTACATGGCCCCGGCACACGGCGAGGAACCTTCATCACGAGCACCCAGTGCACAACCTCTGCTTCCACACCGCCCGTGTCGTGTGTCTCCGGGTTAACACCTAACCAGCCCTTGTACACCCTATTAGGCGTTAACCGACTCGAGAATTTATGCTTTGAGCTTTCTTTTCCATAGAATCTGACCACTTCGTTGCTCTCGGCCCAAACCTTGTACCCGTTTTCTGAAATACCCGGGAAATCGACCCGCATTATCAGCTCGTAATGGTCTCCTTTAGCGTTTTCGTAGCCGATTGCGAAGAAGGTATCGCTACCACATTTCAGATGTGGGTAGAATTTTTGGTGATTAGGGGATGATTCGGCGGCTGAGGTCAGGTTGCGCGCGGCGGCGGAGAGAGAGTGAGAGGTGGTGAATACGGCGGAGGATTTGCGGGTGACGGCGGTGAAGATCGATCGTACTGCCATTGTTTAACTCTCTCAGTCTCTCTTCTTGAGTTTTTGAGTGTTTGAGCGAAATATCAACTGTATTGACCCGTGTCACAATTAACATTTCATCTATTGTTGAATAAATATCCAATTTTAACTGATATATTTGTCAGTGTGACTTTGATTAATATTACCTTTAACAACACCTTTTTGGTGTGTGGCTTGCTGCCAACTCAGCAAAAATAACGGAGTCTGACGTGCATGACGGAGTCTGACACATGCGCAATTTCAAGTAACCCCTATTATAAGTAACCCTTAATTTCAAGTAACCCCTAATTTCAAGTGACTCCATTATAAGTAACTCCTAATTTCAAGTAGCCCCTAATTTCAAGTATCTCCTATTTCAAATAACTCCTAATTTTAAGTAGTAACCCCTAATTTCAAGTAACTCATATTATAAGTAACCCCTAATTTCAAGTAACCCATTTTTAACATATCTATAACATGAGATAAAAACAATTAACCTATATAATAAGTAACCCCTATTTATTTATTTGAACAAAAGTAACCCCTATTTTCAAGTAACTCATATTATAAATTTTCCCTAATTTCAAGTAATTACTACTATCAGTTACCCCTCAACAATTAACCCATTTTATAATTAACCCCTTTTCTTCTTCTTCTTCTTTTATAGATCTCCTTCGAAGCTACTCCAATGGCGCCAAAGAAGACGACGACCAACTCCAACTCCACCAAATCAACCCAAAAACCCAACAACCCCGTTTTTATGTTTTTGTTGCGGAGTTGCTTGAGAATTTTGCCGAAAATCACACATAAAAACCCCAAAAATCGATTTCGTAAATTAATTACTCCATTAATGGATCAAAATCATACACCATACATAATACATATCCAAATCATTCAAACCCTAATCAAAACAACATCAATTAAGAAAAAAATCAAAAGAGGGTGAAAATCAAAAGGAGCGTGAAACAAGCTGTAGCGATGGCGACGATGAGGAGCAAAAGAAGGGTGATTCGAAAACAATTTAGCCATAAAAACTCCATGAAAATGAATACCCAAAAATCCTAAATAATCCCTAAATTACTCCTCGACAATTATGGCCTTAAAAAGTGATAACAACAAGATTAAACCCCATCAAAATTTCAAAACATCTTTTTCAGAATTGTGGGTGTTTGTATTAGCTGACTGTTGTAGGAAATGGAGATCGGAAAGTGTAGAAGAAATTGTCGATTTCCCGGAATTTTCTCTCTCCTAGGTATAGGGAAATGATCTAAATTGCGTTACTTTAACACGAAAATTGGGAAATTCAAATAAAACAACACTTTTAAAATAACAGGAAACGGGATTAGAAATGGAAGTCCGTTATTTTTTTGGGCCTTAAATAAGGCTGGGCCCGTAATGTAAGCTGGTCGCTTGGTACAACAGGCCGCGTACAAAAAATTGTGTATCTCTAATTATTACTCCCTCCGTCCCCTTTTGTTTGTCACTTTTGCCATTTTTGGTGCCTCTAAATATTTGTCACATTTTATATTTTCCTAATTATTAAGATACATAAAAAGACTTTATGCTCACATTTTTTTTTGTGCTTATTATTAAGTCCTCTTCCTATTTTACCTTAACATTTGCCCTAAAAATTATGCCAACTTTTGACTAATTTAATGTTTTACACTCTTGAATCTCTCAAATTCCCTTTCTCATGTACTTTAATTACTTTTTTAATTGGAAATGTCTCTTTCTCATGCACTTTTATTACTTTATTGGTTGGGAATTTCACTTTTCCATATACTTTAATTACTTCACATTCTCCACCTTAATTATTCCCGTGATTTTCCTTCAAAACTGACAAACAAAAGGGGCGGAGGGAGTATTAAGTATATACTTCATATATTATAAAAAAATTAATATTACGAAATTGTATATTGAAATGATTTTAACGAGTAATTACATGACTATATTCAATTTAATGTACTCCATGTCTCCATTTAAGGAATAACAAACTTCAAAGTGATGCATGTGAATATTACATCACTTCTTGTTATTCGTTTACCTAAAGGTTAATATTGGTTATTCATATAGGATTTAACTATACATGTTTGTATTAATCGAATAGGACTATATATATTCAAGTACGGTTAAGAGTCAACTTGTGTTCGAGCCATAATTAGGTAATGCTTTTTTGATCAAGTACAACAATAGTTGATTTTGATTTTGATTTATTCAAACATTTTGAATTGAGTAGTAGGGCACAATTGAATTATACAAGGATTAGAATATAGAAGCCTCCAAGTTAAAAAAAAAATAAGCCTCTAATATTACCATAGCTTATTTCCAAACAACCGACTTTTATTGTGTAAACAATGCATCAAATTCTATTGCAACACATGAAAGGAAATTTTATAGCTTTAACCATCTAATTTTGTGGCAAAAGCACATCCTCTATTATCCTGCCCAAGTTCTTGTATGAGGAACCGCTAGGCTTATTAACAGCCTCTTCAGCCTTTTTCTTCCACTCCATTGCCCTCTTTTTCATCTCCTTACCCTTCTTTCCCTCCATCAATTCCGTCACCACCTTTTGGATCTCGTCTCTCTTTGCTTCACTCCCTATCTCCATCCCTATCTTCCACTCGACACAACTATATCGACAATTAGTCTGTTGCTCCGCGAAAAAAGGCCAACTTATCAGGGGCACAGCTCCGCAAATAGTCTCAAGAGTCGAGTTCCACCCACTATGAGTCAAAAATCCTCCAACCGCCTTGTGCTTAAGAACTTCCTTTTGAGAGCACCAACTAGCTAACATACCTCTTTCCTTAGTTTCAACCACAAAATCTTGAGGTAATGTTGGGCTATTCTCATCTACAACAATATCCGGCCTTATAATCCAAAGAAATTGCTTCTTGCTATTTGCTAACCCCCATGCAAATTCTGTTAGTTGGTTTTGTGTCATTTTAGCAATGCTTCCAAAGTTGACATACACAACTGAATTAGCCTCTTTCTTGTTCAACCATTCAATGCACCCGAGTTCTTCTTTCCATAGGCTTGAACTGATCGATCTTATTGCGTCGTGTTTGGGAATTATTTGATCAATGAGGAGTTCAAGAGGGCCAATTGAATAAATTGGAGGTAAGTGTTGCATGGAACGTAGAGAATCCAAGACTTCTTGTTCTAAGGAATCGAAGGTGTTTATGATTATCGCCGAAGCCTTAGAAGATTCTTCCACAGAATTAACAAAGAAATTGAACATAATATCATCTGGATCGGTTGTTCTAATGAAGCTTGGTAAGTCTTTTAATCGAATGCTCTTCATTCCCGGTATCTCTACTTTAGTGTCCAAGTACCCATTCGTTATGCAACGTTCATCTAATCAGTGGCGAAACCATAGAATATTCATTAGGTGGTTATATGTAACCGTCGAATATTAATTCTAGAAAAACCTTCATGAAATACTCATTTCTAATTAACTTGGACCTTGCTTTTTATTAATGATGATCATATCATATTACGTCGTCAATTAACTTTAATTTTTCTAGACAGTATAACAATTCATGGAGCTAAGTCAAGAATGGTACTCCTAATTAATATGTATAGGACTATACTACTCACAAAGTTTGTGTTTCGGTTGAAAACAATGGGACCTTGCCGAAGGTCCGTTGAAATGGAGAAGACTGGATTCGATCCAAGTTGTGTTGGGCCGAAGGTTTCCTGCACAGTGAACACACGTAAACTAGCCTCGGGGGTGTTTCCGAGGAAGGCCCCTCCGATGCTAAAGTCAGTATAATGTGTAAAAGGAAGACACTATGCAAGAGAGTTTGTAGCTTGAGGCTTTTGTGGAATATTTCTGAATGCAAGAATGAGCATACGAATTGGAATATCAATGATCATATGTCATAATGTATCTGATCTCCCCTTGAATGTGTTAATATGAGGGCTTTTATACCTCATCATACTTGGAGAGGTTGGGCTTTAGCCCAATTGGCTTACTTTGTGGGCTGACTTTTGACTTTTGAGCAATTGGAGAGTTGAACCTTGACCTTGGGCTTTTAATTGGATCATTTAGTGCTCAGGCCCAATTTTGACTAAATTGGACCCAAACAACTTGCCCCCCAGACCCGATTTGGAAGAATGACGGGTCGGGTTTGATTTAACTCAGAAAAGGAGGGAAGTAAATGATTTAATTGATCCAAAAATTTGAATTTAAACCGTAATTAATGAGATAACAACGGTTAATGATTTGCGGAAGTTGGACGGATAATGGGCGGTTTAATCACAAGACATGTGTTTAATGGTTACTTAGTGGGTACTTAAGAGAAATTAAAGCACAGACTCTTCGTATCCCGTACCTGGAGATATAAACAGAGGCGCGTCATTCTCCTCACTTATTCACCAACACAAACCCAGAATTCTTCGAGAGAGAAACCAAGAACCCGCATCAAAACTTCGCAAATTCCCCCGAGCATTGAGCTTAGAAACTGAGACTTGCCACTACGAACTCGTAAATCGGCAACTTTCGCTTCAGATTAAGGTAAATTCCTTTGATTTCAGTTTATTTTTCTTCGAATTCGAACTCCTTCCCCTTTTCTTTCGACTTTTCTCTTCGAAATAATCCATGGCAAGAGGAGTTAGAGGTAGAGCCCGTGCTCCAAGAAGAGCAAGGCCGATTCCCGATCCTAGGAATAGGATTGGGACCTGGAATGGTCAAAGGCCGGAGTCTGACCCTGCTGAAGGGATTAGGGCGACTCCCCTTTCCTCGGCTCCTCCTCAAAGAACGGATGAGCCGAGTGCTTCTGGACTGGACGATGAAATTCCCGCTGTCCTTTGGGATATCCTCCCTGGGTTTTCAGAGTGGGAGAATGCCGAAGTCGCTTCGGCCATGATAAAGAACCGCCCCTACTCATGGTGGGTAGAGAACGCCGATCAATATCGATTTGCTGAGCAAATTGAGTTGCACTACGGCATTTTTGAAGCTGATGGATATTGGTGCCGAATGCCCTCAGCATCCGATAGAATCCATCGTCCACCCCCGGGGTATGTGGGGGTGTACACGAGACAGCTTCAGTATGGGCTGAGGTTCCCTTTGGACGTTTTCGTCCGAGACTTGCTGATCCATTACAACATTTCCCTATGTCAGCTAACCCCCACCAGCATCCGAAGGGTGATGACATACTTATGGGTCTGCAAGTTCTTCAAATACGTGCCGAACCTGCACTGCTTCAGAAAGCTCCATCGGCTAGTGCCAAATATTCAGAGTGGGCACGGAAGCCATGGTTCTGGGTGGTATCGGATTGAGTCCCGGCCCCAATACTTGACCATGTGGCCAAATGACTCTTCAGACAAGGACTGGAGAGGTCAATGGATTTGGGTTAGGGCACCCATAGATCCGGGCCACCCTTGCGTCTTCAGCGCTCCCCGGTACTTAGCTGAGCCTGATCCCGAAATGGGAAGTCTAGGTCCCCCCGCAGATAACGGGGCGGATCCGAACCTGGATCAGCAACATATCTTCGGCAAGCTGCCGAACCCGGGGGGGAGTGGTCGAATGCAGCATATCCCGGAGACTTGGCTCCCCGATACGCATTACGTTTTCCAAGAGAATATGCTAGCAGCTGTTGGCCTCAGCCGAAAGTTTAAGGATGGTAAGCTTCTTCGGCTGGGGCCGAGGCTTTTAACTACCTCTTTTTCTTCTCTCGCTTTGCTTTTTTATGCTGTGCCAACATATCTGAGCTAAACTTTTTCCCTTTCCTTTTTTCAGAGCGGGACGAGACCAACGTTGGTATTAACTACGCTCGTCTTGGTGTTAACCGAGAGCGAGTTGTAACTGAACGGGCCCCGTCTATCACTGAGCCGAGGCATAGGGAAGTTCATCTGGACTCTTCCCACTTCCAAATTGAGGCTGTTGCTCTGTATCAGAGGCAGAAGCCTTGGTGGAAGAAGAGAGACCCTTGGTTTCAGCTGCTGAACGAAGAAGCTGAAGCTGCCCGCACAGCCGAAGAGGTTGCACGGGTACTTGAGGCTTGTGAAGGAGGAGAAGGGTCCTCCAGAGCTGCTGAAGCCGAAGCTGCAGCTAGAGCAGCTGAAGAAGACGAGGCTTTGCTGAAAACCTCGGTGAGTTTTCAGACAACTTTTTTTTTTTTTTTTTTTTTTTTTTTTTCTTCACACTCTTCTTCCCCCCTGTCTGTTACAGTCTGAAGAGAGTAACAGACACAGAGAAGGCAAAGCTCCTGTTCGTCCCGAAGATCAAATACAAGAGTCTTCAGACTCAGATATGGACGAGCAGCCCCTTCTGAAAAGGCGCCGAAGGATGGCCATCATCGGCCCTCATGATTTTCAGCAGAGGCCGATGACCATCGGCGTCGCAATAAGGGAACCTGAGGAAGGCAATGGATCGCCGAGGGTTCCCCAGCCAACACCCCAATCTCCTCAAAAGACCCCTCCGCCACCTCCTGAGATGGAGGTGGATCAGAGAACTCCCGAACCTAAGGGAGGGGTCCAAGAAGAAATCAAGGAGAGTGCTGCTGAGCACGAAAATAAAGATGCCGTGATGTCAAGTGCTGAAGGCTTCACGGCAGATATCGCAAGAGAGGTTGAGGCTTTCGTCCTCACCCCTGAAGAAGAGGAGGTCATAGTACTTGACTCCTCTGAGAAGGACGATGCTGAGACAACCAAGGCTAATCAAGCTCCATCGTCGTCCTTCCCTTCTTTCCAGACTCTGCATTCTGGAGAAATGGGTTTCTCGGCCCCCCGAATTCCAATCCCAGATCACATCTGGGACCTCATATGGGGTCAAAACCGAGAAGGAGCTGCAGCCTACTTCGGCAATTTTGCTGGCATGTCCGAAGTAGACAGGGCAAGGATCTGGTCGCTGAAGGCCACTGCTGGGATGGGCGAATCCAGTAGATCAGTTCCTGACCCAGCCAGGTCTAACCAACTGCTGATGATGCAGGTAATTTTCCTTCATTTCCTCCGAAATTCAGCTCTATTTTTTTCTTATTACTTATTTTTTTTTTGTCTTCCTGTTTTCAGTTCGTGCACAATCAGACTCTCACTGTAGAGCTGATTGATACCCTACAAGATAGGGTAGACGCTGCTGTGCACGAAAGGAAGGTGGCTGAAGAGGAAGTTAAGCTTGCTAAGCTGAAGCAAGCAGCAGCTGAAGAGAAGCAGCAGGAGGTTGAGGAGTACGGTAAAAAAGCTGCCGAAGCTCTGAAAACCTTCTGCGATGCTATGGAGATGGAGGTTTTTCCCCCACTGATGGAAGGGGAAAAATTCCTCCAGGAGCATATGGGAGTGGACGTCTCCAAATTCAAGGCTGCTATTGAGAGCCGAATTCAAGAAGGAACTGCTGCACAAGCTGAAGTACAGCAGCGTCTAGAGGCTCTTGAAGCCAGCCGAATGGCTGCTGAAGAGTTGCTCCTGGCCAAAGACGTCCAACTCTCAGAGGCTGCTGCTGCTGCTGGAGCTCAAAGAGCTAAGTTCCAAAAGGCTGAGGATCAACTGCTGATCCAGAAAGTTGAAGTGGCCCAGGCTCAGACAAAGGCTTCCCAAATTCAGCAAGAGCTGAATGAGCTGAAAGGCTCCTCCTCCCAAGTCGCTGATGAGCTGAAGAAATCCAAGGAAGACTTGGAGGAGACCCAGAAGAAGCTGGCTGATGCTGAGGCTTTACTCAAAGTCCGTGTCTATACCCAAGAGGAATATGAGATGGGTTTCAGAAACGGATTCCGAGTATGCCGAAGAGTCTGCCTTCATGCTGAGCCGAAACTGGACTGGTCTAAATGTGCTGAGTGGGTCCAGAATCCCGAAGACCCTCACATGAAGTATGCAACTCCAGCTGAAGCTGAAATTCTTAAGGCTGAGGAAGCCGAAGAGGAAGCTGAAAGACTGGAGTTGGAAGCTGAGCAGAGGGAAAGGGAGGCTCGGCAAAGTGCAAAGCCCGCCTCTTCTGCTGCTGGGGCTGAGGCCACCATGGGACTCAACGCTGATCAGTCTGATCCGCCGGCTGAAGCATAGGAACTCGGGCAGTCGTCTTCAGAATCTTGCGGTTCATCATGTGCTTAACTTTAGACTTGCCGCTTTCTGAGTTTTTTGCCTTGTTTTTTGCTTCAGCTTGCCTTGTCGTACAGCAGTTTTATTTTTTTGCTTATGTACGTATTTCGGCAGCTGTTATTTTCCGCTTGTGGGCGGCTGCCGATACTGAATTATTCAACTTGTAGCTCAATTTTTTTCTTCAGTTGCTTTATTTTTGAATGCTTTACTGTTTCTTTTCTTCAACTCTGCCGAACATAGCTGCACTGCGTGCTTCTTGCCCCCACAGAAATTGAAGTATGACTTTAGTTGAATAAGCAATTTCTGAACTTCTTCAAAATGGATATCCGAAACACAGGGCCAACTGAAGGCAATGCTTCTGGGATACAAGTCTTACTGAAGATTGACTGTCTGAAAGTTGGATATCCGAAACACAGGGCCAACTGAAGGCAATGCTTGGGATATTAGCTTTCTGGGACTAACCTCTTTAGAACAAGTCTTACTGAAATTTGACTTCAGCTGAAAGACCAGCGTTCTTAAAGAAGACGCATATCCGAAACACAGGGCCAACTTAAGGCAATGTTTCGGATAATGGCTCTCTGGGATACAAGGCTCAGTTAAGGCAATATCCCAGAATTGTCCATGGACTCATGTCTTTGGAGAACAGGTCTTACTGATGTTTGATTTCAGCTGAAAGACCAGTGTTCTTTAAAAAGACTGAGTTTTGTAAGCCATCTGAAACCCAGTTACCCGAAGGCGAAGGTTTCAGACGAGGCTGATTTAAAAAGGCTGTTATCCTTGATTTTCTGTCTATCTTTGAAAAATGGATACCCGAAACACAGGGCCAACTTAAGGCAATGTTTCGGATAATGGCTCTCTGGGATACAAGGCTCAGTTAAGGCAATATCCCAGAATTGTCCATGGACTCATGTCTTTGGAGAACAAGTCTTACTGAAGTTTGACTTCAGCTGAAAGACCAGTGTTCTTTAAAAAGACTGAGTTTTGTAAGCCATCTGAAACCCAGTTACCCGAAGGCGAAGGTTTCAGACGAGGCTGATTTAAAAATTTTCAACTGTTGCTGTTATCCTTGATTTTCTGTCTATCTTTGAAAAATGGATACCCGAAACACAGGGCCAACTTAAGGCAATGTTTCGGATAATGGCTCTCTGGGATACAAGGCTCAGTTAAGGCAATATCCCAGAATTGTCCATGGACTCATGTCTTTGGAGAACAAGTCTTACTGAAGTTTGACTTCAGCTGAAAGACCAGTGTTCTTTAAAAAGACTGAGTTTTGTAAGCCATCTGAAACCCAGTTACCCGAAGGCGAAGGTTTCAGACGAGGCTAATTTAAAAATTTTCAACTGTTGCTGTTATCCTTGATTTTCTGTCTATCTTTGAAAAATGGATACCCGAAACACAGGGCCAACTTAAGGCAATGTTTCGGATAATGGCTCTCTGGGATACAAGGCTCAGTTAAGGCAATATCCCAGAATTGTCCATGGACTCATGTCTTTGGAGAACAAGTCTTACTGAAGTTTGACTTCAGCTGAAAGACCGGTGTTCTTTAAAAAGACAGGTTTTGTCAGCAATCTGAAACCCAGTTACCCGAAGGCGAAGGCTTCAGACGAGGCTGAATAAAAAACCCTCAAAGAGTAGATAGAACAAAGAAAATTTTGAAAGGATAAAAAGTTGTAAATTTTATATAAATGGCGGCTCCAAGGCCTGTCATTAGTTCAAAATGTACTTACAAAGATTGTTCTGCCCCGAAGGGTTTACACATGGTATTTTTTCAGTACATCAGCATTCCAGTGATTCTTCAACTCAGTTCCATCCAACTGCCGAAGTCGGTATGTCCCTGGCTGAAGCTCATCATAAATTTCATAAGGTCCCTCCCATGTAGCTGAGAGCTTCCCATGGATTCGGCCTTTCTGAACTGCAGCAGCATTCCGAAGGACAAGATCCCCAATTTTGAGAGGCCTTGCATGGACCCTTCGGTTATGGGAGATGAGGTCTGAACTTATCCCGGGCATATCAGCTGCCGAGAAAGCAAACACATCTCTGTTATCCCGCAGGAGCTGAATAAGTTCACAACGGGTGTTAGGATCAAGGTCCATCCCGATTGTTACACATTTCTCAGCATCTCCTTCGGCCAACTCTGCTGTTTCAGTCTGTTGGTCCATGTCCATTGCCGATGGACTGGACTCTTCAGAATCTGGTCTGCTGCCAATGTCAGCAGGTGTCCCAGTCTTTGTGTTCTTCGGCTGGCTCTCTGAGTCTTTCGGCTCAGATGAAGAGTCAACCTTTTCCCTTTCGGGACCTTTTTCTCTGGGCACGGATCCTTGGGCCGAAGCACTTAGGCCTTTCGGCTTTTTTGTGCTTGGCTCTCTTTCTTTTTCTTTCTCATCATTGTCGTCATTTGGGCGACTACTGGATGGCTTGAGGTAATTGCACCTTCGGGCGTCCTTTTGGTTGCCCTGTATCCTTTCGGGGAAGCCGGCGTCTGAGACATAAATCATCAGCTGATGATAAGTTGAGACGACCCCTTGGATCTCGTGAATTATGGGTCTCCCCAAAATCACGTTGTACACTGAAGGAGCGTCGATGACCAAAAACTCAATCATGACGTTCCGGGCTGCCTCATCGCAACCGATGGTGACAGGAAGTGTCACCTTCCCATCTGGATAAGTTGAAGCCCCATTGAACCCGGATACCGGATAGGGTACCGGCGTAAGGTGCTTGGGCTTCAGCTTAATTTGGTTGTAGGCCTTTCGGAACAGAATGTTTGCTCCGCTGCCACCGTCAACAAGGACCTTACTGACGTCGTGGTTGGCCACCGTGGCGATGATCACCAACGGATCCTCGTGAGGGAACGTAATCCCCCGGCAGTCGGCGGCTGTGAACGTCATGTTCGGCACCGGCGACTGGGGAGATTGAATGTCAGCGTTGTTCACCTGGTGAGTCAAAGCTCTAAGGTGACGCTTGTGCTCCCTCCGAGAGTATATTCCTCCCGAGATAACATTGATCGGAGGGAATTTCCCCTCCGGTTTTTTACTGTTTTTCCGGGGGAAATCAAGGTCCTGCCGAGGGTCCTTTGCTAGCCTCTCGGATTCTTTTTTCTCGCGGTGATCCGCGATGTATTTTTTCAAGTATCCCTTCCGGACCATGTCCTCTATCTGGTCCTTCAGCTGGATACACTCTTCAGTGTTGTGGCCCGAAGACTCGTGGAACTCACACCACTGATTTTTATTTTTTCGCTGATACCACTCTGGGAGTGGTCTCGGCTTTCGGTAACTCTGCTCCTCCTTCGTCACACTGTAAATTTTGGCGCGTGGAAGAGAGAGCGGAGTGTAGGACTCGTATCTGCCTGTGTATGAGGCAAACCTGTCCTTCTTTAGGTCGCTGGCCGAAGATGGCTCCGAGGCCTTTGATTTTCCCTTTGCCTTATGGCCTTGGCCTTCAGACAAGGGTATTTGCCTCTGTTTCCCTCCCCCGGATTGAGGTTGGGTTTTTGCTTTATTCCATTCTTCGGCTCGGATGAACTTATCCGAAGCACTAAGAGCTTCCTCCAAGGTCTGCGGGGTATGCATGACCATGAAGTCTAGGAATTTTCCTGGCTGAAGGCCATTCTGCATTGCAAAAACAGCTAGCCCCTGGTCCAGCTGAGAGACGCTTGATGACTCGTTACTGAAACGGGTCAGGTAGTCTCGGAGGCTTTCGGTTTCCCCCTGTTGCAGACCCATGAGCTCTGCGGTAGTCTTTTCTCGGCGGTTTGCCGTGGAAAACTTGCTCCTGAACTTGGAGGACAGATCATCCCAACCTGTTATGGAGCCTTGCCTTACTCCCTTGGAGATCCACGCTTGCGCGACCCCCTTGAGAGTGGTTGGGAAATATTTGCACCAAGTCGCCTCGGATCTGGGGCAAAGATGCATATGAGTCTCATACGAGGCCACGTGGTCCTTCGGATCCGTGGTCCCGTCATATGTGATATGCGACGGTATTTTAACCGTGGGTACGCGCTCTTCCAGTATCCATTGCTCGAATGGTGAACTAGCGGGAAGCATAATGGCCTTGCCCTTGTTCCTGGCCGAAGGGACCGCGCTCCGCCCTCTTAGAGAGGTAGGAGTGGTTTTCGTCCCTGGCTGGGAAGTCTGGGCCTCGGCTGCAGGGAACGAGAGGCGACTACGCACGCTCGGTTCCTGGCCGCCGAGTCGGTCAAGGACGCTTCTGCGAGCAGTCTCGGGTTCCCGGCGAGTAGATTCTGGCCGAGAAGCTGAGCTGCCGCTCTTATGCGCTGCTGGTCTTGAGGATGAGGATCCTTTAAATAATTGAGAGTTCTTCTTCCTCTGTTTTTCATTTTTCCAAGAATCCTCCTCCCACTCTTCCAGTTCCCGGAAGGAAGGAAGCTTCCCACCGTCATGGTCTAACTTCCTCCGCTGATGCCGGGTATGCGGAGGAGTTCGATCACGAGGCGGTGGCATATTCTGTGCCCTCATTGCCTCCATGAGTACTGCCAGCGCTCTTGCCACCTCTTCCGAACTGGGCCCCGTCAAAGGGGTCCCCGGCCGAGTGTGGGCATGAGGCCGTGCAGCCGATGGTTGGCTTCGGGACACCGAATATGTCCTATGATCAGACTGACCCCTGCTAGACCGAGAGTGGTCCGGCCTATATTGGGAGTCATGCATTATAGGAGATAGGGAATCCTCCTTGTGTGATCCTCCCCCCGAGCCGGCACCCTTGGGAGAGTTCCGGTCCGGCGAGGGCGATGGTGTAGGGGTTTTAGGCTTTTCGCCCGCTCCTTGACGGAGGCTTTTGCTCTTGCGGTTCTTAGCCATGGCTGCTAAGATAATTGCAAGATGATCTTGGTTAGGAATTTGGCTTAAAGATTTTTGAAAGTCTTCCCCACAGACGGCGCCAAATTGTTTCGGTTGAAAACAATGGGACCTTGCCGAAGGTCCACTGAAATGGAGAAGACTGGATTCGATCCAAGCTGTGTTGGGCCGAAGGTTTCCTGCACAGTGAACACACGTAAACTAGCCTCGGGGGTGTTTCCGAGGAAGGCCCCTCCGATGCTAAAGTCAGTACAATGTGTAAAAAGGAAGACACTATGCAAGAGAGTTTGTAGCTTGAGGCTTTTGTGGAGTATTTCTCAATGCAAGAATGAGCATATGAATTGGAATATCAATGATCATATGTCATAATGTATCTGATCTCCCCTTGAATGTGTTAATATGAGGGCTTTTATACCTCATCATACTTGGAGAGGTTGGGCTTTAGCCCAATTGGCTTACTTTGTGGGCTGACTTTTGACTTTTGAGCAATTGGAGAGTTGAACCTTGACCTTGGGCTTTTAATTGGATCATTTAGTGCTCAGGCCCAATTTTGACTAAATTGGACCCAAACAGTTTGAAATATAAACCAAGCAATTATTAGAACGTATATCAATTTAATTATTTGAAAAGGATCCTTAATTATTTCAATCATTGCTTTCATAATCTTTTCGTATAAAATTATGCAATATTGAGTATTAATTGTGCATCTAATAGACACTAGTAAGCAGTTTGCAATCTTTAATTTGATTGGTTGGAATGTTGGATGGCTTGGGCCAGGGACATCAACTTTAATTTATTTCTCACGTTTAATAATATATATGGTCATGAGGTGTTTAATTAGTGACCAAACATTACTCCATCTGAATATAATAGGTACAATTTTATGAGAGAAAAACAAAATTGTAAAACCTTATTTAATATAAATTTCTATGATCAAACAAAAAATATGTTTAAGGTCATAGTTTTCTTTTGAAGATATTTTCAATAGTAATTTTGACATGTAGTGAAGTAGCTAGCAATCGGTTTAAGTATTAGTTTTACATGTATATTTTAAAAAGGTATTTTTCAACAAATTACTGCTCGTAGTAAATTATTGACTATAGTTTAAATTACATACTCCATAAAACAATGGAGAATTGAATATTTTCGATTTAAATTTAATTTAAAAATAAACCAAAACCTAACTCTAGAATTGAATTGGTTAATGCCTTAAATGTCATAATTCCTATCTACCTTGTAATTAATGGAGATCTTTCCTTTCTGAATCTCGATTTTATAGTGTGGTCTAAAATTTTGAGGCAACTAGGCCTACCAATAATTAGTATAATGTACTTGTTATGATATAAAATACTTAATAACAATAATACAGTATATGCAAGCGTGTAATGTACCTTTCAAAGGAGTCAATCCTCTATCAGCTAATGTCCGATAGTGGACGTAGGCCAAGTACCCACAACCGCTAGTTGTCCAAAACGCTATTTCTGGAATCCCAAACGCCTCAGCAGCCTTCATTGTGAAGGACATACAACCATCAGCCACGATGCAAGTCACACATGGACCGCCTTCCTTATTGAGTTTTGTAATAAGGTCTCGGAATGGGCCGAGGCAAGTCTTACTAGTGGACTTACATAGCTCGGGGATATCCTGGGTGGCCTCCACGCTGCCTTCAGATCGAGTAGGCGGAGAGAGGCCATCCGGGATGGACTCAAAACGGAAATTAGGAAGGCCGTCTAGGGAATGAGGACCACAGGAGTGGAGGAAGCGATTGTGGTTGTAGATGGTATTAACAAAGGTGATATGAAAGCTATTGGAGTGGAGTAGCATGGCAAATTGAAGCATAGGAGTAATGTGGCCTTGTGCTGGGTAAGGAACACATATTGCATGCCCTCTTATACTCATTGTTTTTTCTCTGGCTAGCTTTTGTTAATGTTTAGCTATCGGCTTAGGATTTTATAGCGACTTGCAAGTTGCAACGTCTATATAGGGTTATTGTAAGGACCTATATATTATTAGTATACTCTAGATACATAATTCGTCTAGAAAAAACCAAAAAAATAATAAAAAAATAAAAAATAAAAAAAGGGTACGGAGCATATAAGAATTAATACTATTTAATAAAAAACGTGCAATTTGCCTATAGTTACACTTTATTGTGAGAGCCAAATAATTGAAGTGTGTACATGTTGGTGAGAGTGTGAGACTAGTTTCACTCAATATATGGCCGTGAGAGTGAGAGTGAGAGTGTGAGACTAGTTTCACTCAATATATGGCCGTGAGAGTGAGAGTGAGAGTGAGGATCGTGTATTAATAAATACGCGGTAAGATGTTAGGTATTTTATTCATATTGGCGTTACTTATATATACTGTAGGTCTATCTAGGTGCAGTCACTCATGGACAATTCAACAAATAAAGCTACCAATTAATAAATAAGAATTTATTCTAATAATAATATTATAAGGACGGAGTACTCCGTAACTCATAATGGCATTAACAAATCATATAACAAGTCACCTTATAAACAGAGAAGGAGCCAAACGTTGTGCTGAGCTTTACAATTACAGTATTCGAGTTAAAGGACTTTCTTTAAAACCCTTTTTTCTAAAATTTAATTACACTTCAATCCGTTCTGGTTTGGAGTAGATTTGACGGGATTTGAGGCTTTTAGCAGTATTTTCTTGACTTTTCCTAGCTTATCTTAACAGCCTGTTTTCTAATTTAGAAAAATTTAGTGGAGATTAGAGATTGATAGAGAATAAGAGAGTAAAAAACAAAGGACAAGAATAACAGATGATACCATTTCTCCAATTCCTAAGACTTAAAAAAACAAGTTTATTCAATTCCTACTCAATACAGCCTGAAGTTTGAGATTTCTAACCTCATCAGTCAGACAGTCAGACAAACATCTGCTTAACCCCTCACCTTTTCTTTCTCCCACTTGAAACTCAAACATCCTTAAACTTCTGTTGTATCAACAACTGAGCTTCTTCAACAATCTTCTTCACAACTTCCCCAGCAGGTAGAATTTCCTTGATGAGGCCGACACCTTGCCCTGCATACATCCCCATACTCTCGATATCACCTGTCGTTGTTTTGTTAGGCACAGTTCCTGCAAAACGCCTTACCTCCTTTTCCTGCAAATGGCAAGGGAACCTGTCAACTTAGAAGAACTCGATAGTAGCTCAGAGTGTTACATGTCAGCTGAAGCAAAATCCCTTTGTATTAAGCTAAATTCCTTCTTTCCTTTTCACACTTCCTAATAGCAATTGCAGGAGTGACTAGTGAGGGAGGTGGGAAATATTATTACCACTCCATGAATTGTTGAGCGCCCAATGACAGGCTGGTTTGTCTCATCTTCATTCTCAGGAAGAGATCTCCAGTCACTAAAGAATGGAGTTAATAAGACGCGTTGTGGTGCTCCAGGCCATCTTGCACGACCAAATACATTAGTATACCTCAGTTTTGGAACATTCAATTAACTTCCTCTTGTACACAGGATGAGCATAACTTTCTTCAGTTGCGAGAAACCTATACCATGCAGATGATATTAGCCTCATCAGACATGATAAAAAAATGATAAAGAACATAAGCTTTCAGGAGGCGATAACATTGTTTATACAATCAACCAGTTCACATATAGTGTTCAATGATAATCCGTACTTGCAATCTGAAAAATTTCCATTAATATTCACTGACTAGTTCGGTGAACTAAGTTTGAAGTATTAGTACTTCTGAAACCCATTAGACTCCTTAATAGTAAGCCTTTCTGCTTCACGAAAAAATACCAGTTATTTCATACCTAGTGCCAAGGGCAACACCTCGTGCCCCAAGGGCCAAAGCAGCAACATAACCACGCGCATCCACAATGCCACCTGCAGCAATTACCGAAATATCTCGTTCCCCGATCAGGTCAACTACTCTAGGCACCAAAGCAATTAACCCTTCCTGTAAAAAAAATGGAAAAGAAGAGTTTGCTGAAAACTAGACGTAGAAAGAATCAGATAATTAATATGGGATGCATGGGAGAGTACAACAGCATCAACATGAAAGTTGGAACGTATGAAGGAGTCAACAACATGTATAGCATTAAACCATTATAAATGTTCACAAACTGTTAATTATTTCCACTTCTAAACATCATCTGTAAGACAAGACGGTAATAGAAATGCTAAAGGCAAGCAAATAATAAGACATGTTATATTGCTTCCTTTTCTACCATGAGCAAAAACAGAGGTCAGAACTCAGAAATGGTCACACAAACAATTTTCTACAATACAAGGGCCAAAAACTACAATGACAATTTGAAATCAATGTTTCCCCAATGCCTCTAAAAATCCTCACCTTGAACAGGATATGGGAACTGGGAAGTGAAATACATAACCTCATCTATAATGACAGAGGCACTATTTTAATTGACCTTCAATCAAACAAGCAACTAAAATTCAAAGCACGTGTAGTTACCTGATCTATCACATGCCCACCTGCTTCACGTCCTTGTACAATGATTGCATCTACTCCAACATCAATGGCCTTTTCTGCTGCTTCAATACTCCCAACCTTGTTCACACAGGCAGCTCGACAGTCAATCATCAGAGAAATCCTCTGGATTTACCAGTCCAGCTGTCTACGAAAGTGAGTTCAGATGGCATGTTAAACCCAAGACATAATTATGGGAGCAAAATATACCCAGTGATCTTTGTCATGAAAATAATTCACAAGACAAGACTCTTGTAACCTAGAGCTACAGAACTTGGACTATACAGGTTAAATCTCAGAGTTGCGGATCTTTGGAAGTGGCAAAATTTACCAGATCAGAAGTTCAGGACATGAACCTCCAAAGTCTAAAATCAGAGTATGACAGCTGAATTAACTAACTCATCAAATCACTGCACTACCACATGATCATAGCTCAGCAAGTACCTCCACATAAATAAATTCAAACAACGCATATGTAGCAAATCCCAATGGATGAAGCCATGTTTCTAAACCAGCAAAGATCCACAAGGCTAGTTTTCACAACAACAAGAAAAAAACATAGAAAACAAAGCAAAAGAATTAGAATGACAAAGGAAATCTGTATTGATTGAGCTGATAGCAACATCGCCTGCATACCACTAAAGCAAACTCTAAGAAATCTATGAGCGACCCAAATGTTTCAATCTGAGAGCTCCAGCGTTGGGCAAGACAGGAATCACTAGTTTATGTGTTTCGAGGACCTTCTAACAATATACCATAGCATACAAATTTTAGAAAATTAAATACAGCCCATGCAGGAGGTTGAACAGTATATATTAAGCTCTCAAAAGAGTTAATTAAGGCCTCCAAGAGTCCTGGCAAGCAATGGGGACCAGGTGATGGGAAGAGTCAGGCGACCTGAGTTGGCTACCCTTGACTTCATGTTTATACGTCTGAGGGGCTATCTAAATAAATACTCCGTAATAAACTTTATTATTTCCTCTTGCCAATGGCTGTCAATACATTGGTCTAACCTTATATCTAAGAGCAAACTAGAAGAAAACTCCATGAAACCTCCCAAAGACCATCCATCCCCATTATGGGTTGTGACTTGTGAGTAACTTCCTTAGTCATAGCCAAGATCTACTGGTGCACATCTGACATATCAGGTTCCTATCACTGATAACGGTATTGGGTGGTATTGCAATTCAGACAGTCAATGTTTTTTAGGTATAATTAGGATGCAGCTAAGCCTACTATACATTGATATTGTCGTACTAAATCGACTACCAATAGGTCACCAGGGAAAATACTTGCATCTATTCTCACTGACTACTTGATCCAATAAATTTTAATATGTGTTTCAATAGCTTTTGAGGATCAGCACAATAAATTTAAATATATGACGATATAGCCAAAAACAACTCTGCATACCAAAATATGCAAAAAAAAAAATCTAAACTTACTTGGAGAACAACTTTGACACCAGCGTCATGAGCTCTATGAACAAGCTCTTCAGATACTTCACCCCAATATAATTGCAGTACAGCCACTTTCTCCTCAAGTATAGCTTTCACATTTTCTTTATGAGGAAATGCCAAAACAACGCCAATGCCAAAGGGTTTGTCAGTCAAGGTCCGAGTCTTCCTTATCATCCCCCTTACATAATCTGGGCATTCCTGCCAAAAATGATCATACTAAACTGTCAAGAGTGTCAACTAAGTCTGCATGGAGTAATGACTATTATTTCTATGTAACATTATAGTTAACATCAGGAAAAAATAAAGGGGGGGGGGGGGGGGGGACATGGTTTATTTAAATTCCACTGATCATCCTCTTTCTCTCTACAAAAAATAATCCTTTTTTTCCAGAGTTTCTGTAACAAAATGATCTTTCTAAACATAGGTGGTCAGCATGGTTATTATATCTCTGGGAAACACATCAGCATACTGAAACTGATAGAGAAAATCCACCACGGTGGTGTCAACAAGAAAATTTATTATGGCCTATACTAATAAGGGAAGGCCAGACTAATCTCATTTTTATTATTCTCAGCTTAAATACAACATGATAGAGGTAAAGAAACATACAAATATGAAAATGAAACTTGGAATAGCAACTATCTAAAGGAAACATAGACTTGCCCTAACCAGATAACAAGTTGCTAAAACTTAAGATCCCAGCTTGAACCAAATTTAATATAATGCTAGTTGGAAGCTCTACGAAGATGAGCAAAAACATTTTGTCTTCACCTAGCTTACAATCTATCATAGATATTTCGAAAATTCAAGCACTACTCTCCCCTGCACACCAGCCCAAATAAATATCCAATATGAGGATCACAGCTTTCTTGCTTCACTCCGACTTATCATCCTATAAGGTAAGGAATCTGATTGTAATTTACAACTGGGAACTGGGAAACACATAGTAGTCATACAAATTCATAAAATTTGATGATTACTTTTTTAAAAAACTATGAAGGTATCAATTCATAATTCATATCAACTTCTCACCTTCAGGGTTAGTCCTTGATTATTGAAAATCGCTTACAATTTTACATCTAAAGGCTCAAACTCACTTCGGGATTTCAAGGAGTCGAATCCATACAAATTTATCAGGCAGCTGTGAGTTTGGAAGTGGGTCAAATTGAATAATTCAATTTTAGTTGTTCAGATAAGCCTTAGTCTCCTCTTACCCAATACATATTATTGGATCTTATGTTCAAACTCCCTAATACACTTTCATTGTTATAGCTCTAACAAGTCACCCAACATAATGCAACAACACACATCATTATCATCCTTAGATAAACATCATAATGCAATAATTAACATGACCACCAATAAGCGAAAGGTGAGCAAAGTGATCAACTTCAAACTATGTATCCATCCAACCAATCAATCTTAATTAAATCAATCACAAACTAACTTACATCATTTACATAAATCAAACTTCAAACAAAGCATCCATCCTATGATTCCTATCCATCTATCTATATTGAGAAAAACAGTTAAATAAAACAAATTCATCCATTTATCTATCAATCATGAGATTTACAGTTAATAAATCAACATCAACTACAAATACCCAAAAGCAAATTTCTGATTTTTCTCACACACCAGAATAAAATTTAACAGTCAAATCAAGTAAAAAAGAAATTACAGTTGATTATGATCACTATGTACAACATAAACTCCATAAATTGCCTCTTTTTGGGGGGTTTTTTATGGTTAAATTAAGAACTATGTATGATCATCAAATCGCTGATTATGATTAATTCCGTGTAAAAACCAGAAACAAATAGTCAGTCATAAATTAAATAATTGAATGAAAAAAAATGGGAAGAAATCAAACCCAATCAGGGGCTCGAAGAAGGCCAATTGCACCAGCATTAGCAACCGCAGCAACAAGTTCTGGACCAGAAATGTCGGGACCAAGTGGGGCCTGCACAATTCCATAGTCAAAACCCAGAATTCCATTCCACCCCATTTGTTTTTACCTCTTTCTTCTGTGAAAGTTTTCCTCTTTATCACCATAAAAATGGTGGGGTTTATTTTATGATAAAAAAAATTCAGAAATTGGGGCATCGAATGAGAGAGATTAGATGTGTGTGTGTAAGCGAGGACGTAAGCAAAGGAAAGAGAAAACCATTTTGTAAATTGCATTTTTTTGCAGATGGCGGGCGATAAGCTCAGAATTTTCCATTGTTTCCTGTTTTTTACGAAGTTCGTTTTTCTTTTTTTTTTTTTAATAATTTATTAGGAAACACCGAAGCACTACTAGGGTGAGCAATACTGAGCATGGGTCGAGTACCTGTACCGTTAACATTATGGGTTCAGGTATCCGATAACCAATAACACTAAATATGATATCTATTAACCGAACTGATAAGTTCGGGTACTTGAATTGTCAGATCGGTTATTGGGTACCCAATATGCTATCCAATAATGAAAATTTAGACTTTATAATCTAGTTATTATGATATCATTCAACACTTATTAACAATAATACCATATGATCATGACCAAATTACTAATAATATTACTACGGCTATTTCACCAAATGTCACTGAGCACTTTAATAATTCACCCAAGGTTTTCAAAATTCACCAAATGCCACCGAGTTTTAAAAAAATTCACCAAGTGCCATTAATGACTAACAGTCGTTAGTTGGCCGTCAGTGTCCATTAGTTGACTGTTAGTTGACCCCATCACTTGCCACGTGTCACCTTCTGATTGATCTGTTTTTTAAAAAAAAAATTAAACAAGATTAAAAATAAAAAATAAACCAAAATATTTTGGAAAAAAAAACCACCAAATCACCACCCACCACCCCTTCTACCACCCTCACCGGCAGGCGTGCCGGCCGCCCCACCCCTTCCTCATTCCCTCTCCGTCATCTTTCCACCATCATTAAAACCCACATTCAAGCTCGAAGGCAAGAACACAACATGCTCATTTCTTCACCATTTTCTACAAAATTACTATCAAAATGCTCACAATCAAGAATGCAACAACATGGGACAAACAATTTCATCAAACAAACATTACACGAGAAAGCCCCAAATCGATTTTTCAAAGGGGGTTTTCGAATTTTTCACAAATTTAATTTGCATGAAATTCGACAATGAAGCAAGGATTATAAATGAAAATACTTACATTGCAATGAGAAGAAGAAATTACACACAAATTGCAAAGAAAACCAGCGGAATTCGAGCAAAAAAACGAGCACCCACGAATCGAAAAGGGGTTTCGGGTTGTGTGGGTGGGTGACCGGAAACAAAAAGGGGAGGGAAAGGGTGTTTTGGGTGGGATGGCCGGAAATCGAAAAAGGGAGGGGAATGGGGTATTGGGTGGGGTTACAGGAGTCGAAAAGGGGAGGGGAATGGCTGGGAGGCTGGCGGACTTTCGCTCTCCTCTTTGCTGTGCTTCTCCCTCCCCTTCCCCTTCCCCTTCCCCTTCCCGGCGGCAGGGGAGGCTGGCCTAGCTGGCTCCCTGGTGGCTGGCTTTTTTTTTTTTTTTGTTATTTTAAGATTTTTTTAAAATTGAACTAATCATATCATGACATGTGTCATGATTAAACCCTAATGACTAACGGAGTTAACGGCCGTCATTCATTAATGGCACTCGGTGAATTTTTTTAAAACTCGGTGCATTTTGTGAATTTTGAAAACCTTGATGGCATTTGGTGAATTATTAAAGTGCTCAGTGGCATTTGGTGAAATCGCCGTAAAATCAAAGAACCTAGACACCAATCACCAACCTGTTTTATTTAACTATTCAAAGCTAGTAGCTACCTCATCTCTTTACAATTAGAGAAAATACGAGCGGCTATTTCACCAAATGTCACTGAGCACTTTAGTAATTCACCAAATGCTATCAACCTTTTCAAAATTCACCAAATGCCACTGACAAATAATGCATTGACACCTCGTTCCATTAATGAGGTCTGCACGTTAGTTGTCCATTACTGCGAAATTACTATTTTGCCCTTTAGTGTGTTTAATGGCACCATAAAGCACATTGACTCTCTGATTTGACCTATTCAATTCAAAAAAAAAAAAAAAAAAAAACTTCCCCCTTCTCTTATTGTTCTTCCTCAACCTATCTCCTATTCTTCGAGGTTTCACCATCATTCAAACCTTCAAATCTATGAACAAGGAAGAAGCGTATTGTAACAGCTGAACGACACGCGCAACAAGATCCAAGCTTTAACTGTTGTTGAATCTGGGCGAACCAAAAAGCGGTCACAAGTAGTGGAAGAAGTCGAAGGAAATCGCGAGTGGTGAAAAAAATTTTGAGGCTTTGGAGATAGCACGCAAGGTAATAATCTTTCTATTGATCTTCATTACGCGTACTAATTCCGATTTTTTTTTTTTTGCGGAAATTGAGTTAGGGTTAGGGTTTTCTCAAATGATCAGTTTAATGTGCTTATTTGACTTGACCTTTGTGAATTATTGTTAAAAACCTCATTTGTGGGTATGAATTTGGCAATGTGTGTATTGGTATGTTAGGGTTTGCGTTTTTCACAATATTTGAGTCCTTGAAGAAATTTTGCGAGTTGATCATGATATTTAGTTTGGTATGTGTTTGTTGATATGAATGATGTGTGTTGATATGAATGATGTATTGGTTGAGGATACTGACAGAACTAGTCTAATAAACCTGTATGAGTTCATGTTTGAGGATTCTGTCAAGCAAAATGTGATCCTCCCTAAATACTTTAGCTTGTCTATTTAGCCACCTAGAACTAATAGAAAGTTGGAGTTATGTGGGGATAGTCATATGCTGAAAATGTGGGAGTGGAATGAGGATAGGGAAACAATAGAAGTATTCTTAGAGGAAAAGGAAAGTCCTAGTTTGGTGTTTAAGGATGTTGAAGCAAGTTGGGAAAAAAGGGTTAAGGCAATGGTTGAGAAGGCTAGAGTGGATCAGGAAAAGGCCCAGAGGATGGCTAAAGAAGAGGATGCTGAGAGGGAGCTTATGGAACAGCAACGTTTTAAAGTTGCAGTTGAGGTTCCTATTATTGTTAATGCTGATGACTCAAATGTTGAGTATGTAAGAGTGTTTCACACTCCAGTAGCTGATGAGGTTTTCCATGAAGCATCTCAGCCTGAGCCTGAACGAAGTACTCAGCCCTTAACTCCACCTAAACACTCTCAACCAACTTCTCCTATGAACCAGCCCAAAACCACATGTTCTAGGAAGAAAATGTCACCTAGGAAAAGGAAAAGCACACCAAAAAAAAGGCCAACTCAAAGATCCCTACCTTCTCCTCAACCATGCACAAACATCCCAACCTTCTCCTCAACCACAAACATCCCAACCTTCTACTGAACCAACACCAGTCTCACCACCAGTTTCTCCTCAACCACAAACAGCACCAGTTTCATCTCAACCCCAACCTCCTACTAAACCTAAAAAGGGAGGTAGATCAAGATCTGAGGGATTTAGGTCAAAAAAGAGTGCTGCAAAAAAGGTTAATGCTGAGGGGTAAGGTGTTGCTTTAAGGAGATCAGAAAGAAATAGAAATGGAACAGAGCACCTACTGTTAATTTAAGTGAGGAGAGGTCTGATGAGTCTGGTAGTGATAGTGATAGTGAAGATGATGATTACATACAATTTGGCAGTGAAGAAGATGATGATGAGACAGATTTGGTGACTTAATAGAGGATGAGATAGAAATAGATTGCCTTCATGATGACATTCCTGACAAGCAATTTGAGGATTACCTTGATGGCAGTTCAACCATGGATAAGACCTATGGAGTTATGGGATTGATAGGAATAGTGAGATTTTTCTCATTGCCTATGGAGTGGTTGGTTCTGAGAGTATTGACAGCTGGGGTTATTTTCTGAGGAATTTGAAATGCCTTTTTGAGAAGGAAGGGTGAAGGAGAGATGATTGGACCTTCATCTCCGACAGAATGAAGGTAAGCCACCTGGAAACTAGTTTATTACATGTGATTTACTATTTTGTTTTTTTAAATCTCAGCCATTAAACTATTTTCTTTGCAGGGTGTTGACACAACAATTCATGAAACATTCCCTAGAGCAACTAGAAGAGTATGTTGCCATCACTTGTACATGAACTGCAAGACCAATGGATTCAGTGGTTCAGCCTTTCATAAGCTTTTCGGAATAGCAGCTGATACATACAATGAGTATGTATTCAATAAAGCAATGCAGAAGATACATGAGTACAATCCTAAGGTTGTTGAATACTTAGAGAGCTGCACTGAGTTATGGTCAAGACATAAGTTTTATCCTGCACTCTGTTGTGATCATAACACAACAAATTTTGTAGAATCTTTCAACTCATGCACAAAGCCCTACATAGATCTACCTGTTCCGAAACTACTTGAAGGTATTCACTGCCACCCATTAAATGTTGTAACTACTTGCATCAACACAAGTGCCCTGCATTCTTTTTGTTTTACAATTTTTGTGCATGTTGTTTTATAGCTATAAGGAAGTGGGGCATGAAGAGGATTGGCTCAAGGTTTGACAAAGCTATAGGCATGGGGGATATGGAGCTGACTGAATATGCAGCCAAGATTTTGCAAATAAGATCAGATGAGTCTAGGTTGTGCTATGCAACCCCATGTGGTGGTGATGAGTTTGAGGTGAGAGACCAACATGTGCATTTTCCCATCAAGATGAACACTGACACTTGTGGTTGTGGGAAGTGGCAACATTCAGGAAAGAAACGCTGCAACTGAAGCAAGCACATCAAACACCTCCTCTCAACCCAAGAAGAAAACAAAGAGAGCAGCATGAATGCATGCACTGCCACTCGGCTTTTTAATGCACAGCCAGTTTATCCATGTATTTTTTGAACATTAACAGTGTAGTGTGTGCTATGTTGTCTAGTTTTTTTTTTTTACATATCCTTGTAATTTTTGGGTTAACTTATTTAAACAGGAAGCAATTTTTGGGGCACATGATTTGAACAGGAAGCTATTATACACTATGCTTAAATGAAAGTGTATTTAAATGTGCATATGATTTAATTTCCCTCTTTATTAAATTTCATTGCAATTACAATAGTTCACTTCATCATTACAATCACAACTATTACACACATCAGTACCCCTAATTTCATAATACAATTGAGAACTTTTTGCTGCTGCTTGATTTTATTCTTCAATTGTTTCAATTCTTCATGCAAATTGCTTTGTCCTGAGCCATCCCTTACATATCAGCTTCCCCTGCTCTAACCTTCTTCATGCATCTGAACTTTGCACCATTTGAAGCTATTACATGAATCACACTTACAAAATGCAATCTGATTTTTTTGTTGGCCAATAAGGAGCTGCCAACTCATCAGCAAAAAAGTTGTTGATTTTTATAAAAGAAATAAATATATAAATAGTGAATCTGAAGTGAGTTTTGGGGTAATGTGTTAAAAATAGAGAGAGTCTGATATAAGTCTAATAATTAAAAAATAATTTAACCTTAATGAAAGGCTGACGTGACAGAGTCTGAATTATGAGTGTGGGTCTGAGGATAAACTTACCCTTAGCTAACAGCCTAACAATAATATAACAAAATAAGTCGAGTCACTCTCTAATCTATTTTATCTACAAAACAACCCCTAATTTTGTTTTATAACACTTTGTAATCTAACATTGTTGAAATAAATTGAAATTTTAAAAACAACAATGAATTATTCGTATTAAAACTTCAATGAATTATTAGTATTATATAATTTGAAATTTATGAATTTAGGAGAGAATACATGTAATTTTGACATGAAAGTTGCCAAAATGCATTAAACACGAGCAATGTGACCTTGCGTAGGGCATGCCTAAAGGTTTATTTTTTCTAGCAGATTGTGATAGGACAAAACGAACATACTTTGAAGGGACCCCTACTCCTTTTATAATTCATTAGAAGAAATTATTGAGTAGTTTCTTTGTCTTTAGCCGTCTGCATGCCTTAATTAGTCCTTTGTCATTTAATTTGTCAAACAATTACTAGAGTACGATCCAAATTTGGTAGAGGTCCTATTCAATTCTTTTATCTTCAAAAACAGCGGCTCGTGTCTATTGAGCGTCTGATTCAGAGTTAGATCATTTACAAACCTCAAAACTTAATGAATAGTCATATATTTCAAAACTTAAAGGACGACGTGACATTTTTTAATTCCTTAATCAAATACATTGGATAATTGTTTGGATCAACTTCTTATTCCATCTTCTCATTACTCAGTGTAAGTAACGTACTAACAAATGGCTTTTTTTTTTTTTTTTTAATCAAGTCATCAGGACCCAAAAAGGAAGATGAAAATTTCCTGTCACTTTGAATAATTGAATTGATTAATGCAAAATATTGATGGGCAATAATTTCTTGGATCGTGTACGTAGTCCATATCTAGTTAGATAAGGTCAAGTTGGTTTCCTCATTAATGAATGATGATTAGTACTCCGTACAAAATGAAATTGGAATAGAAAACCCTTTGTAAACCACTACTCCATAAAAAGAAATGTGAAAGAATCGTGAATTTGTGACTAAAATAAACATCATAGGCCTAGTAACTAATGACCAAATTAAATATAATACAAGCTTAAATCAAGTAATAATATAATATATTTTTATTACATTTTAATCAATACAGAAAGAATGAGTTTAATTGAAAACTTATATGGAGTACCATTGCGACTATATTATATACTCGAGTAAAAATAAATGTATCAATATGATGCATTTGTGGTACACGACACGCTTTTTCATGTAAATGCTCATAATTGTATATCACATGTGCCATATTTAATTAACAAAAATACTAAATTTGTGAAATGAGCTACTTTTTTTTTAGGATGTCCATCCGATTCATGGAAACTTAGCTCTAAGCTCTGACTATATCCGGATTCGATATGAATCGCGCATCTAACTTATGGTGGATGAGTCTCCCAACAAAAATTAATGTATATGGTGAGGCTCGAACATGTGCTAAGTTGAGACCATTTAAGCGAACTCTTGTTACATAGGAATATAGGCTAGACTGGAAAAATAGTGCTAAGTTGGAATTCTTGGTAACATGTATCTACGTTGTTTTTTTTATTTTTTATTTTTTTGTAAAGATGTGTCTACGTTAGTCACTTGAAAATAAATCGTAGAGTTTTTTATTTTATTTTTTTATTTTTTTTTTATTTTTTTATTTTTTTTTTAATAATTATGTTGTGTGCGTATTGGGGACAAAATACTCGTAACAATTAGGGAGTACTCTTTAATCAAATTTGATTTGTTTGAGTTTACTTCAACTAATTAAGATTCTTATGCTTAAATTATATCGTCATATATACATATTCATCTCAATCAGGTCAATGGATCCATTAATTTTTAATAAAATTCTGATTACATATATTATAATGGGAAGAAATAATGATTATTAAATCACATTGTATTATTTAATATGGAAAAAATAATATGCAAATGTTTGCTAATCATAATTTCACGTAATTTATTAATTATAAATAATTTTAATATTAGCTATTTTATTTAGAAAATTTAATTTTTACTACCAAAAAATAACCCGATATTGACATTGTAAAATCCGTAAAGTTACCTTGCTAATATTGATTTGAATTCACTTTAAGATTTTCTTGTATTATACATTTGTTGTGTCCTAATTTTAGTTGTTTTTTACTTTTTTGATTTCATTAATAAAATCACAAACATACACAAATATTACAACTGAATTTGAAGAATACCTTGTTAAAAAGCCTTGATGGTAAATCAATAGTAGTCTAAAAAAATTCAATGATACATGGCCATATTTATAATTAAAATTACGTTGTTATTCGTATAGGAGTAAAATTCTACTATTAATTGGATATTCATATTAATTATAATATGTGGTGTGTTGCTAAATTCTATTATCAATAAAAAGATATAAAAAATTCAAAAGAATTATAAATTATTTTATGTATATTTTTTTATCCTACACAATTTTATTCAATCTAATCACAATAATACCTATTTACTTACGTGGCTCAACACTTGGCGAAAAAATGGAATGTCAAGTGTCGTTGTCTCGTGATCTGGCTGCGAGACCGGCTTTATTTATTAGTGATATGATATGATATGATATAATTTGAGTATAATGATTAGTATTGAGCAAAAGGTCAAATATTTAAATTGTGGCCCCTCTAATGTTTTCGGCCAAGATCCGCCACTGTATCCAAGCATGTTTTTGCTTCTGTTTTCACTAGGTAACTTCATTGCAAATTCATGGTATCATCCGAACCTATTGTTAATTTACTTGGAGGTATTAGACTGTCAGGTCTTGGTTTGGTACACATAATAGTGATAAAAGATATGTGCACCCAAAAAAAAAATAGTGATAAAAGATATCACTATGTGTCTACGTTAATCGCTTGAGAAAATTTGTAGAGAAAATTTGTGTGCGTATTCGGGACAAAATAACAATCAGGGAGTACTCTATGGTAATTTTTTATCATACTTCTATAAAATAAATTATCATTATAACAATTTATAAAGAAACTCTGTATTTACGGTAATTTTTTTCTTTAATCAAATTTGATTTGTTTGAACGATTTGTTTGAACTTACTTTATCGTATCAAAGACTCATATGTTTAAATTCATCTTATCGAAATTAAACTAAACTTATTTTGTCTAATATAATTCAAACTAAAAATTCAAATTAAGTTAATAATTTAACGTGTCTATGAAGATTAGTAGTTAACATAATTGAAAATAAATGAGTATTGATTACTTAATCACACACACAGAGTACTTAGTTATTCATCCCTATTGCCTCAATTTCCTTTTTACTTAATCCTTTCAACATTACCATATGTTAGAAACTTGCATCTTTTTCTTCTTCTTTTGAGGTTCACATCTTTAATCTCACGTATTACTTTAGGTCCTACCAAATTTTTTATCGTCAACATTAGCATTGACACAATGTAAGCAATGAGAATTCGAGAAATATATACGGAAACATGGAAAAGTCCAAGAAAATTGGGCCTTCATTCTCATATTATGGGTGTTATTAATGGAAAGTCACTCAAAGTTGACCAAAGGATTGTTGTCCATGCCGACGGTCCAAAGAAGTCTACCCACACGTGAGCCTTCGCATACTTCGCAAATCACAACCTTTAACGCTTTGCCCAGCTAATCTTATCCAATAGACGGTCGTATGAAGGAAAATGTGACCTATTCTGTTCAAATGGAAAACATTTCTCACTTTTAAACAACTATTTTTCACCTTTGAAAAAATTGATTTCTTGAAAAATGTTTTATGTCAAAATAAATGGGACCTCCATCTAATTTATTAATTTCAACATCAATGATTCCTCTTTTAAAACAATTTGCGAGTTTACATAGTAGTAGGAAAATGTGTAAATCGTTGTAACAAATATCTTCAATTTTTTGTACTAGATCTTGATCAAACATCTATATTTCGAGAGTGTATTTGATCAATTATTCTTTATATGATTTTGTAGTACAATGATGCATTGATTTATAATAGTACTATTACCTGGACTAGAAGGAGGAATATGAAATATTTAATCAAAGTGTGTCTTTAGTTTAATTAGAATAACATTTAATCATATACTCATATAAGTACCCAATAAATAAATTGAGTAATAACATGCACTTTAAAAAATAAAAGTACTACGTACATGACTTCTAGTCGTCTAAAGCATAGTGTATATCCCATATAGTAGGAAGTATGTTGTATGCACATTGACGCTTGTACCACACGTCCACACACTAACATGTAACTTGTATATATTGGGACAGTACATGTTTGTATTTCATACACTCGGACTTACCATTTAACATCAGTTACATTACAAATCTTATATAGCAGTATATGCGAGCATTACTCCGTAGTATATAACAAAAAGAACAACTGTTTAATAAAAACATCATGAACATACAGTATATAATTGAAGCTTAATAAAAATATCCTGGCAGTAATTGTAAACAGATGATCTGAGGTAGATATTAGCTTAGCTTAGCTAAATAAAACATGTTGTGATTGGTACTAGGGCCATAAATGTTCCACGTAAGTTGATTAGATGTTTTTGGTTTCTTTGCAATGAATGTCTGATTGCCTGTCTACACCAACTTAACTGTTTTAGCTCCTGGAACTAGCACTGGCGCAATATAGACTTAGTGGTTTGCTGCAACTTCATATGCTAGGAATACTTATCTTAATTCATTGTGTCTAACTATGTACGGAGTACTAAGGGCTTATTTTCATTGTGTTTAAACTATGTACTAATATAAGTGCTTATTTTCAGCAACTTAGAAGTAATGGTTGTGTGAAGTGAAGAGATCTTTACTTGTTATTTTCTAACTTCGCGCAGTTTTGCTTCAAGTAAACTTCATCAAATATAAAAAATATATGCACAGAGTAAATTTTGCATTCAATTCAACCAAATGATCACGTAATTTGAGGGTCTAGAGTTAAAAATAATAGGGATGAATGTACTCAATAATTGAATATTGATCATATAAAACTAGTTGTAAAATCATCTAGTCAGAATATTATATTTTACTAGTTGTGTGCTTTTATGTGAAATTTCACAATGTTTATTAAGGTTATATAATTATAAGGGTATTTTGATTTTTACCACCTTTAAATAACCAAATAATTGAATTTACCACCTCCAAAAAAAAAAGATTTACTTTACCACCACCAAAATTTCCAAAAAATCGATTTTACCACCAACTACCAGATTCCGTCCATGAATCCGTTAGTAGGGCCCACATTTTTGACGTTTCTTCTTCATCTTCCCCGATCTTCCATGTCAACCAACCAGCAACGAAATCAACTACCTCGGTTGGTCGGAATTTCGTGTGGGTTTCGCGTCTGGGTGGTGGTGGTTTCGAGTCGCGATGGTTTCGCGTTTGGCTGGCGTGGTTTCTGGTGGGTGGTGGTGGTTTTGAGTCGGGGTGGTTTCGCGTCTGGGTGGCGGTTGTTTCTGGTCGTGAAACGCTAAACATCGCCCGCCGCCACGGTGGCGGCGCCTGGCCAAGACGCCACCGCCACGGTGGCGGCGCCTGGGCAAGACGCCGTAGCCACGGTGGCGGCGTCCACTGAAGACGCCGCCACCGTGGCTACGGCGTCTTGCCCAGGCGCCGCCACCGTGGCGGTGGCGTCCTGGCCAGGCGCCAGTAGCCTTTTTTTTTTTCAAATTTTTTTTAATTTTTTTTTTCAAATTTTTTATTTTTTATTTTGTTTTTTTTTATTTATTTTTGTAAAACTTAACCAATAATATGGCGACACGTGTGCAAGGTAGGCCCCACTAACGGATTTTTGGACGGAATCCGTTAGTTGGAGGTGATTGGTGGTAAAACTGATGTTTAATTTTTTTATGAGGTGGTAAAGTAAATCTTTTTTTTTTGGAGGTGGTAAATTCAATTATTTGGTTATTTGAAGGTGGTAAAAATCAAAATACCCTAATTATAAATCAATTAAGTAAACAAATTAAAACAAATTAAAGTGTGTAGAGGTATGAGATATACTACCTCCGTTTTTTTTTTATCTGCAACTTTGAGGAATATTTGTGAGACATAAAATATTCCAAAGTTGCAGATAAAAAAAAACGGAGGTAGTAATTAATATGTATTTGATGAGTATCATTGCTACTAAATAACTATTTGTAAAATTCAAACTGATTAATAAGTTTATTTTACTCATTTTAGCATAGTTTCGCCCATGTTAATATGATATAGACATAAAGTATGATTCATCCTATTGTTGCCTTGCAAATTAATTAAAATTTGAAGATATAGGTACTTTTTCCTATTTATTATGAGTAAACGGCATGTTTAATAAATAAACTACTTAAAAAGGAGAGGTTAGTTTCAAACACTTACCGTCATCAACTTGTATGTCTCTTTACAAACAAATAAAATGACCACATATCTCTTCGAAAAGAACAAAATACTTCAACTTATACCAATTATACTCATTAAACAGAAGATAAATATATTTAATCCAGGTTTATCCATATAAATAGTCTTATAATCATAAAGTAATTAAAAACCAAGGTCGGTAGCCACCATTTCCCACTATGCTATTGTATCAATCTATGGGAAATCGTCAACCCCCAAGCCAAAGTTCCTTTCGCCGGCCAACTTTTTCGTGTCTCCCATACTCGTGAAAAACGAGAACCACTAAAAACTTACAACTTTATAATGTGATATTTTTCATATTATAAATTTTTAATTCTCTATGATAAAAAGTAACACCACGTATATTTTTGCTAACTGTACCACCACCTCCTCCTTATATTTTGTTTTCATGCATCCATCATTGTATGCCAAAACTTTACCTTATATTCCACGAATCATGGCACTATTATCATGATTAATTGTTTTATTAGCTAGCCTTTAAACATGATTATGATTGTAGTCTATTAAACTTTGCACCAACTTAGTGACATGTTAGTTAAGTACTTAAAACTTAATTGTGGTGTCTTTAGTTTTGCTTCACAAGATGAGAATCTAATTTGTGTCTAGGTTCTTTGATTTTAAGAAAAAAACTATTTGTAGGTTGTTTTGCGAGTCTTTGTCATCAATGTATTTTATATCCATTTTGACAAGAAAAGCATATTACTATTCTTGAGTTGAAGTATCAAAATGTTTGTGCATGGGTTTAGCTAGATATGGTTTCATGATCTTTTGTAATAAATTATTATCAATGGGTGGTGTCAACTTTCATGTTTGGTATAGGTTCCAAACTTTGAAATGTCTTACTTTGCTTTCAATTTCAACTTTAACTTCTCAAGTCATTGATGGTGCCTAATTAATGGGTGATTCAATCATGCATATTAGAGATTTAAGAATAGAAGTTCATTAATTAAAATCACAGGGTATGTAGAGCGTGTATACATTAACAAATGAGATAGTATTAGGGTTATTAACATTCTTGCAACCATTACTTCTTGTTACGAGCTAGCGGCTTCCAATTGATATAATGTTCTATTTATTCAACTACATATATGATTTCATTGTTGATGGGTGTTCAATTCACAACAAAGAGTCATATAAGTTGACTTTATGAGTCTTTCTAGCACAATTTAATATTTTAAATTGATGAAGTTATAACAATGATTGCAACTTTGTAGTATAACTCCCCAAAGCAATAAAATTCCAATTTAAACACGACTTAGCCTTATGTCGTTTAGTTATAAGTTGATCTTAGTATGCTTCATTTGAATTTGTTTTGGCATATATAATTTGTTTTTCATAAACCTTTATCATTTAAAATGAAAAGAACACGACTTGAAACTTGTTTATAGTACATCATCATTCTTGTTAATCATTAAAACTATATATTCTCCCTCCCCACCCCTACCATGGAACAATGAAAACTAAGCATTCACTAAATTGCTAGTTAACTTTAGAATCAAAATTTTAATTAATTTGGATGTTACTTTTCACAATCACCTAACTCCACTTTTTTAAAAAAACACAAAATCTAAAGCAAGATTGAAGAATAATCTCTCAAAACTAAAATAAGAGTACAAACCTTATCATAATACTTCATTGATAACGGCGCCTAAGCCCACTTGGTTGTTAAACTTAATCAGAAACTAACAATAATACTATTTGATTAATAGCTTAATTAAAATTTATTTGGGCCCATATTTTTGGGCTAAGCCAATGATAAGAAGGACTGAATCAGGTTCAGTAATCTGCGTAGCACTTAATAATAGCCTAGCCTATCACCTACTTACGCAAACTATGACTCTAGTGGGCCCCATTTCTCAGGGAGTGTCAGTAAAAGTGTAGATAAGGGTTTGGAATAATTGATCCTCTGTTCTGCAACTCCACACTTCATCATACACCTCTGCTCCAATTGGTGCATCATTTGATTTGATTAATTTATTAGGATGATGTGGAAATGTATGTATGTAGGTTCAATGGTTCTTGTTTATTGATTTGATTTGTCTCATTTTTCTTCCTGTTCTAAATTTGAATTGTAACTGTTGGTGCATCATATGGTGAATTGGTGGAAGAGTGAGCATTCAATTTTGCAGTATTTTGTAAAAGTTGTAGCTTGTAACATCTGAGAACACTATAGAAGTTGTTTAGTTATAAGGCGTTACTTATTGTCATATTAACATGGTTGCAACGAATGTTTTGACAAGAAAATTAATGCGATATTAGCAATTTATGAAAGTAACTTGTGTTTTGTAACAAAGTTTATTGTTTATCAAAATATGTTGGAAACACATATAATAATCATTAACTCCGTATTAAATAAGTACAATATAAACAATGTTGGAACTTTTAAGTGGTCATCTTCATACTTTTAACGTTTTAAGCAAGTTACTATGGAGTAGTTCACAAACCTTTTTTATTATCTCTGAAGAGGTTGGGGGGGGGGGGGGGGGGGGGGAGTTCTATTACTCTGTATAATGGTAATGAATAGGAAGATAGACTATTTCATAAAATCAAAATGTTGAAAACATGCATGTTTGTATTATTGCTTATATTCTAAATGTTGATGAATTTATCTATTACTCGTAGTATTATTGTTTAACCATTATCAATTTCATTTGTGTATACACTTATATAGATATTGAAGAATAGCTAGGATACATGGACACTTTATTCAACTGTCGTGTCCGTGTCGGACACCGTGTCAGACACTGACATCCGTGGGACACACGACGATACGTCTCGGTGTGTATCCTATTATGATATGGATTGTTTAACTTTTTTTAATGAGAAAATTAAAGTAAAGTAAGATAAATAAGTTAATTGTTAAATAATATGGGTGCCTTCATATATAGTTAATTGTTAATATGATATAATATGATCTAATGAGAGGACGGAATGACAAATATATGGTCAATTTTTTTTTTAAAAATATATTATATGAATTTTAACATCCCGTACCCGTGCCCCTTATTCTGAGATGCATGTTTGTATTATTGCTTATATTCTAAATGTTGATGAATTTATCTATTACTCTTAGTATTATTGTTTAACCATTATCAATTTCATTTGTGTATACACTTATATAGATATTGAAGAATAGAATAGTCGATCACAATAATAGAAAATCTTATTTTAAGTAAACTACGTATTCTTGATTGCTATTAAGGCTATAACATTGTTGTTATACCAAGTTTTTTTTTTTTTAAACTTCAAACATTCTTTATCAAACTATACTTTTAAGTTTTAACCATCTATTTCCACTATTAGGTCTATTACTAGTAAGCTGTAGCTATCCCTAAAAATACGAGCTCTGGCTAAGCTCTAAATTTGTAAATAAATATACCATCCTCACACGTCAAAGCGCACTGCTCATCAACTCTCATAAGTCACCATCACTGCCTAGACTTTATATAAATCAACTTCACCTACGAACCTCACCTACAGCCTGTTCACCTTAAAATTATTGCTCCATTTTTTTTTATTAATTTTACAATAATTATTTCGTTCTTAATAAATACGAGTAAAACACTTGAATTTTAAGAAGAATCATGAGTGGTGCATGAAAATCAATTAAATATTCTCCCTCTCTTTTAAATTTTGTCGCAATTTTTTTTTTTGTCTGTTTCTTTAATTTTGCTCTATTTTATTTTTGAATATATGGGTCCAATTTGTATTCTCACAACTACTCCATTAACCCACCGTTTTTCTCTTTCATTACTTTTTTCCTATCAAAACTTAATCAAGTAACATTATACTGTGGGGCAAAATATAAAGGACGGAGGGAGTAACATATAAACAGATTTAGTGAGTCAATTTTTAATTATTTGTAAGGATAATGGACAATTAAAAAATTAGTATTAACAGGGTTAAAGGAAAGAAAAACAATAAAATAAGTATAGTCTTGTGTTAAATTATAAAGCATACAAATATTCATACTGTAAACGAATAAATGATGCAAATGCTACAAATTATTTACAAATTATAATATTTATACATTTTTTAACTCACATCATATATTTAAAATAGGTACAGTTGTAATCAAAGTCATTCCTTAAGGTATTAAAATCCAAAACTAGACACTTATGATTAAGAACAAATGAGGAAAATAAAAACACATTTGAAAAATAAATAACCTCATCTAACATTCACGAATCACTAAATCCCACGTGGACTCACTTGATGACGACATCTCTCCCAACACAGCTGTCAACCCGCATGGTCAAATTTCAACCCGAGTATAAATACCAAACCCCCTCACACCATCCTTCTCCAACACTCCTCACATTTCTCACTCCCTTTTCTCCAACACTTCCGTATCATATGCCCGTACTACCCTCTAAAATGACACCAATTAACACTTTTGCCACTCTCTCTCTCTTCTTTCTCTCTCTACACCTCACCACCACCCCTTCCTCCGCTGCTCTCGTAAAACAACAGCCTCTCACACTCAAATACCACAACGGCCCTCTTTTAAAGGGGAAGTTCTCCGTTAATTTAATCTGGTATGGCAAGTTCACTCCAGCTCAACGCTCTATCATTGTCGATTTTATTCAGTCGTTAACTTCTGTGCGCGCACCACACCCGTCGGTTGCGTCGTGGTGGAGAACTACGGAGAAGTACAAGGGAGGAGGAGCCTCTACCCTCGTAGTAGGAAATCAAATCCTACATGAAAGCTACCCTTTCGGAAAAAAGCTTAAGAACTCGCATATTATTGGGCTGGCATCAAAGCCCAATAACAAGATTGATTCGATTGATGTTATTCTCACGGCCCAAGATGTGGTTGTTGAGGGGTTTTGTATGAGGTGTGGGTCCCATGGATCATCGGGTCAGGCTAAACGGGCTTATGTTTGGGTTGGGAACTCGGCGACCCAGTGTCCGGGTCAATGTGCTTGGCCTTTCTATCAGCCCATGTATGGCCCACAGACCCCACCCTTGGTGGCCCCAAATGGGGATGTTGGTGTTGATGGGATGATTATTAATTTGGCTACGCTGTTGGCGGGCACTGTGACGAACCCGTTCTCGAACGGGTACTTCCAAGGCCCGTCAACAGCCCCGCTCGAGGCGGTAAGCGCCTGTACCGGGATATTCGGTGCAGGCGCTTACCCCGGGTATCCAGGGACGGTATCCGTGGATAAAGTTACCGGAGCAAGTTATAATGCAAATGGGGTTAATGGGAGGAAGTATTTGCTTCCGGCGATGTGGGATCCCCAAAGCTCTGCTTGTTCAACTCTTATTTGATTCTACCTTAGTGGGGTGTAAAAGAACATGAAGTGTGTTGTGAAAAGGATATTAAAAAGTTAGGGGTGAAAATGGTAAAAGAATGTAAAACTACTTGAAAAATGAAGACGTTTGTAGATATTTCGGGTTATTTTTACAGTAAGTGTTTTTTTATTTTTTTTTTTAATTTAGTGAGATAATCTGATCTACTTTGGCATTTGGGGTGTAGTTTGTCGAATTGTATTAAATGTATATTTGGTTCTGGGTAAAGTGAACAAGTTGAATGATGAAAAAGTTAAAGATTGTGCTTTGTTTATCTTGAAGATTTTTATTTGTATGGAACTATGGAAAAAATGATGGAGGAATAGTCTACTTTTTTTTAACATAAGGTGAATTGGGTGATCTACTAGTCAGAAGAACCACTACTATCTTTTACAAAAATGATCAATATCATCAATACATGGAGTAAATGTTCGGATATTGGAATTTGGATTTTATGTTAAATCATGTAACAAATTCATGACTATAATTCTATTAGTCTATTACAAAAGGTTTTAGATTAGTTATTGTTTGGCTGCACTTTAAACTTTGTGACGAACTTGACTTAGCTAGTCCAATACTCCGATGGCTCGATTCAAGACTATATTCACTAGTCCACTTATTGTACAATATGGGAAATTTGGTAGTTTAGTATCATTAGCACCTCATATAATATATGAACATACTGTCCTTGCTCGGTTTGGTAGAAGAAAGTTGAGTTTTCCTAAGCATTGTGTAGTTTTTACTTTTTAATCAAATAAAATAATTCATTCATATCATATCTAAACATTGGTAGAAAAGTTCTCCTAAAACGTAGCAATTGAGTTTATGATCACTCCATTCAAGAAGATGTGTTTGCTTTAATATGCTCTTTTGGGTTTGTCTACCTACATTTTTATGTCTTTCACAGTTCCACTGAAAAATCAACCAAATCAAACTGTGTACTCCGTAACATAATTGCATGGTCATCAATATCATAATCCCAAGATTAGCATAAGATAATCAAGGAGAACGTTTGTGTTTATACTCCGTAGTAATAATTGTTGGCCATCACCCATCAGTACTAATCCATATAGGGAGTATAGTTGTTGCACAGTTGCACTATTAAGTTTTTGCTTTTTCCAAACCAACAACAAAAAAAAATGTGTCCCTCAAAATTAAGCAAACTAAAATATTAATATCCTTATATCATTCAAGAACAAGGGTAGAATAATTATCTAAAAATATTCTTCATTATAGAGCATATTTTCTTCATGTACCTATGAGTACACAATTAATTATACAAGTTAAAATGCATATTGTACTAAAATAAGTTAATAATACTTCCTCCATCTTCAATTTAAGGTCTCAATTGTTTTTGCATAAGTTTTTATGGAGGTAAACAATATAAATAAGATCCATAGTCAATTGATTAATTAAAGGTGAATATAAACAATATAGCCTGATTGATAAGAGTTATATTATATAGATAAATAGATTTGGTTGATTAAAAGTGACTAAATTGAAAATGAATTTAAAGTAAAACTTCTAGAAAAAGATTTTGAAACACAAATGAGACTTTCGTTTGAGAACGAGCGGAATACAGTGACATGTGCAATACTCTCTCCGTTGCGCATTACTTGCAAAACTTTTCATTTTCGGCCGTTTCATATTAGTTGCAACACTACTATATTTGGAAAGGACCCACTATTATTTTATAATTTCTCTTCACTAAACCCACTTTCACAAATATTTTATTATTTCTCTTTCCTACTAACCCCATCCACATTACTTTTTTTTTTATTATTTCTATCTCTTACTAATAATACTTTATATTGTAAGCCTAGTTTATAATTTTCTTAAACTATAAGCCAAGTCTACTGTTACAACTAATGTGAAACGAGGGGGAGTATCAAAATTGAACCTATTGTAAAGGATAATATTTGTTAGAGAAAGGTGACAAAATAATTTCTTTATTGGCCAATACTTAGCTTGTACACCTGGTATTTAAGAATTAAGAATCACAAAAATATGAGGAAATAAGACAAGAAAAACGTCCAATAATGAAGCAGGACAACATTATGACGATGGAGATTGGGGGAACTATTTGCTATTCCTTTTATTTTCTTATTTTGGACGTGATACATATTTGGACCAATTCAAAACACAAATAAATAACATGTGGATAAACTTTGTACAGTTGGCTGATTTATTGAGTAAAGTACTATTAGAGTGTCCTTTGATTTAATTTTTTATGTTTTTGTTATTGAAAAATAAAGTTTATTTTCATTAATCTTGATCACATATTGTATCCAACATCTTCCAAACTTTGTTTTTGACAGGATATCTCTAGGCATCAATCACAATCATTGATATTTTAGGTAAGGGAACATTAGAGGGAAGAGTCTTGTGTTATTCACATGTGAATTAGTTTTACATTAAATAACAGATAATAAGATAAAATAATCAATTTATAATGCTCGAAAATAACTTTTTTTTGTTAGTAATTGGTTTTGAGATAAAACCTCGTTATGAGGTTCTTGAGAGCACATAGTTGTCCATACAAAACTAGTCCAATCCAATAAAAAATAAGGAAAATTTGCAAATTACCACCCAAAAATAGTATCAATTTCTAAATAACCACCCATTAAAAAATTTATTTTAAATTACCACCCACTAAAATATTTAATTACGCAGATTACCATCCTTTTTAAATTTCTGGTTGATTTCAGGTGTGTGGAGCCCACAGTCGCTATTGCCCTCCTAATTTTTTTTATTTTCTGTCGATTTCACTATTGTAAGCTACTCCTCTCTCAATTCTCTCAGTCAATTCTCTCTGCAAATTCACCTAACTCCATAAATTCTCACCCACTCTTCAAATTTAGATCCTAAATTGCAGATTAAAACCCTAAATTAGTTTAAGTTGAGAGAAAAATTTGCTCCTGTGTAATTGGGGTTTAGCTTGAAGGTTGTTTGCGAAAATCACCATTGTTAGTGCGTCTGCTGGGGACCACGTGCTGAATTCATTCACCTGACAATTGCTTGTTGTCAATGGCGACGTCAGAGGTTAGCAATTAATCAACAAGTTTTCCCCAATTTCAGCACAATTAGAACCCTAAATTTCAACACAATTAGAACCCTAAATTTAAAGAATGTAATAGGTTACCTGATGCGAGTTCACCTCTGAGGTTTCTTCAAGATGTTACAACAATTACAAGGGGCTGAAATTTGAGGAATTTGGGAAAATTTTGAAGTCCAAATCGCAAATTAGGTTAGGAGAAATGCTATATAGGGGGAAAATCGGGGGGAAATTCAATTGGGAAGGAGAAACTAGCCGTTGGTAGTCGTTAGGAGGGCCCCACTCATCTGAATTCCACCGGATTTTGAAAAAAGGTGGTAATCTGCATAAAAAAATATTTTAGTGGGTGGTAATTTAAAATAAAATTTTAAATGGGTGGTTATTTAGAAATTGATACTATTTTTGGGTGGTAATTTGCAAATTTTCCAAAAAATAATGAGTACATTGTATTTTTTTTTTGTTAAAAACTAACTAATCGCCTACACTGCTACTTTGTAAAAGAATCTATGCCCTATTGTTAGTTGTCACTCTTTGCAAGAGCTATATTCTATTAATGTTTGTTTGAATCATCTAGTTTTCTTGGGATTATTCTATTTCTAATTGTTAGAAATTAACTAATCACTTCCACTAAATAAAAAAACAACTGTTAAAATTTGGGATTTCGAAATTATAATAGTATTGCTTTATTTTTATAACATAAAGATAGAGATGTAATACAAAGTACTTTAGATTATGTATTTGAAGATGATGATTGAAGCTTGCATTAGTTATCTTAGGAAGGTTGGACTAGATGATTCGATGGTTTGGCGGCGTGTGAGGGGAGTGAGCAATTGTCCTTGGGGATAAGGTGATCAAGGTCAAGGAAACCCATCCAATATTTAAGTAAGATACGAGTTTTTATTTGGAAGAGTAATGAATCAGAAAGTACGTAAACGTGTTTGATTGATCGCAAGAAATGACATACTTATAAATAATTCAAATTTGTAACTACAATCTTTTGACTCCAAACTACACCATCTAAGCCTACAACACATGTTACATACTACTTAGGTCACATTATATTGATGTGAGATATCACGTGATATATAAAAACTTGAGTTGATAAAAGCTGATCTGGCCTGAATTTGAGTGGGTTTTGGGCAGCTTTTTTCAGCCCGACCCGATTGTTTTAAATTTTTTGGACATGCTTGGGAATGCATTTTTATGCTACTTTAATTCGTTTTTTTTTGCTCGGCTTGAAAATGGCTCGAAAAGCCCGCACGGCCCGACCATTATGGGCGGGCTTGGGCATGAAATTTTCAACTCGAAACTAGGCGCGGCCTGACCTGAGAAATGGACAGATTTTTAAGCCTCACCCAGCCCGCCATTGATTAGGTCTAATAAAAACATCACAGCTAGTCATAACTTGAAAAAAGTCGGTCAAACAAAACACGCGTCAATCTTGAGTTGCAAAGTTACAACAATATTGTAATCACTAACTAGGATCATTCACAAGGATTTAACGTGTAAACATTGATCCTAGCTTAAATTAAAAGACTCAACTTGACCCGACTCAACCTGACCATGATCCCCTCTTTCATTCACCACTCATAGAGTCATAGTGTTACTAAAAGTTATTTAACGGGCTGAACTGACAGTAAATGGAAGCCCATCTCAGACATATGTTGATTTAATTTTCGAGGGCATCTCAAAGACTCAAAACATATGTTGATAGACAAGATAGTAAAAAGTAGTAACAGATTTGTCTCTCATAATAGTAAAAAATAAAAATAAAAATAAAAACAAAATCAGAATAATTCCACATTGACACACACCAAACGGCTCCTCCGCTGCTGTCTCGAGGCAGCTGAGAGAGAGAAAATCAGCGACGACGACAATGGAGCAGCCGGAAGAGCAAGACGTCGACATGACTTCTGCCGCCGATATCAACGACACCGAACCTTCTGCGGTTTCTACTTTCTCTCTCTTCTTTTTCCTTTTTTGTTTTTTTTGAATTTTTTCTGATTTTTATTGGTTGGATGAGTTTTCTTCGAACCCTAATCATGGCGGAAAATGTGTGATAATTTGATTTTAGGATGTTGAAGATATGAAAAAGAGGTTAAAGGAAATGGAAGATGAAGCCGCTGCTCTTCGTGAGATGCAGGCCAAAGTTGAGAAGGAGATGGGCGCTGTTCAAGGTTTTTTCTCATTTTTATTTTTGTGAAAATTACTGTCGTATTTTTTTCGAATTATTGTCGTTGATTAATTAGATGATTTATTGCTGGAATTGATTAATTTAGGGTTCTGATTGGTGATCATGAGTGGAATTTTAATTGAACGTAAAATAATGTCGTGTGGATTGTGTTTATGTTGTGATCATGTAATTTGTTGTCTCGTGGTGAAATTAGAGGCTGTTTTTGTATGATTTTGGTTGAAGTTGTTTGTTTTGGTCAAGCTTTTGATTGAAATGTAAAGTGAATATTTTGTCTTGTGAGCTTTTTTCCATGTGTAGCGGCGATTCACTGAGCCTAATGCGTGATGTATGAAATGTAGACCGTTCCTTATCGTCATGTCTAGGAAATGTTTTTCAGTTTCGCAACACTTTCACTCTTCATTCTTCATCATGTAATACTTCTATTGTAATGAAGTGTAAGTAGTTGTGTGTCGTGATAGATGTTTTATGCGATGAATTTCAGCTTGTTCTTTTCTGATGAGCTGATGCTTTAGGGGGATTTGATATTCGTAGTTGCAAATCTGTTGGCAATGTGGTCATATTTAAAAACCTTTACATATTTACATCCATTGACTCCTATAACTTTGCAATTTAAAGGCATGGCTTTTGACTCATTTGGCTTTAATGAATTCTTAGACCTTACTGATAAAAGATGTCGTCAAATGTAAATCATTCAGCAGTAAATACAGGAATGAAAGGGAAATTGTTGCATTCCCTTGTTTAAGGAGTTACCATGGGCACTTGTTAAACTTCAAGTACTTACATTGTTATTGGCTGCTTCACCACCATCTTAAAAGAGTATACCTAAAGGGAATTGTGAACATAATTGGGAAGTTATTTAATAACTTACTTTTTAAGTATTGGAATAGTTATGCATGGAATGATTCTTATATTTTATAAAATTTTTATTATAAAATATCTTAAGTGTAATTTCAATTTGATTTAATTGGTTTGGAAGCAATCATGCTGCTAGTCTGCTACTGTTGATTTCATGACTCAATAGTTTCAGTTCATTAAGGGTTTTGCATCTTGCAGATCCTGCTGCTGCGGCTGCTGACCAAGCAAACAGGGAGGAAGTTGATTCTCGATCAGTGTTTGTGGGCAATGTGAGTCTTGTTTCCTATTACCAGTTTCATAGATTACCAAGAAACATTTTCATGATATAGCTTCTGTGATGCATACGTTCTGTACTTGCAATCATACAGTGTGTGGTTGTAACTTATTAGGCTGATTATGTTATACTTGTGCTTGACTGTATCGTGCTGTTATTAGCATATCATATGTTCATATGCTGCCATTGTTTTTGTGCACTCATGCTATCCTCACTGAGTAACTGACCATACAAACCCCTCTTGAAAATTTGAGGTCTTATCCATAAGATCAGGGATGTCACATAACTCACATTCACTACCTGAGGCCTGAGGGTGGATAGGCAACTAGGCAGTAAATCCCAACTATGAATGACATCTGCAGAAATCTGTTTTGACTGCTTGACTGGCTAGTTTATAATACCTTCTGAGCTGGAAGAGGAATCCAGCGCCAAGATAATTTCTAGTCCTCTATTGGCAACCTAGCTGGCTAAGCTCTCATAGAGGTTTCCCATGGAGTGCAGAGCCATATGTTCCTTTATAGTATAAAGGTCGGAGATGATAGCCAAGAACAAAGCATTCCATTGTCAAACTCTTGCACATGACTAGCTATATTTATATGATTATACTCTGTATATGATTAAGGATGTGCTTTGCGCTACTTTTGTTTTTATTTCACTTCTTTGATAATTATTATCAGGATCCATTTTTATGGTATCAAAAAGGTTGCTGTTACTCACATGGATCCGTATTCTGTAGTAGTCCTTTTAGATTTTAGTTATTTTGCTAAGTCTTGTTGTGCTTGAAAAAGCCTAGCATAAGTGCTCAATAACTTCTGTGTTTTCTTTATTGTTGGGTTATCTTGTATTAGTATGTAAATAGTTTTAATATTTTATCCATTGCAGCAGTGAAAAAAGTAAAATCAGTACTATCCTTCTTTACAAATCTGTTGTATGCTCCTGAAGTTTTGTGAAATCTAAATGAAATTATTTTTTTTCAAAATTTGATTTGAAAGTTCACACTGTCAAGCTATGAATAGTATTTTAGTATCATTAGACTTATATATTTAAGTGGTAGAACCGTAGAAGTTGTAGTGGAAAAGACATGTTGGGAAAAATGGACTATCTGTGTACAATCATTGGTTGATGCTCTGGCTAAAAGATAGGGAGCGTTTCTGATGCAACTACTATTCTTCGTCTATTTTCTGCTGCTATTCCTTTTTGTCCTGTAACATCCAAATTTCAATCTATAAACATTTTACTCTAATCTCTTGCCCATCAGAATTCTATTGTCAGTTTAATAGTTTAATGATGATATTTGAATTAAAAGTAATTTCTACAACCAACCTAACCTTTTCCTATGACTCATGAAGTAGTCTGCTTCTTCAGCTAAATTGTTTTATGTGTACCCTATTGAAGCTTCTTTGTCTTGGAGGCCATTCACAAGATTGATAAACAATATTGCTGTGTTTATGTATTTGAACAATACAAAAATTTAGAACATAAGCTTTCTTTTAACATTTTTTTATTTTTTATTTTTTTTTATTTTTTTTTTGTTTTCTCATATGAAAGAAAGGTAGCATGGGCTCATGGCACAGTAACAACAACATCCTACCTTGTTAGATTGTATAGTGTATTATTGTCAGTATGGATGTGTGATCCAGTTTGACCAACTAATGGCTTCTTTCTACTCCCTCCATCCCATTATTTCTTGCCTGTATTCCTTTTTTGGTGTTCCAAAATATTATGTTTGTTTCTAAAAATAGCACATAATTATTACTTACTTTTATCTTTCCCATACAAAATACACATATACCCAAAAAATCATTACTTTTTATCTTTTTCATACAATATTCTCTACTTTTTATCTTTCTAATAGAATATTCCCCTATTTCCACCATTCTTCTTAATTACCGTGTTTTTTGAGAAATAGGCACCAAATAATGGGACGGAGGGAGTATAAAACAATAATGCAAACCTTTTGAAACAATTGCTAAAGATTTGTTGCAAGAAACCTTAAACCCAATTCTTATAATGACTGAAGAATGTGGTGGTGTTGTTTCAGACTTTCAGCAGTTGTACATTTCTTGGGCCTTTTGATTGTAATATTTGAGGTTTGATAAGATTTGATGCGATGTGGTTTTTTTATGAAGTATATGCTGTTGATGGAAGATGAAACTAGTGACTAGTGATAGATATGTTAATAATATGTTGATGGCACATGTTTTTTTTTTTTTAATTTTTTTTTTTAAAACTTGTGAGACCTTTGGACTGAAGTAGAAATGTAACATTTCAGATGTTTAGAGTCTTTAGACACATTAAAGTTAATGGCTGGTGTTAATGAGCAATGACGGTATATTTATGCTTATGAGAGTTTAAAAGTTTTCATTTGACACTGAAAGCATTATTGGGGTAATTTCTTTGAGGGTTTAAGCACTTAAACCTGTACCTGAAGGCTAGATGGTAATTGACTGAGGAGCAAAGCTCAGTTGCTCATACCAGAAAGTATATTCCCTTAGATTTTCCTCCATATAATTTTTGTAAATAAATATCCGAGGTGAAAACATTTCAAATGGCTGCAATATCTGAAATTCCAACTCTTCATTTTGTCTTTGCATACCTGGGTAGACACTTGACACCGTTCAAGATCTTGAATTCTTGCCCAAAATTCCAAATTTCACTCAGACCTTCAAATTCTATTATCTTGAACCACAAATTGATTGAGAGAATTGTAATAGAGAGAGGAGAAGGGAAATTATGTGAATTTGCTTATATATGCTTACAAATGGGTGGAGATCCTAATTTTTACAGGAATTAACAAACAAATCTATGGGAAATGTGTGTATACGTATTCTAAAATGGGAGTACTTATGTTTTCTGAATGTCTTGGCCTTTCACTTGAGTCCAAATATTACAAAAAATGTTTCCTTGTTTGATATTATATCTTTCATGTGTCTGACATTTGGATATAATCTGTATGTGGCTCTTATACCCATATCTCATTAATATAGGCTATGTTACATGGACTCGGGAACTCATGTCCGTCATGAGTGTATGTCCAAGCATCCAACTCGGCTATTTTGTGAAAAAATTCCATGGTTTTGAACCAAAAGTGAAGTGTCCAAGTGTCGTACCCATGTCCGAGTGTCGAGGGTCGGACATGGGTACTTGAGGTGAAATGGAGAGTCCATGTAGCATAGAATATAGGCTGCAATAGTCATGCCAATATATCGTAAATAGAAACAACTTTCTTTTGAAACACAGCGAGACAACATTTCTTGCTTTCCAAATCAAGAAAGTAAATTCTTGCTGTTGTCTATCTGTTAGTAAACCTTTCTTCAGTGAAGTGGATGATCTGTACTCAACTTTACATCTCGATGTCGTTGCAGTTGGACTCTTCCTTCCATCCAGTCTCCTCATCCCTTCCAAAAGCTAGACAGAAATTGCCTATCACCTAAGAGTGTATCCCTATATTCAGTATCTCACAGGCCTCAACACCCCCTTCCACCCCAATGTTTGCTTCAAACTTTCCTTTCAGGAGTGTTCCATAAAGAACTTCATACTTCCTTTCCATACTTCTTGTTCCTTTTGTTCCTCAACTGCATCAATCTCTCTCTCTCTTTTTTTTTTCTTTTTCCCCCAACACTTTCTCTGAATATTCATCTTGACCCTCTTAAATTCAACAACTCTTTTTAAAACGCTGTGCAAATATCTCAATACTTTTTGACTATGGAGCAGAGGGAGCAACTGGATGATTCATTTAGTAGATTCCACCAGCATCATTGTGAAGTTTAAAGTCTTTGAATACAATATTTTGGTATGGAGTCATTACAACTTACCAACTAGGGTTTGACTGGTGTAAGCACCAGCCTAGCTCCTGTGGCATTTGATCCATGAACATTTAAGCTCAGGTTATTAACTTATCATGTCAAAACTGAAGCAAGTGAAATCAAAGCCCTCAGGTTAATCTAGCTAACAAAGCTGCACGGGATGGATCTACTATTCATTTTCTTCTGTTAACCTATCTGACAGTGACAGCTGACTCCCACCTTGCTTTCTTCCCATTCTATGATTGATTGCTTAGATGAAAGGCTGAGCGGGAGTTTCTGCATTGTGAAGCCCATCCTGTATCCTGTTCAAACTTTTTGTGAGTTTAATGCTTTCGCTCTTGTGGCATTTAGCTTTCTTATTGAATTTTAAGAAGCACTTCGTTTGTATTTGAATTTCTTATTAGCAGTACTTGGTAAAGAGACTCTTTCATAATTCTACATGAAATCTTATTTTGGTCAAATTATTTTAGCCTGATTAAAGACACATTGCAGGTTGATTATGCTTGCACGCCTGAAGAGGTGCAGCAGCACTTTCAGTCATGTGGAACTGTAAACAGGGTGACCATTCGGACTAACAAATTTGGACAACCAAAGGGATATGCTTATGTGGAATTTGTAGAGCCAGAGGCTGTTCAAGAAGCAATTCGGTTGAGTGAGTCTGTTCTGCATGGTCGCCAGTTGAAGGTCAGAAATCCCTTGTTGAAATTACTTGGCCATTGTCTGAATTGATTGCCCTTTGCTTTGGCTTCATTTATTTAATATTTTTCATTTTCTGATTTGCCTTTGATATGACTGAAGGTGACGGCAAAGAGAACCAATGTTCCAGGAATGAAGCAGTTTCGCCCTAGGCGCGTCGCCAGTCCTTATATGGGAGGCTATGGCTTTAGGGGTGCATATCCACCACCACCATTTTTCTACTCACCTTATGGATATGGGTAAGTTCTTATAACTTCTTTTTTCCCCCCATTTTTCTCTTTTGGGATCAAAAGCTCTTGTATAATATCGCCTTTAATAATTTGTTAACAAAATGTTTTTATTTTATTTATTTTGCTTACATTTCACTTTGCATTCCCTACACCCCCCCCCCCTCCTTCCCCTTTTCAATACAGAGTAATTTTTAGCTTTCGAGATTGAATGTTGTGTTAGTTTTCAATCAATCTCTGTTTCCTTTCTGCAGAAAAGCCCCGAGGTTCAGAATGCCAATGCGTTACGGCCCTTATTAGTAAAAATATGCTGGAGTTTGTTTAGAACATAAGTTGTTGACTGTTGAGATGGTAATTGGGAGGATATATATCGTGATGCTCTCTTGTCATCAATCATCCTTAGAGTTGGTGACTCTTTTGGGGACTCTCTGAGGAACTTTTTGATTGCAGCAACAATGAATTTTATGATCAACAATGTAATTATGTGTTTGAGCTTTCTGAGGATGATATAGTTTGCGTAGGTCTTTCTTGCCGTGTATTCTTTCTGTCCATTTTTGGGTCTACTAGGACAAGCACCTAGCGGGTAATTGCGTTTGAAAGAGCAAAAATGGGGAAGGGGCCGGGATCCCTGCCTGGTCTAAGAGCCCCAAAACATGTTAATCTCGCTAACACGGTCTATCACTATTGTTCTACGAGTATGAATTAGGACTTGCTTTCTTAGTTAGGGTATGCCTGTTTGCACAATACTGGTGCAAGTTCAAAAGAAATAATAAAAACTTGAACATGGAATTGATTATAATGTCCAAATTTGGTTTGGGGTTGTATTTCAATTATTTTTAGGAAAATAAAGTCTGGAGTTTAAGATATATTAATACATACAGTAAAAGAAGTGATTTCTGAAATCATCAGCAATAAACTTAAATGGATAATTACTCGCTGTCGTTGTCTTTAGCATTAATCATTAGTATATCATCGCCATTGATAATGCCGAATTTTCTATGGAAGTTGAAATTTCAAAGTGTAATGTAAGAGAAACCTCTACTGATGAAGACAACTTAATTTTCCAACTATTTTCAATTTCAAAGTGTAAAGTCTTATTGATCATTTGATCGGTGATAGCAGTATATTATAAGTACAAGAATTTTCAACCCCAAAATCTAATGGGAAGGCATCATAATTGATTTGTCAACCTTACCGTTGTCTTTTAGGTGAGATCAAGTACTAGAAGTTATTGTTATTTTCCAGGACTCCTATATTGTCCTCTATGTGTTTGGAGGAAATAGCCAAATGGGTGAATAAACTCATACGGTACGACTACCTTGCTTATTTCACGGCATTAAATTACAATAATGTTAATGAATTTTCCATAATCGTCTAAGCTACTACCATTTTCTAGGTATTTTTAAGTGCAAGTGACGACGAATTAGGGTAATAAAAAATTATGACGAGAAATATGCATTTGAGGATGAAGTGCCACACTTATTGACATTGTCATAAATCTTTCTTCACAATATTATATGTAAGGTCAATTCATTACTAATACAACCACTAAATGAGTCGTAAATGCTTTACCTGGTGTTAGTTGATTTAATTAGTTAAATTTTTATTTGGCAACAAATAATACTACTACGTACTAATGTACATACTATATTGTAATTACAAAAACTAATTATAATGTGGATATACTATATCGCTCTCAATTTATTATATCGTCAAAATTTATTTACGATTCCACGTTAAATCATTATAGATCAGGAGTCTTTCTTAGCCCAATCATCCAATGACCGGCTGGTAAATCAAAATAATTTAGAGATACAAATTTTCTTTTCCATTTGAAAAAAAAAATAAAAAAAATCAACGCTTTCAATCCAATTAATGGAGAAAATCCTCTAAGATTTGAATTTTATTGGTTTACATCAAACAATTTGGTCTTTTGTGGCTGGCTGGCTGCATGTTGAGTAACGAAAGAAAAATCTCTTACCAAAAAACGAAAAAAAGAAAAATGATAACATCAATCAGATAATACAGACAATCTACATGCCGAACTTCCGAAGCCAGACAACTAAATTGAAGGCCGAAAGTTCATGAAAAGATATGTAACAAACTTCTAACAAAGTCACAATTTATATACAAACCAAATGACTTTTGCAATAATCTGCGCACTAATTTCATACAAAAGTTGCAAAACAACATCTACAAAAGTTGCAAAACAACTGCTACAAAAGTTACAAAACAACTTCTAGTACAACTCCAACCTCTCATTGTCACATTTAGCATCATAGACTCATAGGATTGATCTTCATAGCCAATTCTCGTCGATTACATAAGTAGCGTGTGTGCTGGTTAAGACTTGGTTCTTTCTTCTCTAGCCGCGATGCATACTGAAGCCGGAGATGCAATGGAGCCACCACCACCACCACCTTTGAAGGTGTGTAGAGAAGACGGTGTGTGCTTAACATGGGAAGATTTGTGTGTGACGGTTTCAAATAGAGAAGGCAGTACTAAAAAATATACTTGAAGATGTCTCGGGTTATGCTTGCCCTGGTCAGGTTTTGGCTATCATGGGTCCTTCTGGGTGTGGCAAGTCCACTCTCCTCGACGCCTTAGCAGGTTTAATTTCTTCTTCCTTTATAGAGTTTGCAACATGCGCATTTATTCATCAATGTAATCGGTTATTTATTGCAGGGAGATTGGATATGAACACCAAACAAAGTGGGCAACTTTTCGTCAACGGTTACAAACAAGCTCTTACTAATGGCACATTGGTACGTTTAAACTTTAAAGTTTGATGTATAGGTATAACTATATTGCTGTACGGAAATTGCTAAACGTAATCCTAAGTAGGCGTGAGATTAAATTAATATACTAAGTAATACGAAGTAGTTTTCATTTGATTGCTACATAATTTGATAGGAGAATATTAGAATAAGTAAATTAAAGGTTTCATATACGTAGTATATATCGGTGGAGTACAATTTACATAATTTGGTGTACATTTTCGTGAATTCAATTTTTGTTGGTCCATCCCCACCCTAGTATATTTTGTTGTGATCGCCAATATTTCTAAAGATTATGGATAAGAAGTTAAAAGTAGAAAGATAACAGTAAACAACAATGAGTGGTAAAATGATCATTGTTAAATTATAAGAATTGATCAAATTACTCTTTAACTAATTTATTTCTCTGAAATTTTTGTTGGACTTATAGTTGACATGCTATATCTAAACAGGCCTATGTAACACAAGACGATGCATTGGTAACAACCTTAACATTACAAGAAACTGTGTACTACTCAAGCGAGCTCCAATTACCGGCATCCATGTCAAAATCCGAGAAGAGAAAGAGGGCAGATGATTGCATAAAAGAGATGGGATTACAAGAAGCAATAAACACAAGAATAGGAGGGTGGGGGATCAAAGGCTTAAGTGGCGGCGAAAGGAGGAGACTAAGTATATGCATTGAGATACTAACTCATCCTAAACTTCTTTTCCTAGACGAGCCAACGAGTGGGCTTGATAGTGCAGCTTCATTCTATGTTATGAGTAGAATTGTAGGCAATGAAAGAAGAAATGGAAGGACTATTATTGCATCAATTCACCAACCTAGTAGTCAAGTTTTTAGGCTATTTGATAATCTTTGTCTTTTGTCTGCTGGTAGAACTGTTTATTTTGGCCCTGCTGGAGACCAAGCAAATGAGGTGAGTTTTATCATTTACGCAGTCATTAGGATAAGTTAACATCGACTATTTGCACAAAGATTAAAAGACGTGTGAAAAAAGTAATGAAATAGATTACTCCGTATGTATTGTAAGAATTATAACTAATTATAATTTTTTATGTACGTTGTAGTTTTTTGCAGCTAATGGTTACCCATGCCCTTTACTTCAAAACCCGGCGGATCACTTCCTTGAATTGATAAACAAAGACTTTGACGAGGTAGAACACTTAATCCAAATTAATTTTGTTTTTTTGGGTACTATGCTATGAACTAACTTTGTTTATTTGTACATAATCTTGGATATTTTTGGCAAAGTTTGAATATTTATACTTTTTATTATTAGGATATTGAACAAGGGTTAGTCGAAAGAAAATCAACGGAGGAAAATGTCAATATCTTGTTGGAATCATACAAGTCATCTGAAAATTACAAACGAGTTAGAGGAATTATTTCAACAGTATGCGAACAGGTGCATGAAAAACATTGCAGTTTGCAAGTATAATTAGATTACTATTCCCTTGTATTTAATATTTTGTTGTTGATTGTTCTTATTGTGGTTATCAAATTATGTGCACACTTGTTTTTCAAGCAAAATTTTTTTTTTTTCCTTTATTTTGCATTTCAGTAAACTAATTTCAAATTAATTGCAGAAAGGTGAAAAATTGGAGAGAAAAAAGCATGCTAGTTTCTTTACTCAATGTGAAGTTCTTACAAGAAGGTCATTTGTAAACATGTACCGTGATTTAGGCTATTATTGGTTGCGATTTTTGGTCTACCTCATTTTGGCTTTTGGATTAGGCACCATCTTCTTTGATCTTGGGTATAATTACAACTCAATTCAGGTTAGAATTTTTCTCCTAATTATTGCAATGCATCTTTGAATTTATAGTATGCTTCGATTAAGGTAAACAGTAATTGTATATATGTTAGAACATTTCAGGCTAAAGGTTGGTTGCTTATGTTCGTGTCTTCGTTTTTGACTTTCATGACCATTGGAGGATTTCCCTCCTTTGTCGAAGATATGAAGGTATAAATCACTTAGAAACTATGAAGATACTCTCTCAATTCATTTCTGTATATGTGTTTAAAGTTGTATAGAGTTGTTAGTTATTGCATTGATATTTAAAACTGAGAAGTAATAATGTATCATTCTAATTTTGGTCATGTTATTAACACGCATAGGTCTTTAAACGCGAAAGATTGAATGGGCATTATGGGGTAACATCCTTTGTTGTGGCAAACACTCTATCATCAATGCCATACTTGCTTCTAGTGTCTCTCATTCCAGGAGCAATCACGTACTACTTACCGGGACTAAAGAGAGATTACCATAATTTTATATACTTTGCTATGATTCTCTTCTCTTGCATGATGTTGGTTGAGAGCTTAATGATGATTGTTGCAAGTATTGTACCAACATTTCTCATGGGCATAATCACGGGCGCAGGAGTACAAGGTTTAATGATATTAGGCGCAGGATTTTTTCGATTACCAAGTGATTTACCTAAACCATTTTGGAGATACCCACTTTACTACATATCCTTCACTAAGTATGCATATCAAGGGTTGTTTAAGAATGAGTTTGAAGGGTTAGAAATCCCTAATAATCAAGAAACAAGTTCGGGTTTATTAAGTTCGAGTTTGAGTTCAAGTCCTATGATATCTGGTACAATAATCCTCAAGGATATGTGGCAAGTGGAAACAAGCTATTCGAAGTGGGTTAATCTTGCTATATTGCTAGGAATGGTGGTTTTGTATCGTTTGTTGTTCTTAATCATCATTAAGGGTTCGGAGAAGCTTAAACCTGCTATCAAAGCCTTTGTAACGAGACCACCAAAACAAGTGATTAATTCAAGTTGAATCTTCCTATTAGGGATTGATTCAACATGCATTGGTATAATGGTATGTACTCAATTGTCTAAATAGGCTAGTTACGGTAGCACTTAACATTACCCTTTAAGAAGGTATCATGTATCAAAATTTTGAATTTGTTTGCTAAAGTATGTTTTTAACAATTTTTACAAAAGTATTTTATTATTGTGAATGAAGAGGAAACATAGTCAATCATATATCGTAGTCAATGATTAAATGGCTACTTGTTCATTCTAAGGTATTGAGGATTTCAAGATTTTGTTCAATAATAAATTGATATTGGGTCATGACCTTATATGGTTCAACCCAATTAAATTACCGGATTATATAAGGCCCATTAAGAATGGAGAAGATAAATAATCTCCTCGTCCAAATTGTCATAGTGGAAATGAATCATAATTTCGAAGCCTATTAGGTACAATTCTCACCATAATGCTTATTCATCTCACTTTATTTTAACTTATCAATATACTACGTAAATAATTAAAACTCAGGGCAAGACATGCTATTTTGTCATGTGTCACCAATTTTGCCATTTGACATATGATGTGATGCCACATTATACCAATCCTTTAATTATTGAAACACTCCATGCATTAACCTTCTGTCACCAATTTTCTATCATATGCATAACACCTTATTTAAATTTCCCTTGTAGTGTAACTCCCTAATAATTGCACAATAATAAAATTTGCCATTTGACATATGATGTGACGCCACATCATACCAGTCCTTTAATGATTGAAACACTCCATGCATTAACCTTTTGTCACCAATTTTCTATCATATGCATAACACCCTATTTAAATTTCCCTTAGTGTAACTTCTTAATAATTGCACCATAATAAAATTTGTAAGAAATTAAACATTACTCCATTTTTTTTATCAATTTTTTTTTTCACAACGGATTTGATTTATCATTTATTAGTGCAAAAAAAATTATTCTTATAGTCAAAACAGATCATACAAACAACAAACTATTTAAGCTATCATCTTTAAATAAATAAAAAAAAAAAAAAAAACCCACCACTTAAGCTCTCAGTGACAAACAAGCCAAAATATATAGTTTGATTAAATTAATAAATTTATAATGACCCGGGGCATCGCCCGGGCCTATAACTAGTTTACATCTAAATAGTTTAGATAGGATTTTTTTAAGGGAAATAATTTAGATAACATTGAATAGGATAGGGTTATTAAGTTCAAACAAATAGGATATGTTTAGAATTAAAAATAAGATACTATAGATAAAAGGAAAATGATAAACATAGCCTTAAGGACTATGTGTAAGAACCTAAAATAACATGATCCGTTAAGAATATCAAGTGATGTAATATAGAAATTAAATAATTAACTAAACAATCGCTACTTACTCAATTAGGAAAGAAAATCTAGGATTATAAAAACTTTACGATTAAATTATTTCCCATTAAGGAGCACAATAATTCCAACTTTTTTTGACGGCAAATTTGAGTATTTGACCAATTTTCCTACCATACAATAAGGGATTTGTTAAACATCGCCCACAAATTACTACATAAAGCCCGCATTTTATAATTTTTTGACAAATTTGCCCTTTTTATAATTTTAACCGAAAACAAATTTTTCGCACTAAAAAAATGTGGATCACCGAAGAGACGTCGTCGGCGGCGATATGCACCGGAGAGTCGCCATCGTCGCCGGAAAACGAGGTTCGTAACGTATCGTAAGGACGAAATGGTGGCTGGCGCCTAGCCGAGAAGGCCATGCCGTGGTTGTGGCGCCTAGCCAGGACGCCGCCACCGTGGCATAGGCGCCTGGTGGGGAAGCCTCACCCATGGGAGTGGCGCGTGGCCAGGACGCCGGAGCCACGGCCGGGGCGCCTGGCCAGGACGCCGCCACCATGGCGGCGGCGTCCTAGCCAGGCGCCCCCACCGTGGCTCCGGCGTCCTGGCCAGGCGCCACTAGGGGCTGCTTTAAATTTTTTTTTTTTTTTTAATTTAATTTCTCTTTTTTTTTCTTTTTTTTTTGTTTTGAATTTTTTTTTTTTTGTTTGTTTGTTTTTGTTTTTTTTTTGATTTGTTTTTTATAATTATGTTTTTTTTATGGATTTTTGTTTGCGTTTGTTTAATTTTGTTTTAATTTTTTTTTGAATTAAATTTTTTTTAATAAAGTTTTTTTAATGCATCTTTTAAACCAAAACAAAAAACTTACAAAACTTAAAAAATATAAAATTATAAAAACTTAAAAAAAGAAGAACATCAAAATTTTAAAAAAAATTTATAAAAAAAAAAAGGGAACATAAAATTTTTTTTAAGTAAAAAAACAAATTCAAAAAAAAAAAACAAAAACAATAAACAAGAACATAAAATTAAAAATTAAAAAAAAAAAAAGAGGAACATAAAATTTTTTTAAAAAAAAGCAACAAAATTTAAAACAAAATAAAAAAAAAATCAGAAACATAAAATTTAAAATTAAAAAAAAGAAAAACAAATTTAAAAAAAAACAAAAAAAAAAAAAATATTTTCGAAATAAAAATTTCAAATTTAAAACCAAAAAAAAAATTAAAAAAAAAATATATAACGAGGCGCCTAGGCCAGACGCCGTGACGGTGGCGGCGACGCCTAGCCCAGACGCCACTACCACGGCGGCGGCGCATTGGCCAGACGCTGGTGCCGTGGTGGTGGCGTCTGGGCTAGGCGCCGCCGCCACCGTCACGGCGTCTGGCCTAGGCGCCTCCGCCGTGGTGGTGGCGTCTGGCCTTGGCGCCGCCACCGCCTCCGAACTTTTTTTTTTATTTTTTAAAAACAAAATTAATAAAAAATACCTTCTCGCCGGAAAACCGCTGTCCACCCGCCGCCGGTGCCGCCACTTCCTTGCCGGGCCGCCTCGACATCGCTCGGAAAGTTTTTTAGAGAGAGAAAGTGGAAGTAGAGAATAGAGAGAAGAAATTGTGTTTTTTACTTTGAGGGCAAAAGTGTCATTTCACTCTAATTTTGTGGGCTTTATGTGGAGATTTGCGGGCGATGTTTAGCAATCCACTACAATAATCCCACCTACCCCTAGCATCTACTAGGAGCATAAACTAAAAAATACAAGTACAAACAAATTACTAACACAAAAAATGAAATAAAATTAAATTAAAAAATAAAATAAAAAGTTGGGGTACATAAAACACAAACTTCAGAACTCCTATCTAATTCAACCCTCACCATCTTCTTCTCTCCTCTGAAACAAAATCTCTAAACCTTTAAAAAACAGAGGAATAACAGGGGAAAAACAAGGGAATCCAAACCCAGAAACATGGCTCTGACAACAAGTTCATCAACTCTGACAATAAAATCTCTCCTTTATAATTCCCCTCAATTCAACTCTCCAAAACCCCATCAACCCACTTTCTCTCTCCTCAATATCAAAGCTTCATCTTCCTCAAAAGCTCCTTCAACAACCACCACGACCCGAAATCCGGACCCAAAATGGTCATTAGAAAGTTGGAAATCAAAGAAAGCCCTTCAACAACCCGAATACCCGAACCCGAATGAGCTTGATTCGGTTCTCAAAACCCTTGAATCGTTTCCCCCAATTGTGTTCGCGGGTGAAGCTCGGAGTCTGGAGGAAAGGATTGGACAAGCTGCAATGGGAAACGCGTTTTTGTTACAAGGTGGAGATTGTGCCGAGAGTTTTAAGGAGTTTAGTGCTAATAATATTAGGGATACTTTTAGGGTTCTTCTTCAGATGAGTGTTGTTCTTATGTTTGGTGGTCAAATGCCTGTTGTTAAGGTATCAATTCTGATTCCTCTCTTATTATTGTTTTTCTTTTGTTTGTACTCGATTCTCCGTACTAACCGAGTTTTCACGGTCTCCAATGCACATCTTTGACTAGTGTAGAAAATGATTGGTATAATAAGAGTAAATGATTGATTATTGTTGTTTGAGTGGTTTATTACTTTATTTTGGAGTTTAATTGGATGAAGGGTAGTGATTTTGATTGGGTTGGTGGAACTATTGTATGGTTGGAAAAAGAGATTTAATTTTTTTATTTTATTAATGTGTATGTTATGCAAATTTTGGCTATTAATGACTGTGGTAGTTGGATACTTTTTTGAGTGATAAATTTTTGGAATTTGTTGGTTAAATTTGAAGATTTGGGCATAAGGTTGGTCTAGTGAAGATTATATCAATACTTACATCCAAAGATGCATGCTTTGAATATCTAATGCAATGTTTAAGTGCTTTATTTTATGATCACTGTTGCTATTAACATGATTAGAGGCATGACTTAAATTCCCAAAGCTTTTGTGATGATTGTGGCTTCCTATATGAAGTTTGCTTAATTTTTGTTGTGTTTAGAATATTGAGTATCTCTTTTTATGCGGAATCATAAGTATTTTAGCAAGAAAGATAGTCAAGATATTGCATTATCTGATTTCTCAATTTTGATTACAGTTGATAAAGAACTATAGAAGGACCTTATGATCATGTTGCAGTTTATAGTATAACACACAAGAGATGTTAGTTTTTCAAGTCTCAGTCTGATTCACCAAGCATTGAGGCAGTTTATACTTTATAAGAACAAACTTAAAAGCATCACATTAGGCAGTTTATATCTTTTGAAAGGGGACATGGAGTAGGATACTTAGCTGGCCTATATTTCTCATGTTAGAAATTTTTTTGCCTTTTAGGCTTGGCAAATTTTTAGATTCTTAAGTAGTGTAGTTGTTCAAGTTCTTGCACCTTTTGTCAATCGGATTAAAACTTTTGCTTTTATGATGGAGTTGATATAGTTCTAATGAATGTTTCATGGTTTATATGTTCTTGTTTATGCCTTATTGAGTCTTATAATGTGTACTCTTATATTTTCTCATGGGAGTTGATGAGCCCAGGTTATTAGCATTACGAGTTTTATCATATAGCAGCCTTGGCTGGGCAGGGTGATTGCAATCGGCATCAGGAATTATATATGAATCAATGATATTGAAGGTTTGACGATGATGTTGTTTTGTTAGGTGGGAAGAATGGCTGGCCAATTTGCCAAGCCAAGATCAGATGGGTTTGAGGAGAAGGATGGAGTGAAATTGCCTAGCTACAGGGGTGACAACATTAATGGTGATGTCTTTGAGGAAAAGGCAAGAATTCCAGATCCTCATAGGATGATTAGGGCATACACGCAATCAGTGGCAACTTTGAACCTTCTTAGGGCCTTTGCTACTGGAGGGTATGCTGCCATGCAGCGGGTCACACATTGGAATCTTGATTTCACTGACCACAGTGAGCAAGGAGACAGGTATACTTCCCCCCCTCCCCCCCCCCCCCCTTCCAAATATCAGCATATATTGAAAGATTGAATCTCTCCTGCATTTCCAGTATTTCATGCTTTGTTGTCTTCATAAGGAGGAGCTTTTGGTTTAGCTGCTCATCAGCTCATGTCACATGTTCTCTTAGTTGTTGGAAATTGGCATTGTGTAACTTCAGAAATCCTCAAGTGTAAATATTGAATGAACCACCTTTCATGTATGTGCTCACTTTGACTGTGTTTATTAAGGTTTTGTCAACTTGGCTATTCATCTTTAATGATGTTGTTCTTTAGAAAATCTGGTCTGACAAAAATTGGCACCTGAAAGTATTGTCATACTTTCAAGTTTTTAAACCTTAATATTATTGTTTAATTGCGTCACTGTTGTTCCATATCTACTAATGATGAGTACCTATATAAGTATGTGTCAATGGGATTTCAGTCATGACTTGCTTATCAAATGGAATTTCCATGTATAGATGCATTGACCTGTCTTTGTGACGAGAGTATGTATGCCAATGTACTTTATTAGAAATGATGTGCATGTATCACAATTTTTTTGTTTTACTGATATTTGCTGTTTTTCATTAGGTACCGTGAACTTGCACATCGAGTTGATGAAGCTCTTGGCTTCATGGCTGCCGCTGGACTTCCCCTTGATCACCCAATCATGACAACAACAGAGTTCTGGACATCGCACGAGTGCTTGCTCTTGCCATATGAGCAAGCTCTTACTAGAGAAGATTCAACTTCTGGCTTGTTCTATGATTGTTCTGCTCATATGGTTTGGGTAGGGGAGCGTACACGACAACTTGACTGTGCTCATGTTGAGTTTTTGAGAGGAGTTGCTAACCCTCTTGGCATTAAGGTATTTGAAGCTATACGTTTAGTTCTTTTTTTATTTCGTCCTTTAGCCATGGTGTCCTATCAAATAAGGTTCTTGTGCACATTGGACATAAAGTTAACATATCTTGTTTTGTTTTTGTTATTATTGATATAATTACACAAATCTCTATGTTTCTATGAACAATATATTTGATTTTTGTACATGCTGATGATGCTAATTATTGTTCATGGTTCAGGTGAGTGACAAGATGGATCCTAATGAGCTAGTTAAGCTCATTGACATTCTAAACCCTCAAAACAAGCCTGGGAGGATTACAGTGATTACCAGGATGGGAGCTGAGAATATGAGGGTAAAGCTTCCAAAACTTATTAGGGCAGTTCGGCGTGCTGGTCAAATTGTTACTTGGGTTAGTGATCCGATGCACGGAAACACCATCAAGGCTCCTTCTGGACTCAAAACCCGATCCTTTGATTCCATTAGGGTATGTACTGTTTTATTTTTGCAATTCAATTAAGTGCAAACTCTTTTGTAGTACTAGTCTTATATGTTCTCCGTGAAGCTTGACGCCTTGACCCTATGTGTAGTTACCTAGATACATAATTATGGACAGAAGCACAGAACAAGTATCCTTACAATTATTTATCATGCTAATATAAATCATATAATCTTCTTTTTAAAAATAAAAAAATAAAAAAAAATAAAAAATAAAAATCATATGATCTTTACATTCCTTTTGGGAATGCTGAATTGTAAGATGAACTTTGCACAAGCATACTAGATCCCTAAGAAAGCTATGCCGTGAGCTGTGGAAAAGCATGATAATTGCTTGATATATCTAACTTTGAAGGTAATGAATCATAGAAAGAAAACATCCACCTGAATTGTGCTTTCGTGCTGATGCCCAAGACTACTTTCGACTTCATATCAGATGTTATTACGCACTTTGGGTGGTTTGCACAAGCATACTAGATCCCTAAGAAAGCTATGCCGTGAGCTGTGTAAAAGCATGATAATTGCTTGATATATCTAACTTTGAAGGTAATGAATCATAGAAAGAAAACATCCACCTGAATTGTGCTTTCGTGCTGATGCCCAAGACTACTTTCGACTTCATATCAGATGTTAGGTGTCAGCACACATGATTTGATTGAAACTTATCTTAAGTTTTCTAGGATTTGTATTTGCTTATGTTATGGTTTATGCAACCATGACAACAAAGTTTTAAGCTACGTGTTGCTATACATTGTGATTTATGGCTATACTTGATTCTAAACTTCTAGTTGCATTGAAACTGATAAAGTGATATATGTGCTTTTTGTGACAAGGCCGAGGTTGGGGCATTTTTTGATGTTCACGATCAAGAAGGAAGCTATGCCGGAGGAGTCCATCTTGAGATGACAGGTCAAAATGTAACGGAGTGTGTAGGAGGTGGACGTACCATCACATACGATGATCTGGGCTCTCGTTATCACACACACTGTGATCCAAGACTCAATGCTTCCCAATCTCTAGAACTGGCATTCAATATTGCAGAGCGTCTTCGTAGACGAAGACTGGGAGCACAGCGCAGTCTTAGCTTCAATAAAGCCCTCTAGGAGATTGAGTTTGTCTCCTAATTTTCTTGTTGGCACTACTTACAAATTGAGATTCTTCAATTTGGAAGGTATATTATATATGTCTGTATTTTGACCATAATCCTAATCTCGAAGAAGAGATCCCATTTTAATTTGCGACATGTTTTGCAAGGAATTTGATATCCTTGTTCTTGGATTATCGATGTACAATTTCGGAAACTATACTATGAGACTTGTATCATGTTTGCTGGTAATTATCATGTTTGCTGGTAAGTTTAGCCAAAAAAAAAAAAAAGTCGACATCTTTTATCATCTTTGACGTTGTCAGTAGATTGCTTCAATTACTTCTAATTGATGTGGGATTATTGATGTTATTGTTAAGTACATCTTGAAATGGAATAGTTAATCAAAACGTTTATTATATCTTTCAGTCCATTATTAAGTTTCTGATTATGCAACATAAATTTTGAACATTTGATCTTCTTGTTCTTGGGTCATTGTTATACAGTTTTTAAAGCAATAAATTTAATTTCAAAAATTGTGTTGGATCTTATTGTATTTAATCGATGTTATTAGTTAATTACGTTCTTAAGCTTTGTACTATAACGAGGGGATACCACATCGCCAACACTACATCGTCACTCCAAGTTTTCTCCCTATAAATAATCATCCTCAATTATATTAACACTATAATGAAGTGGGTGTATTGCTGTTATTTAAGGGTACTTCCGAAAGGAAGAAGCCCATTACATTATTTATGGGGTCTTTAAAGACCCCAACCAACAAAGTTAAATCTTAATAATTTTTAAAATATTTTTTCCAATATAAAATGTTAAATTTGGGAATTCAAATACAGATTTGCTAATCCCACATTAAAAAAGAGGGAGTATGCTTAATCTATAAGTCTATTAGTCTATTGGACTATTTTTTTTATCAAATTATTTTAAGATAAAACCCTAATTGTCCGAGTTCTAACTTTATTTGGCATTGACATTTCAACTAATCAGGTTTGCTGTTATTTGGTAGATTTTCAATATTTTGGGATCTGTTTTTGATACGTAGACCATACAACTAGGGAAACTGTCGGCGTGCTGGTCATCGAGCAAGCTATTGCACCAGGCCCGGAATGGTAACTACTTGATAGGCTAACAATTAGATGGTGCAGTTTCATACTCTATCCTTGGTGATTGAATAATTGATGAATGAATCGACAACTAGCCAACACGGTTTGATGGTGATGGTGAAATACTCCGTACGTATAGAACCACGACTTTTTAGCTACTACAAATGCATGATAGGAGAAATGGATGCATTTATTGCATCGATCGATCCATCGTGATCGTCTTACCAGACTAGTGAATGTAATAGAATATACCTTTGTTACCTTTAAATTTCTATACTTTGATTACAATTTGAATATATATGTACGTGATGATCTTCCCTATTATCACTTATCAACTCCATTCAACTAATAATTACAAATGGATTTAAATGAACAAACAAAAGGGGACGGATATAGTAATAGTACAAGTTAGCTAGGATAAAATGGACCTTAACACTTACCATTTTTTCTACTACCTTCGTTAATTATTATGTGCAACTTTAGGGTATTATTTGTGATATATAAAAAATTCCAAAGCTGTACATAATAATAAACGGAGGTAGTATAAGCTAAGCATGCAGTCGGGTCCAACTGTCCAACTCCTAGATATTGTAAAATGCAGGTGGAAATTTTGTATGAGTATTGAGAATACAAATAAGCAAGAATTGAAATTTTTTTGAAGGCGAAATTGGTGGTCTAGTGTGAACAATTTTTTTTTCCCCAAATTTAAAATTTTATCACTATTAATGTGTCAAGGAGGTAACGGAGGGGAGTGAAATACGAATATCTGTCTAACAACAACATACGTGCATGTTAAAAAACAAAATATAAAGATAATGTAAACGAATAAATTAAATCATGTAACTAATAATATTGATAAAAGGGAAATGTTAATGTAGATATCATTTCTTACACACAAAGCCTAGCAAATCGGTCATGTGATCCTTAGTAGTGCAAACTTCGTTCGCCTAATATTGCAAGTTTTATTGAACCCTAATATTAAGGGTGTATGTATTAGGCATCATTGCCGTTTTTGGATTTTTTGTTTTTCTTCTCCCAAAATAAAACAAAACAGTTTTTGGCAAAATAGTTTTAAAAAACAACTTTATACTTATTTTGGAGAAACTAAAACAGTAAACCTAAAACATTTCAAAGCAGTTTTGGAGGTTTTGTTTTAAAAAAAGTTAAACACTATCAAAACCCACGCTCATATCTCCTTCAATATTTCATCTTTCTTCCTCAAACCCTAATTATTCTCTAGATTCAAGGAGCAATCAACTACAGAGCCTTCTCTCTCTTTTATCTTAATTTCCTTTGTAATTACCATATGTTTCTCCCCCATTGTTCTTACTATGTTTTTGTTGGTGAAATTGGTTGAATTGAATTTCTTTGATCAAAATTGTTTATCTTTGTTCTTAAATTTTTTTTTTTGAATTTTAATTGTTCTTTGTATAATTTTTATACAATTTATTTTGGGTTCTTGTATTTGGGTTCATGAAAGTTCAGTACTATCGCCATTGTATAAAATCGCCTAAGTGGTGATGAGATTTGGTTCTTGAGGAGGTATGAATTTTTAATCTCATCACCACGGGCAATTTTTAATCTTCTTACTATCACCATTGTTAATGGTGATTGAGTTTTAATGGTGACTGAGTTTTATTGAGGAGAGGGATTGAAGAGAGGGGATAGAAAATGGTGATTCTGTCTTTTGCACAGAGTGTAAAAGCAGGGGTTATTGTTATGAATTCGAAACTTTTAATTTTACTCTGTAATTAATTTTTCATGGATTCTTTTCTCAAGGTTAACCGTGGTTCTTCTACAATTCTACTAGTGGACGAATAATACCTATAAATAATAGAAGTAGGTAGTATATAAGAGTTAACTACAAACTCAAAACTGCTAGTGGAATAGAAACAATTTTAAAAAACAGAGAATTAAAAACTGAAATCAGTGTTCAGTTTTTAAAAAACAAAAAATGAAAAAAAAATAAAATGCCAAACGAACCCTAAGTTAACCAATTTTATTTTTTGGACTAAAACTCTATTATTAGTCCATTACAAGATTTTTAACTCCCTAAGATCCTAATTATCAAGCTCAAACGATCATAGAATTGAATAGGTGGCATGAAAATCTTTGATCTAGAATTTGTGGAATTCAGGCAATAATAAATTGTGCTGTAGCCTGTATGTAGTGGTTATTTGGTTAATGTAACAAGTAATCTTCATTCTTGAGTGTACTAATTTCCTTCAAATTTACCTTTAATTTATTGGTGCAGTGTTGGTATAGCTTATACTCTTTAATAATATCATACTCTTTAATAATATCAGCACACATTTATGTATAATTCAAACAAACTGTATCCACATGCGTATGCAACATTTATGTCAATTCTTACTTCAGTGACCATTGCATGATTTTTTCATTTTCCACATATATACAAGTGTTTCTAATTACGTTGAATTGTATGAGCAATATTAAGTTGGAAGTACCTTAATAATATTAATATGTACACTCTACCAACTACCTATGTAACTGTTCTAATTTTTAATGTGGTAGTAAATGAATTAAATGTCTTTTTCATAATACCGTATTACATGGTATCAACATTTTCCATGTTTAATTAACAATTTTATATATTTATTGTACTCGAACTATTTTTCTAATTAAATAAGTGGTCTATTATTAGTCTCCAGCCATGAGCTGATCCATCACTTACCAGTTATTTTAGCTGATATTTTTCCCCTCTTTACAGCATTAATGTGTTTGGTAAACATTGTTTTATTTTCCGTTAAGACATGTCACAAAATGATGTTAGCTATGCACATCACCTCAATAAAGTCTACATTTTGAACCCTATTTTAGACAATAAGGGTAATGATATGACCTCGATGTGAAACTATTTTCTTCGTGGCTTCATCCCTTTACGTGTGTTAATTTTATACGGTAGTAGACTGGTAGGGCTCGACCATCTACTAATAATGCACTTATTATGTATAACATAGTGGTTCGGAGATCCCTTCAAAAAAAAAAAAAAACATAGTGGTTCGGAGCTCTTTAAATTTTAGAAAGCTAAGAGAAAGGGAGAAAAAGGAAAGGATTTAATATTTGTGACCATAGGCAAAAAAAAATTTCGTCATTAAATAAAATTTGGATTTAAGGAAGTGCAAAAAACCTTTCAAGTTGTAAGATTATAACATTAATTAATATTTTCTCTGCTAACCACACAATGAACCATATCTTCTTTTGTTAATGTGATTATGTGGGACACTTACAAGTCAACTTGGATTTTGATACCATGTTAAATTTGGAGATAATATGAAATGAGCCTGGGTAATCCAAATAAAGAAGAGTTGAGGAGAGTTCGATTCACAAAATAAGGCCTAACAAGGTACAAACTAAAACCAATTGGAGACAATAGGAGTAACTCCTCTACCTTATAAAGTGAAACCATCTCTTCTCTTTTGCCTCAAACTTTTTTTTTTTTTTCCTTTCTCTTCTTCTTCAATATTAGGGATGTCGAACAAAAATAAAGTTATTTGACATATATATGCCGTGTTTTTCTAACACTCCTTATTACTCGTAATTACGTATGAAGTGACTAGACAAAAATATTAATGGTATCAAACAACCTATATAGTCACTAGACATGACGTGTTTTTCTTCTAATACTCCTTACTACTCGTACCTACTAATCAACCTCAAAATAATTTCCCTAACACACCATTTGCATGTTAATCATAATATACCTTTTCAATTTTAGGGTTGACGTTGACGATTTGACTAAGTGAAAATTTGTACACGAGTAAATACGTATTATTATAGTAAAATATTGGTTATTTGGACAAAAATGTGCGTATATATATATATATGCATGGTCTCCTAAATTACTATAAATATATGAAGCCAAATAGAAAATATTAATTAACACCACATACCACAACATAACACATAAACACTCAAACTCTCTTTCTCATGGCATCTTCTCAACAACGATCAGTTCTAGAAGTGCAAAGTCCCATGGCAATGGGAGATACAAGGGAATTAAATTCCCCGAGATTCGGAGATGATGACGGTGTGTGTATAACATGGCAAGACCTGTGTGTTACAGTTTCTGATAAGGAAGCTAAAAGTACCAAAAATATACTTCATGATGTCAGTGGTTATGCCTGCCCTGGTGAGGTTTTAGCCATTATGGGTCCTTCCGGCTGTGGCAAGTCCACTCTCCTCGACGCCTTAGCTGGTATGTATATCTTAATTGTTTATTGCTAGAGAATGTCATTTTTTTTTTTTTTTTTTTGAGTAAGAGAATGTCATTTAGTACTATAGTATAATACATATAATAATGAATTTATTTATTTCAGGTTATATTGTTTGTGCAAAAATATTGTTCTAGAACATTAATTTGATAAATTGATAGTTAGTTCATCGTGCAAGATATCGATAATTTTGTAAATAATATGTTACAAATTGAGTTATGTACTTTGATTATTGCAGGAAGATTGGATTTAAACACGAACCAATGTGGACAAATACTAATTAATGGCGCCGAGCAAGCACTTGCTTATGGTACATCGGTATGCTTAGCTTCATCAATATATAATTTTTAATTTTAACTAAGATTATAACTTACTTCGTATAATATAAGGGTTAACTAACTAAATTATTTCTCCATGATTCATGAATATAGGCTTACGTGACACAAGACGATATATTGATAACAACCCTGACAGTCAAAGAAATAGTGTACTACTCAAGCGAGCTCCAATTACCCTCATCTATGTCGAAATCCGAGAAGACAAAGAGGGCAGATGATTGCATAAAGGAGATGGGATTGCAAGATTCAGTTAACACTAGAGTAGGAGGATGGGGTGTTAAAGGTTTGAGTGGTGGACAAAAGAGACGACTTAGTATTTGCATCGAAACATTAACTCATCCTAAGCTTCTATTCCTTGATGAGCCTACAAGCGGACTCGATAGTGCAGCCTCATACTATGTGATGAGTGGAATTGCAGGCGCGGAAAGGGCATACGGGCGGACAATTATTGCATCCATTCACCAGCCTAGTAGCCAGGTTTTTGAGCTATTTGATCATCTGTGTCTTCTATCTTCTGGTAAAACAGTGTATTTTGGTCCTGCCGCGGAAGCAGTTGAGGTGAGTAGTTTAATTTAGTCCTGAGGTACTATATAGTTGTCGCACTGTCTCAACCTCAAATTTGAATATACTGGATGTGAAACTTACTTTATTTATATGTAGTTCTTTTCAGCAAATGGTTTTCCATGTCCAACTTTTCAAAACCCTTCGGATCACTTTCTTCAGATGATAAACAAAGACTTTGATGAGGTAAAACAATTTTTTTTGTTAAAATGATGATATGTACTTATGCTAACATTTTTTTTTCCTTTTACAATTTATATATCTTGTCGTTTCTTCAATTTTTAGGACATAGAGCAAGGTCTATCCGCTAAGATATCAAAAGAAGAAATCGTGAACAAATTGGTGAACTCATATAAGTCATCCGAGAGTTACCAACAAGTTCAAGATCTAATTTATGGAATATGCAAAATGGTACGAAGTAAATGGTCACTTGTACATAAAACTATACTTGTATATATCATAAAAAACGCGATTTTAGAGTACACGATAATTGATTGCGTGATCTTCATCTTAATGCTTCACAGAAAGGAGAAAGGTTAGTGGTAGGAAGAGAGCCTGCTAATTTTTTTACTCAATGCCAAGTTCTTACTAGAAGGTCGTTCGTGAACATGCGCCGCGATTGGGGTTACTATTGGTTGCGCTTTGCTATCTACATCATATTAGGGATCGGAATAGGCACCCTCTTCTTTGATATAGGACATAGTTATGGCTCAATTCAGGTAAGCTAAGATATATAATTTCACACTTTTGTTGCATGTTTTATAATTATTTGTAGCTAAGCTAGAGGAAATTATTATTCCGTGTTTCTTGACACTATTGTACGTGTACATTTTACAAAAGCAAAAATTTGTTTGTTTTCAGGCTAGAGGGTCATTGCTTATGTTTGTTGCTTCATACTTGACTTTCATGACAATTGGCGGATTTCCTTCCTTTGTTGAGGATATGAAGGTACGGCGTAATTTTTTATCTTATTTTTCGATTAATGATGATTTTGATTTGAAATAGCTACCCACCTATTGTTATGGCACATTGTTTAAGAAATTCTTGTTATTAATGTCTATTACGACCTACAGAATAATTACAAGTAATAGAATTTGATTTAATAGAACATTGTTTTAAAAAATATAACTAAATATGTCTAAAATTGTTGTTTAATTATATAATTCAGGTATTTAAAAGAGAGAGGCTAAATGGGCATTATAGTACAACTTCCTTTGTGGTGGGCAATACTCTATCATCCGTACCATTCTTGCTTCTAGTAGCCCTTATTCCTGGAGCAATAACATATTTCTTACCAGGACTTCAAAAAAGTTACCATAACTTTGTATACTTCATATTAGTCCTTTTTGCTTGTATGTTGTTGGTTGAAAGCCTAATGATGATAGTTGCAAGTTTAGTCCCTAATTTTCTAATGGGAATCATCACTGGTTCTGGAGTTCAAGGCTTAATGATGTTAAGTGGTGGATTTTTCCGGTTACCCGACGATCTACCGGACATTTTTTGGCGATACCCTCTTTACTACATCTCCTTTCATAAGTATGCATTTCAAGGATTGTTTAAGAATGAATTTATAGGGTTGGAATTCCCTAGTAGTGAAAAAAGGCATTCACACAGTATGATTTCAGGAGTTAAAATCCTTAAAAACACATGGCAAGTTGAAGACAGTTATTCTAAATGGATTGATCTTGCTATACTAGTTGGTATGGTGATTTTGTACCGTTTGTTGTTCTTAATTATTGTCAAGACTTCAGAAAAGATCAGACCTGTGATTAGAGACTTGACGAGAAGATTACAAAAGCAAGTGGTTCAAGTTGACTATTAGCAGGGATTCGATCTTAGGCGTACCTTGTATTGAAGCATAATGTATAACATGACACTATTAGAAACTAGAGCGGATAAATTTGATTCGTAGTGAATGATGTTGTTATTGGAGTACACTAGATAAGAGTATGGACTTGTATGGTTACAAATTTAGTTACAACAACCGATGTATTTAAGTTCTTTATCGTCTATGTACTCGTGTTATTATTTAATCTCAACTTGTGCTGTTTATATTGAATTCAATTTCAACTCGTGTTATTTTGGAATCAAATTAGTACCCAAAAAGTAGGTGCTTGTCGCTTGCCTATGAGCCTTCCCTAGCTCTTCCATTGATTTCTCCATTGAAGCTGTTTGTTAGCTTTCTCTTTTGATTAACATCATCAGTTGCCCCACCTTTTTGATCTACTTCCAAATATGCCCCCACGTAATATATGTAAATTTTTGAAAATACATGTGATAAAAAATACAGTTTTATCTTGGTAAATCTATATTGTTAGTGTTTATCACGTAGTTTGGTAGCTTATTTTAGATATGTAAAGCAGTACTATAGAATAATCAAAACTCCATATCGTTGTAGAAAGAGAATTTTATTGGAACAAGTTTACCAATCTGATTGGATTCCGATCTAGGCATAACCAATGTGATATTCGCATAATGAAATACTTCGAATTCAAATTTCAATTGAGAGAAACTAAACCGTTTAGACTTAAAAGCTTCATACCTTTTTCTCGAATAAACACACAAGAAATTAAACTAAATGAATCTTTTCCGAGCAAAAGCTAGACGACCTAGACCTTACATGCTTAACTTCATAATAAAGAGAGAGAGAAAAAAAAAAGTGATCCATTTACTAAAGAAAAGTTGTGATTTACAATGAGATAGATAAAACACGAAATTGAAAAACTTTACAAAGATGAAAACAAATTTCATTACTGAGAAAACAAAGTAATTATAGATAGGATCAAGGTATAATAATCGTTGATTTGTATACGATCTACACACTCGGTGCACCATGCTCGTACAATAGTACAAAATAAATGCTGTTTTTTTCAAAGACCAATATTTTTTTTTTCTAAACCAAAATGGTAATATTAAATTATGTCTATATTATTTCTTCAAAAAAACAAAAATTATATCTATATTATTGTGTCAAAAAAATAATTATTTCTATATTAGCTTAGCTATGATTCCAATGAATATATAGGGCCCAATATATTTATTTTGTATTGGTAAGTTTGATATACTCCAAACCAGCTAACTAGTGACTCAGATTGAAAACTCTATCCTCAAATCTGTCAGTGTCTCAACAATTTTCACCCTAAATTCTTATCTCTGCAAAATTCCACCGACCCATCTCTTTTTTCTCTCACCTGCACAAAATTTTTACTTGGAATTCTCACTTACATTTGTTTTTTTACATGCATTTCACAAATCATACATCCTGAATTTCCAGATTTTGAACCCAGTTTAATCTACCAAGGTATTATTTTTATCAGCTTTTCGGTTTATATTGATTCTGTTTTAGATTTTGGTTACTCAAATTCATCATTGTTCTTTAATTATGTTTTTAAAATCGATTATACTATGTACTTAAGCAGAATTGAACCCATTTGATGATCAATTTATATGGTAAGTTTTTGATTGAAATATAATTTTTGTTGGGTTGTAGGTCATGTTGTGAATTTCCAGTAAAATTTGGTGTTATTCAATGGCTGGAATTTGCGGCGTTATTCCTTTTTTGGGCGTTGGGCAAGTTTCATCATTTCCTATTTTTGCTGTTCGAAGGTGAAAATCACATTGTACATTTGTCTGCAATGTAGTTTACTTGGAATGATCTGGGGAAAAGCTGATTGATGGAATGTATGGCGTTAAATTAACATTTTTTGTGATTTTTTCGCGGCCGGCATTGAAACAGCGCCTTACCCCTACGCTTTTTGATCATTGATGTATTTCACAATTTGCTGTTATTTTTGTTCAATGGTAGTTATAATTCATTGCAATAATATGTATTATAGGCTTGTATGGTTGGATGTTTTAATGAATTTGTTTTTTAGTTGGGGACCCTTTTCTTGGAAAAATTTTGGTTTTACAAGTGGTTGCTGCCAAACAGTGGTGATCTAGTAGGAAATATTTACAATGTTGTCTTTAGGTACTTCTATGAGTAATAGGTCCAATGTGTTGGTGGTGTTTTGTGCAACGAGTCCGTTTAAAATTGGAAGTCGCGGAGCTGTGTTTTCAGTACACATTTTCTTGTTTGTTGCCTAATGCTTGCTACGGAGGGACTATGGAGCGTTTATTTATAGTTTAGGTCAGCCGATCATTCAATCAATTGCTATAGATTTTTTTTTTTTTTTTTTTTTTTTTTTAATTTGCTTACATGGCAACAATGGAATATCAAGTAAGAAATTATTACACTTGCAATTGTATCTAGGTAAAAAGGCTTCCAGGCTACGTGAGAAAGTCTTCTATAGATGAGATATTAATTTTTACATTCTGGTGTTAAACATTTGTTATTCAATTAAGTAATGTTGTTGGGACAATAGTATCTGTTTCGGTTGAAAACAATGGGATCTTGCCGAAGGTCCACTGAAATGGAGAAGACTGGATTCGATCCAAGCTGTGTTGGGCCGAAGGTTTCCTGCACAGTGAACACACGTAAACTAGCCTCGGGGGTGTTTCCGAGGAAGGCCCCTCCGATGCTAAAGTCAGTACAATGTGTAAAAAGGAAGACACTATGCAAGAGAGTTTGTAGCTTGAGGCTTTTGTGGAGTATTTCTCAATGCAAGAATGAGCATATGAATTGGAATAATCCGTGTATGAGATAATGTATCTGATCTCTCCTTGAATGTGTTAATATGAGGGCTTTTATACCTCATCATACTTGGAGAGGTTGGGCTTTAGCCCAATTGGCTTACTTTGTGGGCTGACTTTTGACTTTTGAGCAATTGGAGAGTTGAACCTTGACCTTGGGCTTTTAATTGGATCATTTAGTGCTCAGGCCCAATTTTGACTAAATTGGACCCAAACAACTTGCCCCCCAGACCCGATTTGGAAGAATGACGGGTCGGGTTTGATTTAACTCAGAAAAGGAGGGAAGTAAATGATTTAATTGATCCAAAAATTTGAATTTAAACCGTAATTAATGAGATAACAACGGTTAATGATTTGCGGAAGTTGGACGGATAATGGGCGGTTTAATCACAAGACATGTGTTTAATGGTTACTTAGTGGGTACTTAAGAGAAATTAAAGCACAGACTCTTCGTATCCCGTACCTGGAGATATAAACAGAGGCGCGTCATTCTCCTCACTTATTCACCAACACAAACCCAGAATTCTTCGAGAGAGAAACCAAGAACCCGCATCAAAACTTCGCAAATTCCCCCGAGCATTGAGCTTAGAAACTGAGACTTGCCACTACGAACTCGTAAATCGGCAACTTTCGCTTCAGATTAAGGTAAATTCCTTTGATTTCAGTTTATTTTTCTTCGAATTCGAACTCCTTCCCCTTTTCTTTCGACTTTTCTCTTCGAAATAATCCATGGCAAGAGGAGTTAGAGGTAGAGCCCGTGCTCCAAGAAGAGCAAGGCCGATTCCCGATCCTAGGAATAGGATTGGGACCTGGAATGGTCGAAGGCCGGAATCTGACCCTGCAGAAGGGATTAGGGCGACTCCCCTTTCCTCGGCTCCTCCTCAAAGAACGGATGAGCCGAGTGCTTCTGGACGGGACGATGAAATTCCCGTTGTCCTTTGGGATATCCTCCCTGGGTTTTCAGAGTGGGAGAATGCCGAAGTCGCTTCGGCCATGATAAAGAACCGCCCCTACTCATGGTGGGTAGAGAACGCCGATCAATATCGATTTGCTGAGCAAATTGAGTTGCACTACGGCATTTTTGAAGCTGATGGATATTGGTGCCGAATGCCCTCAGCATCCGATAGAATCCATCGTCCACCCCCGGGGTATGTGGGGGTGTACACGAGACAGCTTCAGTATGGGCTGAGGTTCCCTTTGGACGTTTTCGTCCGAGACTTGCTGATCCATTACAACATTTCCCTATGTCAGCTAACCCCCACCAGCATCCGAAGGGTGATGACATACTTATGGGTCTGCAAGTTCTTCAAATACGTGCCGAACCTGCACTGCTTCAGAAAGCTCCATCGGCTAGTGCCAAATATTCAGAGTGGGCACGGAAGCCATGGTTCTGGGTGGTATCGGATTGAGTCCCGGCCCCAATACTTGACCATGTGGCCAAATGACTCTTCAGACAAGGACTGGAGAGGTCAATGGATTTGGGTTAGGGCACCCATAGATCCGGGCCACCCTTGCGTCTTCAGCGCTCCCCGGTACTTAGCTGAGCCTGATCCCGAAATGGGAAGTCTAGGTCCCCCCGCAGATAACGGGGCGGATCCGAACCTGGATCAGCAACATATCTTCGGCAAGCTGCCGAACCCGGGGGGGGAGTGGTCGAATGCAGCATATCCCGGAGACTTGGCTCCCCCATACGCATTACGTTTTCCAAGAGAATATGCTAGCAGCTGTTGGCCTCAGCCGAAAGTTTAAGGATGGTAAGCTTCTTCGGCTGGGGCCGAGGCTTTTAACTACCTCTTTTTCTTCTCTCGCTTTGCTTTTTTATGCTGTGCCAACATATCTGAGCTAAACTTTTTCCCTTTCCTTTTTTCAGAGCGGGACGAGACCAACGTTGGTATTAACTACGCTCGTCTTGGTGTTAACCGAGAGCGAGTTGTAACTGAACGGGCCCCGTCTATCACTGAGCCGAGGCATAGGGAAGTTCATCTGGACTCTTCCCACTTCCAAATTGAGGCTGTTGCTCTGTATCAGAGGCAGAAGCCTTGGTGGAAGAAGAGAGACCCTTGGTTTCAGCTGCTGAACGAAGAAGCTGAAGCTGCCCGCACAGCCGAAGAGGTTGCACGGGTACTTGAGGCTTGTGAAGGAGGAGAAGGGTCCTCCAGAGCTGCTGAAGCCGAAGCTGCAGCTAGAGCAGCTGAAGAAGACGAGGCTTTGCTGAAAACCTCGGTGAGTTCTTCTTTTTCTTTTTTTTTTTTTTTTTTTTTTTTTTTTACTCACACTCTTCTTCCCCCCTGTCTGTTACAGTCTGAAGAGAGTAACAGACACATAGAAGGCAAAGCTCCTGTTCGTCCCGAAGATCAAATACAAGAGTCTTCAGACTCAGATATGGACGAGCAGCCCCTTCTGAAAAGGCGCCGAAGGATGGCCATCATCGGCCCTCATGATTTTCAGCAGAGGCCGATGACCATCGGCGTCGCAATAAGGGAACCTGAGGAAGGCAATGGATCGCCGAGGGTTCCCCAGCCAACACCCCAATCTCCTCAAAAGACCCCTCCGCCACCTCCTGAGATGGAGGTGGATCAGAGAACTCCCGAACCTAAGGGAGGGGTCCAAGAAGAAATCAAGGAGAGTGCTGCTGAGCACGAAAATAAAGATGCCGTGATGTCAAGTGCTGAAGGCTTCACGGCAGATATCGCAAGAGAGGTTGAGGCTTTCGTCCTCACCCCTGAAGAAGAGGAGGTCATAGTACTTGACTCCTCTGAGAAGGACGATGCTGAGACAACCAAGGTTAATCAAGCTCCATCGTCGTCCTTCCCTTCTTTCCAGACTCTGCATTCTGGAGAAATGGGTTTCTCGGCCCCCCGAATTCCAATCCCAGATCACATCTGGGACCTCATATGGGGTCAAAACCGAGAAGGAGCTGCAGCCTACTTCGGCAATTTTGCTGGCATGTCCGAAGTAGACAGGGCAAGGATCTGGTCGCTGAAGGCCACTGCTGGGATGGGCGAATCCAGTAGATCAGTTCCTGACCCAGCCAGGTCTAACCAACTGCTGATGATGCAGGTAATTTTCCTTCATTTCCTCCGAAATTCAGCTCTATTTTTTTCTTATTACTTATTTTTTTTTTTTTTGTCTTCCTGTTTTCAGTTCGTGCACAATCAGACTCTCACTGTAGAGCTGATAGATACCCTACAAGATAGGGTAGACGCTGCTGTGCACGAAAGGAAGGTGGCTGAAGAGGAAGTTAAGCTTGCTAAGCTGAAGCAAGCAGCAGCTGAAGAGAAGCAGCAGGAGGTTGAGGAGTACGGTAAAAAAGCTGCCGAAGCTCTGAAAACCTTCTGCGATGCTATGGAGATGGAGGTTTTTCCCCCACTGATGGAAGGGGAAAAATTCCTCCAGGAGCATATGGGAGTGGACGTCTCCAAATTCAAGGCTGCTATTGAGAGCCGAATTCAAGAAGGAACTGCTGCACAAGCTGAAGTGCAGCGGCTTCTAGAGGCTCTTGAAGCCAGCCGAATGGCTGCTGAAGAATTGCTCCTGGCCAAAGACGTCCAACTCTCAGAGGCTGCTGCTGCTGCTGAAGCTCAAAGAGCTAAATTCCAAAAGGCTGAGGATCAATTGCTGATCCAGAAAGTTGAAGTGGTCCAAGCTCAGACAAAGGCTTTCCAAATTCAGCAAGAGCTGAATGAGCTGAAGGGTTCCTCCTCCAAAGTCGCTGATGAGCTGAAGAAATCCAAGGAAGACTTGGAGGAGACCCAGAAGAAGCTGGCTGACGCTGAGGCTTTACTCAAGGTCCATGTTTATACCCAAGAGGAATATGAGATGGGTTTCAGAAACGGATTCCGAGTATGCCGAAGAGTCTGCCTTCATGCTGAGCCGAAACTGGACTGGTCTAAATGTGCTGAGTGGGTCCAGAATCCCGAAGACCCTCACATGAAGTTTGCAACTCCAGCTGAAGCTGAAATTCTTAAGGCTGAGGAAGCCGAAGAGGAAGCTGAAAGACTGGAGTTGGAAGCTGAGCAGAGGGAAAGGGAGGCTCGGCAAAGTGCAAAGCCCGCCTCTTCTGCTGCTGGGGCTGAGGCCACCATGGGACTCAACGCTGATCAGTCTGATCCGCCGGCTGAAGCATAGGAACTCGGGCAGTCGTCTTCAGAATCTTGCGGTTCATCATGTGCTTAACTTTAGACTTGCCGCTTTCTGAGTTTTTTGCCTTGTTTTTTGCTTCAGCTTGCCTTGTCGTACAGCAGTTTTATTTTTTTGCTTATGTACGTATTTCGGCAGCTGTTATTTTCCGCTTGTGGGCGGCTGCCGATACTGAATTATTGAACTTGTAGCTCAATTTTTTTTTCTTCAGTTGCTTTATTTTTGAATGCTTTACTGTTTCTTTTCTTCAACTCTGCCGAACATAGCTGCACTGCGTGCTTCTTGCCCCCACAGAAATTGAAGTATGACTTTAGTTGAATAAGCAATTTCTGAACTTCTTCAAAATGGATATCCGAAACACAGGGCCAACTGAAGGCAATGCTTCTGGGATACAAGTCTTACTGAAGATTGACTGTCTGAAAGTTGGATATCCGAAACACAGGGCCAACTGAAGGCAATGCTTGGGATATTAGCTTTCTGGGACTAACCTCTTTAGAACAAGTCTTACTGAAATTTGACTTCAGCTGAAAGACCAGCGTTCTTAAAGAAGACGCATATCCGAAACACAGGGCCAACTTAAGGCAATGTTTCGGATAATGGCTCTCTGGGATACAAGGCTCAGTTAAGGCAATATCCCAGAATTGTCCATGGACTCATGTCTTTGGAGAACAGGTCTTACTGATGTTTGATTTCAGCTGAAAGACCAGTGTTCTTTAAAAAGACTGAGTTTTGTAAGCCATCTGAAACCCAGTTACCCGAAGGCGAAGGTTTCAGACGAGGCTGATTTAAAAAGGCTGTTATCCTTGATTTTCTGTCTATCTTTGAAAAATGGATACCCGAAACACAGGGCCAACTTAAGGCAATGTTTCGGATAATGGCTCTCTGGGATACAAGGCTCAGTTAAGGCAATATCCCAGAATTGTCCATGGACTCATGTCTTTGGAGAACAAGTCTTACTGAAGTTTGACTTCAGCTGAAAGACCAGTGTTCTTTAAAAAGACTGAGTTTTGTAAGCCATCTGAAACCCAGTTACCCGAAGGCGAAGGTTTCAGACGAGGCTGATTTAAAAATTTTCAACTGTTGCTGTTATCCTTGATTTTCTGTCTATCTTTGAAAAATGGATACCCGAAACACAGGGCCAACTTAAGGCAATGTTTCGGATAATGGCTCTCTGGGATACAAGGCTCAGTTAAGGCAATATCCCAGAATTGTCCATGGACTCATGTCTTTGGAGAACAAGTCTTACTGAAGTTTGACTTCAGCTGAAAGACCGGTGTTCTTTAAAAAGACAGGTTTTGTCAGCAATCTGAAACCCAGTTACCCGAAGGCGAAGGCTTCAGACGAGGCTGAATAAAAAACCCTCAAAGAGTAGATAGAACAAAGAAAATTTTGAAAGGATAAAAAGTTGTAAATTTTATATAAATGGCGGCTCCAAGGCCTGTCATTAGTTCAAAATGTACTTACAAAGATTGTTCTGCCCCGAAGGGTTTACACACGATATTTTTTCAGTACATCAGCATTCCAGTGATTCTTCAACTCAGTTCCATCCAACTGCCGAAGTCGGTATGTCCCTGGCTGAAGCTCATCATAAATTTCATAAGGTCCCTCCCATGTAGCTGAGAGCTTCCCATGGATTCGGCCTTTCTGAACTGCAGCAGCATTCCGAAGGACAAGATCCCCAATTTTGAGAGGCCTTGCATGGACCCTTCGGTTATGGGAGATGAGGTCTGAACTTATCCCGGGCATATCAGCTGCCGAGAAAGCAAACACATCTCTGTTATCCCGCAGGAGCTGAATAAGTTCACAACGGGTGTTAGGATCAAGGTCCATCCCGATTGTTACACATTTCTCAGCATCTCCTTCGGCCAACTCTGCTGTTTCAGTCTGTTGGTCCATGTCCATTGCCGATGGACTGGACTCTTCAGAATCTGGTCTGCTGCCAATGTCAGCAGGTGTCCCAGTCTTTGTGTTCTTCGGCTGGCTCTCTGAGTCTTTCGGCTCAGATGAAGAGTCAACCTTTTCCCTTTCGGGACCTTTTTCTCTGGGCACTGATCCTTGGGCCGAAGCACTTAGGCCTTTCGGCTTTTTTGTGCTTGGCTCTCTTTCTTTTTCTTTCTCCTCCTCATCCTTGTCGTTATCTGGGCGACTACTGGATGGCTTGAGGTAGTTGCACCTTCGGGCGTCCTTCTGGTTGCCCTGTATCCTTTCGGGGAAGCCGGCGTCTGAGACGTAAATCATCAGCTGATGATAAGTTGAGACGACCCCTTGGATCTCGTGAATTATGGGTCTCCCCAAAATCACGTTGTACACTGAAGGAGCGTCGATGACCAAAAACTCAATCATGACGTTCCGGGCTGCCTCATCGCAACCGATGGTGACAGGAAGTGTCACCTTCCCATCTGGATAAGTTGAAGCCCCATTGAACCCGGATACCGGATAGGGTACCGGCGTAAGGTGCTTGGGCTTCAGCTTAATTTGGTTGTAGGCCTTTCGGAACAGAATGTTTGCTCCGCTGCCACCGTCAACAAGGACCTTACTGACGTCGTGGTTGGCCACCGTGGCGATGATCACCAACGGATCCTCGTGAGGGAACGTAATCCCCCGGCAGTCGGCGGCTGTGAACGTCATGTTCGGCACCGGCGACTGGGGAGATTGAATGTCAGCGTTGTTCACCTGGTGAGTCAAAGCTCTAAGGTGACGCCTGTGCTCCCTCCGAGAGTATATTCCTCCCGAGATAACATTGATCGGAGGGAATTTGCCCTCCGGTTTTTTACTGTTTTTCCGGGGGAAATCAAGGTCCTGCCGAGGGTCCTTTGCTAGCCTCTCGGATTCTTTTTTCTCGCGATGATCCGCGATGTATTTTTTCAAGTATCCCTTCCGGACCATGTCTTCTATCTGGTCCTTCAGCTGGATACACTCCTCAGTGTTGTGGCCCGAAGACTCGTGGAACTCACACCACTGATTTTTATTTTTTCGCTGATACCACTCTGGGAGTGGTCTCGGCTTTCGGTAACTCTGCTCCTCCTTCGTCACACTGTAAATTTTGGCGCGTGGAAGAGAGAGCGGAGTGTAGGACTCGTATCTGCCTGTGTATGAGGCAAACCTGTCCTTCTTTAGGTCGCTGGCCGAAGATGGCTCCGAGGCCTTTGATTTTCCCTTTGCCTTATGGCCTTGGCCTTCAGACAAGGGTATTTGCCTCTGTTTCCCTCCCCCGGATTGAGGTTGGGTTTTTGCTTTATTCCATTCTTCGGCTCGGATGAACTTATCCGAAGCACTAAGAGCTTCCTCCAAGGTCTGCGGGGTATGCATGACCATGAAGTCTAGGAATTTTCCTGGCTGAAGGCCATTCTGCATTGCAAAAACAGCTAGCCCCTGGTCCAGCTGAGAGACGCTTGATGACTCGTTACTGAAACGGGTCAGGTAGTCTCGGAGGCTTTCGGTTTCCCCCTGTTGCAGACCCATGAGCTCTGCGGTAGTCTTCTCTCGGTGGTTTGCCGTGGAAAACTTGCTCCTGAACTTGGAGGACAGATCATCCCAACCTGTTATGGAGCCTTGCCTTACTCCCTTGGAGATCCACGCTTGCGCGACCCCCTTGAGAGTGGTTGGGAAATATTTGCACCAAGTCGCCTCGGATCTGGGGCAAAGATGCATATGAGTCTCATACGAGGCCACGTGGTCCTTCGGATCCGTGGTCCCGTCATATGTGATATGCGACGGTATTTTAACCGTGGGTACGCGCTCTTCCAGTATCCATTGCTCGAATGGTGAACTAGCGGGAAGCATAATGGCCTTGCCCTTGTTCCTGGCCGAAGGGACCGCGCTCCGCCCTCTTAGAGAGGTAGGAGTGGTTTTCGTCCCTGGCTGGGAAGTCTGGGCCTCGGCTGCAGGGAACGAGAGGCGACTACGCACGCTCGGTTCCTGGCCGCCGAGTCGGTCAAGGACGCTTCTGCGAGCAGTCTCGGGTTCCCGGCGAGTAGATTCTGGCCGAGAAGCTGAGCTGCCGCTCTTATGCGCTGCTGGTCTTGAGGATGAGGATCCTTTAAATAATTGAGAGTTCTTCTTCCTCTGTTTTTCATTTTTCCAAGAATCCTCCTCCCACTCTTCCAGTTCCCGGAAGGAAGGAAGCTTCCCACCGTCATGGTCTAACTTCCTCCGCTGATGCCGGGTATGCGGAGGAGTTCGATCACGAGGCGGTGGCATATTCTGTGCCCTCATTGCCTCCATGAGTACTGCCAGCGCTCTTGCCACCTCTTCCGAACTGGGCCCCGTCAAAGGGGTCCCCGGCCGAGTGTGGGCATGAGGCCGTGCAGCCGATGGTTGGCTTCGGGACACCGAATATGTCCTATGATCAGACTGACCCCTGCTAGACCGAGAGTGGTCCGGCCTATATTGGGAGTCATGCATTATAGGAGATAGGGAATCCTCCTTGTGTGATCCTCCCCCCGAGCCGGCACCCTTGGGAGAGTTCCGGTCCGGCGAGGGCGATGGTGTAGGGGTTTTAGGCTTTTCGCCCGCTCCTTGACGGAGGCTTTTGCTCTTGCGGTTCTTAGCCATGGCTGCTAAGATAATTGCAAGATGATCTTGGTTAGGAATTTGGCTTAAAGATTTTTGAAAGTCTTCCCCACAGACGGCGCCAAATTGTTTCGGTTGAAAACAATGGGACCTTGCCGAAGGTCCACTGAAATGGAGAAGACTGGATTCGATCCAAGCTGTGTTGGGCCGAAGGTTTCCTGCACAGTGAACACACGTAAACTAGCCTCGGGGGTGTTTCCGAGGAAGGCCCCTCCGATGCTAAAGTCAGTACAATGTGTAAAAAGGAAGACACTATGCAAGAGAGTTTGTAGCTTGAGGCTTTTGTGGAGTATTTCTCAATGCAAGAATGAGCATATGAATTGGAATAATCCGTGTATGAGATAATGTATGTGATAATGTATCTGATCTCTCCTTGAATGTGTTAATATGAGGGCTTTTATACCTCATCATACTTGGAGAGGTTGGGCTTTAGCCCAATTGGCTTACTTTGTGGGCTGACTTTTGACTTTTGAGCAATTGGAGAGTTGAACCTTGACCTTGGGCTTTTAATTGGATCATTTAGTGCTCAGGCCCAATTTTGACTAAATTGGACCCAAACAGTATCTTTGTCTTTTCCTGGCTTTGCTTTGAGTAAGGGGTTCGAAAGATATGAACTGGACAAATTTAAGTTTTACCTCTTACCTTTCACCGTTTATATTTTCCCAAAGAACATATATGAATCAATAAGATGGGCTTTGAATTAATGATTTCTACAATCCTTAAGAATTAACTTGCCAATATAGCTAACTTCTGTAAAACTTTATTATGCTATGCACATATGACTAGGTATCTGTTGAAGATTTGAATGCAACTCCCGGATAGGCTCATGCGTTCATTGTCATACTCTATTGGTGTGTGTTACACACTTGCACATAATTTAACTCCTTGAGTAAATAAAATAGGATCTTCATTATTGGGGTGTGTTATAATAGCTGTGCAATAAATTGCGCTAGTCATGAGAAATTAAGTAAAGATGAAATACTAAATTTCTTATGTTGAAGATTGTTTTTTGTATATTAGAATGGAATGATGGCTAGTAGCTCTCTTGTGGACCTAGTTATAAGATGAGAAGTACAAATTGCTTACTCTCTCTGTAGTCTGTCCCATATATACTGCTCTGCTTTGGAAATTTGCATGGAAACTAAGGAGAGTGAAACAGTAAAAAGAAAATGGGTGGGCGGATGTGAGACCCTACTTAAGAAAAAGTTGATGAAAGCTTACTAAAAAGAGAACATATTTAATAAAATGGTACATCCAGTGATCCAGAAAGGGTAGCATGTGTAAATTAATATTTAAAGGAAGAAAGAACATGGATTTATATGTGAAAATCCTTCCCTAGCTTTTACGAGTATTTGCTTAGTTTGTTTAAGTTAATTGGTTGGGAATCTTGGGAATTGGGATTATCTTTCCAGATGTGTGGTTTTTATCTTCCCTATTGCTGACTCTTGTAATATGCACCCTAATGTCAGGTCTTGTCCAAACGCTTCCCATCTAAATTTAAAAGATGTTGATGAGAATAGATACTCTTCTGGGATTGTCAAACAAGTATCTAGAGAAAAAATCTCTCAAAGATGTCGTAGGGTATCCGTCAAGTGTTATCCTAACAAGAGTCGTGACCAAGAAAGGAAAGATGTATCTCAAGCTACCTTGATATGGAGAGCCATAAAATTACCAATTTACTCTGTCGCAGCAGTTCCTCTTACTGTAAGTTTTCTAGATGATCTATGAGCCTATATGAAATTTATAAATGTTTGTTTCTGATTATTCTTTGATCTTCTATTCTTCTTGGTAACTGATCTTTTAAGCTTTGGGAAAACACAAACTATCATAGTATGTCAGCGATATTACATATTGAATATATTCTTGCGGTTTTTTTTTTTCATAGAAACTTAAGCTAGTATTGATTCTCATAATAACTTACAGTCAAACTAAGTTAAGATGTTTGTAGATTGATCTGTATCTAGACTATCTACCTTCCCATGCTCCACTACAAAGGGAAAGAATTTTTTTAATTATTTATTTCATAACACCTCTTCTTTCTTGATTGATTTGGTTGTAGCCTTCCATCTAATTGCCATCACCCAAAATTATTATTGATCCCCAATTGCTCATAAATAGGTGGCCAGTGCTGCTGCTTACTTGCAAACAGGGCAATTTTTGGTGAGGCGTTACCTTGTGCTTCTGATATCGTCCATTTTTATCATCACGTGGCTTAATTTAAGGTTAGCTTCTCCTATATATGGAATCCCCCCCCCCCTCCCTTTTTTTTAGTTATAAGTCCGTTATCATTGAATTTAAAAGACTATGCTCATTTGCTTTTTAAATTTAATACTTATGTAAGAGACCATGAAAATACATGCCCATCAAACTACTAGGATTATATTTTGAAATGCCATTGAGGTGACTGATCTGTTTGTAAATAAACAAGTGAGTAGTGTAGGATATTTACACTTGTGCCTGCAAAAAGGTATATTTAGTATTTGTTTAATAAGCTTTTTAGGAATCCATGCATTAATGCCCGCCTAAAATTACAAGCAAAATGGAGATAGCTGAGTGGAAAACTATGCATTTGTTTATAGCTGCTATTTTCTCTATTTACTAACATTGGAGAGAGGAATACTAGAGTTATTAAAGTATGTAGAATTAAAGCCAACATATTTTGATCTTTGAATAGACTTCTATGAGTTCAAGGATCCATACCCTGTCTCTTCCTCCATCCTCCCTACCCCACCCACCTAAATAAAATTGAATAAAGAGCTTAAATGTAGGTGCGACCCTAAACTTAAACCTACACTTTATTATCTCTAAACGATTTCAATGATGGATATATTTTAGCAAATTAATTTCTTTTGATCTGAAATATAAGCTGTTCAACTATAACAATGCAACATTAAGTAGCTTTTATTAGTATCAATTGAACATCAGAGGTCTCTTCATATTTTTAATACTATATTGGATTTCACGAGGAAGAGTTAGTCTTGGAATTATATAGGGCTTCTGATTCTGTTGGCTGCAACTGAGAAATTGAATTTCTAGCTATTGGTTTTCATCTTCTCGTAAATTTGATGTTTTTCATTTTTGATTGGTCATTAGCACAGCCATTTGCTGCACATTAATTATTATTCCACAATCGAAAAATTTAATTAAAAAATTGCACTTGCCTTTTTCATTGAATTGATATCATTTGATGGGGAAGTTTATCGTTTTTATGCAAATATGTCTTGCCTTCATGAATGTTGCAACGCAGTTATGGTTTTGTTACTTTCTTGCCAGAATTTCACTTTCTCAATTTTGTTGACAAATTTCTTGGATATGCAAATTCGGCAGCAATGATGTGTATGATTTTGACACAGGAGCTGATAAAAACAAGAAAGAATCAGTTGTGAACATTGTTGGAAGGTGTGTAACTCTGTAACGACATCTTGTGCTTGTAACCTTTAAACTTGTTTGCATCTCTGTTGTTTAGCCTATTTTTATTGGCTTATGGTAGAATTAACTCTTTTTGCTTCACCATATGGTAGCCGGACAGGGACACTTGTTGCTGCCAATTTGCTACTGGCTTTCGGTTTTGCGGGTCTGATTTGGGTTGCTTCCGTGGCCGGAAATGTGCGTTCATTATTGCTATTGTTATGTGCAGTCATATGTGGCTATGTGTACCAGGTACAGGATCCTTCACTAATTACAAATATGTTTTAGAATTTTTGAGTGATAATT